>NC_090941.1:1029304832-1029919415 GCF_040938575.1 Ambystoma mexicanum | reverse complement strand
AGTTTGTGGCAGATTCTGGGCCAAGTTGGGATATCCGATTACCTCTGGTCCTAATGGCCATCAGATCTACCCCTTCATCTGCAACCAAAATGTCACCATTTGAGTTGATGACTGTACGCAAGATGGTGCTTCCCCAGCATTTGCTCTACAGGACTCAAAAGCAGACACTGATAAATGCCTCCACAACTCATGAGTATGTGGAGAATTTAAGGAAACAGCTTCAGCATGCTTTTGCTTATGCTCAGCGGAATCTAGAAAGATCAGCTGATAGCCTGAAAACCCACTACGACCTGAAGACTTCCAGGAAGGAATACACTGTGGGGGACCGGGTCTATCTATACAATTTCCAAAGGAACCAGGCCAAACAGCGAACATTTTTGCCTACATGGAAGGGACGGTTTGAAATTATAGACAAAATCTCCCCTGTGGCCTACAAGATCTGCATCCCCAAAGGCGGTTTGGCAGAGGGGGAAGACAAGTGGGTACATATAAATCAGCTAAAGAGTTGCCATCCCAGGCACACTCTGCAACAACTGGAGGAATCCACTGGAATCCCAGAGGGGGCCGCTCCAGAGTAATTCAGTTCCAACCCTAAAATATTCCACATATAGCATATAAAATTCTGTAATCCATGTATATATATATATATATATATAAGTTCTTGTCTCCTAAGTTAAAAAAGAAAATGTATATGTTCATATCTTCTGATTCATAAAATGTATATGTTCGCCACACCATTAATAGTGGTGGAAAAATGTCTAGGAATGTGTATTGCCGCTTTGCTTTATCATCCTAGGAGAGATGAAACCATAGGGACTGACCAAGGAGGACGACCGGGGACCGGGAGCAGAGACCTGAGGGGCCCGGGGTACCGCCCAATCCTCCCATCAGGACCAGCAAGGAGAACTGATTGATCGACTGGAGGGAGGAAAAGATGCTGAACTGTGCCATCCATGGAATTGGAAGAAGTGGAGGCGAACATCCCAGATCTTGCGAGTTCCATCAGCGAAAGGACAGAATGGCCATCGCAAGAGGGGGGGCTTGTGGGATGTTTTTACCCATGCATCCAAGCCCTACCATAAAACTGGGCAGTACTGGCATGGAAAACATCATGATGGCCAGAACTCACCAGAGAGTGCAAAGGGAAAACATGAAGAATAGGCTGCCACCCATTTTTGCCTATGTTGTGAGCACAGGAGGGCACTGCCTAAAACCACCATTGGGCTACACACACAGTAGCCTGAACCATTGGGAATGGCAATGCTGATTGCCAAAAAACAACTCAGAACTGTGGGAAATTTATTTTCTTAATCCCAAAAATGGTTGCAATACCGGTACTCACCACTATCAGAAAGCCGGCGTTTTAAAACCACCAGACTTTTGTGTAAAACTGAACAAATTAAACAAAACCAGGCCAAGGAAAGACTTGCTAAGAGGTGGATACAATGTAAAACTATATTCTGAAATGACTTGAAGGAAGTAATTATTTAATGTATATGTAAAAATTGTCAGTTTGATTTGAATGTAGAAAACTGGGAACAAAAAGTGACATTTAGCTGAAACCTGGCTTAATGAAACTGAATTCTGCCTGACAACTACCCCCGACAGGAGTTGAAACTGGATCAATAGCTGTGTTCCCAGGCCTGGCTGCCAGGCCTGGCTGCATCCTGAGGTCACATGGCCCTGTTGATTGAAAGGAGAGTGGCAGCTGGGGACTACAGGGAGTTGAACAAAGGCCTGTCCTGGACTCAGGCAAATGTTATATTGGAGGGGGCCATAAAGTGGCTTCCTCTTAGGGGAAACTGGGAGGGGCAGTGCCTCTGCAAGCCAGCTGAGCTTGGGGGAAGTGGATAAACCAGTTATTCCACCCTGTGATGTGGGAAGCCACACCCCTTTTTGACCAGGGCATAATTTTAAAAAGATAGATAACTCATAGTGCGGACTGGTCAAAATTATATAAGTAATATCATTATTTTTGTGATTTTTCTGTGAACATTTTAAGAGGCGTTAGGACCCTGTGGTGTATGCTGGGGGGTTGCTAGCAGAGAATAGGGTCTCACTCCAAATGTATGCATGTTAAAAATCTGACACTTTATCATCTGTAACCCATTTCCCTGGTGCACATTTGTGTAAAATCTGAAAGGTTTAGAGGTCGTTATCTGGATGAAAAGGGGAGAATTCTGTCATCAGTGGACACAACATCGTACAAAGACAGGGATAGGATGGTTTGGTGCTACAGAAAATATGTTAACTGGACCTATAATATTAGAAAAATGGTACATAGATAAATATGTATTTGGGTCAGAAATAGATTTGTGTGCAATCTGACAAGGGGAGGTTCCTCTGACCATAAAACCTACAGCATCACTCTGACTCACATTTCCTTCCCCTAATCAAGGGAGAGAGGAGGAATTGGCCAATGATAAGTGAGAGGGGCAGGTTTAGCTAGGCCCAGGCACACACCCATTTTCAAAACACATAAAAAGAGACTGCTGGGACAGGTAGAGACATTCAATTCCATTTGCTGCGGAGCATGCTGACCGACGACTTCATATCCAGAGATCCAGACTTCAAATCCATCAATCTCCAGAACCTGTAGCAGAAATTAACTCCAGAATTTGTAGCAGAGAGGCCTGAATCCACCAGCTGAATCCTCTTCAGCAGGCCTCAAAACTAACCAAATTATTGAACAGCCGGGCGAGCTGTTTGAAGTTTTGCCGAGAATTTTGCAAGAACCTGTAGCAGTACCCAGAAAGCAGTATTACATCCAGAATCCAGAGAGGCTAGACCAGCAGAGCAGAGCTGACCCAGATCGCTGTGAGCAGAACCGGTGTCTGATTGACCCGCCGAGCAGACAGAACCACAGCCGGACGTGTTGACCAGATCTGTGACGAGGCCTAGTTCAAATTTATATTGTGAGTACCTAGCAGAACTGTGCAGAACCAATCTCTTAGTTAAAATAATCTAATCCAAACTATTTAAACCTAAGTAGAACTACCTCCTAGAAATCGTGTCATCTGTCATTTTTAAAGCTGCACAACTGTCACCTGTCAATTCTGCAGCTGCAAGCTGTCACCTGTCATTTTGAGTTTACTTTAAATCCGAAAAACTACCTTTATTTAATCGTCCGTATCTCTGGAACCGTTTGTCCTAGGAACGAAATTTAACTTTCATCTGAAAGCTTAGAATCTAGGCTTTTTCCGCAATCACGATTTAGCAGCTCCATTCTTTCTTTTGTTAAAATCTGTTTGCAACTTTGTAATAACTCATAGAGCATTGCTAAAGTGAGCCTGAACTAATACCAACACGCATCTGCCACTCACCCTGAATCTCTAGAGGGAATTAAAATCAGTTGGCACATTTTCCCATCCATTGCCATCACATTGAAAAAGCATTTTGGGCCTGTGTTACAAACTCCTACCTGTTTCCTCTAAGCTTGCTGGGGGGGAACTGAATTTCGTATTGTATTTGATTGCATTCCTGAGAACTGTGTGCTCCTCTTTACATCTCCTTCCATTTCTTATATTGCATGGGGGGGGTGAATTGCCAGAGAAAAAGTGATTATTTTATCTTTTGCTAAAATCATATCAAGTATATTTGTACTGCATTTTATTCCTCCTTGCATTTCCTTGAAACCATAAAGCATTTTCAGCTACCTCATCCTCTATACTACTCCAAAGTAATCAAGTGTACCCCTGTAACATTACCCATTGTGGATCCACATCATATGTCTCCATGTACTATCAGATATTAATATATTATAAAAGTGTGATAGATATATATTGTTGAATTGTCCAAATAAACCTTTTAATTTGCAAAACAAACCTACTTCTTGGCTCAATGGGGTCAAGGGGATTCTAAGAGGGGGGTGTTATACAAGGGTTGTCATCCAGAGTACTGAACTGGATATAAAAATACATCAATAAGGATGTTCCTCAGCATCCCAGACTAGGCATTGACTTATCTGTAGTGTTGATTGAATATCGCTTACAGTTGTCGCCATCAAACGACATGTTGATAACCTTGGTCTGCACATCTGTGCGGAGGTTGGTGGCCTTGAGCCATTTGGCGAAAGCTGGAGTCTGCTATGTCCAAAGCGACGGTGATGGCGTAGTTGGACGCCACCTCACCATCCCGGAACAGGGCCAAGGCTTTGGCCTTCTTATCGTCAGGGAGGAAGCCGAAGACGGGGTCCCAACTTATACCACAATTCCTGATTGTACCTTGACAGGATGGCAACAGTGTTGGAGACCTTGATGGTTGATGCTACCATGGTGATGATGCGCTTTCCAGCCGCATCTATCTTCTTATTCAATTATTCACCAGAGTGCTCACAACCATTTGCCAGATAACACAAAGGTAATGATAAAGAAAACAATAGACAACATTTTAAAAAAGGCTAATGAAAACACCAGAGAGGCGAGCGGTTCAGTCATAAAGCAAATATGTACCAAACTGTTCTTTCATGTGGCAGCACAGATGCTCAAAATGAAAACAATTTAGCGTCAAATAAATAAACAAAGACAAAAAAAAGACAACTTTCCTAAAATACCGACAACATTCAAGGACATTGAAATTCCGTTTCAATTACAAATAACAGAGAAAAATGATTTTTTAAAACTATTAAATAAGGATATAAATGACCAAAAGATACTAATATTTGGAACATCAAGAAACATGGACTACCTCAAACAATTGAAAATATGGCATGGGGACGCAACTTTTAAAATATGCCCAACACCATTTGGACAATTCTATAGCGTACATGCAATGGTGCAAGAAACTCTTGTACCGTTAATATATGTTTACAGAGGAAACAGAGTAAAACAGAGGAAATGTACAAAAATATTTTCTGATTCATTAGAGACAGTATTAATCCAAACTCTCCCCAAACCACGGTACTTGATTTTGAAGTTCAACAAATGAAAGCAATCACAGACACTTTCCAATCATGTGAAAACCAAGGATGTTTCTTTCATCTTTCACAGGCAATATGGCGAGAATTACAAATACTAGGAATGCAATCAATGTACATAAATGATTTAGAGTTTCAACATAATATACAACTGTTATTTGCAGTAGCTTTTGTTCACATTGATCAGGTTGAAAATTATTATGAGCATTTAACTGACACAGAGGGCCTCATTACACGGATGGCGGAGAACCATGGCGCTATTAGCGCCATGGTTCATGCCGGTAAAATACCGGCACCGCCTTGGCAGAAAGGGGAATTACCTCCCCATTCCAAGGTTGGCAGGGCAGTAATTCCCCCTTCCACCATTGCCCTTCCCCATTCCCATTTTTGCCCCATAGGGCTCAATGGGAATGGGGAAGGCGCTAATTACGCTACCACAAATTGCGGTACCGTAATTAGCTCCCTGGGTCCCTTTGCGGGTTGGTTTTTAACGCCTGCAAAAAGCAGGCATTAAATCCCCCAACCCGCAAAGGGACCTCATAGTAAGGTGGTAAAGATTTACTGGTACCGGTATTTTACCGGTACCGGTAAATCCTTACCGCCATCCGTGTAATGAGGCCCACAGTTTTTAAACAAAAATGAACAGTACCTAGAACCTATATTATAACATTTTGACAGCACATGCATTGGAAAATTGACTAGAAATGGCACAAGAAGAAGACCAAGATTTAACAAAAATGTATGTAACTTTCAATGCGGTGAAAGAGGGACATGCCAGAATGAATAACAGAATAGAGGGATATCACAGCGGGCTAAATAAATTGTTTAAAACACCTAATCCATCACTATGGAACTTTATAAAACAACTGAAAATTGAACAATCAAACCAGGAAATGGTCACAATTTTGAAAGGAAAAACACATCACCAAAAGAAAAAGTACAGAGATTATGAAGAAAGATTAAAGCAATGCGTTCAAAATTTCAAAACAACGGACAAAATAACATATCTTAACAGTATAGCTTTGAACATAAAGTGCTAAATTAATTACGAAAACTCACTGAATCCAGTGGTATCCACAAATCCAAGAAACAGGAACCCAATCCTTTAAAGCTAGGAAATAAAACCAATCAATATCCAAAACATCCAATGAAATGTGAGAAAACACCCCAAAAAATGTGTAATAAAAAACAGGAAAAATTCTAATCCACCGGAAAGAATTTATCCCAAAGAAGAAAAAAAACAAAGAGAAAAATTATCAGTTAAGAAAAAATCTGAATACAACAGGAACTCTGAGAGGAACATCCGAAACCACTAACAGAGACTTCAAAAATGGCAATCACGTTGTACATATGACGTAATAAACACCAGCTTTACAAAAGAAAATATATAGACTTTTATGATGAAAAGTGAACAAACACCACACAAAATACAAAAAATACAACGGTTGTCCAAAAAGTTTAAAGGAAACAAACATTATTTATTAAATGTATTCTATACTATATATATATCAGTAATTAAAAAAACAGTTAACTTATTAGAAATTACAGTTATGAGTTTAAAAAAGAGCATAAAGTGTTCAATAAAGAAATCTTTTCAATGAAGTTAATGTTTTCGATTTAATTTGAATTGAAAATCCATCGAATTTTACTAAATGAAAAGACGGAAAGTATTTTCAATGAATAAAATTCGATGGATATTAATTCGATTAATTCATTTTTGATGGATAGTCTAGATACCGACTCCCGCTGCTCAAAAAGGAAGCCTTCCTGTTTCTTCTCTGGCACCAGGTTGAAAAGCTTGGCTGCCTTAGACATCAGAGAGTGGAAAGAACCAATCTCATCAGGCGGGGAAGCCTTGGTGGGCATGACGGAATCTGGAGGTTCCCCATCCATGGGAACGTAGTCATCAAACTCATCTGTGTGAGTACCAGTGGTATCGGTGTCCGTGCCAGTGTCCCAGTGCCTGTCTGAACTGTTTTCTCCATCACTGTGGGCAGCGCTACCAGCACTGGCCTAGGGGTAACTCGGGCCTTATAAGACAGTGTCGGCTGAGCCAGAGAAGTCCTTGGAGGGCTCATGGCTGGAATTGGAGTGGGAGCAGTGGGTATTTCAGACACCAGTGTTTGTAAGGTTCAAGGTGTCCAAAACATGCAGGAGCAGTAGATGCAGCTGGGCCTGAGGCCCTTGGAGGGCTAGAGGGTCGTGAAGGCCAATGGGCCGCAGGGCCCTGGCGAGGCCCGGGCAGAATGGGGTCATGTTCCCCTTGGCCTCATTCCTGATCTGAATAAAACCCAGGAGGCAGGTCCTCCTCTGAACTAGTGTAGATCGCAGGAGACCCTCTGGGGGAGCCCAGAGGTGCTAGAATGAAGCGTGGTGCAGCCTTGGTGGACCTGCGGAGGAAGCCCAGAGCTGGAGGCAAGTCATTAACTACAACAGAGCCCTTAGGGAATGTTGCAACGACTGTAACCTACAGAGCAGGAAGAGACGCCTTCATCAACGGTACCATTGTCGGAACCACTGATGGAAGTCTAGGTGCAGAGAAACCCTGGGTGAAGTGATTGTAGCTGTGGTAAAGGTGACGGTCGTGGACAAACCCTTTGACGCTGAAGCCGGTGAAGGAAGAGCAGACTTTGTAGACTGAGTACTCATCGACAAGGTCATCGATGTGGTGACGTCTTGGTGAATGAAGTCATCGATGAGGCATACGTCGACGACGGTGGAGCCGGTCATGAGTCCTTCGATGACTTGCTCTTTGACGAAGACCTATGCTTGGCCGTTGACGCCAGCATCTTTCTCGCAGACGTAGGCAGCCCACTAGCCGGTAGGCTAACCATCGACTGAGCCGGCAACCAGCCTCTCTCGTGACTGGGTCCTGCAGCCACAGAGACCATTGATGAGGAAGGCGATGGAGTGTGTGATTTCACCTTCCTTTGGACCTTCACCAATGAAGCATCCTCAAAGGACCTCAACTTCTCTTTACTAGAGGGAATACACGCTCTGGACCTGCCGGCCGTGGAAGAGGCATGACTATGCCCAGATGCCACGTCAAAGGTCTTCCCCTCTTCGATCCATGCCGCCAACCTCCGATGACGGTCCTTCCACGTCTTCAAGGAGAAGGATTGGAAAATTGGACATCTATCTGCATTGTGGTCTGGGTGAAGACAGTAAATGCACTTGAGGTGCTGATCATCGATCAATATATTCTTCAGGCTGCATCTTTCACACGGCCCCAACAGGCTTTTCTTCATGGCATCCGCCATTGTCAGCCAAATAATGCATTGTATAGGAATCATTTCGATAGCGCGTAATCAGGCAACAAGGTGTACACATTTTTCACAGTGCTAAATTCCCGTCATCTCCACCATCTTCTTTATTGATGAAGTACTGACGGAAATCTCCCCATATATCTCTTGGTCGGCTTGTTAGGGGCAGTAGACTGGAATACAGATCCTCCCTGTTGCTCGCCCAGGTCATATCCCTCACCCATTCCTCAATCGTAGGGGGTATTATACTCTTCCACCTCATTAATATAGCACATTTAGCAAGCAGCAGACCAATATTTATAAGCTTTCGCTTCAATGGGTTCATTTTAAACACATAGCCTAATATACATGACGCAGGTTCCCAGTATTAACGGTTGGTCCACCATTTCTTCTAGTTTATCAACGTCCTTGTCTCAGTATTCAGAGAGTACCCTACAAGACCACAACATGTGCATTATATCAGCGTCTCCATTCCGGCATCTCGGACACCTCCCCTGAACCGTTGCGTACATTCTCTTAAGGTGGGCCGGCGTGGGGTGTATTCTATTCAGTATATTGAAGTGAATCAGTCTGTACCTAGAGTTGCAAGACACCTGTTTTGTTAGCCTACATAGTTGCAGCCAGTGTGTATCTGTGAAAGTAATGCCCAGGTCTTTCTCCCAATCACCCTTAACGTCTGGTGCCAGCACCCTCCTGGTCGACAATGCCAGTTTATATATCGCTAAGGTGTTTTTTTTCATCGTACTGGAAGAAATTACATAGACTGGTGTGAGGACAGTTCTTGAGGGAATCCAGCCCATACCGATGCCACCGCTGAACTGAGTCTCAAGTACTGGAGTCTCTGGACTGGGGTGTCCCCTACCTGTATCTAAAATCCTGCCAGGTCACAAACACAATATCCCCGTACAAATCCCCAAGGTACATTATGCCCGCTCCCCGCAGCGTGCTACTAGTACTGCATCTCTGGACGGGTCCAGGTATGGAGCGTCCGAGATTGGCGTAACCAGGCTATACATTATAGTGTTTTTAGAGTGTTGGACCAGTCTTGACGATGCCTGCTGTGTGACTAATACTGGGTCTAGTTGGTTACCATTTCCCTGTCTTCCCATAGTCACCCCATGCAGCAGTGTAACCTTGCTCTTCCTTTGTCTTTCTAGTTCCACATATGATGTGTGTGGCCCATCCTCTGCCCAGTGCGCCACATAATATGCCTGGGCTGCCAGGTAATACAGTTCGTAGTCTGGAGCAGTCAGCACTCCTTGCTCGTATGGCAATGTAAGGCGTTTCCAACTGGCCCTAGCCTGTGCCCTCCACACGAACGTGGAGCATGCTCCAGTTTTCTTCGTGAACAAGGATCTGCCCGGCCATAGTGGTATAGTACTAAAGGGATAAAATAGTTTGGGTAGGATAATCATCTTCACTAGTACCACTCACCCAATCAACGAGATAGGGAGTTGCTTCCATCTCTCAAGTTTAGCACACACTGCCCTGGCCAATGCATCGTAATTCCGGGAGCGCACCAGATGTTTCACCTGTTGGGGTGACCATTGCAGCCTGAACAAGTTGCTAGGCTCTTTTGTACTATCCGTTAACAGGGGTATCATACAGAAATGTCGCCCTCATTTGTGCACCCCCGAGTCACTGCGACTTTGAAGGCTCACAAAATGAGGGTGACATTTACTGCGCACAAGCAGAGCTGGGGTTGCGGGGGTGTCCCCCGCTTACCAATTCGGAAAGCAGGGAACACGTTTAAAAAAAAAAATGAAAAGCACCCTCCAGCGTCAGCTCCAACCCACATTATTGGGAGGAGCTGACACTGCAGGGATCGCAGAGTGCGGGCGGCACACGCAGAAGTGTGCCGCCCTAAAGGTAAGTGTGTTGGGGTTTGGGTTGGGGAGGTGGCACAGTGATCCATATGATCACTGCACCGTGCCGTAACTGCCGTCGGCATTTTCGGCATCGCAGTTGCGGGCGTCGCAGTGATCACATAGATCCTTAACAGGAACATTTCAGACTTATTACTGTTCAAGCCGAGACCTGAATACTTACCAAACTCTTGGGCCGTACTCAATACCCTCTGCAAATATTTCTCAGGATTCTTCACATACATCATGATGTCGTCTGCGTAGAGTGTTATCAATTCTACCCAGCCAGCTATGGCTATACCCGGCTGAGCGTGACGTGCCCTCATAAGATCCGCCAACGGTTCTATCACCAGTCGAACAGCAAAGGCAAAAGTAGGCATCCCTGCCTGGTGCCTCCCACCAATGTCAGTATTGAAGATAGCTCCTCGTTCACATACACTCTAGCATATGGTTGAGTATACAGAAGTTGCACCCACCGTATGAAGTTTGGGCCAAACCCGAAGTTATGTAGCACCCTGAACAGGAATGGCCAATATACTGTATCAAATGCTTTCTGCATGTCCAAGGACATCGCTACCCCCTCAGTGTCCTGTGGTATCCTCGCCAGTACATTATATAGCCTCCGTATATTGGATGCTGCTGTCGATCTCCCCTGTATGAAACCCGCCTGGTCCTCATGCACCATATAGGGCATCAGTGGATTAAGTGAGGAAGCCAGTATCTTAGCGATATCTTCACATCCGTATTGATAAGAGACAGTGGACGATACAACCCACAGTCTTCTGGTGGCTTTCCGGGCTTCAGCAGTAAGGTAATAACCGCCTCTTGCATTGACTCCGGCAAGATGCCAGATTCCAGCGCCTCGCCCCAAACCAATAGGAGACGAGAAGCCAAGGTGTTGCCTTATAAAACTCCGCCCCCAGCCCATCAGAGCCTGATGCTTTCCCTCCTGGTAAACTTTTAATCGCCTCCTTTATCTCACTCAGCATTATAGGTGTCTCAAGTGCATCACAAGCGTCGGCCGATAGCAACGTCGTGGGTAGCTTGGCTAGATATTCATCCATCTCACTTTCTGTAGCTACGCTTTGGGATGAGTAGAGGTTCTCATAGAAGACCTTGCAAACCTCTTCCACCTTATTCGCCACCACTCTATCTTGTCTAGTTATGCACAGAATAGTCGAACTGCCCCTCTCATTATGGACCATCTGTGCTAGAAGCTTCCCTGGCCTCTCCTGTTCCCCATATCTGCGTGCCGCTGCTGGCCTGTCAAAGTAGCGTAATTCCCTGTATGCCACTTCTTGATACTCGTCCAATTGCATTTTAATTTCTTCACAAATTTGTGGTGATGGGCTACCCGCATACTCTGTCTGTACTTTCGCTAGGGTCTCTTCTCGCCTTTTTAAGTTCCCCCCTGATTTCGCAAAGAACCCCAAACGCTGTCAAGTTCTAAGTCTACCTCCCCCTTCTCCTCACCTGACTCTCCTGAGGTGGATTCTTGACGGCCAGGTTCAGTCTTCTGGAGTCTCCTTTCTTTTATCCTTGCACCTTTGGGTGCTCGAATCTTCTTTTCGTGCAGGTAAGGTCTAGCCCCTCCGGAGGCCACCTTGACAGAGGCAAAGACCTGTCCTAGGGGAACCCCAGGGGGCCAGCCTCCAATCTAGGGAAAAAGCACGAGGCAGAAAAAACCCTAGTTCATAGATGATCTGGATGATGATTCGAAGAGATGGCACAGCTGCTCTTGTTGTGGATCCAGATAGGTGAAATTACAATCCAATGGTAAAATGGATAAACCTCGCGGAGGCGAGCAAAACACAGCATAGGACTGGGGTACAGAATCAAGTAAGAAAGGAGCTGCCGAGATGGTAGTGGACGAAAGGCAGCCGAAAAGGAATAGAGAACACGGTGCGAAGGAGAGGCACTGTGTCCAAAAGGTTGGAAGTAGAACCAACACTGCTGGCGGAATGGATAGGTAAGAGAGGAAAGGAAACGAGCGTAGTTCAGGCTCGCTACGGGAGGGCTGTAGAAGGAGTTGAATCACGGAAGGACGATACAAATAAACAGCACTCGGAGCGTTGAAAGAAACAGCAACAGATACAACGCGCCGAGCAGGGGGGCGGAGCCTGCTTTTAAAGGCATTGCGCCATGTTGGATGAGGACTAGAAAGATCCTCGGTATCGGAACTCCCAAGGCAAAGCGCCATGTTGGATGAGGACTAGAAAGATCCTCGGTTTCGGAACTCCCAAGGCAAAGCGCCATGTTGGATGAGGACTAGAAAGATCCTCGGTTTCGGAACTTCCATCGACTCCAGCATTTCCACTCCTGGTTCCTGACAGTATACCTCCTTCCTCTCGGGGAGCCCCCCGGCTTGCCCGGGTGGAGATAATGGAACTTCCTGAGAAGTCTGGGTGCGTGGATGTGGCTAACTGGTTCCCAGGTCCTTTCTTCCACTGGATAGCCCTTCCAGTGTACCAGGTATTGGAGTCTGCCCTTGCGGTATCTGGAATCCACCAGGTAAGCCACTTCGTATTCTTCCGGGATACTTCGTACCTGGGCGCGACCCTTGTGGATGGGTCTAAGGAACGGATCTTCCTTATACTCCTTAAGTAAGGATATGTGAAAAACCGGATGAACTCTCTTGAGGTAGTCCGGAAGTCTGAGCCTGTAGGCTACCGGATTGATTTGTTGAAGGATAGAAAATGGCCCAAGATATCTAGGGGAAAACTTCCCAGCATGAACCCATCTAGGTAGGAATTTGGTTGACAACCAAACCAGTTGACCCACACCCCAGTTGGGATTAGATCCCCGGTTCTTATCTGCCCATCTCTTTTGAGTCTGTAGACTGGCCTGGTGTGCCTTCTTGGCAAGACCATGAATTTCCTGTATTTCCTGTAAGATACCATCCAAGGCAGGGATCCTTGTGGCTGGAGAACTAAGACCCGGTAGATGTTGAGGATGATACCCATACGTGCACAAAAAAGGGCTCATTTGGATAGAGGTATGCAGAGTGTTATTGTATGCAAACTCTGCTTGCGAGAGGAAATGGTACCACCTCTCCTGCTGTGGACTGCAGAAACACCGCAAGTATTGTTCTAGGCTGGCATTCAGCCTTTCTGTCTGCCCGTTACTCTGAGGGTGGTACCCCGAGGAAAGAGCGCGGTGGATTCCTAAAGTCTGACAAAGAGAAGTCCAAAATTTGGACGTAAACTGAGATCCCCTGTCCGATACAATAGTCCGGGGTAATCCATGCAGTCGGACAATGTCTCGAAGAAAGACCTCAGCGGTCTCAGAAGCGGATGGTATCTGCCTGAATGCAGAAAAGTGGGCCAGCTTGCTGAAGGAATCTATTGTGACCATTATTACTGTCATGTTGTTAGAAGGAGGGAGTTCGACAATGAAGTCTGTAGACACGTGTTCCCATGGTCGTGATGGTAAGGAATGCTGCTGCAAGAGACCGAGTGGTTTGCCAGTGCGGTATTTATTAGAAGCACATATAGAGCATGAAGTGACATACTGGTGCACATCCTTTCTTACCCTTGGCCACCAGAAACCTCGTTGCAGCAATTCATAGGTCTTTCGGATTCCGGGATGTCCTGTCAAAGGAGAATCATGACACCAGGAAAGAATGAGTTTCTGCAGTTCTTTAGTGGGAATGAAAAGTGCGTCTTCATGGTAGTACAACCCATCACTACGTAAGCGGACCGAAGAAGGGAGTTCTGTGCAAGCCTGATATTGAGGTATCAGGTCTTGGAGGAAGGAGACAGTAGTTGCTAAAACCTTAAGATCGGGGAAAATACGGTCATGCCCTTCGTAATTCCCTGAGCTGTCCCCTATGCTTCGTGACAATGCATCCGCCTTCTTGTTTTCAGAGCCGGGTATGTAGGTTATCACAAAATCAAATTGCAAAAAAAAATAAGCCCACCGGGCATGTCGGGCATTGGTACACTCCATTTGTTGGAGTACCCGAAGGTTACGATGGTCCGTTCTGATGACAAAACAATGGGCAGCGCCCTGTAGGAGATGACGCCATTCTTGACAGGCTAATTTGATGGCCAATAGCTCTCTTTCCAGAACAGAGTAATTGCGTTCGCTGCTGGTGAGGGTCTTAGAATAGTATGCCACTGGATGTTCACACTCATCCGCGGCCTTCTGCAATAGGATAGCACCTATCGCTCCTATCGACGCATCAGTCTCTAAGATGAAAGGTTTGGTTTGGTCTGGTTGTACCAGAACAGGAGCAGAAGAAAAACACTCCTTAAGGGTTAGCATAGCCTTCTGTTGTTCCTCTCCGAAGACAAACTTGACACCCTTCTTTAGCAGGGAGGTCAGAGGAAGCACTAGGTTGGAGAAGTTGGGAATGAACCTTCTGTAAAAATTTGCTAACCCTAAGAAGCTTTGTAGCTCCTTGACGGTATTGGGTTCTCTCCATTCCCTGATGGCTTTAACCTTACCTGGATCCATCTCTATGCCTCTTTCTGACAAAAGGAATCCTAGGTAGGATACAGAGGTGGTTTCGAATTGGCACTTCTCCGGTTTAGCTAATAGCTTGTGTTCTTGAAGACGTTGTAGTACTCTCTTAACCAGTACCCTATGCTCGGTTAATGTCTGGGAGAATACCAGGATGTCGTCCAAGTACACTACAACAGATACGAACAACATATCCGTGAATACCTTGTCCATGTATCTTTGAAAAATGGCTGGGGCATTGACAAGTCCGAATGGCATCACCCGATACTCGAAGAGTCCAAATGGGGTGCGGAACGCCGTCTTCCATTCGTCCCCTCTTCTTATCCTTAGGAGGTGGTAAGCGCCCCTTAGATCCAGTTTGGTGAAGTAAATAGCCCCCTGTACTGCCTCCAGAATATCTCTGATCAAAGGCATGGGATACCTGTCCCGAATTGTCACCTTATTCAAACCTCTATAGTCAATACAGGGACGTAATTCTGCACTATCCTTTTTTGGAATAAAGAATAAGGAGGCACCACAAGCGGATCTAGACTCCTGAATAAGCCCGTTCTGAAGATTGGAGTCTAGGTAATACCGTAGAGCCTTTCTTTCAGGGAGAGACAAGGGATACATCCGTCCAAACGGAACTGTGGCATCCGGAAGTAGGTCGATACCACAGTCCTCTGCCCTGTGAGGAGGTAACTCACGTGGTTGGATGTCTAAAAACACCTCCGAATACTCTTGGTAATGTGTTGGAACCAAAGCGATGATAGCCGGACTTAGAGCAGGACCTGCCCTTCCGCCCTGGTGAGTTAAGCTGATTGACTGGTTCATACAAGTGGACCTACAAAAGTGCGAATTAAAGCTCACTCTATTGGTCTTCCAGTTGATCTGAGGATTGTGTCGTCTTAACCAAGGGATACCAATGACCACTGGAAAGTGCGCAGCTCGGATCTGATCGAACACCAAATATTCAGAATGGTGGCTCAATTCCATCCTCAAAGGTATAGTCTCTTTAGTAATAGGTCCGGAAGATAAAGGCCTCCCATCCACACCTTCTACAGGTATGGGAGTTGTCTTTGGTCTTGAGGAAACCTGATGTTCCTTAGCCCAATTGGAGTCCATAAAGTTTCCGGCTGCTCCACAATCTAACATGGCAAGAACTTCAGTGGGACTCGAGTCAGATAGCCACAACTTGACACGGAACACCATCAGACTGTTTTCCTCGGGGTTATTCATGGGTCTTGAGCAGTTGCAAGGGTACTTAGCAATTCCCCCGAGACTTCCCTTGCGACAGCTCGAGGGTTGTAGTTTTCCTTCCGCCTAGGAGGAACTTCCGGACAGTTTCTTAGTAAATGTTTAGAGGAACCGCAGTACATACACAATCCGGCTTCTCTTCTTCGTTTGCGTTCCTCAGGGGTGAGAGGTCCTCGGGTGGCTCCTATTTGCATAGGTTCTTCAGGAGTGAGGTTTGACCTGGATGTGGGAGAAGGAGCTGGTAGACCGATAGTCTGAGGGGTGCCTCTGATTCGTCTTCTTTCTTGTCTCCGTTCTGATAGACGGAATTCGATCTGTAGAGATAGAGTCATCAGTCCTTGGCAGGACAAGGGTCGAGCTACACGAGCTAACTCATCCTTGATTTCATCGTGTAGCCCTCTTCGGAATATTGTTTGTTGAGCAGAGTCCGGCCAATCCGCCTTAGCCGCCAATCTCTGGAAGCGGGATATGTAGGTCTGGACGTCTGTGTTCCCTTGTGTGACATCTAATATAGCTTCCAGGGAAGAGTAGACTACTTCTGGTCTGTCGAACCTTTCCCTAAAGGTTTCCACAAAACGGTCATAGTCATTCAGGGAAGGATCATTTCTGGCTACCAGGGGAGTGGCCCAAGCCAGTGCGTTGCCAATGAGGTTGGCAATAATAAATCCGACTCTGGACTTGGCGGATTCATAGGTATGGGTGCGAAAGGCAAAATAAACATTGCAGGCGTCGAGGAAGTCCTTTAATCCCCCTGGGTGACCATCATACTTGCCAAAAGAAAGGGGCATAGCGGGTAGATCCCCGCGGTCGTCACGGTGTAAGACCACCTGTTGTCGGAGGGCGATATTCTCAGTTCTCAGTGCTTGGACTTCTGCAGTTAGATTCTGCATAGCTGCCACTAGTTCTTGGTATTGTTCCAAGGAGGCCATGGTTTTACACGGGCGTTGTATTCTGTCAAGTTCTAAGTCTACCTCCCCCTTCTCCTCACCTGACTCTCCTGAGGTGGATTCTTGACGGCCAGGTTCAGTCTTCTGGAGTCTCCTTTCTTTTATCCTTGCACCTTTGGGTGCTCGAATCTTCTTTTCGTGCAGGTAAGGTCTAGCCCCTCCGGAGGCCACCTTGACAGAGGCAAAGACCTGTCCTAGGGGAACCCCAGGGGGCCAGCCTCCAATCTAGGGAAAAAGCACGAGGCAGAAAAAACCCTAGTTCATAGATGATCTGGATGATGATTCGAAGAGATGGCACAGCTGCTCTTGTTGTGGATCCAGATAGGTGAAATTACAATCCAATGGTAAAATGGATAAACCTCGCGGAGGCGAGCAAAACACAGCATAGGACTGGGGTACAGAATCAAGTAAGAAAGGAGCTGCCGAGATGGTAGTGGACGAAAGGCAGCCGAAAAGGAATAGAGAACACGGTGCGAAGGAGAGGCACTGTGTCCAAAAGGTTGGAAGTAGAACCAACACTGCTGGCGGAATGGATAGGTAAGAGAGGAAAGGAAACGAGCGTAGTTCAGGCTCGCTACGGGAGGGCTGTAGAAGGAGTTGAATCACGGAAGGACGATACAAATAAACAGCACTCGGAGCGTTGAAAGAAACAGCAACAGATACAACGCGCCGAGCAGGGGGGCGGAGCCTGCTTTTAAAGGCATTGCGCCATGTTGGATGAGGACTAGAAAGATCCTCGGTATCGGAACTCCCAAGGCAAAGCGCCATGTTGGATGAGGACTAGAAAGATCCTCGGTTTCGGAACTCCCAAGGCAAAGCGCCATGTTGGATGAGGACTAGAAAGATCCTCGGTTTCGGAACTTCCATCGACTCCAGCATTTCCACTCCTGGTTCCTGACAAACGCTGTGGACATCGCAACCCCTCACATGTAAACTTTAAAGGCTTGCCTGTGTGTTCACTGATCCCTCAATGTTCTCAAAGAAGTTAGCAATGTGTTGTGCCATACCCAACCTAAATACTGGGTCTAACAGGGATGTGGCCTTAAAGCGCCATTGTGATCTCTGGGGGGCCCCCTCCAGGATGTTCAGTGAAAGTGTCACAGGGGAATGATCCGACAGTGTTTCTGGGGAGTATCTGGGTCTCTGACACCCAACTCAGTACCCTTTGCGACGTTAGCCAGAGATATATACGGGAGTGCATGTCATGTACCGTCGAATAAAAAGTAGAAGCCCTCACATTCCAACTCAATAGCTTCACCCCAGTCGGTCCACTTCTAGCCATCATCTCTTACATGTCTTCGAACAGTCTCCACAATCCTGTACCATCTCCCAACCAGGCCATAGTATGTCGTACTCAACCTGTGCATTTTCATAACTATTTCACCCAAACTTTTCCCAGATTCCCCCTCCCCCACCCTCATAGTACCCCAAACTTTGACTATGTTGTCCCCCATTCTCAGATGCCACCTCCCCCCTGTTTAACCAAAATGTGCACTCGCATTGAGGGCGACTGCTTCCGGGGTGCCTAGAGTTCCCAGTTAACGCAGTGTTGAAACTTTAGCCAGGCTTGAACCCCTAAGAGCATTTAAAACAAACTTTACCAAAACACATTATGAATTGCATAGTTACTGAAGAGGACTAGCATATCATACTCCCAGTACCATCATGGTGTACTGCATGACCCTTCCCAGACATTACTCTACAGCCCGCCCTGGCTCGGAGCACAATATTACTTTCAAGCAACCATTGCCGAAACCTCAGTACGAATTACACATTCGCAGGCATGATGTTGAGCACATAGCATATTTCACGAGTTGGGCTGTAGCCCTTAAATGCGGTGGTAATGGTATTACCGCCGCATTTAAGGGCTGGCCCTATCACGAGTTGGGTGCTAAATGGGCCGTTTCACCTCCAGCCTTTCTCTGGAGGTGAAAATCCCCTGTTTTCGGCTGTATTACCGCCGGATGTATTAGCCAGCATAATTAGCACTGAAAATGCCCCATTGAATCCACTGGACACAATGGGGAATGGGGATTTACCGTTAAGACCCAACCCGTGATCCGGCGGTAATATCGCCAGACCGGTTGGTGCTAGGGCTATTATAGTCAGGCTGTATTACAGCCAGGATACAGCCCAACTCGTGATGAGGCCCTCGTACTGTACCACTCCTTTATAGTCACTACCCTTCTTCCAGCGGTCATTTCTCCGGCAAGGAAATGTTGGCCCCCACGAATGATGCTGCCTCCTCTGGGAACATGTTTTTAAATTGCACATGCAGCCTAGCTGGGTATAGGATTGCATAGGGTATCTTACGCTCCTCAACGGTTTCTTAACTCCGACGAATGTGCGTCTCTTCTACTGCACCGCCAGTGTATAGTCCAGAAAAATACGAATCACACTAGAGCCCATCTTCAAATCTTGCTTCTCTCTTGCAGCTTTCAAAACCATGTCTCTGTCTCAGTAGTTCATTAGCTGCGCAATTATTGGCTGTGGGAACGCTCCTGGCTTAGGCCTTGCCGTCAGTGTTCTATGCGCTTGCTTTACCACAAACATTTGGGACCAGCCCGGGTCCCCTAGCAGATCCTTCAGCAGACCCTCTACAGCCTATTCCATGGGGCCTTTCAGGGCATCTTCTGGTGCTCCTACGATACAGACATTGTTCCACCGCGATCTTGCTTCCAAACCTTCGCACTTCATCTTGATGCTACCCAGATCTTTCGCCATTGTCGTTATTGTGTTCTGCAGTGACTCTATGGCATCCTCCACCTTGGCTATCCGTGTTTCCGTTTCCGTGATGCATTGCGTAGCCTTTTCCAACTGGGCCCGGATTGTGGATACACTGATAGTGATACCGTTCAACTTGTCATTTATGGAGGCGAATCCTTGCTGCATAATGGTCATGACTCCGTGTATGTCAGTGGGAGGCGACAATGGGATCATCGCTGGTGATTCTTGACTGCTTACCCCTTCACTTCTGGCGTCCATTAGTTTAGCAGTTGGTTTGGTGAATTTGTCCATTGAGCCTCTTTTTTTGGAGGCTGCCCCTTTAGGCATTATACTAGGTTGCTGGGCAACTCTCCAGCGTATAGTTCTATAGTCTCTGTAGCACTGGCAGCCCAGGATGGGTTTTCTCTCTATCTGACAATAGCCTTGTGGCAACCCTGAAGGTTTCCTTCTCGAGGAACATGTCTCATCCATCAACACAGATCTTCAATGGGTCTTGCGGCACCACCTCTGCATCACGTACCCTAGTTGTCCCTGGAATGCTCTGTTGCTCTCAGTATATATGCCATACAGGACAGCGCAGCAGTACAGGCCAGGCCTCCTTACCCTGACGGGGGATTCAGGGACCAGAGCATAGCCGCCGGACTCGCTGAGTGCCCAAGCCGTCCCACACTACCAGTCATCACTATAATAAGCGGGTTTTTCGCCTCCTGTGGGGGGGGAGCAGAACAATTTGACTTGCGTTGGCAGTTTCTTAGTCTTAGTGCAGGTTAAAGTGACCATAAATGTCTGTACCGTGGGGCCTCATCGCTGGCCTTGCCCCAAGAATGTAACTAAAAGTGCCCCTGGGCTTGTTCACCGTGGGCTTCTCTGTTTGCGTAAACCTGGCGAGGGTTCTCAGGATATCCACCCCCCCTCTAGTCTGTGTCCTTAGTCAGGGCCTAAGGTTATATAGATAGATGGTATGGTGTTCTGTGTTGGTATGGGGGAAGCACAAGATTACATTACGATACCTGCACGTGTGGCACTGCAAGAGCCAGCTGTCCCTCCGTGCTAGCTTTTTGCTGGAGTGTTGAGCAGTCTATTGTTCGGATTTCCACGAGCTGGCGGGTTCTGTGGGGGATGCGGCCTCCAAGCTTGTCTCGTGTGCTGTCTTTACTGCTCCAGGATATCATGGAGCATTTGAGTGCTCCGCTATGCTGGCTCCCCCTATGCGCCGTATCACCTTTCTGGCGCCACGTACTTAGAACTGGCAGGTCGTAGTCAGTGGGGTGGCCACGCTCGCTCCGGTACTCGAATAGCGATTTCTAGCATGTGAACAGGGCCATTTCCTCCCTGAAATCTGGAACGCCTGCTCTCCACTCACCAATGTCCTTTTCCACTCTCCTGTTGTGCCTCGTATTGACACCTTCATTCGAGTAAGTCTCGGGCCAGCGAGGCCCTTCACTCCGGCAGGAACAGGAGTTACAAATGAGGTTTCACACATGTCACGTGCCGTCTGGTGCCGACCTGTACCGGCTGTCGAATTCTGCTCAAGTCACAGTTTCGTCGGGTTGTGCGTTCCACCCAGCCTCGCCGGTGTCTTTCACACTTTGTGTGCTGTTTTAAAACTGTGGTGAAAGGCGGACCTCTCCATCCGCTCACTGACCTTTTCGGTGGTTCCCCCTGTGGATCCAGCCAGTGGACCTTCCTCCTTCAGCGCAGGATGTCCACTGCTCGTCGTGTACTGTGTCTGTGAGCAGCTCTCTTTCTGGGCACTCTGTCTCTGCATCAAGCCTCAGTTGCTGCTTGTCTCCTCCACCTGCCAGCGGCCTCCAGGCCCACCCCCACAGGGAGACCTCTTGTCAGCCTGAAGGTGACGACGAGAAATCCCGAAATGGAGGAGGCACCCCGATAACCCGGGCGGTGTCCTCCTCCTAAAGACTCCCCCTCCCTCCTCCACAGGATGGAGGGGAGGCGCCCGCCGAAGCGCGGCAAAACGGGGGCAAAACCCGCGAAACAGCGCAGCGCGCCAAAAAAGGAAAAAAGCCCGCGAAGGGGGCAACAATAGAAAGGGGAGGGGCTACCCCCTTTATAGTGAGTGGGCTTCCCACTGCAGGCAGCATCCAGCCTTGGCAGTGGGACGCCCGCCTGCCAACACAGGACTTCGTTTTCCGGCCCGGTTTGCTGCTGGTTCGTGACTCCGGTTACGGTCTCGAGATGCAGTGTTTCGAGTTGAAGGGCGTAGCAGCGTTCGGGAGGTCGGCGCTCCAGTGTTCCAGCAAGATATCGAATACAGGCCAGAGGAGCGGTGGGTCACGGACAAGGGAAGGTAGGGGCTCAAGGGGGGCGCCAAAATAAATAAGGGAAATATGGACAATCAGGGTACGGTACTGAATACGGGGCTGGGGGGTCCGGTCTCATGCAGGGGAAAGTGCCGGGACGGTATTGCCGACGCAGAGAGGTTTGTTCCTTTAACCCCCATAACGCCCTGAGAGGAGGTCGCAACGCTGTAAATGCGGGGAATGTTGTGAACGGAGACGAGTGGGGGCCGGGGAAGAGTGGCTGTGGTGCAGAGCCTGCACTTCGCTCTGTTAGCCTTCTGTCGCGTCTTGGGCTGAAAGATCTAACAGCTGGTGCAGTCGGGATTAATTAATTATATTGTTATTATTAATCGGAGTGGGAAGTGTAGTGGGGAAATAACAGGTAGACGGGCCGGACAAGGTACAGTGAGTATGGTCCCAGCTGCAGGATAATTTGCCTACACTGGGTTTTAATTTCCCGCACTTATTCACCCTTTTTTGTCTGCCGTGTGGAGGAAGGCCATTGCTGCAAAGCACCACCGTCTATCCCACTTTTTATCAGGGCGGGCAGTAACTATGTAAATTGAATCCTTAGAGCAGCTGTTGTGTGGACAGAGGGACTAAAACTGAAGACCCGTTGAACCTTTGAACCAAATGCTAATTTATTATTGGAATATGGACCGGGAAGCATGTATGACAGAGTGACGTTTGTATTCGTACCGTCACAGTAATATATGTTATATTTTGTTTATACCGCGCTCATATACAGGCGTTTTCAGAGCGCGAGTGAGGGGAAGTAACACGCACGTCGGATTGGTGTGCGTAGGGGAAAAGTCGATGACGGTAGGGTAGATTTAAAGGGGGAAGGTACGGGTTAGAGGATGGCTCCCCACACCCGCGAAGCCTGGCATCGGGAGGAGGCACCTGCTGGGGGGGCTAATATTGGGGGGTAAACGCACTGGGCACTTGCGCTGTCCTCCAGCTGAGCGTGGCGGTGAAGCAAGCAGGCACCTTGCCATAATCTTGCAGACAGACTGGAAGCTGGCGTCTGTTATGTTATAAAGCCGGTCCGATGGCGCAGGGAGTAGAACGCCTGCTTTAGCATCCGTGCAGAGCCTGCTGGCGCAGGTTCGAATCCCGGCAGGGCCAAACTCAGCTTTTCATCCTTCTGAGCTCGATTAAATGAGCACCACATACTGTGGGTAATAATATGCAGCGCGCAGATACGGGGGGTTCGTAGCGCTATTCGAATGCCAAATTATTATTAGGGCACTTGCCGGTCGGTACTACAAATTATTTAATGGGGTTTCCCAGTACGGGCACGGGGAACTGCTAGAGAATGCTGCATTTTTCTTTCTTTTGTCGCGGATGTCTGGGTACGTTAGTTTTTCCTTCTTTTGTCGCGGATGTCTGGGTACGTTAGCTGCGAGGCTGAGGTGTGGTAGCGGGACGTAATGGGTACTTTAGTAGTAAGCAGTTGTTTTACAAATAGTACCGTGGAAGTTTAACTTTGAGCACACACCTTTTAAGAAGAAGGCTTTGGCGTGGGGGGCCGGTTGCAGGCAGGTTTTGAATAATGAAAGATGTATGTAAGCCTAACGGTTTAATGCTGCATGGTACCACGGTTCATTAGGAGACTTCGCCACCTCGCCTAAGGTCGGTCTTGAAACACAGTTTTAAGTGGTCTATGGGTCGTGCTTTGGGGCGCCCAAGGAGACGGAAGCGCGGCTGTTATGGGCACAGGAGTATTTTATCGGGGCAGGGTAGCTTACGCACCTGCACAGCTTTAGGAATGGCCTGTGTTTTCTCTGAAGGAGTAATGGAGACACTGCTTGAGGCCCAGGGGAAGCAATAGTTACCGAGGAATAGGATTACAGAGGTGAGCACTGATCAAAGGATAATGCACCTACTGCACAGGCATACGTAGGGGACGGGGTACGGTAATCATGTTGGGTGTCCCCTTGTTGTGCCAGGGCTGCACGGCAGGGCACCAATGATGACAAGCAGGGTTCCTGGGTAAGAGGGTATAAGATGGCAGAAGGACAAGGCGCCCGTCTCGGAAGCGGGTACGGCGGAGAGAGATGGGTTGGCTGGAGTTACTGTCGGATAGGAAAAGGAGGTTGATGAAAGGAATATAAAGAGTTTCTCTACACACTGGGGAAGTATTGGGTTGAGAGGCAGCAGCATTTCGATGTATGGGGCTGGTACTGGAGCAGAGAAGGCTGGCGGGCTGCTGAGCAGGGGTGGAACTCAGTGGTAAAACGAAAGGATCCATCATTTTCGTTTGCTTGGTTAGTGATTGGATTGGTATAAGAGTACGAGTGAAAGCGCATGTGTGTTTTAGTGGTGCCAATTTCTCACATGCAGCGCAAAAATTTTGGATTCACGTTCTACAGGGCTTCCATCTGCTGTAGTGTTCCGGGTAATGAGGGAAGCACAATGTATTCATGACATGGCCCGGGTTATGTTAACGCAGGGGCAGGCTCTGCATTAGGGATTCCTTAAGGGTTTCAGGTTAAAAGCGCCACTACAAGGCTAGTAAAGCAGCGGAGGGGCGTGGTCCATGTCAAATATGTGGGCCGGGGAACATGCAAGCACGGCCTCTGGGGGCTCCGGATTTTAGGGGAAGTATGGGGTCATGGCATCAAGACAAGGGGATGTGACTGCGATAGTAAGTAGCATACCAAAGGGGAATATGCACATTTAGTAATGGGCTTTGCATAAACAACCCAAATTAAACGGGACGAATGGCAATTACCCGTGGTGGAGACATAAAAGTGGGCAAATTTAACTTCCAAGAACCAATACAAATGTTTCCCCCGAAACTCACAATAGCGAACTGGGACATTTCACCTCACTTATTTGTAAATTTTCACCATGTCATATGGGGCAGTGGCGAAGTGTCTGGCCTGCAAACCTAACCACTGCGGTTCGACACCGGAGACCCGCTTTAATGTCATGGCTAGGTCCAGTGGGCGGTGTCAGGAGATAGGTCTGTGGGACTGGTGGCAAGGGTGACCAAGCTACAAGGGCAAAGTTGGAGTGTGGTTCATCAGGTCGGCAAGCCCAACGCTGCAGTTTAGCCTGCCAAATGAATAGAAGCAGGGAAGGGCCCAGCCGAGGTTGGGAGGAGTTGGGCTCACATGACAGGGAATGTGGCAGGAGGGAGCCTTCCTGGGGAAGATAAAGAAATAGATAGGGGGGAGACGATGATCAGCGATGACGAAGGGGTTTTGGAGCATCAATCATAAGAATACGGCGCAAACCCTCCCGCCGGAAACGGCGCCCTACAAACGGGGTAACGCAGGCAGAGCAAGGATAAGGGGTTGGGGAGCATTTGCTAGATAAAGGGTGAGGGAGGGCCATAACAAGCCGGGAAGGGAGCAATAAAGGCAAGTTGGTTTTGGAAAGCAAGAAAAGAATACAGCTCAACCGCACCTGCCAGGAGCGGCACTCTCCCAACAGGGTAACTCCTGAAAGGGCAGGCGGAGCAAAGATAAGGGGTTGGGGAGCTTTTGCCGAATAAAAGGGGTGAGGAACCTATGGCGGGTGCAGTATGAGGAACAAGCTGGAGAGGTGGCATGGACGGAAGGTCCCAGAACAGGCTCGCCCTGGTTAAGGCGGAGCAAGATGGAATGGGCCAGGGGCAGAAGTGTCCCGGAGCATGCCCGCCCTGGTTAAGGCGGGGCAGGATGGAAAGGGGCAGGGGCAGAGGTGTCCCGGAGCATGCCCGCCCAGGTTAAGGCGGGGCAAGATGGAAAGGGGCAGGGGCAGAAGGGTCCCGGAGCAGGCCCGCCCTGGTTAAGGCGGGGCAAGATGGAAAGGGGCAGGGGCAGAAGTGTCCCGGAACATGCCCGCCCTGGTTAAGGCGGGGCAAGATGGAAAGGGGCAGGGACAGAAGTGTCCCGGAGCAGGCCCGCCCTGGTTAAGGCGGAACAGGACGGAAAGGTGACTGAGGCAGGAGGGTCCCAGAGGAGGCACACCCTGGGAGAGGAAAAAACTGTTTGCAGTTTTAAGATGTGCATTGTTCAGGGGAACAGCTGGCGCTACGGGTAAAGAGATCAACAACTGACCAAGAAGACAAGGGGTGCACGGGGACCCTCCAACCCATCCTGGGAATGCAGTAGGCCCGGTTAGGGCGGTGGCGGTCTTCCTCGGGCTGAGACCTCCCTCGGGAGGGGAGGCTCCGCTGCTCATTCATCACAGGGGGGCAGCGCTAAGCCGCGTCCAACTTAGACCGGTTATGGAACTGGCGCCGAAGAAAGGGTTATTCGGGTCTCACTCAGATCGGATTGGGGCAGTCACGGCAGCCACAGCCACAGCCGTGGGTATGGGGGAAGGAGCAATCAAGCAGAATGGTAGATGGAGGTCTGGGTGTTTTAAGAGGTATATCAGGCTGGTAAAATATAAAATTGACATGCCTTCTCCCCACCAGCAGCAGCCCGGAGGAATGGAGATAGGTCTGGGTAGTAGGACACTCATGCGGGTCATACACTGGGGAGGTAACGACCTGACAAGCCTGGGAAGGGGGGCTCTGAAGCGGGAAATGAGGTGCTCTCTACAGGAGCTGGCAGGTCAGTTGGGGAACAGAAATCATTTGGTCAGAGAATTCCAAAGGCAGAAGGGGGTGGGCGCAGATAATCACGCAGCCGTGGAGAGGTCCAGACCAAAGCTAAACTGGGCAATGGCAAAATTCGGCAGGGGTCCTGGCCAGATCAGGTAGGGCCTGATTAATTTAAATCCCCAGAGTAGTTTCTTAAGGAAGGGGTACATTTGTCAACACTGGGGTTAGAGCTATTCTACTGGAACCTCTGCACAAAAATCTTAGAAATGGAGGGAAGGAAGCAGGGGGGAGCCACGGTGGGCGGTAACCCACCTGTGGCGTGGCGGTGTTTGGGCAACCAAACACAAGAGACAGACTCCGGATGAGCCAGGAGAAAGCTGGAAGGGTCTTCGCTCTTCTCAGACCAGCGCCCCTTGGGAGCCTAACACGGCAGGGGCGTCTGGGGGGAACAACAAGGGCTCAGCTTCCCCCAAGGAAACGGCACTCTCCCCGCCCCCGAACACCTGCATGGGCAGGCGAGGCTCAGGCGCAAAGGGTTGGGAGAGTTGGGCCTATGATGGACTGTTGGAAGGAAAGGGGGAAGCATGGTTTTGTACACGGAGCAGTCGCCGCATCTTCAGAACTATTTCCACTAATGTGTGCAGTGGTGGTTATGATATTGTGAAAATAAATCTGCGGCCTTTTTATGCCAAACAAAGCAAGACTCATGTTACACCTTTTCTGGGGGGGGGAAAGAGGAATGAGTTATTGCTATGTAATGGGTCCAAAATGGACGGATGCACGGGTTATGAAGGTGACGACGAGAAATCCCGAAATGGAGGAGGCACCCCGATAACCCGGGCGGTGTCCTCCTCCTAAAGACTCCCCCTCCCTCCTCCACAGGATGGAGGGGAGGCGCCCGCCGAAGCGCGGCAAAACGGGGGCAAAACCCGCGAAACGGCGCAGCGCGCCAAAAAAGGAAAAAAGCCCGCGAAGGGGGCAACAATAGAAAGGGGAGGGGCTACCCCCTTTATAGTGAGTGGGCTTCCCACTGCAGGCAGCATCCAGCCTTGGCAGTGGGACGCCCGCCTGCCAACACAGGACTTCGTTTTCCACCCACCCACCCTACAAACAGAACATGCAAGGAGGCCTGATCGTCGACGTCGCAGGACAACAGGCGGTGTGGCGGTGTTTGGGCAACCAAACACAAGAGACAGACTCCGGATGAGCCAGGAGAAAGCTGGAAGGGTCTTCGCTCTTCTCAGACCAGCGCCCCTTGGGAGCCTAACACGGCAGGGGCGTCTGGGGGGAACAACAAGGGCTCAGCTTCCCCCAAGGAAACGGCACTCTCCCCGCCCCCGAACACCTGCATGGGCAGGCGAGGCTCAGGCGCAAAGGGTTGGGAGAGTTGGGCCTATGATGGACTGTTGGAAGGAAAGGGGGAAGCATGGTTTTGTACACGGAGCAGTCGCCGCATCTTCAGAACTATTTCCACTAATGTGTGCAGTGGTGGTTATGATATTGTGAAAATAAATCTGCGGCCTTTTTATGCCAAACAAAGCAAGACTCATGTTACACCTTTTCTGGGGGGGGAAAAGAGGAATGAGTTATTGCTATGTAATGGGTCCAAAATGGACGGATGCACGGGTTATAGGTTTGTAGCAGTGCGCGCGTCCCGGTCAGGCCCACTGAATTCCACCATATATCCCCGGCGCTGCTGGGGCTATCTCTCTGTGTCTCAGTCATTATGTGTCAGACCCCTTCATGCCTTTCTAGCGGTTTTAGCGGCAAGCCCGTCTTAATTGTTGCAAGGATTGTGCCGGAGTACTCCTGGCGCCCACGGAGCTCACGCGTAGGTGTCCATCTTGCCGATCGTGCAACAGCACCCCCAACGCAGCTGTTTTCTATAGGTTGCGGCACAAAGGGGGATGGGTATTATAAATAGTCTGTGAACCACTGGGGCAACTGTATACAGATGAGGGATCTGTTATACTTTACATGCAGAACACATGATATGATATGATATGATAAGGCATTTATAAGGCACCCATACACAAGTGTTTCAGGGCACGATATGCATGCACACTGAATAACATGCAGTCACATGCAAATTACATGCACAATTGTCAGATATGTCAAAGATACATTCAACACATGTCCTCTTGTCTGTACCATTGGGTTATTGCATTGGGTTATTGCAGTACAAGTGTTTTATATTGGGTACAAACGTGATGGTGGTAACACAAAGCTATTCATAGAGAGAAATACTGTCTCGTCCTCCATGACATCACCAATCTCCACCTATCCATTCTCCTGCCTGGAGGAGTCCTGTTGGCCTGATGTTGTATCTTGCTGTGCTGGATGGGTGAATGCAAGATGGGTTGGAATGAATGATGTCAGAGAGAGTGTTGGCAAAGAGTGAATGCTGATGTATAAATGGGACACTGGCCTTCCTTACTCAGGCAGTTGGAGATATGTAGCCTGGGTGGTGGGATCCAGGGGGTCCCACTCTGTAACCTAAGTGTAACTGAATAAAGGACTTACTTATAACCTATATGCAATAAGGTCTGGGAGCACCTCTAACGAGAACAAACACGGCCAAATAACCTGTTCTCTCAGTAGGTTCCTACTCGGGAGGGTCTACAACCGCGTTTTACCTCACGGTACCTTTCATAGAGGAAATATTCATTTGCATATCAGTCTGGTCCCACCCACTTGAGCAGTCCAGCACCAAAATGCTAGGCTATTCTCATCTGAACAAGAGTACCAACAGCAAACCCAGACACGTGTTTCGGGCTAGTCGGGCCTCATCAGTGAGGTGATGCTGTGCCTCTCTAAGCACAGTGAGCAAGGGATCCACGTCTGGATTACCCTGGGTAACATAGGGTGAAAGCCCAAGTCTCCAAACCTATATGCAAAAAGATCTGGGAGCCCCTCTACCGAGAACGAACACAGCCAAATAACCTGTTCTCTGGGTAGGTTCCTACTTGGGAGGGTCTACAACCCCGTTTTAGCTCACTGTACCTTTCACAGAGGAGAATCCCCCTTGCACTACCACAAGCGTAACGCCAAATGACAAGTACAATGACAACACAAAAACAACATGCACACTTGGCGGCCACATCCGCGACACATTACTACACACGTACACCCATCGCGTGGACCCTCAGCTATGCTCAGTAGGCAAGTCACAGTTTCATACGAGGATCTGTATGAATGGCAATATATCAGCGGGAATGACAAGGTAACAGTATCCTGACATATCTTTCTGAAACATATTGTATGAAAAGCATCTCTTACAAATCAAAGTCTAACATATAAATGAGGTGATATGGGTGAAGAGTTCAACACATTTGTCACACTATTAAAATCAAGAAAACGCATCACAGGGGGTGAAAGCTAGGTTAACAGTTATAATGTGGATACAATGTGAAATTAAAAAGGGCCATTATGTATAGTATGTCTGAAAATAAGAAAGGGGTTGCTTTGTCAGTGGGGGGGAGAAGGAGAGCGCACAAGTGCTTCTGCCATGGTGTTGGTATTTTCAGTTCAGAACATACTTAATTGCATCAGATGCGAAATAATATGAACTACACTGTGCTTATGCACATAGCAATAGGTCTTGTGCTCCAATTATGCGAAATTATTGGAAATGCACAGCTCACTTTCCCAATTCAACTACATGCTGAAAATGGACTAAATATTAGTAGCCACTTTTACAGGAAATGCTGAATAGAGCCTGCCTTATAGGCGAACGCTCAAAGAAAATACCCCCCTCCCCACTGCCCCCCACCGCGGCCCCACCTTAAGAGTTCAGGTTTTAGTGAGGTAAGGAGATACATGTGTGCATTACAGCTCACCGAAGTGACTGCATGGTGAGATGTTGCCGCTACACCGCTCACCAGTGCCGTGAAACTATACACAACAGCAAGGACGGTTTCCACCAAAGGATTACACGTAAAATCCTAGACAAACGCTGCAGTTTAGAGGTGGCGGATGGCGGGAGCACAGATCCGCCAGTTTTCCGCAGGAGGTTCGAAGGCTATTCAAAGATAGCACTCCATCGCATTACACCGACGGAAACGCTGGTGGATAATCCGCTGGTCTAATGGGGACCGGCGGATCTTGCGCCAGCTTTTCGCTGGCGACAAAACAGTGTCAAGCTGGTGGAGTGCTATCTCCTCCGGCCGGAAAAGGGGAGGATCTGTGAATGTGGATTTGGACTGTCTCCAAATGTATGGCTTATGCCTCTTAAAAGATACAGGAATAAGCAATACAAATGCAGTCTAAGGGATGGCGATCAATTACCCCATGTTGCCTGGTGCTGTTAAACTCATAATGAGGGCCTACGATGTCGCTCAAAAGCTGAAGGTGTGAAGGATAGCTGCCCACATACAACTTTAGGTTGTTCCTGCTGGAGAGTTCAGAGCTGCAGGAGTTGGTTAAATACAGGTTTTTTTCTTGAGACATGCTGGACCCTTGCTGAGTCATTTTCAGGTGCCTCTTTCTATTAGACAACTTTACTGAAATGGATATCTCGCAAAGAGAGTGGTGTAACCCTCCCCAGATGTTTTGTCCTTCAATGGTGAGTGACCATGAGAGTTAGAGGCCAAAACACCTGGATGTCCGCAGATTGCAGTGCCTGTACTCAAGTGCCTAAAAGTATCTCCAGCATATGTCAAAATATGTTTTTGTGAATTCTCTGAAGGGAAATATTACTTTGCTTGTTTATTGTTCTGAAGTCACAGCAGTAAACAACCAGGGGCCCGATTCAAGGAATAATTTGCGGGGAAAATAGGGTACTTGCGCGCCAAACTGCGTGCAAATCCGCGTTCGTCAATTCGCGGAATCGAATGTGCGATACTTTTCCTGGCCTTGCGCGAGACTCCAAGCAGAGCATGGGTGTGGCTTGCACAGAGGGCTAGGAAGGGGGCGGAACACCAAAAATGGGGAAGTATTAGCTCAAGAATGAGCGTTCAGAGGGACGGCCTGCAGGCAGTCCCTCACACGCCCACAATTGCGTGGCGCAAGATGTATTCACGGATTCGATCGTGCAACCCCTCGCGCAGGAAATGGCCACGCAAGTCCTTCATACTATCCGCCACCTGAAGGCAGGCGTAAGTACACTTGCGCGTTGGAATCACAGCGCGGAGGTGGGGTTGCATGCCGGATATAGGGGTGCGGGTACACAACTGGGGTTCTGATCTAGCTTAGGGATGCGCGTACACAGATTAGTGTGGTGCAGGAACTATTTCTGGGGGTTCGCAAGCCAATTACCTGAGTAATTACTGAGTTACTTTTTTTATATGCGTGCTGTCGGGGTGCCAGATATAGTTACAGGGGACACCGCGCAGGGTCCCCGAGATGCAGGCCTGCTTGTGAGGGGCCCCACACACTGTTTGAAGAGTGCATGTATTCGTGCCCGGGGGAACGCGCGAAGGTAGCTGTTCTGGCTGTTTATGCTTTGCGTGTAGGCATGTCGGGGGCGTTCCAGCCGCGACTTGCAATTAAGGTTAATTTGCGCTGTAATTTCCATGTATACGCGGGCACGTATTTTAAATTCTGCACGGATGCTCGCGCAGTGTCTTTCTCAGCGCACGGCCCTTGCAGGATTTCTGCCCACATTTCCATGAATCGGGCACCAGGTGTAGATATTACTTTGAAGGGAATCCATACCCTGCAGAGCGCTTAAATGGGCAAAATATGAATTCTGTTTTATTTTAGTATCGTTGAATCAATAGAATTCTCTTTCCCATTAGTCAACAGATCAAATAAAGGCATATGTTGGAGAACCATCATCAGCTCTGTCTTTTCTCTTGCACTATGATTATTTTCCTTTTTAAGTCCCATGACCTTTCGAATTCTATTCCAAATGTTACCTGCATCACTCTTGGTTTACCGCCTTTTCTGTGCAGTGACATAAAAGAGTCACTTAGCTTGCTTAAGCCCAGCTTTAAAACATGTGCAGTCATAGGCTGAGCATAGCTAAATGCCAGCTTGCATCTCCTCTTCCTATGCTATCATGGGCTGGCTCTTTGGGTAGAACTATATACATGCCTGTTCCCAGAGGCCACCTTGGTGATCACACAGATGTGTAAGGGTTGAAAGTAATTACTTTTTAGACCGGCCAAAAAATTCAAACAATCAATGTGTAGAAAGACATCTTTATGTGCAATGTGGTTCAAAAGATATAACCTGCATTGTTCTCATTTCAGGGGAAAAAGCCCAAACAGCGTTGCCGTACTGCATTTACAAGGTGTATTTGGCATGGTGGTGCTTTGTGTTTTGGATCTACCCATATTCGCCAAAACTGACCTTTTTAATCCATGTTTGCCGAATATGGGAGGCCGAACCCACGAGACACCCACTTGCTCGCACAGCGAACATGAGATTAATGAATGCGTAGTCTGTGTTCATTATCCAGTGTTCGCCCGCTGAGCCAGGAAGCCGAGCAGGGTGCGCTAGGACCAGAGACGTTGCTAGCGGGGCCCTGAGGGGGCTATTGCCCTGGGTCTTTTGGTTGTATCCCCGGATAGAAGCTCAGGGGATAAAACCAAAAGGCTAGCTAGACTCCAGTCCCGACACTAGCGTAGCCCCAGATTTTTTCCAGACCTAGCAACACCTGTGGCTAGGACCAGAAGGTACAGAGATTGGTTGGGCACACACTATGGGGGTATGGGCTAAGGTTGGGGCATTGAGTGGGATTAGAAGGCCTGGGTGGTGGGGTAGTTAATATGGTCGAGGGGCATTGTACAGTCTTGGTGTCAGGGCAGGAAACAAGGAAACAAGCACAGGGGCCCCCATTAAACGACAGGATGGAGGTTAGCGGGGGTGGGGTGGCCTCGGGATGAAACCCTAGATTAGCGAGGATATTGGGTGCCCAGGGGTAGGAGTAGGGGAGTCGCAGGAATAGGGTTCGACAGGTGGTGAGGCCGGGGAGGAGCTCGTGGCTGGGTTTCGGTGGATGAGAAATCGAGGATCTGTGATTGGACTAGTTTTTATTTGGTCGAACCCCATAGATCTTTGTTTTTCTTGGGGTTGCGGGTACACATCAAGGCTGTCAGGAAAGCGATCAAGTGAAATGAGAGACCGCAAGAGTAGTTGGGAAGGCGGAGGGTGAGAAAAGATGGGAGCTTGGAAAGGGGCCATGATTAAATTAAAGATTATTTTGGGTGGCCTGTTGCTATTTTCAGTATTTCGAGAAAAAATTTAGTTGGTCCTCCGGAGCACTGGAATCACAGCTTGGAAGGGTCTAGGATTTGATGTAAAAACTTTTTCCGGTAACTATTATAACATATTATTTCCTGAAGGACCACTATGAACTTGTGGTAATACACGGTACCAGATATGATCGGAGTGTATCATATACTAATAGCCCAGGGTACATTTTTGCAAAGGTTTGGGCATGGTCCCAAGTAATAAGGATTTACAATATTGCTGATACGTAAACTAAGGGAGTTTCCGTTAAGCCTTTGAGTGTTATGGGCGAGTATGTTCATCCTTTTAGGGTAGAAATGCATAATAGTTCAGCGGTTAGTTATCGTCACAAACAAATTTTTTTAAGTAGTTGCATCCAATATACTGTATCCCTCATGGGTTACATTTGCATACCTCTCAACTTTTTAATTCCCCCGGGTGGGTGAAAAGGGAGCATTGTCTTGTGCGGGTAAGACCCCATTGAAAGGAATGGACAGGTTGGAGGCTTGGTGAGTGAATGGATTCCTGTCAAGGTGGGTGACACCCGCCTGAAGCGCGTGAGTTGAGAGGTATGCATTCGAATTTCCAAGGACGAATGCATTAGGTCTGACAGCAGTATGGCTAATTTCATAGGGCCTCATTACACGGTAGGCGGTAAGGGTTAACGGTCACCGGTAATGGTACCGGTGACCGTTAACACTTACCACCTGATTACGAGGTCCCTTTGCGGGTCGTTACTTTAAAGCCTGCTTTTTAGCAGGCGTTAAAAACCAACCCGCAAAGGGACCAGGGTGATAATTACGGTACCGCAATTTGCGGTACCGTAATTAGCACCTTCCCCATTCGCATTATGCCCTATGGGGCAAAAATGGGAACGGGGAAGGGCAATGGGGGAAGGGGGAATTACCGCCCCGCCAACCTTGGAATAGGGCGGTAAATCCCCTTTCCTCCAAGGCGGTGCCGGTATATTACCGGCATGGACCAAGGTGCTAATAGCACCTTGGTCTACCGCCTACCGTGTAATGAGGCCATAGACTTAGCAAGGGCATGCACACAGATACAAATATTCTGCCGAAACCTGAGTGACATAGGGCTTATTGTTGTTTAAGAAGAACCTCTTTTGTGGCCACGGATGTGTCTACTAGATATATTTACAGAAAGATGAAAAGTGAAATGTTGATTTTGAACAATTGCCTCTGTATTATGCAGGTATAGGCTAGCAATGCCTTAGGGAAGCCATTGCCCACCATCTAAGGAGAAATGTCTTCCATACCTTGGTTATTGCGAGGCGTCGGAAAGATACTTATTGTCTACTGATTCTGCCGACTTGCCCACCGAAACATATATGGAAAAATGTAAGATCCAATTTACAGAGACAAGATGTTATAGAAGAAGATTCCCATATAAGTGAAAGGTCTAGGGCTGGGTGAAATTGTGAAATTCCATTCTGCCGGCTGCAGAAGGGAAATCTGAAATATTTAGACCTGTTTTGCAAAAATCTGCTGTGTCGCCACGCTTGCGTATCGAAAAGAGCGGCGTGATGTTTCTCATGCCGTCTCGTGACCCGAAACGAGCCGTTCAAAGTTTCTCGTGCCGCTGTGCGAACCTAGCATTAATCGCAGAGTGTTATGAAGTTTCTTGTGCCGCTGCGTGAACCGAGTACGAATGAAACAAAAAAGCTGCTTGAACCTCCTCTTGCCGCTGTGCAAACCTCCTTGTGCCGCAGCGCAAACCTATCGTGAATTGAAAAGACTGTTACAAAGTTTCTCGTGCCACTGTGCGAACCTACCACAATTCAACCATACAAAGCCGTGCAAAGCTTCCCGTCCCGCTGCGCGAACCTGGCTTGGTTAAAAAAAAATTCCTAAGTTTTGCTTGTGTCGCTGTGTGAACCTAGCACGAATCGAACAAACAATCTGCGCAATGTTTCTCGTGCCACTGCACAAAACTAGCGTAGATCGTGGAAAAGCATACACAGTTTCTCGTGCCACTGCACAAAACTACCATGGAGCGAAAAAGGACCCACCCAAAATGTCTTGTGCTGCTGCACGAAGCTAGTATGGATCGGAAAAAGATCCACACAAAGTTTCTCATGTCAAGAACCTAGCACGGATCGGTAAAAGACACGCACAAAGTTTCTTGTGTCGCTGCGCGAACCGATCACAAATCAAAAAACCGCCCGAAGTTTCTCATGACACTGCATGAAACTAGTATGGATAAAAAACAGACCTGTGTGAAGTTTCAAATCGTGTGGCACGAAACTAACATGGGAACGAAACACCACGCGCCGCTGAAAACCGGGCAGAATTTTGGTGGTGGCGGTAAAGTAATGCCGTCTTCACAGATCGGGCAGAAGCGGAATCCAGTGCAGATTCCGGAACTATTCGCTTCGCTGGTGGAAATATTGCTCACCCCTAGAAAAGACCACTTTGTGGAATTGATGATTCTCATTCTGGTGCAAGAATAGTCCTCATGTTTAGCTATGTTCGCAACACCGAGTTTCCTCCAATAATGCTCGGTGTACATGTACAATCTGGGAATTCTGTGGAGGCAAAAGAGAGGGTGTTGTAGTCTGATGCTCCTGGGTGCTAGGCGGAAGCATGCAGGGCCTGATATGTCAGGAGGTCTGTAATGGCTGTGTCGAATGTCTCCTGGAATGCTTGTATATGAGCTCAGTGAGCGCTCCAGGGTAGCAGATCAGGATGCTGACTGGGTGTGAAAGGGCAGGTGGTTGTCCTAGTTATCACCTTGTGTCTTCTTATGTACATACCTGCTGTACTTACCTTATATGTACTTGGTGTAGCAGTGAACAATAAAGCTTAACTGTACATTGGTTCCTGGAACCTGTGGCCTCTGTAACCTTCAGGAACCTGGTCATTTCAGAGTGCTTGGACATTCTGTGTATGATCCAGTAGTCACCCCTGTCACTTACCTTCAGGAGCCTGTGGAACCAATGGGATGTAACAGCCCAAAGCTGGTGCCCAGTAAGAAGCAAGCTAACATCGCTCGAGATAACCTAGGTCTGAATTCAGAAACTCCACATCACAGGGAACATTGCACAGCCTTTCAAGGCACATTTTGGAAGAATAAATATTTGGACAAAATCCAAGCATCCAATTTGAAGTAGATTATAATCCTGTAAGGAAAACAAGCACAAGCAGAGTTGATACTCCATTCGCCAAAACAATCGACACACAAGGATGGCTTGCATTCAATGGAAAAAAAAATGATAGAAATGAACTTGGAAACCAAGAACGACTAGAGAAACATACTGGACCTCATTACGACCCTGGCGGAGTGGGTCTACGCCAGCGGTATTTGCGGCGGACCCGTCCGCCCTACTACGAGATCCCGTAGCGCCATGGTGAGTTTTCCGCCCGGTTTTTCCGGGCGGAAAAATCCATGGCGCTACGGGACCTCGTCGTTAATTACGCCACCGTATTTTACAGTGGCGTAATTAACTCCTTCCCCACTCCCATTATACCCTATGGGGCAAAAATGGGAATGGGGAAGGGTAAAATGGGGATTGGGGATTTACCGCCCCGCCAAGGTCGGAATGGGGCGGTAAATCCGCCAACCCCCATGGCGGTATCGGCAGCTTTCCGCCGTGCTCCATGGTGCATTTAGCACCACGATCTCCGCCAGGGTCGTAATGAGGACCTTACTCTTCAAAGTCTGCACAGTCCCACATGCGCCTGCCAGTGGGCGGTAAGAGCTCTCAGACGACATAGTGGGGTTGGGGGGGGTGCCCATTCCCACTGGTGCCCCAGTAGGGCCTGCTAACAGAATCAATATTGTCCGGTTACGTTGCACGAACAAACGGAGGGCAAAGGGAATTTGTGGCTGTGGGGGATGGGTCCAGGTGGGAGTATGAGAGGTTTCAGATGTGCCGGAGTCTGAGGGCAGCATCATTGTGTCTGGGGGGCTTGCTGCCACTTACTTATGCTCGCCCTCACTGTCATGCCTAAGAGGGGCAGTACCTGATTAGAAGCCTTGAATATTTAATCTACCACATATCGTACACAACCTTTGCATCCCGATTTGTCAGTAAGGTGTTGGGGCTTCTCGGGTGCATGCCTCGCTGTATTTGATTTAGTTTTTGGGGTGTACAATGCAGCTGTGTGCTTTATCCGCTGCGTGGCAGGCACGTGCATCGTGCATAGAAGCTATGACCTGGCGGGTGACAGCCTGGCTCTAACCCTGCATGGCCCATGACCATGCTGCGTGGGTATATTAAGTGCATTCAGCGTGACTGCCATCATGTCTGGTCGTGTATGTGTGCAATCTGTTTTGACGGTTGGTTCATGCTGCGTGAGCAGTAAATTGTGTGGTCGTAATTTCTGTGTATGTTATGTGCACACACATACACACACGATGTTTGAAGTCATTTTCCTGTGCAACGCAGCCATGCGTGTAAAGTGTATTGTACTTAACACAGAGTCAGGAGATTTGCGTGCAAGAAATTAATGCAGCATATGTTTTCACATAGTTCTCTTAAACGGGTGCATTACCCCACTGAGCTATCACACTTTCTTGAAGAATAACAGCAGCATATAGATGACTCCAAATTGTCCTCCGTTCACACAAAGCTAGCATTTGCTAAATATGTGTTCCAGCGCCATCTGCTGGAAAGAAAGAATAGAGGAATTCACAAAAAAGTACTGTGGCCAGCCTGCGTAAATGGTACAAAAATAAAAATAAAATGTGGCATATTTACATTATTTTACTGCGTAAAAAGCCCAAATACGCACCTGGAGGGCTGCTTGTGGTCCTGCCTTCACAGTGCAGTTTTTTAGTTCGAGTCACTGGCATACAAATATGACATTTATGAGGCGATTGTGAGAAGAGAAAACTTCCAAATGGAAACTTGCCGTATAAGAACCACCCTCCTTTCTAACCCCCAAACGCACTCATTGAGGATTTTAGAAGGCAAAATTAAAAGAACAGGCGCTACATCACACAGCACCAATTGTTATGCACAATTTTTCATTGCATGAATTACATTACAAGAGATCAACAACGAGGCGAAAGAACTTGGGCGACTTGGGGCACATCCATTAGCTTCTGTAAGATAATCACAGTAATAGTTCTAGTCACTTGATTTGACCGAATCCCAATATGCTGTGTAGAATTCTAGAAAAGGAAGACGTATCATGTCTATGTACCAGCAAGATTCAAGAACAGCAGCTGTGAGACTCTCCATTTCATAAATTTCGTGTGCTTTGGTCAACCATTCTCTTTTTGTGGGAAGGGAGGCTGACTTCCATTTAACTGTTAAACAAACCCTCAGATGGTTAAGGAAGACACTACAGACTTCCTTAACCATCTAAGCCCACTAACAAATATCAAAGAGGATGATACTTTAGTCTCTTTTGATGTACAAAGTCTGTAACAGGATGGACTAGAAGCATTAGAGTAGTCACTACTGAATAATAACTGTGAAGCCAATAAAACCTTCATTTTGGAATTAAATAAGATAATTCTTGGCAATAATTACTTGAGGAACAAATCACAATTTTATCTACAGGCATCAGGCACGTTTATGGGCTCATCTATGGCCCCAGCGTATGCCAATCTATTTATGTTTCCTTTAGAGAGCAGGCATATAGTAAACGAGAACAAATGGCAAAAGAACTTGATAACCTGGAAGAGATATATTAACAACATGTTTGTCGTCTGGAGAGGAACAAGAGGAGATTTGGATGCCTTTTTGAATTTCATAAATCACAAACATAATCGCATCAAATTTACCATGGAGGTATGGAGGTAGGAGAACCGAAACTGCATTTTTTGGATGTGGAACTACAGATTGGTCTAGGAGGAAGAATCATCACCAATATTTACCACAAACCTACAGATGTTAATAACTCTCTACATTATTTGAGCCATCATCCTGACCACTTAAGGAACAATTTACCTTACAGCCAATTCTTACGGTTAAAAAGAATAACATCAGATACAGAAAAACTACAGCATAAAAGTCAAATTTTGGCTGATAAATATAAAAAGAGAGGCTATCCAATGGAAATTGTTGAAAAAGCTAAAAAAGTTGACAAACTAGACAGGAAAGATCTCCTTACCACTAAGAACAAATCTAAAGACATTCCCTTTCTCCATACTTTGAGATATTCTGCACAAAGCCAACATATTACAAGAATAATCAAAAAGAATTGGAACATTATTAAAATGGATCCACAATTGGACAGATTATTCCCAAAACCACTGATAATTGCATACAAGAGAGGTAGGAATTTTAAAGATCAGCTCGTGAAAGCAGAAAGGACAAAGATTGACAAACAACAAACCCTAAAAAAGAGGAAAACAGGCACATATAAATGCCTGAACTGTTTCAACTGTAACAACGTCATGAAAGGGAGTTATGTGAGACACCCACATAATGGAAATAAGATCAAACTGAATCATTATATCACATGTGACACAAAATCAGTTATATATGGACTGTGCTGCCCTTGCAGCTTTTCTATGTAGGACAAACTATCAGGAAGATGAAGGAAAGATGGAATGAACACAAGAGCAGTATACGTACAAATAACATCAAATCACCTGTAGCAAGACACTTTGCACAAAATTAACATACCAAAGCACAACTTAAAGTGATCATTTTAGAAGAGGTCAAGAAATCACAAAGAGGAGGTGACCATATCAGACACATGAGTCAGAGGGAACTTTACTGGATTGAAAAACTGAACAGCTTATCTCCAAATGGAATGAACAAGGAATATAACTTGGCCTCCTACTTGTAGAAGGTTCAGCAGCTGGACACTTCAGATGTGGGCAATGGAGCAGGCTGTTGACTAAAATACACTAATTTTCAAGCACCTACTTGAAAAATTAATATGGAGCAGAAATATCCCTGATATACATACTTGACAGAAGGTAAACTCATAATTAACCACGTTATTTGCTAGGTATATACACAATTTATCACTAAGTAAAAGGTCCTGCATATATGCAAATGGCAGATTGAGAGGACGTTGCTTACCTCTATAATCACTGGATGATGTCTAAGATTTTAATATGTAAATGAGTTATTTGTAAGTATCTATCAGGAAAATGGAGAAGTGACAGAAGTATCCTTGTTACACATACTTACCATATAATGAATATACATTGGACCATATAAAATGTACATATATTGACAATTTAACACTATGTATATGTGTTTTTCATTTATACATAGATCAGATTGTGAGCATACAGGTTACCTCAATAATCACCAGAAGATGTTAAGGCTTAGTAATTCTGAGAATAGATTCTCGTATGTAAACGAGCCAACATAAATTAGACAGTTTAGAATATAAGATAATCAGAATAAGATCCATCATAGGACCGTTTTTCTCATTTCCCATCACCATTATATTTATGTTTATATTTAAACTGCTACATTACTATAAAATATCAGGATAGGACCATATCAAGCATTAATAATGAATACGAAGCCTAAAACAACATCGTGGACAATAATACACAATTTGACGTCATTGCGTCTTAAACGTGATGACGTCACAATGTTACGTAAATAAAACGGCTGCCATTTTTGATATGCCGTTTTCGAGCGTTTTGAAGAATGGAGGTTGTCACAGTTTGTCCCTTTCGAGATAAGCTTAGGCAGAATTGTAGGATGTTAAACCCTGGCATACTTGCTTTCTCATTTACATTTTAGTGAGACTCTCTCACTGACAGTTTAAGGCAGTAATACTGTCCGTATGTACATTCTTTTTTAGGTGACATTTTGGCATCACTGATTTTATGATTGGAGGCATTTTTTTTGTAAATAACATAGTGACCCCTTTTTTGGAATACACTGACGCTAATACTGCTGGAATATATAGCTCTTAATAGAGTGTTTCCCCTTAAAGGTAAGCCAGCAGCATTTAAACATTATGAATACTCTGCAGTTGATTATAAGAGGTGATAATTCATAGTAAGATGCTTATACACCACCGCTTAGAGGCAAACCACGACCACTGACATTTGGTCATATATTCTTTACAGGAGGGTGCTGAAGATTCTTGCACATACATGATTGAATCTGGATAATTGGATGTTGGCAATACATAGTGATTCACCATGCAGTATGGTAAGAATTATGGAGATTGTGAGCAATATCCCACTAAATAATCACTTGAATAACTTCATTAACATTTAAATGTACCTGTATAGCAATAGTTATAGCGGATTTCTTTCTATCCACAGGATATTCAATACATAGGGATGTTCTCTCGTGGGAACACACATTTTGGCTGACCGCTCCATCTACCTATATTATAGGAGCGGTGAAAATCCCTATATTAAATCACTAAGGGAGAATCTGACCTGGATGACAGGTAATTATAGGCACTATTTTCTACTAAATTATTTTTGAGGCAGATTTGCTATTTTTTAAGTACTTCATCATTGATTGGGACTTTTATATAGTCTCTTTTTATATTATCTAGGACTGACATTAACCAACAAACAAAGATGGCATAATGGCATAAGGGTCTTAAACAAAGAACAGCACATGACATAATCAGGTGATTATAGATTATGAGTCATCCAGTAATGACAGAAATACATTGCTAAGTGTCAATATTACTAAAATACTTGTTTACTTACCATATTTTGTAGATATACTGTGAAAGAAAAAATTGGTAGACATCTTCTGAAGAAACGCGTTAAGAGTATTTCTCTTAAGACCTGTTGGATCATATGTAACTGAGAAAGTTGGACAATTATTTGTTATATATGAATCTACAACATGCAAAAGTCTACCTGTGACATACAATAAAATGTTGGATGACCGTTTTAGATATCAGATTTTGAAGTTGTAGCTAGAATTTATGGTTAACACTGCAGAACATTATTTTGCTTAATTATTATTGTTTACACATGTTATACTACTTTTGAACAACTTTTTTCTGAAATTCTTTTTGGTGCTGTGATCATCATTACATAAATTTATATTTTTAACGCACAAGAATACATGAGTGTTTGGTTGTTATTACAACGATAGGGTGTGCAGGGGACGGGATTGAAACTGTGGACACCTGCTGCTCTTACATTGTTTGATACAACCCAGTGGCAGGGTTCTTATTCTCCCCCGCACCCTACTAATTATCTTAAGATTTTAACCTTATTAAAAACAGGTGTGCTGTAGGCCTATCAGTTTCTAGCTTTAAACAAACCCTCACCGACAATAATAAATTACATGGCATGCGCGGAAGTGACTCGTAAGAGCCTTCAACATCCGATTCCGCCCCGAAAAGGACCAGCACTGTTGTGAGTACTCTGGGTATTCCCTCAATGTCCTGAATCCACCCCAGAACCTCTTTCCAATAGATTTTGACCTCACGGCAGTCCCACCACTGATGCCAGTAGTCACACCTTTCGCCACAACCTCTCCAACAGTGGGGGGATGTGCCTGGAAACATTCTAGACAGTCACAAGGGAGTGTAGTGCCACCTTACCAGTAGGCGTGCGTTGTGCATTTTGTATTGAACAGATATGGACGATGTCCACGCCGCTCTATGTATAGCCTTCCATACTTCTGGTTGACGTGTCAGTCCCAGATCTGCATCCCATTTGATTTCAGACGGTGAGTGCTTAGATGACCTCTAGTGATCTGAGCCTTGTACATTAGGGCAACGAGAACTTTTGTTGTTTGGGGGACACTAAGTATTTGCTCAAATGAAGTGAGAGGACGCTTCAGGGAGTCGCCCCAACAAGCATCACTCAAGAGGCTTTGTAGTTTGAGAAAGGATATGAGGGAGATCTCGACATCCTGCAAAGCTTCCCTCAGGTCCTCGAAGGAAATGAATAAACCCTTTTGCCACATTTGTCCCGCTCGCACTAGCCCTGCCTTGTACCAAGGTTGAAAAATATGCTCTTCGCTTATCAGGTTTCGAATGGGGGGGCACCATAGGCAGCTAAGGGTGGAAGGCCAAGTTGTAATACCTCGCACAGCTCGCATTGGGTGCCAAAGGCACCACAACACTTTCAGAACTGGGTGCTCTCGGATTCTTTGCGTCATGGCTGGCAAAGGGACCCACAACGATTCCCCCAGTGTGACCACTGCTTCTCAGGGTTTGCCCATAGGTGGTCTGGCAGAACTCTGAGCTGAGATGCCCTATAGTATTCCCCCAGGTCAGGATATCCCATTCCCCCCAACTCTTTGGGTTGAATTAGTGTGGAGTACGGAATCCTGGGCTTCTTATCGGCCCACAGATATTTCAATAGTGTGCATTTCACTTATGCCAAAAAGAACAGAATCTTGGCAGGACATTCATTTTTATGGAGGTGAAGCGTACTGCCCAGGATAGGGGTAATCTGGTCCATCCGCTTTGATGGTCTTCCATAGGGGGACATAGTTTGCCTCAAAGAGATCTGAGAGGGGTACCGTTATATTAACACCTGGATATTTAACAGAGCAGGACTGCACCTGGTAACCCCATCTCTCCCTCAACAGATCCAACAGCGCAGTATCTGTTTTTAAGGGGACTGTTATAGTTTTTTGAAGATTTGCTTGGAAGCCTGATAGGGCTCTGTATTGAAATATTTCCTGAAAGATGGCAGGGACAGACTCTAATGGCTGGGTGAGATAGAGTAAAATGTCATCAGCAAACTTGGCTAGTTTGTATTCTCTGCCTCCCCGAGGAATGCCATGAATCAAGGGGTTAGATCGGATGGCTTCGGCAAAAGGTTCAATAACTAGCATGTAAATTAGGGGGGAAAGCGGGCAGCCCTGCCTCGTGCCCCGTGTGAGGGTGAAAGAGCTTGAAGAGGTGCCATTGATGGAGACTTTGGCTTGAGCCGTACGATACAGCGCTCCAGCTCCCTGCGTCCACACAGCCCCCAGCCCCACCCATTTCAGCACCGGCCATAAAAAAGGCCACTCAACGTGGTCAAATGCCTTCTTGGTGTCTACTGACAACAACAGAGGGCTGTCGCCAGCTTCTCGTAGAGTTGCCATGCGGTCCAGGGTTTTTCTAATGTTGTCTGCTCCTTACCTACCTCTCACATACCGCACCTGCTCTGAGTGGACCTGCTGAGGGAGGACTAGTACCAGGCGGGAAGCCAATATGCGGGTTAAATCTTTGCATCTACATTGATGAGCGAGATCGGGTGATAGGATGAGCATTCTATGGGGTCTTTGACTTCTTTGGGGATAACAATAATTATAGATTCAGTGAATGATTCTGGTCTCGCCCTGACTCTAGGATTGAATTGAAGAGTTTGGTGAGGAAGGGAGAAGGGTGTTACAAATGGATTTGTAGAAGGCTGGCGTGTAGCCATCCTGCTTTGGCGCTAAGCTTGTCTTTAGGTTGGAGATAGCTCCCTGCACTTCTAGGGTGGTGATCGGGGCATTTAACATTTCTAGATGTTCTCTGATTATTGGTGGGTGAGGGAGTGCGGCCAGGTATGGCTAAATTGCCAAGGGGGCACTTTCACCTTCCGCTGTGTACAGTTTCGAATAGAACCTTGAAAAGCGGCTGACAACCCCAATCAGATTAGTAAGAGGTGTACCGGACTCATCGTTGACCTTATATACTACTCTTTCTGCTTTTTGTTTCCGCAACCTATTGGCCAGCATCGTGTCGCCTTTCTCAAAAAGTTTTTGCTTAAGGCATTTGAGTTGCGTGCGCGCCTTGCCATTCCATATGTCTCTTAGCCCTCCTCTCAGCGCTTTCACTTGACCTGCCAAGTCCTCGCTTTGGGCAGAATGGCATCTAAGAGCCCGTTCTAAGTGGGAAATTTCAGCTCTTAATTCCCCTTCCCTGAGTTGCCTGAGTCTTTTTTTGGCTGCCCCTTCAGCTATCAGGACTCCCCTTATTGTGGCCTTTCCTGCTGTCCAAACCGAATTCAGCAGACATCCCATCAACATCATTCATCTCAAAATGACTCGTAATGGCTTCAGAGAGTGTTTTCTTGAATGCCGGGTCTCTACAGAAGAAATCATTGCAAACCCACCTTTGCTCCGGTCTAAGCAAAGGGCCCAGATCAAGGTCCAGTGTGCATAGGTCATGGTCGGACCAGACCACCACCTCTATGGATGATCCAAGGATGTCCCTCTCGCTCTCTGCTCGCACTAAAAGGTAATCTATTCTCGAAAAAGTTTAATGCGGAGGGGAGAAGAAAGTGAAGGCCCTCTCTGTAGGGTTTGTTGTTCGCCATGTATCTATTAAATGGTGTTGTTTTAGTAGGCTTAGGAACCTATTCCCTTATAGGTTATTCGATGGATGGGTATTTTGCCGTATTGGGTGCCAGTCCCCCTCTCGCTCTGCAACTACATTGAAGTCCCGCCCGAAGACCAGTGCTCCTTCCCTCCAACCTTCCAGAAATTCAAACAAAGGTTCAAAGAAGCTAGATTGTCCCGGGTTGGGGGCGTAAGCAGAACAAAGTGTAACAGCGCAAGTTCTCAACCTACCCTTCAGTGCCACATATCTACCTAGGGTGTCTTTATATACGTGTTCTATCTGGGGTACCAAAGATTTTTTGTACAGAATGCCTACCTGCCCCTTTTATGGGGACCTGAAGCCCATACTGTGTCTCCAAACTCCCTTCCTACAATCCCACGCTCTTTCCCATGGGTGTACTTTGTCTCTTATACAAACAAAACATCCAATTTGGACTGCTTAAACTGCTGAGCCAGCATAGATCTTTTTTGTGGTGAATTGAGGCCTTTCACATTCAGGGATCCAAAGACTATACCGTCAGACCAAGCCATTCTTGTAAGTGAGAATTGCTAGTAGTGCCCTGTCGCCTCGTGACTTACTTGGCAGGCTACTCCCTCTCTTCACTAGGAAACGAGAAACCTGCTGTGAAGGTGCTGCATGCGTGTGTAGATCAGTGCTATGAGTCTGTTCCGCCCGTTCCTCTTGATAAGTGTTCCTTCCCACCCCCCACCCCTTCCCTTCCCCATGAGATGCTGCTGGGCGCATTCTCATTTGTGATAGTTGAGACACCCTAAAATAAGAAGGGCCACACTAGCGGGTCCCCTCTCCAGGCGATGAATAAGGTTATTAACATTTGTACAGTATAGAAACAGTATGCTCAAGGGGCAATGCGCAGATATCATTAGAGTTCTAAATGAACTCTCGATCCTTGGGTACATTGAACCATTAGCATAATACCTCGGGAATTGAGAATAATAGTTTAACAAGGGTTATACAAAAATGTAGCTGAAACAGACATAGGCCTCATAGGGTATTCAGTCTTTTGTATTTCCATTTTAATTGCGCACGGCCACGCCTTGAGGGTTTAGGCGCCGGGTCGCGTTGCAGCCCTGTAGGCTCTCTTCGGTGTTAGAGTCCAAGCCCGCAGCAGGGCCCTTAAGGTGCCGGAGTGCTTGCTCTGCCTCTTCAACCGTGGTTATCCTGAATTCCTCGCCGCTGAACTCAAATGACAACGAAAAGGGGTGGCCCAAGTGGTATCGCACTCCTTTCTCCTGCAACCAAACTCTAAGGGGACGTCATCCTCTTCCTTTCGCTAGGGTCATTACTGAGGTCTTGGTACAGTTTTACCTTTGAGCCTTTAAATTCAATTGTGTCGTTTTCTCTGGCTTTTAGTAAGATGTCCTGTCTTTGTGCATAATAGTGGCATTTTATGAGGACTGATTGTGGTCCCCTTGGCAGGCCCCCCGCTCTGTGCACACTGTCGAATTCGAGCTTTGTAGGGTTCATTTCGTTGTACAGGGACTTGATTAGGGCTTTAATCTTGCTTTCCAGTCCAGCCGGGGACTCTCCCTGCTCTTCTTTCAGGCCCGTGATTCCAATGTTGGATCGTCGCTCACGGTTTTCCAAGTAATCGATCTTTGACTCAATGTCCTGTTCCTTTTGTTCTAAGTCTAAGAGCCGAGCCTCGTACTGCATTGTAGCAACATCTCCCGAATGCTGGTTGTTCTCGACAGCGTCCAGGCGACCCTCTACTTTGGCCATCTTTGCCTGTAAGTCGGTCATAGTTTCTGTAAGGCTAGTTTTGATGGACTTAATTTCGCCAAAGAGGAGCCGAATGTCCGATTTAGTGGCGCTATCAAGGTTGTTACCCAGAACCTCTGAGGAGCTCTGTACTTCGTCTGGTTCCATTATAGTGCCTGCTCGACAGAATTTTCGTAGTGTCGCTAGGGTGCGTGGATCCATCGTGTTCCTTGGTTGGCTCGACAATCCTCTGTTGCTTCGAGGGGAAGCCGATATTGTGCGATGAGAGGGTTTGCAGCATACAAAGTCCCCTGAGTCTCCTCAGAACAGAGGGAGGCGAATGCACCTTGTGCTGTGTTGATGCGTTTGGCGGATCTTTTTCACCTTTGCGGGAGTCTGCGCGTTCAATTGCCGCCTTATGGAGCAAGATTGCACTAGCTGGCACTGGGCCACTACACTCCGTGAGGCTCGTTGCAGTAGTATTATCCAGGGGTTTGCAGCCTAAAATATGTTGGTAATGAGACTTCCAATGGTTCTTTCAGTCGTGTTACCGCCTTGGTTGCGAGCTTGTAGTTAAGCACAGACTAGCTCGAGCTGTTTTAGATGAGGGCACGGGTTGTGAGGCACAGGAGTGAGCCTGTGTTGTGGAGGTGCAGAGGCCCTTGTCAAGGACCAATGTATCCGCGAGAAAGCTACCTTCGAGGAGAGGTAAGGACTATGCTGATTTTATCTCTTTGTTATTTATTTTTTTAAATGCTTTCCCCCTCTCCCTTACCCCATCTCTTCTTCCATCCTTCTTGTTTGCTTTTAGCCTGTAGGTGGATTAAGTCCAGGGTGTCTGAGGCATGGTAGTCCAGGGTGTCTTTCCCCAAGCAAAAGTCCAGCTTTGTGTGCTAGCGCTGCTCAGTGAATGCAACGGGCCGCGACCGAGGTGTGCCACCATGCCTGGCTAAGTATCTTTGCCTTTTTTGTGTCCCTGGTGGCTTGCGGCGGTCTGGGGAGGGTAACCGCTTGATGCGTGAGCCCTCAAGATGCACCGCGAGCTTTGAGTTCAGGAGTTTGCAGAGAGTGCTGGACGGACTCAGCTCTCCACAAGCGGGCCGCACGTCCCGTCAGTCAGAAGGCTGGCACCTTCAATGAACGGTGACTGGGGGAGAGGGGCTGTGTTCAGTACTTCTTCAAAAGTGCGCTGGTGACCCCCTACTCCTTACCCACCGTTTGTACGTTGCCACTGTGGGGGGCTCAGCAGGGCTAGGATCCGGATCTCCCGTTTGGTCCGCAGGGTTCATAGCTCGCACAGGGAACCCGCTGTACTTCCGCTTCGAGTGTGCCTGCTGTCCGCCATTTTGACGCCGTCGTTTTGGTGTCGGCAGCTGTATTAGTGTCCGTTCACCTCGAAGCAGGCTGCAATTCTTCTCCAGAATGTACCCTCAGGTGCCTGGAGTGTTTTGGATCAAAAACGCTCAGTTAAGGCATCAACAACGTTTTTTTACGTTACTGTTTCGCCATGTCTTCTGGCCTGGTGAGGGAGACGTAGGCTTAAGCTGCCATTCCGTCTGCGCCCCCTGGTGGTCTCCCCCACAGTGCAGTTTTACAAGCATCAATGAAATAAACTGTATATGCCTTTTCCTAAGACAAAACCTTTTTTAGAAAGAAGGAATCTTGGAGACAAAGTGGTGACAATTTTGAGGCATAAGACATTGTAATAGATTTACCGACCCCTTGGTTTCGGCTATAACGGGTGGATCATAGGGGGTTATTAAATGTGTGATGGAAACAAGGAAATGGGTGCTTTCAAAAAATATGGATGAGCTATAGGCAGTGATCCTGGGCACCGGAGCTCCAGTGGAGACTTCTCAGCTGCAGACTAACTGAGCAGGCATGTTTCTAGAGTGCACACCCTATTTCAGTTGGTAGAACGGTTGGTACCATTCTCACCCCCACCCCTCCGGTCCCGTAACTTTGTGTTTATGTATTAGCAAGTAATGATGTAAAAAACCACTTGGTTGCTATAAAATTGTTGTATAAAATTGTCTTGGTTTGACTTAAAGCTCCATTCTTGCCTTTGTTCCCTATCTGAAACTGGTATTCAGTTTCGACCCTACTTTGTTTACCATGTCAGTTGAATCAGTTGAACTTGGAATGGAACACAATCAAATATTTCGCACAAAAAAGTAAAATTAACTTTAGAAATATTAAAATTAAAGATGCAGCATGCTGTACAGGAGTGGACGTGGTTGTGAAGGACCAGGAGTTGTCGGAAGTGACACATTCTCTCAATCAGTTTCATTCACCCTTTTCCCAGCAGAGATGCCAACTTTTCACAGTGGACTTGCCCTCCAAAAATGTGCATAATTTGCATATCTTCACCTACCTCACTAAAAGGGCAAATAGTGCTGCAAACCTACCATATTAAGGACATCTGCAGTACACTTTGAGGCAAGCACAATTCACTTTATTTTTTTTGTTGTAATAGTGTTTAATAGTGCAGATAAGTGTCCCAACAGCAGTGATAGTTGTTATGTATGTTACCAGCACATTGCATTTCCATCCATAATACATGCATGTATAACAACTGTGATATTTATGTGTGCATGGTTATTTATTTAGGTTACCAACACATTTCATCTTCTGCTATAATACATGCATGTATAACTGTGGTATTTATGTGTACATAGTTAATGAGGGTTTTGTACATAGTTATTTAGAGTTCAGTGCAGTGGTAGCATTCCAGCATGGAATGAGAATCTAATGGCAAGAAGAAGAAGGTTAGCTTTTAAAACTGTTGAACTATTTGCCCTGCTGAAGAGGTTGTGACTGCTGTAAGGAGAAGAATAAAAGTCCTGTTTGTGCAGACTCACCGGCTTTGTGTGGTCTGTCAACTTTATACTGGCGACGAGGATGGGATGGAAATGCAAACTGGGATGGAATGATAGGGAAGAAGTCTGTGTAGTGAATGAAGTTGACGCTTTGCCAAACGTGTCAAGCCTCATACTGAAATAACAGTGAATGCCACACTTGTGAAGTTATTAATTGTCAGTGGAACAGATTATACACTAGTGAACTTGGAAACTTGGAGAGAGAAATTTAAGTCTTGTGATTTGCCGAAGCCCTCTGTGTGTGCGCATGCTTTTGGGGATGTTCAATATTGTGGGCAAATCTTTGGGCCCAATTCAGATATCATGGGAGAAAAGCCCAAGAAATGGTGAGAGTGACTTCAAAAGAGGGAAATCTACCATCCTGAGATGCACAAGCTGTTCTTGGGTTGAGGCTTGATCCTGATCACCCCTCACAAGTGTTAGTCATGCAAAAGGCCATCAGAAGGATGGAGCTTGTCGAGGCAAATAATAATAATATTTTAGCATTTATATAGCGCTACGAACCCTTGGGTATCTGAACGCTGCTTAATATTACCCACGGTGTGTGGTGCTCATTTTTCAACCTTGGAAGGATGAAAGGCTGAGTTTGGCCCTGCCTGGATTCGAAGCTGCGTCAGCAGGCCCTGCATAGATGTCCAAGTGAGCGCTCCACTCGCTGTGCCATCGAACCAATGTGAATGCATGAATCTGTAGAGGGGTTGGATGTATTAAGGTGGTTTCCCAATGTATTTGCTGTTTTTTTATGTTTTAGAGGGTTTGTCTATTTAATTTGAGTAAAGCCAGGGGCTGTGCCAGTGAGGTCAAGGACTTGGGGCGCATGTTTAGTGAGGGGATAATTGAGGAGGCGGATGCTGCTGAATGGATAAGTCCAGTGGTAGCTTTACGAAAGCCAAATGGCTCCTTGACACTGTGTATGATCTCAGGGTTCTAAATAAAAATGTATTGCCAGACAGATTCCCACTCCCCAAAATTGATGACTTGTTGGCGAAGGTTGGTGGGGCTGCTATATTTTCTACCCTCGATTTAAAGGCAGTTTATCATCAAGTCAAACTGCATCCCAATTCTATGGACCTGACCGCTTTTATAACCCCATTTGGTTTGTATCGTTGTAAGAGGATGCCATTTGGATTGGTTTATGTGTCTAGTTTGTTTCGGAGGGTCATGAGCAAGCTACTGAAGGGACTTCCCTTGAGCTGGTGGGAAAAACCAACTCGTAAGCCACCTGCACACCGTCTCCATACTGGTCGAATTTTCATCAGAGTGCTGTTGAAAACCAGATAGCCAGTGTGTGGACTTTAAGGCACTGACACCTTAAAACCGACGTTTTGCCAAGCTTGTGGCCTCTTCCCATGGCAGTGCAGGAACCTCCCGACGTCCTCCTTCTTGTCCCCATGACTGAAGCTCAGGAACAGCTAGATATGCAGGAACTGCCAGGAACAACTGCCTCAGCTACAGCTTTTCTTCATACTTAAGGTACTGTGCAAACGTGGTGAGGAAATACTTTCTGCCGCGGTGAAAGTTTGTGAAACGTTACCAACTTTGGAGTCTTGTTCACTCTTAAACCGACATATAACTCTTCTTCTTGCAAACTACTTCCAGGAACATTGGGAAAGACTTAACCGTTTACTACCAGAACTGTGCTATCCTATCCAAGACACTGAACCATTGACTTTGGCCCAGACCTATTGAATTGAATTGCCTCTTGTAGTGAACTGAAATTATTTGCCCTACCTATGAAAGTAACTGTTTTAATTTTTATAACCTTTGTCTTTTTTCCCCTTTTGAAAATTACTGAAGTGCCCTTTTGCTCCCACTTTCGGGGAGCCTAACTTGTTCAGAACCTTATTGGTTGTTTACAGTAGTATATTATAGTGTGATATTGAGCTGCTTCTCACTAGTGGAATGTTTTCCAACTGACTGTGTAAATAAATGTATATTATTTTACCAAGAAACCTTGAATAGTGTTTGTTTGAACCACTGTGATTGCAAGTCCTTTGTGTAACATCTTGTACTGCTCACATCCCTCTTGAGATAAGTCTGGCTGCGCAGCACCTGCTACCACATGACTGTGTAGTACAGGCTTGTATCAAAGGTGAGATTGTGCTTACACATGTAGTCTTAATTGTGCGTACTGTTCCCAAAGGGTACTGCATGTAATTCTGTCTAACAGGCTTTCTGCGAACTATTTTGAGATGCGCTGACCTTTTACCTTGAGGAAAACATTGGCAGTGTGGATAGATGGGAAACAGTCTGGGAAACCTTGAAGGTGGTCACTAGGGGAGAGGTCATTGCCAAAGCTGGGGTGTCCGTAAACAGCTGAAAATAGAGCTAGAGGCGCTTGAAAATAGGGTGTGAGACTTTAGAAGTTAGACTACTGTTGGAACAGACGGTGGTACGCCCCCTCCGAGAGGCCTGGCTCAATTGCCAGACTGCTTTGGAACGGCTGTCAAAGTTTGACTGTCACCAAAGCAGCGTGTATGCGTGCAAGGGGTGACAGGTCCGGGAAGCTCCTAGCGTGGCTATGCCAGAAAGAACACCCCCAAACACTGTTCAGCTCTTAAGAGACAAATGTGGGGAACCCTGGAGAGCACTTCCACTATAAATGACATATTCGCCACTTACTATGCTACACTATACAACCACAGCTCACATGTTTTAGTGGAGGAATAGACAGAAGGCTTCACCGAAGTTACGCTCCGCTCACTCACTAGTGATCAGTGCTATCTTTTGGATCAGCCTCTTACCCTACAAGACCTGGAAGTAGCGATCGCTGCATCTGCTGCTGGCAGAGCGCTGGAAAGTGAAAAAGTCGACTGCAAAAATATCAAAAAAAATGTCGAATGTTGTTTTAATTTTTTTTTAATGGGGAGGTTCCCCCCACCCTCTGTTTATTTTTACTAGCTAGACCCCAAAAAAACATACAAATAAAAAAAAACACATTTCAATTTTTTTTTCGACATTTTTTTTCTCGACATTTTTGCATTCGACTTTTTGCAGTCGACATTATAACTGGACACCTTTACCAACATGCTGCATTTCCATCCATAATACATGCATGTATAACAACTGTGGGATTTATGTGTACATAGTTAATGAGAGTCTATACATAGTTATTTAGAGTTCAGTGCAGTGGTAGCATTCCATCATGTAATGGCAAGAAGAAGAATGTTAGCTTGTAAAACTGTTGAACTGTTCGCCCTGCTGAAGAGGCTTTGTGGGATCTGTCAACTTTATAATAGTCCATAGTTGACTGTAATTTGGAATAGTTTGACAGAAAAACACTCCATCGTCTTTGTATTATTTAGTGCGAGTGTGCACTGTATTGTAATTTTGACTTACCCTTTAAAGCTATTCAGCTGAGAATGTGTGTTCATCAACAGTTACTTTCTTCATAAATTGAAACATCAGTGATTAATATATGCACATGGAGCAAACACAATTAGCTGGACTTAGCACAAGTGTAATCATTTCTATTTCTGGCTCCCCAGTGTATCATTTATTTTTAGAAATGAGCATTATTTGAAACCCAACCCCACCAGTAACTTTAGTGCATGAAATCTCTTGGTTTTATTTTGGCCATGGGACAGCAAGCTTCACTCACATATTTTCTGGCTTCAGCCAGCAAAGCAAGCCTCCTACATTACACATACTCCGCATTAGAAGGTTAGGCTTTGGCCAGCAGAGCTATCCTCTGCATATCACATACTGGAGACTGTTAGGCAGAATCCTGGGCAGTGCCTTTAGGGACCACTACACAAGATTAAGACTACAGGTGGTAGTACAAGCCTGTACTACACAGTTATAGTGTCAGAGGTAGCGGAGCAGCCAGACTTATCTCCGGAGCAAATGAGCAGTAGTAGAGATTACACAAAGGACCACAATCACAGTGACTCAAGCAAACACTGACTCGAGGTTTCTGGATAAAAAGTAAAAGTACATTTATTCTTTAGACCATCTGTGCATAAAACACTTCACTTCTATTAAATCAAATCAAATGGTAAATACACTACACACAACCAATTCCTCTTGTTTAGGTAGATTCAAGGTAAGTACATTAGAATTTGACAGACCAGGGTTGTGAAACAAAGACGTTACCGGCGGTACATACGCAATCACTTTTTGACAGTAATGACAGTTCAGTCTTACTAAATAAACGCATACCTGTGGAAAGAAATGTTACCGAAGTCAAACACACTTAGCACAAAGAATTAAAACAAGGGAATAGTTAGGAAAAATCACAGGCAATACTTTTGTCAAGGCAATAGAATCAGAGGACTCGCTCTAGGATGCAAATAAAGTCAATGGGCTGCGCCAGTGTCACAGGAGCAGATACTCTGTTGTCGAGGATCACACGTTAAGAACAGTTTGAGATTCAAGATGCCAGGAGTACTTAGATATTGTCAAAAGGAGGCAAAAGCCTTTGTGGAGAAAAAGGGTTCACCCCAATTCCTCAAGGTCGGACGAAGAGAACGTCCAAAGGTGCACAGTACCTTATTCTGCTGAAGAAAGCTGGTGCCACGGCAGTCGTTCCTGGTAGTTCCTGCAGACTCACGGTTCCTGAAGCTTCATTCGTGGGGAGAAGAAGGAGGACATCTGGAGCGATCTGCACTACCGAGGGATGAGGCCAGCAGCAGCAAAAGCAACAATGAATAAAAGGTGCGCTCCTTTAATTCAGGAGGGCGCTCTTCTGATTGCTATCCTGACCACTACAGCTCTGTGCAGTGATTTCGACCCAGGAGAGGATTCTCTGGCTGAAAGAGGGTGAGCTGGTTGATCCCACCAGGCTCAAGGGAAGAAGACACCAGACTGGATCTTCTCTTGTCGTTGAAGGGTAGATAGCTCAGGACTGCAGCAGGGCTTCACCGGGACTTGGGATTGCAGCAGCCGTTTTCTCCGCTTCTTTTCGGTTCCTTGCAGTTCCAGTGGCGACTCTGACACTCAGCCCAAGAGCCCTGCCTTTTATGCCAAAATCCCCCATTCACACAGCCTGGCTGTCAATCACTCAGCAGGGAGGTTGTCCAGCACGGCCAACCACCTCAGCCAATTAATACAAAGTGTGACTTGGGTCTCCAAGTAGACCCTGTGCAGGGTGTGACCCCTCCCTCAGATTCAGCCCACCTAGACACCCAGGTGCCGAAAGGAGGGCTTCTCGAGAGAAGCCCGCCAAACGACAGTGAACAAAGGAGGCAAACCTAGTTTGCCGCGCAAAGTAATACACAAGAAAGATTTTGTGGTGCACTGTGGAGGAGTGCATTTGGGGTATATCAGTGCACTAAGTTTGCTGAGTGCACTGAAGGACTTTGTGAAGGAACTGATGCTGCTTTTTCCAAGTGCAAAGTTGGTATTTTCACACATACCACCTAGAGCAGTATGGGAAAGCCCCAATGTCTTTTGTCTTCAGCAAGATGCAGGAAGTAGTCTTGTGAACAGAGGCATGTCTTCTTTGTTGTGTAGTGCTGGGATGAAAGCACTCCTTGTAAATTGCGGCCAGGTACAAAACACCACAAAGCCTCCACTTCCTGAAATCCAAGATTGGCAGAAATGTCACTTCTCTCTGCATACCTCTGCAGATCACTCACAAAACAATCTCCTACCATTCACCCACTGACTCTCCATCCCTGCAGACAACCATCGTCACCACACACAGCAATGATTGAAAGTATTACCCTCTCTTCCTATGCAGCACAACCAGAACACCTGATTGGCTAATCCCCACAGTCCCCTTTCCATAGCAGACATCCTGAAAAGACCCAGATGTGGCACGGCCTGTCCGCGGACTACCGCGTTGTCCACGGATCTCATAACACGGGACTTATATCCTACTGTTAAGCAGTCATACACCGATCCACCAATCAGAGCCAAAAACTCTACATCTAATCAGTCAGCTCGGTTCAGCACTGCAGATTTACTGTTCAACACTCAGAGTACAGGTCTTCTGTGATTCCCAAGCACCTGCATCAAAAGTACTGAGATTCCAATTTCCAACTCTTTTACAAATGCATTTAAACAGGGTTGCTGCTCCTTACCCTGCATAACCTACGCAATAATCATACTCTGTACCATCACCTGACATCAAGTTGAAGTTACTTACAATATTGTGTGCTGAGAAAGTTTTCTTTTAAATAGCAATTTCATAACAGTTTTAAAACACACATTTCAATATCAGCATCACTCTGTGATTCTTTTGTAACAGTAAAGAAATCCACATTTGAAACATTTCCACAGCATGTTTATGTGCCAGATCCTATGTGAAACTTCAATATACTACCACAACATGCATGCCTGCTCCTATCATCCATTCTAATGTGCAAACTGTTATATTTTTCTTTCATTCTGTCACCTTTAAAAACCACTTCTCCCACTAACACACCTGCAATAAAACTCCCACAATGCACAATGAAAGCAAAAACCTAATGTATGTTACCAAATGATGCCATGTACATGGATTGCAAAGTGACAAAATGCACTGCATTTACAACTACTCATTTAAGCACCATTTGCAGAAAACCAAATAAATGCATATGTACATTTACAGCAGTGCTGTCTGTAATTTTTAATACATAAATTAAAGGAAATGGAAAGGATTTCTCCAAAATACTGCAATAGCACTCATGTACCAAGCATTCATGTGTGGGAAAGTTAATGAAATTGCACACACCTACATTCTACTTTCTAATCTATTCATCTTTCTTTGCTTCTCTATTTTTCTCAGCCTACTAGGACTTGCAGTACTCCTTTTCCAATACAAATAGTGCAACAACAACTCTCACACTTTGGAAACTGCAGCCCCATAGGGCATACTTATCATGGGACCACCGCCCCCAATACCAACGATACTGGTGCACCCAAGTCCCCATTCCCATACAGTGCTATACAATTGCACACACGTAGAGACTAACATTTTCCATCACCTGACTTTCTAGGCCAACATGGCCTGTAATGTCCAAGTGACACTTGGAAGCTAGCTGCCAAACAAGTATTAGGGATTTGGTGGCAACTCGTCTGCACCAACAGCAGTGTTACAACCATACTTGTAATCATGTGCAATGTTACTAACTCTTCTTCCCAGAAAATCCTCCTACAGTGTAAAATAATGTGTTCTCTAGTACAATTATTTTGCCATTACCACACATACCCACTAATTTTCTTCTTTCCTAATTGCGGTGAAGAACAGCATCCTGAAAGACAGAAACATCTTTTTTTATTTATTTTATTTATTGTTATAGTCGATTAATCAACTTTTCAATAATTATTTAAAAAATAAAATAACAATTCAATAAAACGTTAATTAAAATTACACTCTTCTCATCAATTAGAAGAGAAACAGATATCACATTTGAATAGGATTAATACAATTAATCCAATAAATTTAAACTTAGTAATGCTCTTCAACCCATGATTGTTCTCACTCCTCATATTAACAAGATCAGTTAGTGATTCATGGTATCAACATCTAAACACAATGACAGTAAAAAATGTACTAATGCCACTCTTATTTTGTTCACATTTGCATTGTAAATATAATCCCATAATCTTTCAGGAGTGAGATAATTATATCCCTCAAAGCGGTGCTTGAAATGTTTGATTCTGAGGGCAACAAGAGCAGGGCACATAGCTACCAAGTGTATAAGGTTTTCGGGTGCATCCGAATTCTTGCAGAAGCGACAAGTCGAAAGAGATGGCAGACACAGATTCCATCTTACACAAATTTCCCCTGTGTGCCAAATGTTTAGTCTATAACGAAGGAAAAGATCGCGATATTTGGCACTTGGAAATTTAATTAAATATGTCTCAGGGGTTCTCATCTTTTTTGGCCAAACTTTGTATTCTTGCCCATGCTTGCACTGAAGGCATAGCTCTCGTGTATTTATCTAATCTTGTAACATTATTTTCTTCTTAGCTTTTACTGGATTGGTGGTAAGCAATGTCTCTGGGACATTTGCCTCATGCAATAATTCTTGCACTTTCACCCGCCATTTGGTCATGCTCTTATTACTACTTCACTGTTTGTACCTGGCTAAGATATTCAGATTAGAGACCGCTTTTGTACACATAATACATTTTCTATACAGGTTACATAGCTTCCACATATGCATGGCATATAAGGATGTAAGGCCCAGCTCCTGTCTTAAAATACACATTGATGTACTATTAGGCAGGTACAGCACTTTCCTCCAGAACATACTTTCAATACCTGTCCATAACAACTCTCCACGCCACGCTCGGGCTTCGGCACCATATATGAAAGTGGGTATAACTTTTTGACAATAAAATTTCGATAAGGGTTTTAACGTGAACATCCCAAACCTCTTATTCAAAATGTTTGCCTGTGCCACAGCTGTTTTCATTTTTTATTTTATTTCCTCATAATACGATGTGTCTGATATCTGATTATTGACATTGAGTCCCAGGTATTTTTATTCGTTCACCACAATCAGTGGGGTTTGTTGGAGAACCCAAGATTTACAAATCTTTTCGATTGCATTAGACATGGCCGTAATCATTACTTTCGACTTGCTTGTATTGATAGTCAATTTATTCTGGACAACACAATTATCCAATTGATGCAATAGGGCTTGTAAACCTCTAGGTGCTTTTGAAAGTAAAACCAAATTGTCGGCATAGAAAAGCCAAGGAATGGTGGCTTTCCCAAACGTGGCGAATCAGACTTGACCTTACTGAAATCATTTGCAATGGCAGAGATGAAGAAGTTAAATAAGGAGGATGCCAAAAGACAGCCTTGCTTGAGACTTCTATATGTATTGAGTCTGCCATCAAGCGAAAGTCTTATCTGTATTAAAGTGTCTGTATGAAACTCTTTTATCCAGTGTATCAAGCATGCAGGACAATTGGCTTTAATTAATTTATCAACCAACATCTTTCGACAAACCGAGTCGAATGCGGATTCAGAATCAATAAAGGCCACGAAGAGCGGCTGTCTCTTGTCCCATTCTTGTTGCTTTAGCGCATGTAGTATGTGTAAGTTTATGGCTCTCCCCAACCCAGGCACAAATCCTGTTTGACAAGGATCATTGATGATATTATTATAGGACCATTTATTAAAGTCATTTAAGACAAGTCTTGCAAATAGCTTTCCCGGCACATCAAGAATGGCAACTGGTCTGTAGTTTTTTGGTGAGTGTCTCTCTCCTTTTTTATATATGGGAACTAAAATTGATTTCTGCCATGAATGAGGTACTTTACGCATTTTAACTGTTTGCGTAAAAATTACTTCAAGAATGCTCGCCCAAGCTTCATCATCACATTAGATAGCCCATCCAGGCCTGGCGCTCGTGACGAACTGACTTTCATGATGTTCATAAGAATATCTTCTTGAAGTATAATTAGCTGAGAGGCACAAGTGGTTGACACAGAGGGAGTGAGATTAGACCATGGAGTGTCTGCATACAAGGAGCTGCAATACTCAACCCACACCTCCTCAGGAACAGCATTTATTTGAATCGTGGATTGCCTGTCCACATCAGCTGATTTGATGATGCCCCATATAAGAGCCGAGTTTTTAGATGTCAAAGTTTTTAACATTGTTCGAGCGTCATTCAATTGCATTTTGGCTTTGAGTTGTTTCAACCAGTTAGCATATTTATTTTTAAGCTTTTTGATCGCTCTCCATTTGTCCAACTCAGGTAAGTAACTCATATAACGAAAATCAGCTTTTAACCTGGTTTTAGTTTGTCTAATGAGGTCATCAAAAACATGGGAATGCTTTTTCATGCATTTCCACGAGGATTTGCAGGGAGTATTAAAGGTTTGCAATACTGCTACATAGAACCCATCTGCATATTCAAGATTTGGGTACAGGATGTCACAAGGATAGGTGACCGAGATCATGTATTATGATAGGTGACCATTTAAAACTATTGCCCTTGGCGGTTAACATTAGCTGATGTCCATACGCTCCAGCAGAGTCTCTATGATTGAGATCAGGCCAAGACCAAGTAAATTCCAAAATATCATGGTCACTAACAGTTTGTTCAAGAACTTTAAAGGACTTAATTTGTGAAAAAAGATTCTTGTCGACGTAGATGTAATCTATCAATGACGACTGTCCATGTATGTTTAGGCAGAGTATCATCAGTAGTGCAACCATTTGTCATGAGTAGCCCTCTCAATTTCATAATAGAACTCCAGTGCTTGCTTGCAGCATGATATTTTATGCCTTCCCCCAAAAAACAATTCATATTCAAGTCACCAGCAACAATTGTGAACTCTATTGAAACATCATTAGCCACTAAATCAAGACATTTTTCTAAATCTTGAAAAAACAGCTTGTCACTTATATTGGAATGATTCCAATAAATGTTCAAACATGCAATGTTCACAAGTTTAACTCGTATTTTGACAAGCTGCATGTGTTCATTCGGAGTTGACCAAGAAGTTAAAGTCAACCCTGCCTAGGATTTCGTTGCAACTAGCAACCCCTCCATGGGAAGACCTTTAGTCAACATTTCTGCTGGTAATAAAGTGATTTCATGGTTGTCCCAAATGGGGGGAGACGTGAGCCAAACCTCTTGCAATAAAATCATGTCAGAGTCGGCCAACAAGGTGCGTGATGAAGTGCTTAGATGATGCAATTTTGAACATATGTTCAGACAAAGTGTGAGTTAGTTATAGATTAGTAGGATGTGCATTAGTTGATGAAAGAGTTATGAAACGCACCGCTGTGTGATCTGCTGTGGTGTAAGAAACCGTCATTGGCATTGTTGTCCACGGTCTATCATTTCGAGGATCATGAATGTTAGGCATGTTTGGTTTATGAATAGGGGTTATCTCATTCATATTTAGTAACATAAAGCCTAGTTGATAAAGCTCCAGTCTGGCTTGCCATATGATGTTTCTAACCATCCCTGACTTCATCCAGAGCTTTACCACTGAGGTATCATAATGATGTATGAATTCTGTTTGTTCATAATCCCCAGAGATAATGTTTTGCAGACTCTCTATTGAAGTCATAATGTTCAAGACTGAGGCGCTGTTCAGCTTGTATGTTCCAAATTCACCTCCTCGAATTGGAGTATTAGAGAGAAATGCGCAGGGTGACTCTTTTGTGGTGAAGTATTATCTTGGCGGGCTGGCTCTTTTCGTAGAGGGACATTACCAGACTGTTTCTGAGCTACTCTGTCGCATTGGATCTTTAATGTGGTGGATAAGATGACGAGCTGCACTGCATCAAGGGTGCAATTGGATGTTTCCACCCAGTATGAACAGATTTTTCCACCGCACTAAGGAGATTGATGTGTATTGATGTGTACTTCTGTCCTTATGTGCCTTGGTGAGTTTAGTGTTTTTAGTTTTCTTTTTATCTTGTGCGATTTTTGTGAAATCATCTTTTTGAGCTGAGAAAATGTTGTAAGAAGGCTTAGTTACTGAATTTTGTGGAAGAGAACAGTCGGAGGAAGCCTGCAGTTTTTTGTACACTTGTGGTAGGGAAGACTCATTTTTATGCACGTCCCGATCTGTCTCTCCAATACACTCGATCGAGCTTGATTCTTCCTTGTTGTTCTCCTTGTCAGGTCTCCCCGTTCTAGAGCTCTTAGCTATTTCTCTCGCTTTCACTGGCGTGATCAAAGTAATATCGTTTTGGCCACACCGAATATCTTTTTGCGGTTTTTGCGTAGGATTTAAAAGCCAAGGATCCGTCATAGAGGACCTATGCATCATTGCCGGGACTGTTTTCTTTGTGTCTAGTAGTTCCCTTAATAGAAAGTTCTGATCAATAAGGCGCAAGTCCAAACTGTCATAGAGTTTTGCTAAAGAAAATAGCGCAGTATTCATTGCCTGCAGAGATATCTCAGCCAGAACCACAGGAGAGGAAGCAGCCACCTCTGGTAACAGATTAGGCTGGCTAAATGGCTTCCTCAGTGTAGGATATATATATGACTCAGACTCAGACAGTGCCGAGGAATCAACTGGAGAGTGTCTGAACATTATGGGAGATTGGGATAAGGAATCATGACTCAGAGAACGTATTTGAACAGCTGAGGGGCTAGGTTGAAGAGGTGAGTAATTTATAGAGCTAGGTTCTATTGCTCTTTCTCCCGTCATATCCTGCTCTTGGATTTGTATCTGGAGCCCTGCTGTAGGACACAGAGAGGGTTGCGATTGGTTATGTGTCCCATGTACCTGCGCTCGCACTTTAACGAAGTAATTTGAAGGCTGAGCAAAATCACCAAGCAAGCAAAAGCTGCCAACAAGGAGTCCGATGGTGTGCATAGGTCCACTAATAGAACCAAAAACTATTTTTTTTTTCTCCTGAGGAACTATTGTGATTGGCAATGGGGAAACACATGTCGAGACATTGTACTGTGAAATAAAACTTTATGTTAAATCTCTACCAGTGTGAAAATAATACTAAGGCAATGAGAACATGAACAAAATTGTACCTTGGAAATAGAATTTAAAGTCAAATCTTGACCAGTGTGAAAACAACACTAAGGCAATAAATCTGATTTGACTTACCATACAGAGTAAACAAGTCTTCATTTAACAAGTTATGGAGTTGGTGCATTAGAGTGACAATCAACCAATTAATGCAATTAGCTTGTGAAGTAGCCACACAAATATATGCGAGGCACCCATGCTGACGACTCTAAGTTTTTCTTTTGGTAATAACCAATCATTTCAACTATATAATTGATGTCGCTAAGGTTGTGCTTAGTTTGGTTACAGGAGACTTGTACTCAGATTGTTGAACTGTACATCTAAAGTGCTGAACTGTGATGACAGAGTTAGATGTAGAGTTATTCGATGTGATTGGATGTGATTGGTGGATGGTTGTGTAGGCCCACTCTCCGAGTTACACGTCCAAAATACAAAGAAATAAGGCACACCCCAGTGGGGAACGAGACCGGGAGAACAGGCTGCAAGAGTTTAGTTGTTTACATGAAATTGCCATCCAGAGAACTCTGCTGCCCAAGAGTGCTCTGGCAAACACTACAAGTGTGGCAGCTTAAGAAGGTAAAAATCGTCACAATTGACATCATCATATAGGGGACTACATGGACACAGGATTGGGTAAAACATTTGGCTACATATATCTTTGATGACGTTGCTCCCGCTGGATTGATTGTTCAGTTGGCGGGAGTGCGTGTGCCACGAGGTCCAGTTGCCTGTGTCCGGGTGGGGTGAGGGTCAGGTCACGATGAAGCAGAGCAGGCACTAACTAATCTAACATAACATATTGTTTTGAGCATGCACTAAATAACAGTCACTAAGGCTCCTTTGAGCAAATCATTATACTCTATACATTCTAGGTTTATAATAACTCCATTAATCACTGGGGGCTTGTGGGGTTTATCAGGACTCGGGGGTCTTGGCCTAGGTGGGATCATTGATCATGGGGTGGATCTGGGCACATCAGAAGAACTATGGGGCATGCTGACATTTGTTAGTTCTAAGGTGCAATATACTGTGACAGAGGTTGGCTTTTGTTTGTTGGGTCACACTGGGGTGGGCATCACAACAAGGTTACATGTCTGGTACATCAAGGGAATACCTAGCGGGGCCATGGGGTTATATTGGCAGTAATTTTTCAACAGTGGGGGTAATTGGGCACATGCAGGTTTGTGGAGATGGGTGCGCTACAAGCCGTGGTTCGAGCCGGTTCACGCACAGGACAGTGATCTCAGAGGAAGGGTGAGGCGTTACATTTATATTGTTGCAATTGCCTCCGGCTCAGGTGTGAGAATGGAGCTGCAAAGCTTTCAGGCTCAGCGGGAAAAAGTGGGGGCCTTTGAGCGTGCTGTGCGTGGCGCTGCAGAGGGGAGAGAAGCCTTTTCGTATTATCGCAGTGAGGCCTAGTCCAAAGATGGAGTCGAGGGTGCCCAAAATGGATGCCAAATGTCACTGCAACAGCCCCACCTATGTCGTCGTCAGCACGGGGGCTGGTTATGCACACAGGGGCAAAGGAAGCATCCCCCACTGTTGGTCGAGCAAGTGATGCATTTTGAACTGAATGGGTGAGGGGGGGCCCGAATGGGTCACCACTCCCACACAGTTGTGTGACTGCTTAACAGAAGCCAATGAGGGAGTGCTACAAAGAGTGAAGTGGAAAGGGAAGAAGGGCTGCCCCTGTGTTACGTGGTCCGCAGACACTGTGGTAGTCCGTGGACAGAGTGTGCCACATTCAGGTCTTCTTAGCATGCCTGGCATGGAAATGGAACTGTGGGAATTTGCAAATCAGGTGTTGAGGTTGTGATTCATAGGGAGAGAAGGTAATACTTTTCTTCATTGCTGTGTGCAGTGAAGATGGCAGAGGTGCAGAGAGTTAGGGTGTTGGTAGTTGGTGATTTATTTGTAAATGTTTTGGAGAGGCATGCCAAGTCAATAGGTGTTGCTGCCAATTTTGGTTTTGAAGGAGTGGAGGTTTTGTGGTGCAGTGTGCCAGACCCCAATTTGGAAGAAGTGCTTGCAGTTTGTAAAGGTATGCCCACTTTCAACACTCCTGATGTAGTAGTGCTGCATTGTGGTGCACTGCATTTAGGATATTTCAGTACTCCCAGTTTTTTAGAGTGCACTTAAGGAGTTGGTGAAGGCACTGATGCTGCTTTTACCCAGTGCAAAGGTGGTTTTCCCATATATACCACCTAGAACAGTATGGAACAACCCCAATGTCCTCTTTCCCCAGCAGGATGCCGGAAGGTGTCTTGTAAACAGAGGCATGTCTGCATTTTTGTGTAGTGCTGGGATGTTCTCATTTGACAAATTCTCTTAATGTGAACTTTTTCACTGCAGTTGGCATTTCTTTGTCCACCATTGGAAATGCCATTTTGTTCTACAATCTAAGGGATGCTTTGAAGAGGTTCATGTAAGATTGTAAGGAGGAGAAGAAGAAAAAAACACAAAACAAAAGGTGTTTGTTTACAAGCACCTTTAAAAAAAGGCTCTTTTCAGAGCCACCACTAAAGAGGAAATCACCTACCCTGCTTTACATTTCTTTCCACACCCCTGTAAATTGCATGATATGTCCGCGGACACTGCCGTAGTCCGTGGATAGCATGTGCCGCATCTGGGGCTTTTGAGGCTGGCAGTCATGGAAATGGGACTGTGGAGGCCAGGGGATTGGTCAATAAGGTTTCTTGGGTGTGGTGTGCAAGGAGAGACTGTGGCAGAAGGTTTGTTTGCTGAGAGGAGTGCAGATGGCTATGGCTATGGCTGTGTCTTTCAGGAGGCAGAGTGTGTGGATTTTGAGGGACTTGTGGATACATTGGTTGCAGGTGTATGCAGAGCAGTGTGGAGTGGAAGCACATCTTGGATTTTATCATGTTGATGTGCAGTAGTATGGAGTGCGCGGCATGAAGTGGGTGGATTTGCTTCCCCTTTGTGCCACTTTGGTGATGCGCCATCTTCCAGCCATTATTATTGTTCAATGTGGAGGGAACAGTTTAGGCGCGTTACCGGAATCTCACTGAAGTTTGCGATGAAGGCGGCACTTTGGAAAGTCATGGACATGTTTCCAAACTTCCAAGTAATTTTTTTCTCGCATTGCCCAGAGAAAAGATGTGGTCTTCCTTCCACAATGAAAACATTACATTTCGTAGCACCAACATTTGTCGGAGGGATGGAGTCCATTTTACTGATGCTGGCAATCAGCTTTTTTTTGCGAATTATCCAAAATGCATTGCAGCCTTTTTTGCAACTATAGCAAGCATTTTTGCAACCAGGTGTTGGGCACTTCAAACCTTCCAAAAACAAACAACACAAAAAGGCTCTTTTCAGAGCCACCACTTTCTCCCGGAAAAGAGTGCAATGTTTTTGATGGTGCACCACCTACATTTTTTAGAAGTCTGTGGACTACCGTGCTCTTTGTGGACTTTGCGGACTGCACTGGGCCCTGCACCATTTTTTTGTCGGTTCTATTTTTGAACTGTGAAAGGTGGCTCTGAAAAGAGCTGTGTTTGTTTTGTTGTTTCATAGATTTTTGGGTGTTTTTTAACACGACACACAAGGAAGGGAAGGGAAGGGAGGATAGGGAAGGGGCATCAACCACAGGGATAAGAAAGGACAAGTAGAGAGAGGAAGATGTTGTGTGGGTTTCACTTAGGTAGGGGGCAGCCTTTCTCATGCTCCTGGACTGTAGCCTTGAAAGCACTTCAAAATGGCTCCCTCTTCAAAGTACTGTGTCACAGTACATGCACAATACAGTGACCCTCTTAAGGTAAGAGTCTGCTGTGGTGCATATGGCCTGGGAGGCCAGTTCAGGGATCTGAAGTCCCACAGGGGTGTCCCTTGTGGTGACAGGAGCAAATACAGAGGATGCTGCAGAGGATCTCAACCTACTACCATGTTCAAAGGGTATGATCCTCCTAACTGCCACCTTGTGGTTCAACCTCAGGTGTCACTGCATTGAGGTGGTGCCATAGCTGTAGAGCCCAGGTTTGCTGTGACTGAGTACCCTGTGGTACCCATTGCAGTGCACATTGTCTGCACAAGCCTTGGCTACCCCCCAACAGTGGTAAACAGCCTCCACACCCAAGATGCAGGCTGGCAGCTTGTAGTGGGGACTTTCACTACCTCATCCCCCTCCTCTTCTTGATCCCTCTCTACATCACCAGGCCTGTTCCCCTCCCCAGGCCTTTTGAAAGGCGGTGTTGGTTGAGGTGGTGCTGAGGTAGAGCCAGCAGATACAACAGCGGAATGCCATTATCCAGGTAATCCAAGTAATGAAGCAAATCAGCAGCCCAGTAATCCAGCAATGTGGAGCAGTAGTTCAGCAATCGAGTAATGTGGAGAGGTGCTATGTTCTGGAAATCCAAAAACAGAATGAGGAGCAGCACTGGGGTGTGGCCTTTTCTATGGGTGCTAGGGAGCGCTCCATGGACAGTCGCGCGCTCTGGGGACACTTCAAACCCTAAGCTGGCCTCAAAAAGTTGAAAAATGTCTCTAGATCATGTTCAAACGCCTTGGAATGTTCCCAACAACACATTTTAAGAATCCAGAGGCCCGGACAGTGTCCACGGATAAAGACCAATGCTCAGCGTGGGTGCAGTCACATGGAGACGTTGCGGACATCTGCGGGTAGGACGGCTGTCCGTAGGACACCTATTGCATGGGATGCAGTGTGGGCATGTGTCCAGGTGTTGTTAGGACAGGGCTGGGATCCCTGAATCAAATGCGGCACGTGCTGCGGACATATGCGGGCAGGAGCTGTGGTCAGATGGCGCAGGATCAGAGTCTCTGGGGGATAGCTCAGGGACAACGCGCTTGCCTTGGAAGCAAGACGACGTGGAGCAGCACAGGTTCGATACCCAGGTCTGCACTTAGAAACCTCTCGGTATTAAGCGTGTTATAAATGCCCAATCAATCAATCAATACAGATGCACATGCTCCCAGGTGTCCGTAGGACAGGGGTAGGATCATAACCATAACTCGCACCACCACTGTGCACTGCTAAGACTAACACCCAGGACATCAAATGTGACATCACAAATGTCATGGATGATATCACTGATGACATCAATGTGCATTTTCTTTTCATGAAAAGTCTCTACAAGGGGATGTGATTGTAATGTTGCCAAACAACTGTCAGGGGTGATTGGGAAACCTATCATGAACTACGTGCATCATTACACAATGTACTGCTATAAACAAAATTCCATTGCAGTCTTGTTTCTAGTACAGGAATGTGCCCATACAGACATATAACCATTGGCTGTAGCATGCACCATAGAGGTGCAATATTGATAATCTTGGAATGTTAGATAGTGAAATACTGAATGCTACCATATCGGAGTTCTGCATACACTGAAACATGTAATAACTAGGTAATAATGCATAACTTGCTACATACTTGTACTTCTACAAAGAAAACATAAAGAAACCACAATGCATAGAAATGTGGGACATATACAGGGAAAGTAAAGTAAGTAAAAAAGAAGCAATATTATCAGAAACTGTTGATACCCTAAATGGTTATCTTCATGTACCAAAATGATTACTGTGTTTCAGGCCTGCTTTTTCCCCCCATGTACATGCACCACAAGCTGCGAGTAAACCCTAAGGAAACTACTGTAAGAACATATGAGAAGGGTAATGTTTAAAAATATAGTACCTTTTGATTTTTCAGTTTCTGACTGTCGGTGAACAAAACCACCTGGCCTAAATATGTCAGTGAACATTAAGAAGGGGCCAAACATGTGATGTCATCAGTGATGTCATCAAAGACATTTGTGATGTCATCTTTGATGTCCTGGTTATTAGTCTAAGCAGTTCACGGTATTGGCCCGAGTTATAGTTGCTTAGCTGACCATAACTGGCGAATTTCTGGGGGTTTTCGATTTTACTTGTAACCATAATATCCCTTTAACAAAGTTTTCCCACTGAATTTGAAAGGTTTTTCCTACTGCAATGTAACCATAACGTCCCTTGAACAAAGTTTTTTTCACTGAATATATACATATATATATAGTGAACAAACTTTGTTAAAGGGACGTTATGGTTCATTTGCACTTATACAAACCTATGAAATTCAGTGAAAAATTTTGTTAAAGGCATGTTATGGTTACAAATAAAACCAAAAAACCAATGAACTGTGCCAGTTAAAGTAAGCCAAGCAACCATAACTCACGCCACCACCGAGCCCTGCTAAAACTAACACCAAGAATATCAAAGAGGACATGAAAAATGCATTGATGACATCACTCATAATATCACATAGCAAATTAATTCTGATGAAAAGTCGGTAGAAGGGGTTGTGTGTACATACAGTCTTGGTAACAACATATAACGGATGATTGTTTGACCTCTTATGAACTATTTATTGTATTAAATAAAGTATTATATGTGCTATACGGAATCTTGTGCATAGACTATACTATGCAAAAACTCCTGCTCTAGAACCACACAATTTGAATAACATTCTCCAACATGGAACAGTCACAGAACTCCTTCAAAAATAGAGCGCATCCAAAGTAAGTACTTTGGAACTGAAGTTGACTTAGACAATTCAGTAACTTCAGAAAACATTACCGAAAACCTCACACACGCCAACCTCCTAACAAACACATACAAAACAGAACTAGTTAAGTTTCAAAACACATCTGCTGGAATACCAAACCAAGTATCTGTCTGTTGTCGGAGAACTTTTTATAAAAAGAGCAAAAAACAGTCTATAGGGCCCAAAAAATAGAAGACAATGAAGAATTGCAATGGTTCCAATTAGCTATTTAGCTACCAGCAGAAAATAAGTTAAAAAACACACAACCCTCAATTCTTTGCACATACTGCAACACAAAGCTTGACAATAACCAAATACCATCACGTGCTTTCACACTTAACTTGTATGAGAGCATTATAATCTAAACAATACACCCATTTCAAACTATAATACACCTTCAGCCGAAAACAGCCAGATTATCTCCATCTGAGTTACTAAAGGGCATCTGTGGCAAAGTATTATATTTTCCATTCAATCTAAAAGACAATGTAGAAAGTCTAGGAGTAAAATGACCAATACTAGTTAACGGTGTACCAACAAAAGGCAAAACAAATTGGCAACAACTAGTTGACTTGAGCAAAGTTAGACAAGCCCTACAATATCTAAAAGGAAACAATGAATAGTACAAAAATATAAACATAGAGGAAAGCTTAAAAGAAACAACCTAAATAATTCAAGATTCACCAGCAACTGGCCAATTTGAACGTGTAGATCCTGTTACGGCAGCCAACATTTTAGATCAGTATACTTTTCACCCACTACATTCCAAAGACAACATTGAATATGCATTAGAAACATATCAAATGTGTCAAGCCAAAGGATCCTCAATGAGCATATGGGAAAAAAGTTAAGAAGCACGTTCTTTTTCTCTTCTCTTTCCAACAGGAAAAGGAGGAAGATATGACAAAAGGTCCACACAAATTAGTGCATCTGAATATCGCTCTTTATAAATGTATTCTGAAGACCCCAGATTCAGACAATGTAGAATACATTTTCCAACTCCTGTTTGAAAGTGAACTAGCAACTCTATATTATGGAGTGGTACACACATTAAAACCAGACTCTTATTATTTAAAGATGTATGCTACACAGCTGCTTAAAAAAATAAAATACAAAGATGAAGTTTTGCCGTCAAGTATCACAAATCTGTTGGCAAACATGCGTGGCACCAAATAATACTGGGTCCGACGTCACACTGATGTATGTTGTATGCTAAGGAACTTAGACCCACCCATATCGTTTGTTACTTTAAGCAGTGCAGAGTACACATCGGATGACTTGCACGACTTCTTACTACCTGCAAACCAAAATAAAGATTGAATAGATATTTCAAAAAATAGGAGATCTCTGTTCTCTTGACCCTGTCAATATATCAAGGTACTTTCACCATCGCTTCATTGCCATGCTGCACTTCATCTGCAACGAAACTACCCCTCCGCTCGAGAAGTGCAACACTTCTTTTGGAGAGAATATCAATGCAGAGGAGCACCACATATCCACATTCTTTTGTGAATAAAAGATGCTCCTAAATTTGGCCATGACAATGATGCCACTGTTTTTACAGTGTATTGATAAAAATACAGAACCTGCAACATCCCTTAACAAACCACAGATAGTGTCATAAGTATGCAAGTGTTATGCTTCCAAAAATATCAGTGTTGCAAATACTGCTGACGTTGATACAAAAAACAAATGTCGCTTTGGATTCCCTAAACCTTAAAATCTGCAGGCCCTTTAAACGATGCAGCCACACAACTCTCTGGTCCATTTAAATTTAGAAACACAACTGGAGTAAATTGCTGTGCAAATGTTACAATCAATCTTCTGTTCCAATCGCCACCAATTGTTCACAATATTTACTTTACGGCTTGGACAAGTTGTGTTTGCAAATGCTCGTCTTTCATAGAAATGCCACAAATAATCCTGACAGCACATACAGTGTCTCAAGTATAAGGCAAGAATTGGACTACTGTGCAGGAATGGTAAAATGTACCATAAACACACACGAAGAACATCAAGAATTCCTATTGCAATTACTACAAGCACTGGAAACAAAAACCGCCCTATAAATGAAATCTTCCAGATTTCATACACGTGGAAACATACATACACTCTCTGCAACCATGTTTCACAAAAGCAGATCCCCACGATTTGTATATGTATCCATACCATATTGTGAATCCATTCCATTTCACCAGCTTCTGCAGAATGCAAATCATGGCATATTACGCCATTTTTGCAATTCAGACAATTGTTCCAGTATGCAAATCAACTCACATAGCCAATATGTCATAGGAATGCTTCTTAGGTACCATGCATATGGTACCAAAAATAACTGTAAGCTTGCAAGCGCCACACACAACCAAGTATCTCTTTGCAAGAAAATCTTCACAACAGTAGGTGTAATATACCACACTGGAGCTACAACCACTTCAGGGCACTATACTGCGTATGTCAAATAAAGAGGTGGTTGGTTTGAATGTAACGACTCCTCTGTTACTCCAAAACATAGGTTACCAAAAAATCTAACAAAAGCCTCCTTAATATTCCTTCAACCCAAATGTACTCACTAAACTGTAGCACAATAAACAGAATACGCCAACAGGTATCTAACTACATCAATAATACTACAATAGTACTTTCTTAAAGTTGAGATAGTTAGAGTATGCCAACAGGTATCTAACTACTTCAAACATTCCCCTAATAACAACACACTTCACACACATATACTATTACACTTACTCCTCCATCCTCTATGGATTTATTTTGCCACTAACCCAATGATTATTGAAGTCAATACAACAACTATGTACCACATACTAATGTTGTACCAAATAGAATGTACTGTTTATAAGGGTCAGAAAAAGTAAATGTATAAGTAAAATGTTATGCTATTTTTTTCTTTTTGTATTGATATGGCTGATAAAATCAACCTTTCAAAAATTAAAACAATATACTGACAACTAAAACATATATAAAAATACAACCATGTAATCATACAGATACATAATAAAATCAACAATTCTCACAAAGATAAATCATCACTGGTCGTATACAACATATCGAAAACACAGCAGACCAATATCATGCTTTTTGTCTCATCTCAGTGATTGTTTTACATTTCTCATGTATAACAGCATTTCTATTTATTTACAAAAAATAATACATCTTCCAAATTCTACAAATAAATATTGGAGTCATTTTTTATACTTGTTTATCTGTAATGCTTCCAGAAATCATATCGTGGTGAGCCTGACAGATGTATATGGGGTACTAAAAATGTACAACCACAGTGTCTCTGGGCAAACAAGTCTAGCATTTTAAAAACGTTTTTTAAATAGCAATTGCGTTCATCAGAAAGCATTGAACATTCAATAAACAGGTGTCTCAAAGTTTCTTTTTGGTCCACTTTTTTACAGAATTGGCAGGGATGTTCAGATTTAGTAACTATTCTCCTTCTAGCTAAAGTCTACATCGTAAATACGCATTTCTGTGTGCTGGCGAAGGGCTTTTTGTTAGATAGCTAACCATTACTCAATATTTTTTGTTTTCAAAGGGATTGTTTGTAAAGTCACTATAATTTTGGCAAGTTTGTTGTGTTTTAATCCAATCGATTTCATACAGTTTTAATTTTGCACGTATAGGGTTACTCTGCAAAAGCTCTAAGGTGATACTAGCACCTGATAGGATATTTAACGTTGAGTTCATCCACAGGTTTGCAAATGTGTGTTTTGACTTACTCAAGTGTAAAGCTAAAACATGCACAAGAGTATTCGGATTCCATTGTAGGATGCATTTTCTTAACAAAGCACATAGCTTCCATGCATACATGCAATATAAGGAAATCAATCCCATTTCAAAATGGATCAAGGTTGTTGGTACACACTGAGGTAAATTTAGAACTCGACTCCAAAACCTGCCCTCTATCGTTAACCAGAATTCCTCTTGGAAGATTTTTTTTTGTTGGTGTTTTGGGGTGTTAGCTACAATATTTGTTAGTTTGTCTTTTAGGTAAAATATAAAGAAGTTAAACAGGGTAGATGACAAAGTACACCCCTGTTTTAATTCTCTATGGGTTTTGATCAGAACAGATAGCAACCCATCTAAGGTGAGTCTCACCTGAATTGAGGTGCTGGAATGCAAAAGGTTGATCCATGTTATAATGGCTGATGGACACTGTGCTTTTTGTAGCTTGTTTAGTAGCATTTGTCGTGATATAGAATCAAAAGCAGCTTGAAAGTCCACAAAAGCTAAATACAATGATTCTTTGTGTTCTTGACATTGAGATTTAAGGGTAGTTATTGTAATTAAATTGATAGCCGTTCCCATCTCCGAGACAAATCCTGTTTGATATGGGTCTTGATTTTGAGTGTTAGTTAGCCATTCGTTAAGATATCTCAATATGAAACGGACAAAGATCTCCATCCAATAGGGCTATCGGCCTATAATTAGTAGGTGCCTACCTATTAACTTTTTTAAAGATTGGAATAAAGATTGAATGTTTCCAGGACACAGGTATGGTTTTGGTCTGACTTATGTATGTAAAGATGTTATACAGAATCATGGAACACATTTGCGGGTGTTCTTTAAACATTTGGTTACTCAATCCGTCCGGTCCCGTAGCCCGAGAATTGCTGGATTTGTGTATATAATGTTCAATATCTTCTTGGCATATTTGAACCTGAAAGTACTTATTTAATGTGGCACCTCATTGTCGGGGTTGTGTGGACAAGGGGCGAATAGGGCTGAAAAGGGGTTTGCTACCAATGATTTGCATCACTTGAGAGGTTAAAGAGCATTGGTTAATAAGTAAGGCACAAGTTTGCGTCAAATTTTTGGTCTTGATTGCTTTTAACAAACTCTGTCCAACCTTCTGAAAGAAAGTGGCTTTTCTTGATTGCAATCAGTTTTTATGTCTTTAAAGCAGTGGTTCTTTCACTTGGCGGGAGAATCAATGTGCGTCTTTTTTCTCAGAGTCATAAACGTGTTTAGTTTTATAATTCTTTTTTCTTGAAATATATGGTTCTACTTTAAAGAGTTGAAGGGCAGATTCATACTGCTTATTTGTAGGATTTTTTTGGTTATCTGGCAAAACTTTGAGTATTTGTGAGGCATTCATTTAAATACAATAGCTTAGATTCTGACCATTTGAACCGATTTCTACCATTACTTAAAGTTAACTGGCCTTGGCACTTCTTTGTAAGTACATAGGTAGGATTATTGGGCCATGCCCATTTTAAAATTAGCACATTGTGGTCACAATTTCTTTGGTTAGCTATCTCGAGACTACCGGCTACTGCTAGAGGTTTGGATCTACAATTATGTAATCAATTATTGATTCTTGACAACCTCTCTGCCATGTGGTTTTGGGGGGAATATCACCTGGTAATGATCGCTTCATCATTGTCATATTTCTCTGTTTCATGACTGCCAACCATAGGATTTTTGGATGGTTGCTACATGAGGCAATGTAAATTTAAATCTCCCACTAAGATGGTATGTGTAATATGTTGAGTTTTAGTGATTAGGTTAAAGATCCTATCAAGATCTCAAAATAATTTCTCATTGGTTATGCCCACAGGATTTCGGTAAACATTAATTAAAGCAATGGTTCTAGACAATACATATATTTTCACCACTTGGATATAATCGTTAGGGGTTAACCAAGGTTCGAGTGTTACGCCAGAACTAATTTTTACTGCAACCGTTAAACCTGATGTCGGACGTCCTTTGGTGGATCGTGTTGCTGGATGCAAGGCAATCGAATGGTCATTCCACGTAGGGGTTTCTCAGAGCTACATCTCTTTAAGGGCTACTAGATGCTCCATGTTTAAATGTTTATTGTATTTATCAGTCAGGTGGGTAAACCTGCAATGTATTCCAGCTTACTAGACTAATTTGATGTTCAGAATTAGTTGGGGGTTGTTATGCTCTCATGGCACAACAACAGCAGGCATTATTTTGATTTTCAAGAATGTCTTTTTAGTGTCTCTATAGGTTTCTGATATACTGCGGCAGCCATTTTAGGGTAATTTACTGATGTAGTTGGCGGGTCTTGGTCTTTTTTAATCATCGCTATCCAAGAGGAATTAGTGTCTTCGCAAACTACAAAACCCAACTCATAAATGTCTGTTCTTGTCTTCCAAATTGCATTTAGGACCACACCTTATTTAATCCATAATCTGGATGATGCGACATCAGGTTCAGTTAAAATTCTACCTGATGGACGTCTGAGGAAGTAATATCATCTAGACTTGGCACATCACCCAGGATGGTAAGGACACTGGTTCTATTCAGGTAATACCTGGGATAGGGGAAGGTACAACATGACATAATGAGATGATGGTAAGGGGAGGAACGGGAGTCAAATGATCTTTGTTTTTTCATGTGACTATTAGTGAGTTCCATCTTTGGAGTCAAGCTTGTTATTGGTGTGTTCTCTGAATAGTACAATTCTTTCTTATTGGGCTCTCTGTCATGCAGTATATTACTCAACGGTCTCTCTTGTAGATGTCTTTGTGAGCAGGATTGTTGTTTTTCTACGCGCAGAGGCAGCTGGTTTGGTTGAGATAATAAATATTGATTCAACTTTTTTGGGATCTCTAAACATTTTTGCTCTATGTTTGAGCACTCGTGCAAAGGGCGAGACTGTTCTGGTAATGTCGTTCCACCCAAATGAAGAGATGGCATCAGTGGAGCTGCAGCAAACATCTCTGTCACATATGTTTGTGGCTTTTCCACAACGTTGATTACCTCATCCAGAGGGGCATTAGGTATTATTGGCTTGTTCCATGACAGAATATTATCTTTCTTGAATGTTGCAACCCTTACATATTTCTTTTTATCACCGCAGCTGTGGTTCTACTAGTTGCTTTAGGTGGTATAGTAATTGCTTTTATAAACTGTTTAGAACTTGATTTCTGGGGTGAAGGCTTGAATCATTTTTAGTTTTTTTTTACCCGGCAGCTCTGTTTTGTATTTTATTTTTATTTTTGCCATTTTTGCTAGGTGAAAAAGTCACAAGTACAGACTGACTTGAAAGTGCAGACTGTTCAATATTCCCTGTTTCTACTGGTTTTACGATTTGCTCGAAAGTAGGTATGGCGCTCATTCCAGATTTTAACATTACACTGCTAGCTGAGGTTAGAACATAATTCCTCGGTGCTGTTGAAGGGGCAGGGTTTTTTCACTAGGTGTGTCTGTTGGAGTGATGTTATATTCATTCTGTTCTGACATGGCACGCACTGGGGCAACTCACGTGGAGTTCATTGATTCATTAGCATTCTTTGGTGATTGATTTTTGCTTCCAGAGTTGCATATAACCATGATAAAGAAAACAAGGCAGTATTCATTGCTGTTAGAGTAATGTCTAACATTGGTACGTACAGGAGGTGTCGTAAAAGGGGGCACTGAAGATGTACAGGGAATGTTGTTTGGTTTACAGGGGGTTGGTGGGGTAAAAGAAATAGACAGGACTGATGAGTTATGTACCGAATTGTCAAACATGATTGGGGATTGAGATAAGCTGGTATTTTTGATAGCTGGAGTTTGCCTTCGTGTGTTAGAACACGCCTTAGATGGTGATTCGTCTCGGGAATTAAGTGATGTCAGCCGAAAGAATGGATGCACTAAACTGTCTTTGTTCTTTGTTTTCTACTAAATTTGGATCTTCTTGTTCTAAACAGGCTACTGCAGGCATGGACAAAGATCGATCATCGACCACCACAGGTAAGGCTGTTATGGCAACCGATTCACTATTGTATGCTATGTTTTCAAAAACAAAGCAGGTCTCAATTGATCGGGTGCCATTTTGTTTTGGGTAGGGGGACTGTCTGGCATGCCTGTAGCGTCTGCTGTGCGGACGGACTCTCAAATCACAATAGGCAAGGTATCCTCAGTGGCAGTCACAGGTTTACTTGGGGACATTTGGAGGACAGAGCTATCAGACAACTCAGACTGCTCACAGCGACGCCCACCCAAATGACAGAATTCTGGAATATCCGCAGTAACTGCTTTTCTTCTCAGCACTGGGGTGTTAACATTGCAAGGTTTTTTTTTACCACTGTGGGCAAGTGGATTTGTATCTGCAGGTTTTGCCTGAGTTGCATGGTAACTCTCGTTGTTTCAATGGCCGATGGAACGTCCGTTTTCAGTGTATATGTAGCTTTTGACATAGTAATATAAACAAAATAATCGGGATGGGGAGATCCAAAACATCGACACAGAAGTGCTAAGTGTGTGGGTTTATTATGTATTCACACAGGACGTGGTAGATAACTTCACAATTTAATTTACATTACTTCCGATAAGCACGAAAGTTTAGATGAAGAAGACGGACAGGGTTGGTTTATGCAGTAGTGACACAGGTGGGTGTAGGCCTCTGAAGTATAGAGGTCAGCACTACACTGGGATACATGTTGCCTCATATATCGAGGGGGTATAGGAACCCGCAGTTACACAAAACAAAAAGTGCACACAACAATCTTTGAATTTTAACGGGTGCAAGTAGTAATACAGTTGTGATAGGAAGTTCGACACAGGGAGTGACACAGGGTGTGTTTCGGCCAAAGAAAGTGGCTTGGTTGTAGCCGTCTTTGTGCTGGCCTTCGTCAGGAAAAGGGGCACCAGTGGTGGTGCTGTCCGTGCTGTCTGCCGTTCAGGGAAACAGGTGGGTGCTGTCGGGGAAGCCGCGAAAAGTGCGGAACGTCCGGTGCTGGGATTAGCACTTGGTGAAAGGCTTTAGTTTCCTAGGAGCTGGCGGATGAGTCGGCTCCCAGCAGTCCACGTCCAGCACGGCAGCGTACCACCCAGACAACAACTTGGGTCCAATTACGCCCCACTCCGGCTTCGTGAGACTCTGAACTACGCCAGCTCCTAGGAAACTAAAGCCTTTCACCAAGTGCTAATCCCAGCACCGGACGTTCCGCACTTTTCGCGGCTTCCCCGACAGCACCCACCTGTTTCCCTGAACGGCAGACAGCACGGACAGCACCACCACTGGTGCCCCTTTTCCTGACGAAGGCCAGCACAAAGACGGCTACAACCAAGCCACTTTCTTTGGCCGAAACACACCCTGTGTCACTCCCTGTGTCGAACTTCCTATCACAACTGTATTACTACTTGCACCCGTTAAAATTCAAAGATTGTTGTGTGCACTTTTTGTTTTGTGTAACTGCGGGTTCCTATACCCCCTCGATATATGAGGCAACATGTATCCCAGTGTAGTGCTGACCTCTATACTTCAGAGGCCTACACCCACCTGTGTCACTACTGCATAAACCAACCCTGTCCGTCTTCTTCATCTAAACTTTCGTGCTTATCGGAAGTAATGTAAATTAAATTGTGAAGTTATCTACCACGTCCTGTGTGAATACATAATAAACCCACACACTTAGCACTTCTGTGTCGATGTTTTGGATCTCCCCATCCCGATTATTTTGTTTATATTGCGCATACCCACCTGGGTAAATCGGGACCTAGCCAGGTGCCCTAAGATTGGAAAAAGCTTTTGACATAGTGACCTGTATACTTAGTTATCCAGTTGAGCGATGGAATAATTGGGATTGATATATTGAAAAAAAAAAACATTCCTAACTTACTTTACTTAGCGTGACAGCAACTATGAGTGGCTATCTCTCACCACGGCTAAGCGGCAAAGTGGCACTTCTGGGTATTTTACGGGGGCGCCTGCACGCTGGATTTATAGAAATTGTGGGAACATCAGGCAAAGCTTGTAGCTCTTGTCTTCAATAAGACGAAATTAAGTGATCGCAACAATATTGTCCTAAGATGAAAGGGTCCCAGCGGCAAAGCAGTACTTCTGGGTACTTCACGGGTGCACGGGCGCTGGTGCAGGCACGCTGGTGCATGCGCGCTGGATTTTTAGGTATTGTGGGAACAGTGGCCGGAGCTTGTAGATTGTATCTTCAATAAGACGGAATTAAGTCAGAGCCAACAATATTGTCCTAAAATTAAAGGGTTGCAGCGGCAAAGCAGTAGTTCTGGGTACTTCACGGGTGCAAGTGCGCTGGTGCACACGTGCTCGTGCATGCACACTGGATTTATAGGAATTGTGGGAGCAGTGGGTGGAGCTTGTAGCTCTTATCTTCAATAAGAAGAAATTAAGTGATCGCCAACAATATTGTCCTAAAATGAAAGGGTCCCAGTGGCAAATCGGTACTTCTGGGTACTTCATAGGTGTTATGCTATTAAACATTTTCAAATTTTACTGTTCTTTTCTCACAGAAAACGGACCAGAGATTCCTGGTTGACTACGTTATACAACTAGGTAACCGTACCAACTGTAAACAAATACATATTCCATAACCACTATCCTCAATTCTACTACAATCATAAATACCATATACTTTACACTCCCCCTACAGTACCTATAATTACTATACACATATTACTATGATGGTTGTGGCCAGTGGACCGATTTTTGAGGCCATGGCCTACGGCTATGCCCCCATGAATCTGACCACTTGCCACTACCACCACAATCTACACAAAGTACATACAATAAAGCTGCAAATAACAAAACTCACCCTGGACCCCTAGCCATTGATTTGGTGTCCGCGGGCTCTGAAATTGACAGCGGACTCAACAGCATCTGTAAACACATTTTGATCTATAGAAACAGCTCCATATAATCTTCATTCTATTCCCCTACCCTTTCTATCCCCTCTTTCAGCCATCAAATTACATCAAATTTGTTTTCCAAACTGTTCGTTCACAGCGTTGTTCGAAGCGGGCGGGACCTCACCCACTTTTTTCACCTAGATAAACAGCCCTATATCATCACTATTCAACTCCCCCACCATTTCCAGATCCTCCTTTGGCCAAAAAACAATCCAAAATGTGGTTTCCTGACTTTTCCTGCAGTGCGCAATCCGCAGACTCCGGCTGCTGATCCAACATGGTGGCGTTTCCAAAAATGTGAAGAACCTCACGCCTTTTACCATCTAATCAGCAGGCGCGTCTGAGTTCTGCAGACATCACGGCAGCCCCTAGACCAATCGGAGGTCTGTCCGCAGACCGAACAGGCAAGTGAGCTCACGGACCATAACCCGATATCACTCATTTTTTTAACCTACTTTTAGCCTGTTTTTTAAAAAAAAACTATGTGATGGATATAAACAAAATTTACAAAAGCATGCTTTCGAGACATAGCCACCGCTCCTATTGCAAATGTGGTGAAAATCCATCCAGCGGTGTGGGCTGTAGGCGTTAGCAACACTTTTGGCATTTGTGTAAATAAGGCCGGATTTCTGGGCATTTAAAAGCGCATCCCAAATTCACAAAAGAGATGTGCTTTTAAATGCCCAGAAATTACGGTCATCCGTACACCTGCAGCGGAAAGCGCAAATTGTGACAGGAACATTTCTGACCATGTCATGGCTTCTCTTAAGTGGTACAGCCACGGTTTTAATGAGTCTGTCACACTTGCATTTCCATCTACCGAACAGGGATGCAAAGGCTTTCTTTTTACTTGTGCATTTCACTGGGAAATGCCCATGAATGGCTCCTCTCGGTGATATGCGCTCAGTGCAGCCAATTAGTTGCTGCAAGCCTTTTATACATTAGTGTCGGCAGCAGGGTCTGTGCATTATTGTCCAGCCCCTCGTGACAAGATCAGGTCCCCTTTGAGATTAAGGTGACCTGAGCTTTTCAGCAATGAATGCAAATGAAAAGAGCCCATTTGCTGCCCTCGTGCCATTTATGCTCATTTTCTGAAAATCTGGCACAATCTGTTGACTGAAATTCTTCTATAGGCCCATTGTCACAGCAGGACCACAGACAAATATTATAGGTACATCATATAGCAAATATCCCTGAGCTCATCACCACAACTGATGGAAACTAAGACAACACTCTGACATATTCCATACTTTTTAATCAAATTCTATTTGGTTGCCCCTCTCTTCGCTGCTTCCTCTTCTTCGCATTATTATTCCATTATTATTTAGAGGTCAGTCTGAAGGCAACACGTTCTTTTAGCATAATTCTGATCTATTCTTGGAGATGTATATATGTTTTCGATGCAATGGTACGGGCTTGTTATTCCTCCCTTTGAAAATGGTGTCTTGTTTTCCTGGTCAGAAATGTATAGTATAATACTGACTATACTACGTACAGTGTTTTTTCACCATGTGAATGCACATGCAGCAATGTGTCTGTGTGTATATGTGTGGGTGCCATGGTTGTTGGAGATTACAATTTGAATCCTCTTCAAGTAGTCTTCATGCCTGTGCAAAGAAACACTTTTGTGAGTTTCAGAACTCAGTTGAATGTGCACCCCGGGCCAGTGGCTCATCCCTCCCTACCCAAGGTGAGCCCTGTGTGCACCTTTTGCAAATACTGAATTTGGTTATTTATTCAAGAGGGTCCTAGAGCAGCTCTTGCCTTTTCAAGAAGCACTCAGCTTTCACGAGGCAGAAAATGGTTGAGATCATTAGAGAACGACTATGCCATTCCCAAGCAGCGCATACACATGCAGGAGTGGATTTTCTATTGAATAATGAGGTGCAGAGCCCCAGGCTGCACATTAGACAGCCTGTTTGTGCTTGCCAAATGCTTCCCAAACATTTGGAAAACAAGCAGGGAAGGCTCTGCTGCTGTAATACACACCTTGTTGATTTTGCAGTGGCTCCTGTGCTTCCATGTCCTAGTAACCATATTCTGTTCTTTTCACTGTTAACATTTGGAGATCTTTATTGAATAGCCAATCAGATTGTTCAGACTGCAGTCAATAACTGCTGGTATTGACTGCAATTTGACCATTCTGTCTTCAAAAGTAGACAGGGTAACAATAATGCAATTTGCAGGCAAGAGATTTCTTTAAAAAAGACACTTCCTCTCTGGGAGGACCTTTTTTATTTAGATACCACCAAACAAAACCACATTTAATTTACTAACATTTGCTTATTTTATTTACTTACCACTAAAGTAACATTTCATTTTCACTTAAGCACCAAACCTCCAAAATACATATTGCTACTACCACTGTTTGCTAATAGCCTGATAGAGCTCGGAAGTGGTAATTACTGCTTGGAAAAATTATCCTTCCCCAACGTATGGTGGTGGGTCATTATCCTGGAAATAATCGTTGGTATGTAAGGCTATATTATTGATTGGCTCGCACCTGCATTCTGAATATGAATAAACTGCTTGACATACAAAGGGAAGGTTTGCAGCTTTGTACACTTCACCTGTTACTGCATTCCTACCTGTTTCCTTCCAATTCACAGGCAAGCTTTGCAGAATGACTCCAGTCAAACGCTCCACATTCGTTCTTAACCCATTTTCTGACAGCCTGTATATTACTCTCAACGAATGCTGAGTAAATGATTTCTTTGAAGAATTCACATGCGGGGGGGGGGGAAGCATTGCTAGATTTCCTCCATACTGAATTAGGGTGTCTCCTGTCACAGCACCTGGTTGAAAGGGAACACAAATATACCTTGTATATCATGTTTGCTTCTTTAATAATCCATTAATAATTAAAATAACAGAATGAGGAAACCAATATAAAGTATAATGGAAAGTAAAACATCACACATGTGCATACAACAACAAAATCACAATGTTCTTACATTAACAAAGACTTTTATGTTTATTGCAAACAATTAGGAATGCAGCATTGTAGTGTATCGTTTTATGTAAACATGGACTGTGTTGTCTATAAAGAATATTTTTATCAATAAAAGTATGAACAATTAAGAGGAAAACACTTCAAGGTTAAGACCCTACTGACAATGAACACAATTCAAATAAGAGAAACTAATAATAAAATGGATATAAATGTGTTGATTGTGTTCAATTAACAGGTGAGCTGACTCCCACCCAGGTGAATTGCCAATGAAATGGGGGTGGCCCCCTCACCCCAAGTGGATGGGGGCACCTCATGTAGCCCTCCCTGGGGGCAGATTTATGTTCCTAAAAAGGGGCATCTGCCCCCAGGGAGGGCTGCATGAGATGCCCCCCATTGTTAGGCAGAAACGTGTGCAGGTCCCTCTGGGACTGCTGCAAAAGATTTAAGACTACAGGTGTTTGGCAGTAAATCCACTTGGTAGCAGTCTGTACCACGCAAATTCACCTGGCGGCTGTGGCTGAGCAGTCATACTTCCCTCAAGAAGAGTTAGGCAGTATACAGAGTATTCACAATAGGTCAGAAGAACACAGTAGAACAAGCAAACACTGACCAGAGCCTGGTGTAAAAGAGATATAATTATTTATTTAAAACCACATCTAATAAAACACACAGGCACCAATACTAAGCAGTTCAAAAACACGGTCACTAAAAGATATACACTCCCTTAAAGGAATATTAGACAAGTCTTAAGTAAAGCCCCACGTATTTTCAGACAGTGGTGAGCGCTTAACGCAGATGGCCTCTAATAATTCGGTTTAAAAGGGAGAGAAAGGCAGAGCATAAATTGGAACAGATCCCAACACTTTCACAAGAACACAGCAAGAGAGGAAGGCAGAGTCAACCGTGAAGTTAGAGTTCAGAAAGCCGGATCCACTTTAAGAGGATCAGAACGAAATGTGTCCAAGGTCACACGGTTGAAAAGTGCACAAAAGTCTCGAAAAGGTTCAGAAAGAGTTTGACCAAAAGAAAGGGACCAGTTAGATGGTCAAGGCGGCCAGCCCACCCCAGAAGGTTAAGGGATTAATATTACCTTGTAGTAATCGTTAGAAAGGGAGGCCTGGCGGACACGGTACCTTAAAGTGGTGAGAATACTCCAGCGGGGGCAGTTGTTCCTGGTAGCGGATGCAAGTCGGTGCTTCGTCCGGGGGAAGAGAGGATCTCGTCGGGGAGGAAGACAGGAGTCCATTGCACTGCCAGGGAAGAAACCAGCCGCGGAGTTCTCAGTTAAAAAGGAGCGGTCCTTTTATTTGCGGTCCAGTGGTAAGTGGCTATCCGGTTGCCGGGGTGCTTGGCACGGGCAATTCGACCACAAGACGTCCTGGGATGCGAGGAAAATAAGGTAAACTGGTTGTGCCCACCATTCAGGGGAAGAAGACTCTCCAGCCGGGAGATCTTCTCTGTCGTCGGGAAGTGGTGAGTCGGTTCCACAGGGCTCCACCGGTGGTGTCGTCGTAGCAGGTCGGCTCAGCTTCTCCCTCGTTGGATTCTCAGGTCCTGTGGCGACTTCTGAAATTCCAGTCCCAAAAGCCCTGCTTTTATGCAGCATACCCCCATTCCCTCAGCCTAGCTGTCAATCAAACATGCTAAGTGGTGAGCCGGCCGGCTCACCACTTGGGCCAATCACACAAGAGTGCGACTTGAGTTACCAAGGTAACTCAGTCCAGGGTGCCTAAACCCCCTCCCACACCCACTGTGGTACCCAGACAGAGTGGCACCACTTTTGGAGGCTCACAGAAGAGAACACAAACGCCATTTTAGAATCGAGTTCTGGCAAAAAATACCAACCGGCGAATTAATATCAAATAAATAAACCGGCGGTATGTTCGAGACTATGAGAATTAAATACTTAAAGTTGATAGCCTCGAACAATGGGAAAATCCCATAGAGATATATTCGCGGTCGAATATAAAAAGTAGTATCCACTGCCACCAGCCAAATCTTGATCAGGGGGGACGGAGACGTGCCCCCTCGACTAACAGACCCCAGGGCAATCAAATTGCCCCGACCAGTACATCCACAATATGATGGTTTGTACTGGTTTCTGTTCATAATTTGGGACTAGTAAAGCCAATGGTGACTTTACATGCCCTGGGAGACAGTAGTCAGTCCCAGGGTATGGAGTCTATGGTGGGGTGTCACTATGACAGCCCTGTGTCACTGCACGGAGGGTGCTGTGTAACACACATAGTAAAAACACATGACACATGAGACCCTATGGAGTAAAGGACCCCATAGCCCATAAAACACATTAACAGTCAAAGGAACACCACAAATCATGTCCAAGAGTGGGAGAAAAAGCAGGAGAAAAAAACAAACTCCAGAAATCCAGCAAAGCTGCTGGGGGACTCACTAGGTTAGGAAATTCAGCCTAAACAGAGAATTCTCGCTAACACTCGCCCCCCCCCCCCCCCAGACTAAGGGACAGGAGGATTTAATCCACTCCTGGATGAATCTCATACCTCTAGTCGATGACATACATCCCAGAGAGACCATCAGCATTTTGCTGGTGACACCTTGACCTATGTTCTATGGTCAAATCAAAGGTTTTCCTTTGTAAGCTATATGACCTACAAACCCTTTGAGGAACATCAGTCTTTTTAAAGTTATAGAGGATCTGGTTGACCAGTCCCTCAGAAGTTGTTGCAACTTTTGAACCTGTGTTAGGCTTTTTCAAGGGCCCTTATAAAGGATTCCCTTAGATCTAGAGGGGCCTCCAGAGGTCCTCACCACCTCTCTGTTAGGAGAAGGTTGGGTTTTAGGCCTCTTGGTTGGAGGGGATGGAGATAAGCAAGGTACATGCTTCTCCTTCCTCTTAGATCTACCTTTACCTACTTTGGGAGTTTCCCCCTTAAGACTAGGAATTGGGTTGGAGTCCTCTGTGGAAGGTCCAACAGTCTGAAGGTTTTTGGCCTTAGACTTTTCATTTCTGGTTTTCCACCAGCACTGAGAATTACCAGTTCTCATAGGCCTAGTTAGGGTTCCAGTAGGTCTATCCACCTCTTCCTCAGAAGCAGGGGGAGTCACAGACTCTATAACTGGGGGAACAATGATGGAGCTTGGTTGGGGCTCCCATTTCCCTAACATTTTAGCCTGAAATTTTCCTGGGTTAGAAGTCAACTTACCAACACCAGGGCTTGTAGTGGGGGTCTCAGTAGAAGTTCCCACAGGCTTAGAGTGGTTCCTTAAGGTGTCCTCTCTAGCCAATTTGGTTTGGTTCTGGGTCTCCATACTGGGAGGCCTGGGGGTACTGGATACTACTCCTAGAGTTCTTAGATCATTCCCCAACAGGACTCTCCCAGGCACCTCAGTCTGAACACTGACAGGAATCAACACTGTCATGTCATTACACTGAATGAGGGCTGGTAGAATTGGAACCATTTGGACAGGGCATCCAGACATCTTAGTGGGACCTTTGGGTGCCTTAGCAACATCCTCAGGCCTGAAAAATCTTTCATCCACTACTGTTCTGCTGGCCCCAGAGTCTTGCCTGGCAGGAGTATCCTGGCCATTGACAAGAACGCTGTCAATATAATAAACTTTAGAGTTTTCTGGTATGGAGTTGTACACACTCCTATTCTGATCACTAACCAGACCCATTGACTCTACGGTTACACTTGGTTGAAGACCCAAAGGTTCTTCAGCAAAGACTTCAAAATGAGCACTAGACATTTGGACCTCCTCCTCAGGAGTGAAGGCTAAGGAGACTGTGCTGATCCCTGCCGGTTTACCCTTACATCTGAGATCTCCTTTGATGTGGTCAGTTTACCCACAGAGATAGCATGTTCCAAATGCTCTCTGAAAGGGTGGCTTGGCCTGACCTCCTTCTGGTTTGTGACCAGAAGGTACTCTAGCCTGATGTGGTTTACCCTGAGACTTACCCTGGTTATTTTGTTGTTTGAGGCCATCTTTGGTTTGGGAGGTATTAGAAATCTCTTGGTTCCCTTTTAGTGTCTGTTTTCCCTCATCCTTTTTCTGAGTGACCCCTGAATCCTTGTGAGTAGCCCTGTTGGCAACCCACAAGTCAGCAGCCTTAGCTAGCTCCCTGGAATCTAATTCCTTTGAATCAGCCAAGTGTTGTATGAGCTCAGGAGAGCAGGCAACATAATTTGACTCCAACATTACAAGATTTCTCATTCCCTCATAAGTGTTCACCTTGTAACCCTTAACCCATCCCTCTAAGTTTTTCAAACACTCACTGACCCAGGTAGCCCAAGGGGTACCATCATTCTTTTTGAGTGTCCTAAACCTCTTAAGGTACTGGGAAGGGGTCTTCCCAAATCTAGCTATCAAGGCTAGTTTCACACTTTCATAATCCTTCTTATCCACCTCCCCCAACTCCATTACCACATCAGTTGCAACAGGGGGAAGTAACTCATTCCCTGTGATGTCCTGGAGCCCATGATTATACTCAAACATTTTTAACCAATCCAACACATCCAACTTAGGTTCATACATACCCACTAATTCCTTAGGCATCCGGGGTCTTTTGGGACTGGAACTCCTAGATGAACCAGAGGAGAGAGAAGCATTTTCCACAGACAATTTCTTCATTTCTAGTTCATGATTAAGCTCTATTTCTCTGAGTCTTAACTCAGCTTTCTTCTGCTCAGCCTGGGCATTCATTCTTCTGAACTCTAGCTCTTGGTTTCTTTCAGATTGAGCAATAAAACGCTTGTACTCCAATTCAAGCTTCATTTTCTCAAGTTCAAAATAAGCAGGGTTACATGTAGGACCTGGTATAGGCCCAGTAGGTACAGTAGGTAAGGCAGACAGAGGCTCAGAGCGGCTAACTTCATTAGGTTCACTTTCCTCTTCTGACTCATTATCAAGACTTTGATTTAGATCAATACCATCACTGTTTTCTACAGTTTCTGGGGGGGTAGATTCCTCTGTACCACGCAGACTTTGGTTTTCTAACAATCTTTCTATAAGTTCCATTTTCTTGCCCTTCTCAGAGAGATTCTTATGTCTACACAACACTTTTAAGAAATCAGCAGTTTTGGCAGACAATGATTCTAGGGTATAACTCTCCATAGCAGACATAGTTAGAAAATCAGCTTTTTAGTGCTAAGCTTTGTGGTTAGTTGTCCTAAAGTATTCAAAAAGCACACTAAAGTGTATACTCAATACAAATCCCACAGCTGTACACCAGTGTTAGGCAGAAACCTGTGCAGTTCCCTCTGGGACCATTGCAAAAGATTTACGACTACAGGTGTTTGGCAGTAAACCCACTTGGTAGCAGTCTGTACCACACAGATTCACTTGGTAGCTGTGGCTGAGCAGTCAGACTTCCTTCAAGAAGATTTAGGCAGTATACAGAGTATTCACAATAGGTCAGAAGAACACAGTAGAACAAGCAAACACTGACCAGAGCTTGGTGTAAAAGAGATATAATTATTTATTTAAAACCACATCTAATAAAACACACAGGCACTAATACTAAGCCGTTCAAAAACACGGTCACTAAAAGATATAGGGCCTCATTACAACTCAGGCGTTAAGGGTTAACGCCGTCGTTAACCCTTAACGCCTGATTCCGATTTTAAAGGCTGCTTTTAGCAGCTGTTAAAATCCATGGCGCTAAACCGCCTTGGTGCTAATTACGCCACAGTAATTTACGGTGGCGTAATTAGCGCCTTCCCCACTCCCATGATGCCCTATGGGGCAAAAATGGGAATGGGGAAGGGTAAAATGGGAAATGGGGATTTACCGCCCCACTCACCTTGAAATGGGGCGGTAAATCCGCCATCCACCATGGTGTATACGTAGTTTACACCATGGTGGTAAAGTTGGCGTACTTACCGCCTGGGTCGTAATGACCCCCATACACTCCCTTAAAAGAATATTAGACAAGTCTTAAGTAAAGCTTCACTTATTTTCAGACATCGGTGAGCGCTTAATGCAGATGGCACTCTAATAATTCGGTTTAATAGGGAGAGAAAGGCAGAGCATAAATTGGAACAGATCCCAACACTTTCACAAGAACACAGCACGAGAGGAAGGCAGAGTCAAACTCTGAAGTTAGAGTTCAGAAAGCTGGATCCACTTTAAGAGGATCAGAACGAAATGTGTCCAAGGTCACACGGTTGAAAAGTGCACAAAAGTCTCAAAGGTTCAGAAAGAGTTGGACCAAAAGAAAGGGACCAGTTAGATGGTCAAGGCGGCCAGCCCAGCCCAGAAGGTTAAGGGATTATTATTACCTTGTAGCAATCTTTAGAAAGGGAGGCCTGGCAGACACGGTACCTTAAAGTGGTGAGAATACTCCAGCGGGAGCAGTTGTTCCTGGCAGCGGATGCAAGTCGGTGCTTCGTCCGGGGGAAGAGATGATCTCGTCGGGGAGGAAGACAGGAGTCAGTTGCACTGCCAGGGAAGAAACCAGCCGCGGAGTTCTCAGTTAAAAAGGAGCGGTCCTTTTATTCGCGGTCCAGTGGTAAGTGGCTATCCGGTTGCCGGGGTGCTTGGCACGGGCAATTCGACCACAAGACGTCCTGGGATGCGAGGAAAATAAGGTAAACTGGTTGTGCCCACCAGTCAGGGGAAGAAGACTCTCCAGCCGGGAGATCTTCTCTGTCGTCGGGAAGTGGTGAGTCGGTTCCGCAGGGCTCCACCGGTGGTGTCGTCGTAGCAGGTCGGCTCAGCTTCTCCCTCGTCAGATTCTCAGGTCCTGTGGCAACTTCTGAAGTTCCAGTCCCAAAAGCCCTGCTTTTATGCAGCACACCCCCATTCCCTCAGCCTAGCTGTCAATCAAACATGCTAAGCCGGCTCACCACTTGGGCCAATCACACAAGAGTGCAATTTGAGTTACCAAGGTAACTCAGTCCAGGGTGCCTAAACCCCCTCCCACACCCACTGTGGTACCCAGACAGAGTGGCACCACTTTTGGAGGCTTCTGTGGAGAAGCCCGCCCAAAGGTGGAACAAAGGGCTCGACTTGGGTTGGAGTCACAGAAGAGAACACAAACGTCATTTTAGAATCGAGTTCTGGCAAAAAATACCAACCGGCAAATTAATATTAAATAAATAAACCGGCGGTATGTTGGAGGCTATGAGAATTAAATACTTAAAGTTGGTAGCCTCGAACAATGGGAAAATTCCATAGAGATATATTTGCGGTCGAATATAAAAAGTAGTATCCACTGCCATCAGCCAAAACTCGATCAGGGGGGACGGAGACGTGCCCCCTCGACTAACAGACACCGGGGCAATCGAATTGCCCCGACCAGTACGTCAACAATATGATGGTTTGTACTGGTTTCTGTTAATAATTTGGGACTAGTAAAGCCAATGGTGACTTTACATGCCCTGGGAGACAGTCCCAGGGTATGGAGTCTATGGTGGGATGTCACTATGACAGCCCTGTGTCACTGCACGGAGGGTGCTGTGTAACACACATAGTATAAACACATGAGTCCCTTTGGAGTAATGGACCCCATAGCCCATAAAGCACATTATTTGTCAATGGAACACCACAAATCATGTCCAAGTGTGGGAGAAAAAGAGTCTCACTCTTGGCAGGAGAAAATAACTAACTCCAGAAATCCAGCAAAGCTGCTGGGGGACTCACTAGGTTAGGAAATTCAGCCTAAACAGAGAATTCTCCCTAACACCCATCCATTTGGGGTTGGGGGAGAGGGCCACCACAAAACGTGGGACAGGCCCCCAATGGAGGGGCCAGTAGGTTTTGGGCACCCTGGGGGCAGATGGGCACAAGCGTGCCCATGTGCTCCAAGGGAATTCGGGTAAAAAACCCCACAAAATTCAAAATGTTTTGGTGCAGTTTAGGGGGCCTGGAAACTTGTAAAGGAAAAGGGGGGTGGGTCTCCCCTCACCCAAAATGGAGGGGGGCATCTCATGCAGCCCCCCCTGGGGGCAGATATCTGCTCCTATGAAGGGGCATCTGTAACTAGGGAGGGCTGCATGAGATGCCCCTGGGGGGAGAGGGCCATCCCAAAATGTGGGACAGGCCCCCCAATGGATGGGGCAGTAGGTTTTTGGCACCCTAGGGGCAGATTGGCACACGAATGTGCCCATCTGCGCCAAAGGGAAGTTGGGTAAACAAACAAAATAATTCAAAATGTTTAGGGGGGACTGAGGGGCACCCTAAACCACTGGGGAAAATTGTAAAGGAAAGGGGGGGTGACACTACCCCCCCCACCAAAATGGAGGGGGGGCATCTCATGCAGCCCTCCCTGGGGGCAGATATCTGCTCATAAGCAGGGGCATCTGACGACAGGAAGGGTTGCATGAGATGCTCCCCCATCCATTTGGGGTGGGGGAGAGGGCCACCACAAAATGTGGGACAGCCCCCCAATGGATGGGGCAGTAAGTTTTGGGCACCCTGGGGGCAGATGGGCACAGTAATGAGCCAATCTGCGCCAAGGGAAGTTGGGTAAACAAACAAAGAAATCGAAAAGGCTAGGGTGTAGTTTAGGGTGGCCTGAGAGGCACCCTAAACCACCAGGAATTTTGTAATGGGTGCGCCCCCCCATCCTAAGTGGATGGGGGCACCTCATGTAGCCTTCCCTGGGGGCAGATTTATGCCCCTTTGAAGGGGCAAATGTGTTTTTATTGGGGGTGAAGTTCAGTAGACCACCAGGGATGGCTTGAAAGGGGAGCCGTGATCGGAGAGTAGTAGTGATGATTTGTTGTTGGTGGCATGACCGTAGGTAAAAAATGTTTTTTGTGTCCTTTACAGCTTTTTCTATGCGAGCAGCTGCAACGTTATGTGAGTAATGTTTTTTATTATTCTACAGTAAGGGCCCACTGTCAGTGGGGTGGGTGAGACTGATAGTGATATTTTATTTCTATCACGCTTGTACACAACTGTCTCAGAGCGCGACCAGGCAAGGGAGGGGAACAGTTTGGAACAAAAACAACAATCTTACTAGGCCCAGTGACATTTAGAACGTGCAAGTGCAAGGGAGAGGAAAGAGGAAAAGTGCATGGAAAGGGGAAAGTGGAAAGTGCACCGCAAAAGAGACAAGATAAATAATAATAAAAATAAATAAATAAAAATAAAAATAAATAGATAAGAGAGTCAATAAATAGTGGTAGTACAGCCAGCAAGTGTCAAGTGCTGTGTTTTTCGGTGAGTCTGACAAGTGCAGACAAAAGATGGAGGGGGTTTGTGTGGGTACAGATACAGTCCCCAGTGCAAGGGGTGGCCAGGAGGCAGTGCAGGAGGGTGGAAGGGTGAGCAGGTACCTGGACCCAGGGGACAGAGGGTGGCCGGATGCACAATGCCAAGAGAGCAGATCAGCAGGGGAGAGGGGGAGCAAAGGCAGAAACAAAGAGGAAGGTCTTGAGGTGCTTCCGGAACCGACAATGGTTCTCCTCGAGTTTAAGAGTGCAGGGAGGCTATTCCAGAGGGAGGCCCCAGCTGAAGACAAAGATCTACCCCCAGCTTGTTTCTTTAAAACACGACTGACCCTGAGGGAGTTAGAGGCAGAGGAGTGAAGAGCTTGAGGGGGGAGGTATTTGCGGAGGGATAGATGAAGGTATTTTGGACCTAGGCCCCAGAAAGCCTTGTGGACAATGCAGAGGGTTTTGAATTGTATCCTTGCGTCCACCGGGAGCCAACGGAGAGATTTAAGAGCTGGAGAGATACGATCCCAGGACAAGTCTTGCAGTCCTGTTCTGAATGAGTTGCATGGGGCGGAGAGTAGAGGCAGGTACAATAGTCCAACCTAGACAGAACCAGCGGTTGGAAGACAGTGAGCTTCTGGGGGAAGGATAGGAAAGGCAGAGTGCCTCTGAGGAGGTGCAGTAGGAGGTTTGATTTTTTGAAACCTCAGAGATGTGGGCCGAGAAGGAAAGCGTGGAGTCGAAGATGACCCCGAGGTTCTTAGCCTTGCAGGTTGGGGTCGAAGGAGGGCCAAGGGAGGCCGGCCAGAGAGTGAGAGGAAAGGATGGTGAAGGTGTGCCGATGAGGAGGATCTCTGTCTTGCTGGCATTCAGACAAAGATCATTGGCGGCACACCAATCTTGAATGGCAGTTAGGCAATCAGAGATGAGAGAGGGAGAGGAGGTGGCCGAGGGCAGCCTGAAAATGAGTTGAGTGTCGTCAGCGTAGCACTGGAAATTTGAGCAGGACATGGCAATGCAGTGGGAGAGGGTTGCCAGGTATTAGTTGAAAAGCCAGTGCGAGAGGTTAGACCCCTGGGGAACACCACAGGTAGAGAAAAAGATAGATGATAGGAAGGACCCAAGTTGGACCTGGGAGGGTCGATCAGAGAGGAAAGAGGTCAGCCAGGCCAGAGCCTGATCAGTGATACCCAGGGTATCACAGAGATGGTTGACCAGGATGGTATGGTTGACTGTGTTGAAGGCCGAATAGAGATCTGGGGCTGGATTGTTTGTGGTGTGGGTGGGAGTGGGCCGTCTGGGGAGATATTTTGGTGGGCTGGGACACAATTGCAGGGGCGGGCCACAAATTGCCCCCCATACCAGCAGAACATTGGTGTTTCCCTGGGAGCGGATGTCTCCCATGTGGGTTGACTATCTGCAATCCCAGGCTGCACTTCTGGCTTTGCTATGTTACAGATGTCACTTCCGGGGAGGAATGGGGATCCTGCCGGGGCTCCCTGGGACTGCCGCTGCACTTGGGGATGGCCAAACCACATGGGAGATGGGTGCCCAAGGCCAGGTACGTTATGCCCAACGATCCTGGTATTGTGGCTGGCCATGTTCAACCCACACTGGGAGTCAGTCACCCAGGGCCAGGGATATGACCCCCTACAGCCCTGGAGCTCTGGCTGGGTTGCATTACAGCTTCTCCCCTCTGGGAAAGAACGGGGACCCTGCCGAGGCTCCCTGGGACTGCTGCTGCACTTGGGGTTGGTCAACCCACATGGAGACAGCCGCCCCAGGCCAGGGACATTACCCCCAACTTTCCTGGAGCTGTGGCTGGCCTGTGTTACAGCTTCTCCCTCTAGGAAAGGTTGGGGACCCTGCCAGAGTTCTGTGAAACCCTTGCTGGGCTTCGGGACGGTGAAACCACATGGGAGACAGCCGCCAAAGGCCAGGGACATCAGCCCCGACCATCCAGGAGCGCGGGCTGGGCTGCCATACAGAATTTCCCTTGGGAGAGGGAAGGGGATCCTGCCGGGGCTCCCTGGAGCTAGGCCCAAATCTGTAGGTTGTCCGTATGAGCAAAATTGCTGATAATCTGCTGTGCCGAAAGACTTGGGGTTACCAGTGTTTTAGCCTTTTCCCTTTGCGCCCAGGTAGGTGCACGCACACATATGAGGTACAGTTTTTTTGTCGGGATACCTGTGGGAACGCAAGAAGGTAGGCCATGTGGTATTGGCAGCGTGTTTTGGTTGGTGAGCAGAGTGCAATGTGCGAAAATTGTGTTTTTTCTGCCACATTTGGGGCTTTGCCTGGGGTTGTAGGTAATACATTCTGGGCCGATTCGCGTAAGTCAGACCTCTGTGGATTCACACAGGTGTCCTCTTTTCGGAAATGCATGGGGTTCCCTGTTTTCCTCGGTGGCTTCGACACCCTAGGCCCAAATCTGTAGGTTGTCCGCATGAGCAAAATTCCTGAAAATCTGCTGTTCCGAAAGACTTGGGGTTACCCGTGTTTTAGCCTTTTCCCTTTGCGCCCAGGTAGGTGCATGTTAGGCAGAATTATATGCAGTACCCTTTGGGAACACTACACACAATTAAGACTACAAGTGGCAGCACAAATACACCTTTGGTACAAGCCTGTACTACACAGTAAAGTGTTAGCAATGGCTGAGCAGCCAGACTTATCTCAAGAGAAAGTGAGCAGTATCAATAGTTACACAAAGGACAGCAGTTACTATGATTCAAACAAACACTGACTCAAGGTTTATGAGTAAAAGAATATACATTTACTCACACATCAGTTATATAACATCTAACTAAAGTAAGGCAGTTTAAAAAACACACTCTTGATACACCACACTGCTCCCAATAGCTTCCAGACAAGTTAAGCTCACAAAATGAAGTGGGAGCAAAATGGCACTCCAGAATTTAAAAAGGAGGGAAAGACAAAGTTAAGCAGAAATTGACCAGCACCAACAGGTAAGTAAGCAGGTCAATCTAGAAAGAGTAACTACAATGAGAGAATCAGATCAAACAGGCTTAGGGCCAAAGTCAATAGGACAAAAGTATTTTGCTCAAGATCAGACAGCTCAGGGTAGTTTCCGGTTAAGTCTTTGCCAAGAGTTCCGAACGAAGTTGGTCGGCAGAAAAGTTAGTTTAAAGAATAGAGAAGGACAAGCCCTTGGATTGGAGAAAGATTTCACACACTTTCCCCGTGGCTGAACGAAACGAGCAACCGGATTTGCACAGTACCATTAAATAGAGAAGAAGCTGTAGCTGAGGAGGACGTTCATGGTAGCTCCTGCAGGCTCATGGTTCCTGAAGTGACTGTCGGACTGACACAAAGTAGGAAGTTGGAGGGTCCTGCACTACCCAGGGAAGAAACCAGCAGCAGAGCAAAACAACGAATAAAAGGTGTGCTCCTTAAAACCCAAGCAGGGTCCGACCTTCCTGGCTATCCGGCCCACTGTAGCTCTGTACAGCGAATTCAACCAGAGGAGGGAGTCCTGGCTTGCAGTTTGGGTGAACTGGTTGGTCACACCAGCTCAGGGGAAGAAGATTGCTGGAAGATCCTCTCTTGTCGTTGGGGTTGAAGATTCAGACCTGCAGCAGGGCTCCACCGGGCGGTTCAGTCGTGGTAGGGGTTCTCTTCCATCAGCTCCTTGTCGGTTCTTATGTTCCAGTGGTGACTCTGCCTTTCCAGACCCAGAGACCTGCTTTTTATGCAGTGTTCCCCCATTCACACAGCCTGGCTGTCAATCACACAGCAGGGTGGCTGTCCCGCCGGGACAGTCACCACAGCCAATCATGTCAGAGTGCGACATGAGTCTCCAAGGAGACCCTGTGCAGGGAGTCCTAAACCCTTCCCTCACATCCTGTCCCCCCAGACATACAGGCACCTAAAGAGGGCTTCTGTGTAGAAGCCTGAAAAAAGACGGTGAACAAAGGAACCAAACCTGGTTTGGCGCGTAGAGTAAAACACGAGAAAGACTTTTACAAAAAGAAATGGCGAATAAACCCAGCCTGAACCGAAATAAAACATATTTGGTTCAGCGGATTTAAGTTCGAGGCTACCAAGGTAGCCTAAAACAATACCAAGGTTATTTAAAATAACCGTGGTAGAAAAAATAGGGTAGTTACCACTGCCACGAGCCAAGTCTTGATGAACAGGGAGCGAAACAATGCTCCAAGAGAAACAGACAAAAAGGGATAAGTATTAACCCTTTCCAGTACTCCATGTAAGATGGTTTGTACTAGGTCTGTGGTTTTACAGAGGCTAATAAAGTTAATGGCAACTTTATAGGTTTCTGGGAAACAGTTTTCAGTCCCAGAAAAAATGGAGTCAGTGGGAAGTCTGAAAGACAACCCTTTGTCACTGCACTTAAGGTGCTGTGTAACACACATTAAAAAGATGATGCCTATGGAGTAGGTGAGGCTCCATAGCCCAAGATCACTCTTACCAGGTGAAAAAAATAAATCCTAGAAATCCAACAAAGCTGCTGAGGGACTCAGTGGGTAAGGGAAAATAACCATTTTGGAGAATTCTCCCTAACACTCCCCCCCTACCCCCAGACTAAGGGACAGGAGGATTTAATCCACTCCTGAATGAATCTCTACCTCTAGTCGGTTAAAAACATCCTAGAGAGACCATCAGCATTTTGGTGGTGATATCCTGCTATGTGCTCAATGGTGAAATCAAAACTTTGCAGGCAGATTGACCATCTCAGAAGTTTTGGGTTCTCCCCTTTCATTTGCATTAACCATCTCAAGGGTTGGTGGTCAGTTTAAATCACAAATGTAGATCCTTACAATTATGGTCTAAACTTCTTCAAAGACCACACAATTGCAAAGCATTCACAAACTATGGTTGCCCACCTTGTTTCTTGTTCCTTCAGCAAATGGGGTGCTCTCTACCCTTCTCATCCAGCTGACTAAGGAATGCACCTATACCTGTATTGGAGGCATCTGTGTGCACAATGAAAGGGTGGTGATAATCAGGAGCTCTTAGGACTGGAGCTTGACAAAGGGCTTTCTTCAGGTTTTCAAAGGCTTGAGTACACTCCTCATTCCATCTAACCTTTTTAGAGAATTGTGGCGAGGAGATCACATTCAAGGGAGAAGCTTTGGTCCCATAGTTCTCTATGAAATTCCTGTAGTACCCAGTGAGACCTAGGAAAGCTCTCACTTGGGTTTGAGTAGGAGGGGTGGCCCAGTTTTGTACAGCTTGTACTTTGCTAGGCAATGGCCTTATTTCACCTACTCCTACCTCATGACCAAGGTAGACCACTTTGCTCTGACCAATTTGACATTTACTTGCCTTTATGGTCAGATGGGCCTGCTCAAGAGCCTGCAAAACATATCCTAAGTGATCATGATGTTCTTTCCATGTAGGGCTGAACACTGTAATGTCATCCAAGTATGCCCTGCAGATGTCCTCCATCCCATTCAGAACTTGATTGACCATCCTCTGGAATGTAGCAGGTGCATTCTTTAGTCTAAAAGGCATAACCTTAAACTGGCTGATGCCTGCTGGGGTTGAGAATGCAGTTTTCTCCTTGGCATGGTCTGTCAGGGCTACTTGCCAATAGCCTGATGTCAGATCAAATATACTGAGGTACTTGGCTGAACCAAGTCTATCCACCAGTTCATCTGTCCTTGGCAAAGGATGTGCATTAGTCTTAGTGACTGCATTTTGAGCTCTATAGTCCACACAGAATCTCAACTCCTTGGATCCTGTCTTTGGTACTAGAACAACTGGACTAGACCATAGACTTGTAGAGGGCTCTATGACCCAGAGATAAAGCATCTTGTAGACCTCTCCTTTGAAGTGGTATCTCACATGCTCTAACGTTCTGTAACCTATGCTTTTCACAGGTAAATAGTCACCAGTGAGGATATCATGCTGGCCCCAAGTGGTCAAGCCTGGTAATAGTGAAAACAGGGAGGCAAACTGATTTAACAGAACTTTGCACTCCTCATGTTGTTCAGAAGTCAGTTGAGAAGAGAGATTGACTCCTTCTATTTTTTTTATCTAAAGGTTGGCCTTTGAGGAGGTCAGGTAGAGGTTCACTCTCCTCCTCCTCTTGAGCTGAAGCTAGAAGCAAAGCTCCCACTTCTGGCCTCGAGACATATGTCTTTAAACAGTTTGTGTGAAACACTCTGGTAACCTCCTTAGGTCTGCCTAAGTCCACCAAATAGTTCACCTCTCCAAGATTGGCCACAACCTTGAAGGGTCCTATCTATTTGTCCTGCAAGGCCCTCTGCCTTGTTGGCACCATAACTAACACAAGCTGGTCTTGAGTAAACTCAACCATGCTGGCCTTCTAGCCATGCCAATGTTTGACCAGAGCCTGACCTGCTTTCAAGTTATCACTAGCTTCTGCCGTCATGTGTGCCATTCTCCTTCGGAGACCTACCACATAGTCAGTTACTCTGACTGGCTTGGGGGAAGGAGCACTCTCCAACCCTTCCTTAATCAGGGCCAATGGACCTCTGACTGGATGGCCATAGAGAAGTTCAAAGGGACTATACCCGACTCCCTCCTGAGGGACTTCTCTATAAGCAAATATAAGGCATGGCTGTAGAAGGTCCCACTTTCTTCTATGGGGTTCCTCTACAGCACCCATCATGCTCTTCATGGTATGATTAAACCTCTCTACCAGTCCATTGGTTTGTGGATGGTAGGCTGTAGAGAACTTGTAAGTGACACCATGGTTTTTTCACATGGCTTGCATGTAGCGGGACATAAAATTGGGTCCCCTGTCGGATATCACTTCCTTAGGAAACCCTACTCTGGTAAAAATACCAAGTACAGTCTTAGCCACAGCCTGAGCCATAACAGTTCTCATAAGTATACCTTCTGGGTATCTTGTAGCATGGTCTACTACAACCAGGATAAACCTGTTCCCTGAAGTTGTGGGAGGGTCAAGTGGACCAACGATGCCCACCCTCTCAAAAGGAACTCCCACCACTGGGAGAGGCACCAGGGTGCCACATTCTTGGCTCCACTCTTGCCAGAGATTTGGCAAGTGTGACAGCTCCTACAAAATGTGTCAACTTCTGAACCCATTTTAGGCCAGTAGAAGTAGAGGGAGTGCCTTTCCTTGGTCTTTTGGAAACTCAAATCACAAGCCAAAGTTATCTTGTGGGCCAACTGTAGGAACTTGAGTCTGTTGGCAGGGGGCACTACAATTCTTTTGCAGTCCGCAGGGATAGACTCAGTTGGTTCACTGTACAAGAGGCCATCTTCCCAGCTTAACCTGTGCTTCCCAACTTCTTGCCCATCAAGTTGGTTAGCAGCCTGTTGTCGAAGACCTTCAAGAGTAGGACACTCTCTCTGTCCTCTCTGAAGTCTGGGGAAGAGGGCATGTATTGCTACATGCCAACCCTTAATGCACTCCAAGGGGAGTTCAATCCCAAAAACATTAATGTTGCCGGCATGTGGGGTCTAATACAGGTCCCACTGCTTGCTGTTCAAAGTTTAGCGTATTATTATTAAGGCTTATATTAGGATTTCAAAATACAAATGTTCAATGAAGTTAAGATAGGTGTATAACCTCTGGTTAACTTATAGTTTGACAACTAATTGTTTGTCATGCACTTAATTCAGTTCACAAAATGTAACGAACAATTCCTTCATACAATAATTTACACCATAGAGAGTCAGAAAACTCTAAGTGGGTTATTTTAATCAACCAAAGTGTATAATTTTACAAAACCTTTTTTAGTGAACATAATCAAAGTCCCACCATAGTTGGTTTGTCTCACAAAATTTGTTTTAGTACATTGACAATTTGTAAGTGTTTTGTTTCACACATAGATTTGCACATAAATTTGCATTTGCAAAGTCATTTTTCCCTGTATGTGATAATAACAAAATAAAATAATATGATAAAGTTCTTTGGTTCAAAGTCACCAATCCAAAGTAGCATCAGGATATTTCAATGTATTGCCAACGCGTTTCGGACTTTAAGCCAGTCCATCTTCAGGGCCAATGATACTATTTGTTTCCAAAAGTTCTACAAATTTGTGATTTCAGTTCCTGAAGCAAAAAACATAGAAGGTATTCTACTATCAGTGTCATTACGCTTGACAATCTCATCTTTAAGCCAATTATCACTTTAAGAGTTGCAACTCTAATAATTATAAACATAATACTCAAAGTACCTCTTTTATAGTGCCAATAGCACCTTTATCTTTGGTCTTTCGACACACCCTGTAGGTAGGATCGATTGTGCGTAGCTCGCCGTGTGTGTAGTCAGTTATACCTCGAGAAGACTCTCACAAGAATAACTTCTGGAGAAAAAACAGAGTAGAATGTCGGTTCAGTGCATGTTTCTAGAGGGATTATAAATACATTTGTATGCCATCATTTATAAAATTGGTTCCTATGAAGAGACCCTTAATATTAATGGAGTGAACTGAATCATCCCTCATACCCTCCTTAGTTGGCAAGCTAGGCAGGGGTAATTCTAACCTTAACAGTGTTCAGAGTAACTCAATAGCTACGTGGCAAAGAAGCAGCTGGTTTGCTGGTTGGGTAGTGACCTATCCCTCACCTCTCTACGCGAGGTGCGTGTGCTCCCAGAGTCGTCAGGTGTCCGGATCTCGAGGTGCTTCCTCCGGTCCATGAACTTGCGAATGTAGACTGTGTTAGGTGTTGTTTAAGTACTTTTACGCATGCGTTTCGGCAGGCCAGGCCACTTCCCAATCGCGCATGTGCATGTGGGGTGTTTGTAACAGAACCCACTGCGCATGTGCGGGTGATCAGCGCGACGCCCATGTCCTGATCGCATTTCGTTCTGCGCGGGCGCAGAGTGTGCAGCGCGCCACCCTGAGGCTCGTACACTAGCGACCTGCGCATGCGTGCATGCTTCTTCCTCGTTCCTGCCAGGGAAACGAGAATGTGTTGCGTATTTCCATGCTGATGGTGTCTAAGAGGTCCTAATAGTATGTCAATTACCGGACTACTGGGGGCTCCCACTGTTCTTACTGATGTAACCATATGATCATGGACAATTCTACTAACTCTGTGTCTCCCTTCCATATCCCGCTACCTGGAGACCGATGTGCCAGATAGCAGTGCCTGTTACGCCTGATTTTTTAGAAATGCCTGTTAATCCTGTTGATCCTGATTTTTGAGATTCAGGGCCACGACGTCTCGTTAATTCTGGGTTATTAATAGGTGTAGGAGATTCTGAGTGCTAAATGGGGAATCGTGTCATAGGGCCACAGCTCAGGTGAGTGGGGAGTAGCGCAGATAGTTAGTCTGCTCAGGTCCCCGTCTATCCTATGCTGTAGCTAAGGTGGCACGACTCTCCGTCCCTCCAATTCTGGCTTTTGAAGAGGGTCCATTGTTGACTGTATACCTAATGTTTTACATGGCAATGGGGTTTACTAGCTCCAATATGGTATCATGCTCTCATCTGGTAGGGGCTTTTCCTGTCTCACTCATTAGGACAAAACTTAGTCTTACTTTATGTACATTCCACATTTGTCCCTGCCGACCTGCCGGCTCACACTCTACAGCGATTCCTCCTGTACCTTAGTTTCACAATTCAACCCGAACAAAAAGTTTTGAAACATTTAACATGCATTTTTTAGTGTGTATTATTTTAGAGATCATCATATGACTTTAGGTCAAGGGCCCTTCACACCCTTAAGGTCAGGCATCAAGAGAGATCTACTTCTCGTTCATATCCATCAAACAGAACATATCAGATCGAACTCCAAATCATCTTTACATTGTGATACATCAAACATAACACATCAGATCGAACTCTACATTCATGCCTCTAGGGCTAAGACAGTCAAGGGTATCAATCCATGTTATCTCCCTGTGGTGGAGAGCTCTTACAATATCTCCACCTCTAGGGCCCAGTTTCACATGTTCAAGTATTACACATTTCCTTTGTGCTACGGAATGTCTGGCTTGAGAAAAGTGTATTGCAACAGGCGATTTCTGACTTTTTGTTCTAATGTTGGATTTATGCTCTGACCATCGGATTTTAGCTTTTCTGGTGGTCATGCCTACATAAAATAGGCCGCAAGGGCATTTGAGTCCATAGATGACATTTGATGCATCACATGTGCAGGAGTGTTTGAGGGGGATGGCTTTCCCTGTATACTGGTGACTGATTGTCTTTCCTTTTGATATATTGCCACAGTGTTGGCAGTTGTGGCATGGGACCGTCCCTTTGAACATGATTTTTCCGGTTCTCATGGTTGTTATGTCTGCTCTGATCAGGCTGTTGTGTAGAGATTTGTTATTCCTGTAGGCGAATGTTGGGATCTCTGGGAAGAGTTGTTGTAATTTTGGATCCATTTGTAGCAGGTGCCAGTGTTTCTGGAAGATCCTTTTTATCCTCTTACTCTGGGTAGAATAAGTCGTTACGTATACCAATTTCTGTTGTTCCTGGGTACTCCTGGTTGTCAGGAGAGTTTCTCTTTGGGTGAAATTCACTTTCTCTTTGATTTCAGAGATTACATTTCTGTCATAACCCCTTTCAATGAATTTCATTTGTAAGGATAATGATTGCCTCGAGAATTCTCCCATTTCCGATATATTGCGTCTGTATCGTAAGAATTGACTCAATGGGACACTATCCAGTGTTCCTTGCGGATGAAAACTTGTGGCTAGAAGTAGGCTGTTCCTATCTGTCTCCTTTGTGAAGATACTTGTCTGCAATTTCCCTTCTTTCACGTATACTTCGACGTCCAGGAAGTGTATTTTGGACTCACTGGTAGTTGTTGTGAACTTGATTCTAGGATTCATCAGGTTCATCATGGCAAAGAATTCCTTCAGCTCTTCTCTTGGGCCCGTCCAGATTCCAAACACGTCATCAATATATTGTGTGTAAAGTGATAGATGCTAAGACCATCTGGGGGAGGTCAAGATATTCTCATGTTCCAGATAGAATATGAATATGTTGGCGTAGCATGGTGCCATAGCGGCTCCCATGCTGGTTCCTGATACTTGCAAAAAGTAGCGCTCTCCAAATTTAAAGAAATTATTCATCAGAACCAATTTCAGTAATGTCAAAACAAACACCCTGTCTGCTTTGCAATCTGCTGTTCTTAGCAATATCAATTCTACCGCCTCCAGACCCGTTTCATGTGTAATATTAGTGTAGAGCGATGTCACGTCCATGGTGAAAAGGATGTCGCAACCCTCTGCAAATTTGACAACTTGTAGTTTCTGTAGAAAACTTGTGTCCTTCAAATAAGTTTCTGTGTTCTGAATCAGTGGTTGTAAGATCCGGTCCAGATACTGTGCAAGAGGTTCTAAAATCCTGTTTGTAGCTGCAATTATTGGACAGCCAGATGGTTTCAGTACTGACCTGCTTTCAAGTTATCACTAGCTTCTGCCGTCATGTGTGCCATTCTCCTTCGGAGACCCATCACATAGTCAGTTACTCTGACTGGCTTGGGGGAAGGAGCACTCTCCAACCCTTCCTTAATCAGGGCCAATGGACCTCTGACTGGATGGCCATAGAGAAGTTCAAAGGGACTATACCCGACTCCCTCCTGAGGGACGTCTCTATAAGCAAATAGAAGGCATGGCTGTAGAAGGTCCCACTTTCTTCTAAGGGGTTCCTCTAAAGCACCCATCATGCTCTTCATGGTATGATTAAACCTCTCTACCAGTCCATTGGTTTGTGGATGGTAGGCTGTAGAGAACTTGTAAGTGACATCACAGTTTTTCCACATGGCTTGCATGTAGTGGGACATACAATTGGGTCCCCTGTCGGATATCACTTCCTTAGGAAACCCTACTCTGGTAAAAATACCAAGTAGAGTCTTAGCCACAGCCTGAGCCGTAACAGTTCTCATAAGTATAGCTTCTGGGTATCTTGTAGCATGGTCTACTGCAACCAGGATAAACCTGTTCCCTGAAGTTGTGGGAGGGTCAAGAGGACCAACGATGCCCACCCTCTCAAAAGGAACTCCCACCACTGGGAGAGGCACCAGGGTGCAAAATTCCTGGCTCCACTCTTGCCAGGGATTTGGCAAGTGTGAGAGCTCCTACAAAATGTGTCAACTTCTGAACCCATCTTAGGCCAGTAGAAGTAGAGGGAGAGCCTTTCCTTGGTCTTTTTGAAACTCAAGTCACAAGCCAAAGTTATCTCGTGGCCCAACTGTAGGAACTGGAGTCTGTTGGCAAGGGGCACTACAATTCTTTTGCAGTCCCCAGGGATAGACTCAGTTGGTTCACTGTACAAGAGGCCATCTTCCCAGCTTAACCTGGAACGTTAGTACTTAGTACTGGAACGCCCTACCAGTTGAACTAAGAAGGGATCTGTGCTTACCAACTTCTTGCCCATCAAGTTGGTTAGCAGCCTGTTGTCGAAGACCTTCAAGAGTAGGACACTCTCTCTGTCCTCTGCTGAAGTCTGCCCTGTTGGGTCCACCTTCTGCCAGTAAAGACTGCAGCTCAGGATGGTCAACAGGGTCAAGATCCCCAACAAAGACAGTGTCTTCTTCCAGATCTGATTCTTCAGAAACTGGCTCATCCACACAAGGTTGCACCTCACACTCTGCCTCAGGAGGTGGAGGAGTCACAGGTGTGACTTTGGACAATCTTGGGATGTCCTTGTTGGTAGCACAGGGGTGCTGTCTGAATTTTTTCTGGAGGTCTTGGGTTTCCCTTTTGCCTCTGTTTCCTAGAAATAGCAGTGAGCGACTCCTGTGGAGTGGGAGTGATAGTTTCCTCTATCACCTCCTCTGGAGAGCATCTAAAGGTCCTCTCCCTTGCAGGCCTAGTGAGCTCCTGTCTCCTCTTACTGGGAGGCCTGGGGGTGCTTGTCACAACTCCAAGAGTTTTCAGGTCATAACCCAAAAGGACTCTCCCAGGCACTTCAGTCTGTACATTAACAAGTATTTTGACAGTAATATCATTACACTGGATGAGAGCTGGTAACTGGGGAAGTATTTGCACAGGGCCTCCAGCTAACTTGGTGAGGCATTTGACTGCCTTTGCAACATCCTCCACCTTGAAAAATGATTCATCCACCACAGTTATGCTGGCTCCAGTGTCTCTGATGGCAGGGGTCTCCTGTCCATTCGCAAGAACACTATCTTTATAATACTCTTTAGTATTATCTGCGATGGAATTATAGACATCTAAATTCTGTTGTTCCCACAAGCCCAGGGACACTAAAGAAACACTAGCTGAGACTTTAATGGGTTCATCAGCCAGTAGGTGAAAGTTTCCACTTGCTAACGGTACTTCTTCCTCTGGGGAGAATGTTAAGGAGACAGCGTGGACCCCTGAAGGTTTACCCTTACATGGTCAGTGGACCCACAAGCATAACATTTCCCAAATGTTTTGATGAATGGTGGTCTGTTCTGACCTCTATCTGGGTTGGGTCCAGATGGTATACTAGCCTGATTTGGTTTCCCAGGTGGCTTACCCTTATTTTGCTGTTTGTGGCCCTCTTTTGGATTGGAGGTATTAGAAATGTCCTTGTTATCTTTCTTTGGCTGCTTTCCCTCATCCTCCCTCTGAGTAGCCCCAGAATCCTTGTGAGTAGCCATGTTGGCAAACCACAAGTCATCAGCCTTAGCTAACTTCTTTGGATCTATCTCCTTAGAATCAGCCAAGTGCTGTCTGAGCTCAGGAGAGCAGGCATCATAAATTGACTCCAACATGACAAGATTTCTCATACCTTCATAAGTGTTCACTCTATAACCCTTAACCCAACCATCTAAGTTCTTCAAACATTCACATACACTGGTAGCCCAAGGGTTACCATTATGCTTTTTGAGGGTCCTAAACCTCTTAAGGTACTGGAAAGGGGTCTTCCCAAATCTAGCAATTAAAGCTAGCTTCACACACTCATAATCCGCCCTATCCACCTCCCCAACTCCATTACAACATCAGATGCAACAGGGTGTAGCCTAGAGAAGAGCCAAGGAAGCAACTGATTCCCTGTAATGTCTTGAATCCCATGGTTATATTCAAACATTGCCAACCAATCCAAAATATCAATCTTAACCTCATGCATACCCATGATTTCTTTAGGCATATGGGGTCTCTTAGGACTGGAAGACCTAGAAGACTCTTGGAGAGAAGCATTTTCAAGAGATAACTTTTTTATTTCTAGTTTATGATTCAATTCCATTTCTCTGAGTTTAAGTTAAGTGTTTTTGTTCAGTTTGAGCATTTAAACGTTTAAATTCCAATTCAAGCCTCATCTTTTCTAGAACAATACATTCAGGGCTGAGCGTAGGACCTGATGGGGTCCCAGTGGACAAAGGCTGAGGTGGATGAGCAGGTAAGGGAGCAGTGATGCCTAGATTAGTAGACACATTTAATTCCTCTAATTCATCAGTAACAGACATATTACTTTAGCCCAAATCGACAAGCGTAACAATAAAGGAAACACAGCTATGCTACTTCTCCTTGATCTGACGGCGGCGTTTGACCTAGTGGACCACGCAGTACTCTGCAAACACCTAGCGTCAGCCGCCCACTTCTCAAGTGAAGCCATAGCCTGGGTCCAATCCTTTCTCGACAATAGATGTATGCAAGTCTTCACCCTAGACTCTGCAGACCCTATCCAGACAACATGTGGAGTCCCACAGGGCGCATGTGTCTCGCCAACGATGTACAATATCTTTACTAAACCTCTATTCGACTAATTGGACAGACTGGGTGTCACCTACACATATTATGCAGATGACACCCAGATCCTCATCCCCCTTTCGGGCAATTTCACTACGGGTACAGCTTTAGTAAACAAAATCTACACCCTCATTCAGGCATGGATGGCAACCCATGGCCTCTGCCTGAATGACGAAAAAGCAGAGATCCTTATTCTAGGCTCACCCAACAACCTAAAAAAACTTGACCCCAACTACAGCTCCTTCAATATCGACGGCAACATAATCTCTGTTGCCAAAGAGGTGAAAACCCTTGGTTTCTATTTGGATTCCACTTTGTCCCTAAGGAAACAAGTGAACTCCCTGGCCTCATCCACCACCTATACCAACACCAGTAGATAGGAACACTGCTAATTAAGTCTGTTATTGTAAATCTCTGTAATTTTTATGTCTGTATATATGCATTATTGTAACCTTGTACAAATTGCGCCCTGATGCCTCCGGGCCTGATGGTTTGCACGTTATAAATAAAACAAATACAAATACAAATACTGGTAAACATATTAAAGCATGCAGACCCTTCCTCTCACCAGCCAGCTGCATTATCCTTGCCAATGCACTAATCCTCTCAAAACTGGATTACTGCAATGCACTGTATGCAGGCGCAAATAAATACATCATCAATAAACCTCAAACCCTACAAAATAACGTGCTCAGAACAGCCCTGAACCTCCCAGCCAGAGAGCACATTTCGAATGTGCGGAGAAACTACAACTGGCTAAAAATCAGTGATAGGATCACATTCAGAATTATCACACTAACTTTCAAATGTCTGCACAATGCAGCCCCCCTATCTTAGTGATAGAATAATAAGAAAAACTGCTGCAGGGCCAACCAGAACAGCCAACTCTTTCTGCCTCCAAACCCCTAGATTCGACAAAAAAAAAACAGGAGGCAATAGCTTCCCTGTGCAAGCAGCTCAGTACTGGAACGCCCTACCAGTTGAACTAAGAAGGGATCAGCCCTACAACAGCTTCAGGCACCATACCCGAACTTAGCTCCGACGCAATGACCTTTGAAACCTGCGACCATATGCATTGTGATCTGATGCCATACGTACCCCTCCACTCTCACATGTAAAATGTACATAATGTACTTACTGTATATAAGATGATACCTTTACATGTAAAGAATGTATATAATGTAAATACTGTTTACATTTTATGTTATCTGTATAGCTGCAACCTGTAACCAAGTTCTAAGCATTATTGTTATTCTGTGCACCCAGCTACCCAAGGGTTTTCTGGCACCCTATAAATAAACAAACAAACAAACAAACATATTATCATCCTCATTATTTTCCACATTTGCTGGAGAGTCAGGCATTTCAGACCCACTCCCCAGACTTTGGTTCTTTAACAACTTTTCAATCAATTCAGACTTTATGCCTTTGGCAGAGAGATTCCTTTCTCTACACAGATTTTTTAAATAATCCACAGTGTAACTAAGGAGGTTCTCCTGACTGTAGCTTTCCATATCAGACATGATTAATATTGCTTTTTAGTGATGTTTAGCCTTGTGGTTAGTTGATCCAAGGTAATAGCAGCACTCTAAGTGTAATTACTATACTTGATCCTCACCGCTGTACACCAGTGTTAGGCAGAATTATATGCAGTACCGTTTGGGAACAGCACACACAATTAAGACTACAAGTGGCAGCACAAATTCACCTTTGGTACAAGCCTGTACTACACAGTAATGTAGTAGCAATGACTGAGCAGCCAGACTTATCCCAAGAGCAAGTGAGCAGTATCAATAGTTACACAAAGGATAGTAGTTACTATGATTCAAACAAACACTGACTCAAGGTTTCTCAGTAAAATAATATACATTTATTTACACATCAGTTATATAACATCTCACTAAAATAAAGCAGTTCAAAAATCACACTGTTGATACATCACACCACTCACAATAGCTTCCAGACAAGTTAAGCTCACAAAATGAAGTGGGAGCAAAATGGCACTCCAGAATTTAAAAAGGGAGGGAAAGACAAAGTTAGGCAGAAATTGACCAGCGCCAACAGGTAAGTAGGTAGGGCAATCTAAAAAGAGGAACTACAATGATAGAATCAGATCAAACACGCTTGCGGCCAAAGTCAATAGGACAAAAGTATTTTGCTCAAGATCACACAGCTCAGGGTAGTTCGCTGTTAAGTGGTTGCCAAGAGTTCCGGACCAAGTTGGTCAGCATAAAAGTTAATTTAAAGAATAGAGAAGGACAAGCCCTCGGATTGGAGAAAGATTTCACACACTTTCACCGCGGCTGAACGAAACGAGCAACCGGATTTGCACAGTACCTTTAACTGGAGAAGAAGCTGTAGCTGAGGTGGACGTTCCTGGTAGCACCTGCAGGCTCACGGTTCCTGAAGCGACTGTCGGACTGACAACCCAGTAGGAAGCTGGAGGGTCCTGCACTACCCAGGGAAGAAACCAGCAGCAGAGCAAAACAACGAATAAAAGGTGCACTCCTTGCGAATTCGACCAGAGGAGGGAGTCCTGGCTTGCAGTTTGGGCAAACTGGTTGGTATCACCAGCTCAGGGGAAGAAGATTCCTGGAGGATTCTCTTTTCGTTGTGGTTGAAGATTCAGATCTGCAGCAGGGCTTCAACGGGCGGTTCAGTCGTGGTAGGAGTCCTCTTCCATCAGCTCCTTGTCGTTTCTTTCGTTCCAGTAGCGACTCTGCCTTTCTAGACCCAGATACCTGCTTTTTATGCAGTATTCCCCCATTCCCACAGCCTGGCTGTCAATCACACAGCAGGGTGGCTGTGCCACCCCGAGGCAGTCACCACAGCCAATCATGTCAGTGTGCGACATAGGTCTCCAAGGAGACCCTGTGCAGGGAGTCCTAAACCCCTCCCTCACATCCTGTCCCCCCAGACATACAGGCACTTAAGAAGGGATTCTGCATAGAAGGCCGCGAAAAGACGGTGAACAAAGGAACCAAACCTGGTTTGGCGTGCAGAGTAAAACACGAGAAAGATTTTTACAAAAAGAAATGGTGAATAAACCCAGCCGGAACCGAAATAAAACATATTTGGTCCAGCGGATTTAAGTTCGAGGCTACCAAGGTACCCTAAAACAATACCAAGGTTATTTAAGATAACCGCGGTAGAAAAAATAGGGTAGTTACCACTGCCACCAGCCAAGTCTTGATGAAAAGGGAGCGAAACAATGCTCCAAGAGAAACAGACAAAAAGGTATAAGTATTAACCCTTTCCAGTACTCCATGTAAGATAGTTTGTACTGGGTCTGTGGTTTTACAAAGGCTAATAAAGTTAATGGCAACTTTATAGGTTTCTGGGAGACAGTAGTCAGTCCCAGAAAAAATTGAGTCAGTGGGAAGTCTGAAAGACAACCCTGTGTCACTGCACTGAAGGTGCTGTGTAACACATATTAGAAAGATGATGCCTATGGAGTAGGTGAGACCCCATAGCCCAAGATCACACAAAAAGGTAAAACACACAGCAAAACATATATAAGAGTGGGAAAAAAGGCTCACACTCTTACCAGGTGAAAAAAATAAATCCTAGAAATCCAGCAAAGCTGCTGAGGCACTCAGTAGGTAAGGGAAATTAGCCATTTTGGAGAATTCTCCCTAACAGTGCACCCTCAATTGTAAAGTACCGTTTTCGGTGAGAAACCTGTCGGAAAACGGGAAGCTAGACCATGTGTTGTTGGCGGCGTGTTTTGGTGTGTGAGCAGCGTGAAATGTGCGAAAATAGTGTTTTTTTCCCCACATTTCGGACTTTGTCGGGGGTTGTGGGTAATACGTTCTGGGCCGATTTGCGCAAGTCAGACCTCTTTTTTGGAAATTCATGGTGTCCTGTTTTCCTTGGTGGCTTTGACACCTTAGGCTCAAATCTGTAGGTTGTCCGCATGAGCAGAATTCCTGAAAATCTGCTGTGCCGTTAGGCTTGGGGTTACCAGTGTTTTAGCCATTTCCCTCTGCACCCAGGTAGGTGCACCCACACATGTGAGGTACCGTTTTTGTCGGGACACCTGTGGGAACACGGGAAAGTAGGCCATGTGTTGTTGTCGGCGTGTTTTGGTGGGTGAGCAAAGTGAAATGTGCAATAATTGTGGTGTTTTTTGACTCATTTCGGACTTTGCTGGGGGTTGTCAGGAAATACATCAGGCAGACCTCTGTGGATTCCCATGGGTGTCTTCTTTTCGGAAATGCATGGGGTTCCCTGTCATCCTTGGTGGTTTTCACAAGCTAGACCCAAATCCGTAGGTTTGCCGCATGAGTAAAATTCCTGAAAATCTGCTGTGCCGAAAGACTTGGGGTTACCCGTGTTTTAGCCTTTTTCCTTTGCGCCCAGGTAGGTGCACCCTCACATATGATGTACCGTTTTCTCGGGATATCTCTGAGAATGCGGGTAGGTAGGCCATTTGATGTGTATGCATGGTTTTCATAATGTTTCGACCCATTTCCTGCTGCCCTTTGTCACACAACCCTTTAATTTCCCAAATATGACCTACATTTAGTCGCTGCTTTAGGCACTATACACCTTTGTAACCTGCACAAGTCACCTACCGGTCAAAAGGTATGCTTGCCCTTCCTCACCACATTTGTTTTCCTTAGTTACATATGCTAAGTATGTCTGTTTAGGCCGTAAGCATAAAACTCCTCTGTACCATGGCTTCGTTTTTGGCTTGTGGTATAGCTGTTTTGTGAAACATTACAAAGAATTTGTGATTTCCTAACTGGAAGAGTCGGGGAATGTAGCAGAGCATTGTTTTTCTAAAAATTTACAGAAGCCATTGCCTTAACAGGCCAACCATATCCACCACATTTTTTTTTTCTGTCATTTTCCCGATTTTCCCCAAACTATGGAATCTTTCCCTACATAGTTGTTGCCTGACCTGTGAAAATCACCCCTTCATAAATTGGAATTTCATCTACTTTTCAGAAATGTATACTTTTTCATCCTCCCATTCAGCTTTCCTACCCTTTTCTTCCATTCCGTCCACCCATGTCCTATTGGAAAGAAAGGCCAAAATCGCCTACCTCTCTCAAAACGGTTGGTAACCATATCAAAATAAGTTTCTGTCATTTCCACTGAACCTGTTCTTGAAAGCTGGGAAAATTGTGAATTCAGCACAGCAAACCATTTGTTCCTAGCTCTTACAAGGATAAAAACACAGGCTTCCTTGTAAATCATTGTATTGGCATTTTCTGAGAAACCCCCACATGTTCTCCCTTTTTGGTTATTTTCTCTCACCTCCCTACAGCAATCTAGGATTCCTGGATGGGGTTACCACCGTCTACATGTGGGAAAAAGGAGACACATTTGGTTGAGATATCTCATGTAACAAAAAAGTTACAAGGAATTGAATGGCGACATACCAAAATCACCCAAAAAGGCATTGGCACTTGGGGGGGAAACCCATGGCCGTTAAGGGGTTAATTTTACCAATTTGAAATTAACTATGTTTATTTAACCATGTGATTTAATCCAATGAGTGACCTCCTGGATTCAAATATATTCCCAGATAAATTGGTCAGGTTTTGAGCAACACCCTCCCACAAATTCCTGTACAATGAAAGACTCTAGTTCACAAAGGTTGTGGAGGAGATGGTAGTGGAAACAAGTAAGTGTGACGGCTGTCAGTCAACTGGAAATGTGTCATTTCAAATCCTTGCATTCCCCAGTCCTCTTTTTACAAATCCAAGTTTTGTATACTTAACCTTCCACAAAAGTGCAACTCCTATACATATAGTGATTACATCCTGACTTTGGAGTATGGGCATATGTACTCCACTGAGGGGAACTGGCTGATGTGCCTGTGGCCAGGGATGCCGGCAGTCATAGGAGAATGCTCATGATAATGCATAATGATGACAATGTGGAGGGCGACAAACAAGTTGCACGGAGTTGTTGCAAAAGTGGTGGATGCTGTCATATATATGTGTACCCTGATTTAGCAGACATTTTGAAGCAATTCCTCAATAATATTCTGCAATGAAGTGATGACTGAAACAGGTTCATGCTGAGGTGATTAGTCTAGTGTGCTCCACTGTTCCTATTGAGTGACCTACTCCTGCCAGAAATACTGGTGAGGAGAGACATGTATGAGTGTGCCACTTATTTTCTATGCCAACCTAATTCATGAGTCTTGCCTGCACATACCCATGAGGCCCATGATCTTGCACATGTGAATCCATGCTCCAGGTAAGGGCCACATTACATGTGACAGTAGAATATACTTGCAACAAGTAATATTTTCATTTCAGAGATTTCAAAACAAACTGACTCTCATCTTTCATCCTCTGTATGTGTTATCGCTGTGTTAGGCAATCCATGCTAATCGTGATCGGACCATCTCGATCCTATGCAGCCAAGAAACGTTCGCCCCAACCCTAATGTGCCATTCCGACTCAGTGTTATGGACCGGGTTGCTTACTTACAGCTACAGAGATTCTTGGAGGAAAACGCCATATTGGGTCCGCGCCAATCTGGCTTTCGTGCATGACATGGCATAGAGACCACCATGCTCGACCTCAAGTTCAACCTCACTGCCATTATCAATCAGGGTCACCCAGCCCTTCTCATGTTGCTCGACCTGTCGCTGCCTTCCACCAGGTTAACCATGAAATGCTGGCAACCACTTTGAAGCCACTGGTGGAATGTTCTCGCAAAGCCATGCAATGGCTTGCCTCTTTCTTGGGTCCTCGTACTGCCAGGGTCTCCATTGATGATGCCTACTCTTCCCATGTCTTACCCACACGTGGTGTTCCCAGGGTTCCTCGCTCTCTCCCACACTGTTTAACATTTACATTCTTCCTCTTCTTCAGATTCTGGATGACCTGGGTGTGAGGTATCCTAATTATGCTGATGACACCCAGGTCATTGGTCAGCTCTCAGGCATCTACTCCCAGTACTCGGTGGCCATTAATTCTATATACTACACCATCCACTGTTGGATGGTGGCAAACTCCCAGGCCCGCAATGCTGAGAAGACGGAGATTCGTATAACCGCCTCCAGCCATATGCTGAAAACCAAGGCCCCGGATTATACCAGCTTTACCATCGCTAATACCATCATCCCAGTGTCCAAGAGTGTGAAAACACTGGGTGTCACCTGTAAATGCAGGACCTTGGATGAGGCGGCACGTAGTCAAGACCCATGCATCATGTGGCCGTATTAACAAACTTCTTGGCCACATGTGCCCATTTTTGTCTACGAAGAACATGTCCATCCTAGTAGCTGCCCTGGTCAACTCCTGGTTCGACTATTGCAATAGTCTGCTGGCCGGCACAGCCCAGTCCAACTTCGCCACCCTCCAGGTCACACAGAATGGTGCCGTCAGACTAGTCTTGGGTATTCCCAGGTGACAATCCATTACTGAAGCCAGAAGGACCCTGCACTGGCTACACATCAGGCATTGCGTCTCAGATAAAATCCTGACCCGCACTGCTCCTGTCTACCTTACGAAGCGCATGATGCGCTATGTGCCCGCGCTCCCTCAGGTCATAAAACCAGGCCAAACTTAATCAACCTCGATGCCGCTTGGCCAAATATGGGACGACGACTTTTGATGTGCTGGCCCCTGCCATCTGGGATGCCTTCCTGCTCGAATTGGAACCGATTCCCTATTTCACAGAATTCAAGAGGAAGCTGAAAACCTTCCTTTTCAATGCACCCCTTATCTAGATTTCCTGTTCACTATTTCGGTTTGCTGTATCTCTCACCTGTCTACTGTCTTGTCTGTTTCGTGTACACCCTGAGGCCTTCGGGCGAGTTGGCGCGTAATAATAATTAAAACAAATGAATACATAAATAAGCTATCCTTGAGATAGTGTAAGCACTAGCAGAATAATGCATCCTCTCTTAGGGAATCATTATCTGTCGTAAAGGATTAGCAATTATATAACTCAACCTTGCACAAAGGGCACAGTGTATGAATGTGTGAGGCCGTATACAATATGAACCCTAACTCATTGCACAATACACTATGACTCATGACATCATTGCATAAAACACAACCACACTGAGACATGTTATGATAAGTAAGCAGGATCAGTTCCCAGTTATCTTGGGATTAATGGACGGCCTAATTAAATCCTACATAATCACTCCCAACGGAGATTGGACAGACATATGATCCTTAACTCCTGATGAAAAGAACCATGTGGGGAAGTCTGGCAGTACTGCATAAGAAGCAGGTTGGGCCACAGGCGTTAACCTTATATTCTGTAGAGTAAAGTCTATCTTAATACATTTTAATATTGTTTCTCAAAGATTGGCATTTTGCCAATGTTTCCAAATTCCAATGTTATTTGTGTTTCTATATGTCTATATTTTTCAGCTTGAACTAACATTTTAGTATAATTGGCTTCACATGTTTGCATTGTAAATGATCTTGAATAGAGTGGTACAGTGCCCAGACTATTTCTCTATCAAGTGAGCTGCCTAAATGTCCATTGATGTTGAGCAACTGTTAGAGGAGTCTACCAAAGGTGAAACTCTATAAAACTATCCCTTGATATACAGGCCCCATCAACTCTTATTTATGTATTTATTTATTTTATTTATTGTATATTTGCAAGGCGCTTGTACAACAAATGGTGTTTCGATGCGCCCCACGACAAAAAAGGGGGGGTGGACAAGGGAGAAACATATCAACGGTCCTATTAGTCCTTTTGACATTCATTTCGTACAACTGCAGTAACAAGAAGTGCGAAGGAGAGGATGTGGGGGGGGCGATAGGGCGAAGTGCAAAATGCTGCGGTGGAAAGGGAAGTGCAGGGTAAAGAGGGGACAGTGTAAGTGAAAGAGGTGGGCGGAGGAGAGCAGAAGAGGGCCAAGGAGCTAGGCAAGTGCTGAGGGGAAGCCAGGAGGGCAAGTGCCAGGGATTGCAAGGGGTGCAGGTGCCCTTAGAACTTAGAGGGAACCAGGTAGCAGGTCACTGCAGCAGACGGGGGTTTTAGGAGGGGTGAGGGAAGGAAGCAGAGAACAAGAGAGTCTTGTGGAGCTTCTAGAACTTAAGGAGATCCGGCTCAAGCCTGAAGGGGCAGGGAGACAATTCAAGAGGGAGGCTCCTGCAGAGGAGAGAGCTCTGCCCCCCACTCTGTGCTTAGAGAAGCGTCTGACCTGCATCATTTGTAGCGCGCACAGTTGCCCAAGGGTATCATGGCACATAGGACACCGACGGCAAAGAACTTAAGGACCTAAAACAGTAAAGTTTTCAGCAGATGACGGAATTGAAGAGAAAAAGGCAGAATATTCCAAATTCTGGCTGCCGCTACTGAAAACGCACAGCCACCCATTCTGTTCCGGCGAAAACTTGGAAATTGCCAAAAGAAGTGCGGTTGCAGAGCAGAGGGCATGGGCAGGTACGTAGGCCTGGAATTTGTCCTGAAGATATTCCGCGCCTAGGTGATAGAAAGCCTTGTGCACCATACACAGGGACTTAAACTTGATCCTTTTAGACAATGGTAACCAGTGTAGAGCGCAACGCGCCGGGTTGATATGTGACCCATACGGGGTAGAACGGCTACTAGAAGCCGCTAGATTCTGAAGCTGCTGCAGCCTGTGGATAAGGCCAAGAGGCAGGCCAAATACAGTGCATTGCAGTAGTCAATAGGACTCACTACAATGGCGGCTGCAACCCGAGGGCGTAGATGAGGTAGGTACAGAAGTACTTCACGAACTACCCAGAGTAGAAATGCCCTGATTTACATACAGCATTCACCTGGGCGGCATGGAGAGTGAGGCTGAAAGGTACACCCCCAAGTTCTTAACCACCACCACTGGAGAAGGACAAACACCGAAAGCAGTGGGCCAGAAAGAAGACCAAGAAACCGAGTCAGAGGAGGAGCCCACCACAAGTATCTCAGTTTTGTCCCCATTTAATTTCAGTCAATTGTTGTTCATCCAGCTCCTCATGGCCAGTTGGCACTCACATAGCCGAGAGAACACCCCAGCCTGGTCAAGATCTAAACGGACCAGGATCTGGGTGTCATCGGCATATGCGCAACACCTAAAACCATGGGAGCGAACAAGACATATCAATGGCTGAACATAGATGTTAAATAGTATAGGGTACCGAGCTGAGCCCTTAAAAGCAAAGAAAAAGAGGAGCAGAATGGAGGTAAAGAAATAGATTGGCCCCTCTCAGACAGGAAGGATGAAAACCATGCCAGGACTCGACCGCTGAGGCCTGCTGCCCCCATGTGGGACATCAGGGTGGGGTGATCGACAGTGTCGAATGCCACCGATAGAGCAAGTAATATCAGGGCCCCGACTTCACGCTGGTCAACCAGCATGGTAAAACCGTTGACCACAGACACCAGTACGCTCCAGAGTTGGAGCTAGAAGATCGAAGGGACCGAAGGGCTCTAGCAGGGAGGTATGTAGGCAGAGAGAGTTTGATGTAGTGGGGTTTCAGGCCCCAGAAAGCCTTGTGGATGATGCAGAGAGTCTTGAACTTCATGGACTTGAGGCCAAGGATAAATCTTGCAGTCCTATTCTGGATTAGTTCAAGGGGGCAAAGGGAGGACAAAGGAAGATTGAGGAAGAGGCTGTTGCAGTAGTCCAGCCTAGAGCTCTGGAGACATTGAGTTTCTGGGGGAAGATGAGGAAAGGGAGAATGCCCTTGAGGAGGTGCAGCTGACAGTGGGGCTTCTTGACAAGGTTTGTGAAGTGAGGAGAGAAGGGGAGAGAGGAGTCAAAGATGACACTAAGGTTTTTTGCCTCATAAGAGGGTGAGGGAAGGGGACCCATAGTGGGCAGCCAGAGGATAGGAGGGAAGGAGGGAGCTGGGGTCCCAACAACAAGGATATCAGTCTTACTGGCATTAAGGCAGAGATCATTGGCAGCACACCATGCATGAGTAGCAGTCATACAATCAGGGATGAGAGAGGAGGACAGAGAGGCAGTAGAGGGAAGCTTGAAGGATAGCTGTGTGTCATCTGCTTAACACTGAAAGCGAGAAGAGAAGGAGGAGATCAAGTGGCCCAGAGGGGCACGGTAGATGTTGATCTTAGTATAAGTCTGTACTACTCAAAGGTTTGGTTGAATAACAGAGTAGCCAGGGTTATTTTAGGAGGAGGATGTGAGTTGTAGGTAATTACAATAAACTCAGTAAATGCATACTCTCACACACTTGTAGCTATATTAACATAGACATTTTATTATATTCTTCTATACACAAAGAAACATGATATTCTGGTAAGTGCTATTACAACTAATCAACACAATAGAAAAGATGAGCAATACTTCACGTGAGTAAACCAATAGTAAGGAAATTCACAGTTCATGAACACAAATCAATGGTAAGTAATATCACTTATTATAGTCACTCAGAAAGGTTCTGTTGTAGGAATTAAAAGGGTTATTCAGCTCCAGCAATGGCAGTTCAATACTTTCAAAGACTTGTAAAGCTTTTCAATGGCCTAAAGTCTTCAGTAGTTCATCCCTATATGTATATTTATTTATTTATTTGCATTTTTAAAGCGCTCACAAAGCCCGCGGGCATCGAGGTGCTGTTACAGGAATTCTTTGTTTTTAGTTGCATAGTTGGTTGTCCTAGTTGCGTATTTATAATACGCTTAGATACCCAGAGGTTTCTAAGCGTGGACCCGGGGATCGAACCTATATTGCATCATGTCGTCTTGCTCCCTGGCGAGCACGTTGCCGCTAAGCTATCCTCCCGGGATATGAGTTATTCAAAGTCTGATGGGGGGCAACAGGTAAGGCACAACATCAGAAAAGGAAAGGTAGAGGCTTTTGAGGGTCAAAAGGGTTTCAAGGATCTTGGGAAAGGCTGCCTAGAGGTGCAAAAGCATTAGGCTTGGGACGAACGGCGTGGGGAAGTGTCCAAACACGGGAATCCGCACTTCAGCAACACAGGAGCGACAAAATGGTTTGAGGTAAGTACTACCTTAAGTCCCACAGTACCTGAGGAGTGATGAAGAAGAGGCAGCTGGATTATTTCATGGTGCAGCAGCGATGGAACCAGATTCCTGTTCCTTGGTCGTGGTGACAAAAGGCGGGACTCTGGAAGGGGGGGGTCATAGCAGAAGTTGAGAGAAAGGACTCTCAGCACAAAGTTCTTTGTACTCCCATGTCGGTCTGCAGTTTTGGCATCTTTCACTGGTTCTGAGGTTGAATGTTTACCGCCCGGACAATCTGCCTCGAATCTTTGGTCCTGCACTCTGGTGAGGGGACTTTGAGAGGGGGATCTTGCATCTGGAGGTCCAACTGGAGCTCACCAAAGTTCTGTCTGGATTCGTTAACAGGAAGATGATGCCCTGGAATTGGATCGGAGGTCCCCTTGTATTGGTAGTTTGCAGCCCAGGAAGGTCACAGCATGTCGGGGGATGGCTCGTTCTGCAGGTCGTCTTGTAGCTAATTGGTCCCATCAGCCAAAGTGAAGAAGTAGTCATCCTCTTTGGGGCTCCTATGTTGATTTGAAAACAGGGCCAGGACAGTAGTGGTCTCTTTGTGGTTGCTAGAAGGGGCTGCAGGCCTCTCTGGTCATGTTGTACTTTGAATCTTCTGTTCCAGTGGTTGAGTTGCCTTCTGACTCAGGAACCTCACCTTTTATTAGGATTTCACACTCATCCTCTGCAAACTCGCCATCGCCATGCAGTTTACAGAAAGGGTCGGTTGGCTGTCCAATCATGACAGCCATTCCCCCAGTGGGAACTGGTTCCTTTCAGGCACACCAGAAGACAAAGGATAGCAGAGTTTCAGGATTTTTCCATGCTTCCTGTCATCACAGACACACTGGAGCAAAAGCGGGCTACACAGAGGGATCGCGCTGAAGACAAAACTCAAATCAGGAGCTCTTCCTCCCAGGATGGTTGAAGAAGGACCAAAAAAGAAAAACCACACAAGAAATGGCAAAAAAGAAAGCAGCCACCATGTTGGAACAAAGGTGACCCTCCTGTGCATAGCCACATCTGTGAATACAGCCTGCAAGAAAAAATAGCACAAAGGTTGGTAGAACAAGTCCACTGCCATCAGCCATAACTATAGGGTTGCTACTGTAACAGAAATGGTACAGGAGCTGAGAGAAAGGTGATACTAGGTAACCCCTCTGCACTCCACATATGGTGGTGTGTGCTGATCTCTCAAGAGAAACAGCTAAGAAGGATAAAAAGTATCCCTCTAATCTCAAGTAAAATAAAAAAATATAAAGGAGAACCCAAAGGGCTCCCGGCAACACTGCACATAAGGTGCTGTGTGCTGCAAAGGTGTAACACAGATGCCTTTATAAAGGTATGGAGGAAAGCATGACTCCATAAATTAAAGTAAAACACAATGTACAGGGTTTTCATGGTCAGAGCAAAACGATTGAATGAGGTGAAAAAACTCCCCTATTCAGTAGAATAAGAAAAAGGGCCAGAAGACCAGGAAAAAGTGCTGGGGGTCTCCCAAGGAGAGGGGATTAAGCATAAAACTGATAAATCTGCCCAATACTCGTCCCCTCCAGATTAAGGAACAGGAGGATTTAATCCACTCCTGGATGGATATCTGGTTCCAGTCGGTCATACTTTCTAGAGTGACTATCAGCATTCTTATGTTGGGTACCTGGCTGATGCTCTATGGTGAAGTCAAAGTCTTGAAGACTAATGGATGACCTGAGCAACTTTGGATTCTCGCCCTTCATCTGCATTAACCATCTCAAGGGTTGGTGGTCAGTTTGAATTCTGAAAGCAGATCCATACAAGTATGGTCTAAACTTCTTCAATGCCCACACAATGGCAAAACATTCACGCTCAATGGTTGCCCACCTTGTTTCTCTATCTTTTAATTTTCTACTGAAAAAGCAGGTGCCTTTGCGATCCATTTGGCTTAAGACTGCCCCAATTCTTGTGTGTGAGTGTAATCTGGATCCCTCATCACTGGAGCTTTAAAGAGGGCATCTTTTGGCCCCTGAAAGGCTTTCTCAGAGTTGTCAAATCACTTCACCCCTTGGGTTATTTTGGAGAGGATACTGTATTCTAAGGAGAAGCTATGGTTCCATAGTTCTCGATGAAATATCAATAGTAACCAGTGAGTCCTAGAAAGTGTCTCACTTGTGTTTGAGTAGTAGCGGTGGCCCAGTCCTGTAAAGCTTGTACTTTGGTAGGCAAGGGCTTTATCTCACCCCCTCCTATCTCATGCCCAGGGTAGACCACTGTACTCTAACCTACTTGACATTTGTTTGCCTTGATGGTCAGAGCGGCCTGGGGAATAGCCTGCAACACTTGTTCAAGATGGAGAAGATGTATTTCCCAGGTGGGGCGAACAATGCTATGTCATCCAAGCATGCCATGCAGAAGTTCTCTAACCCATTTAGTACATGATTTACCATTCTATGACAAGTGGCAGGTGCATTTTTAAGTCCATAAGGCATGACCTTAAAATGATGCAGAGGATCGGCCACCAGAGAGTGCACGGATGAGGTCTGACTCCGTGTGAGCTCCGATGCCGTAGGCCCTCGAGACGATCTGAGCCCCCGTCTCGTGACCCCCCCGGGAAATGAACCGAGGTATAGTTGGATGAACACCCCCCCAACACCCAGGAGAAAGCACGGGTGAAATCGGCCAGGGGAAAGCAGAGAAATCGCCCTACGAACACAGACGCTCCACAGAGCACTTGAAACGAAAGTGAAACTCTGTGTGATCAACGCGGCAGCCCGTCGATGATTCTCCCGAGATGGCAGCAGCCTGGAAAAACGGCCTGTGATGCACCCCTCCCCCGGACTCTCCTTCCCCCCCTGCGCTCCGGCCATCTGGGGGGGCAGCGCCGTGTGTAGGTGGAAGAAGCGGAGAGCGCGAAAGGAGGCCCCTGCAGCACACCCTAACCTGCGTGTCACCGGGGCTCTGGAGAGGCCTCAGAGTGAACAGAGGTGAGAAACCTCATTCTACACCCACGGAGCGGTGAGTTCTGTGAGGCAGCCCCATCCACGCCCTGCCTGTGCACGCAGCACCCCAGGGGCGGGCGCCTCCGACCCTGCTGCTCGCGACGTCCTCCACAGGAGGTCTGCCACCCTCAGGAGCCTGCGAGCCACCGCTGACTGGGGGGGAGAGGGACCTGGGGTGCCCGCCCACCACCGCACGCTGGGCCCCCAGGGTCATAAGCACGCCAGCGCCCCCATCTGAGGCGAGCCCTGAGCACCCCCACAAAGAGGTCCGGCACCTCTCATCTGAAGGGACAGGACACGACAGCAGGACACGAGCCGCATTACAGCGGACTTGAAACGGCCACCGACACTCTAACAAATCGGGCTGAATTAGAACTGAAGCAACACTGCTCGCAACACTGACCCTGCGACTGCTCCCTGAGCTGGCCATTTGAGAAATGAGTGGGACCTCATTCTGAGGATTGCCAAAACACCCTTATTAGGGTGAACCAAGTAAATACCGCCCTGATAAGAAGGCGGAAGGAAGTGCATCCCAAAAGATTTCTCATCGGCGCAGCGCCAGGCCGCACCGAACCTCCCACAGACACCCCGGAGCACCGAAGCCCACCCCGACTCAGGAGTCAAATAAATCCCATCGCCTATGGGGCTTGGGGCCTACAGTCACTCATGAGAATCCACAAGTGCCAGAGAACGGCGATTTCAAAATAGACTGTGAACAGGACCAGGACCCGTGGGCCCTCTCCCCCCACGAGAGACACCCCCCAGGTAAACCCTCGGAGGACGGTCCTCCTGGCTCTGCGGACCGCCTATTGAATATCCCACCAGCCTCTCACTGATTCGCATTGAACATTTGGGTCAACCCTGTATTCACCGACCTGCGCAGCCCCGAAGAGGGTAGGGCCCCCGATCCAGGGGCGTATGCCTCCTCTAACCCAGGACCCATTCTATGAACGTGAAAAGCAGACTAGCTAGATTATGCCCCATCCTCACCGACCCTCGAACATACAGCCATCATCTCAACGGAAATCGCGGAAGGGGGAGCAGCCTCTACTAAGGGTGACATTGCCGCACTGTTAAGCGAGATAAAAAACATGGGTACCAATTTGGGTGGTAAAATTGACAAGATCACCCAGAGAATGGACAGCTTTGAGGAGAGGCTAGAGGGTGTCAAGAACAATCCGGCCTCAATTGATACCCTTGAGACCCAAATGGACATAAGGTTATGAAACATTGAAAAAAGGGAGGATGAGATATGCCTGAAAATGGACGATTTAGAAAACAGAGAAAGAAGGAATAACCTACGTTTTTTAGGAATTCCGGAACGCGAGGGTGTAACCGAAGAAGACCTCAAAAGCATGATCCACAATATCATTCAAATTTTAACGGCAGACGAAGACATTGACGAGCCCAAAACTGAACGAATACACAGGGCGGGTGGACCACCTGGCGGCACGCGCTTGGCCCTTACCAAATTCCACCGATACCAAGACAGAAGTAGGATCCTTGAGAAGGCGAGACCTGGAAGCCCACTCACAATGGGAGGTGCCCAAATTACTATATTTCAGGACTTATCCTCACTCACTCTGGCGCAAAGATGCCTCCGCAGCCCCTTGACGAAATGGCTCAAAGAACAGGGCACGCGATATACGTGGGGATACGCCTTCTCACTCACCTTTGAGCACGGAAGCAGGAAAATTATCCTTTGATCCGAGGAGGAGATCAAGGAATGCATTGCGGACATTCTAGGAACAGACGGTGTGGGTGGCGAAACCGAGCGAGCTAGAATGCGCTGGGAGCTCCAGGGCCCTGGGAGAAAAAGAGTAAAAGGATCAAGAAAATATAGGTGCCCCAACAACACGCCTGAAAGTGGAAACTGAAGACGAATCTCACAAATCTTATGATTCAACGCATCAAAATCCACGATTGCAATATTGGAAACAGACCCCCATAGAATTTGAGACCCAGGAACACAGTCGACATGGGGGCTGCTGGCCGCAGAGCTTCCCCCTGAGGTTAGGGGGGAAACGAACTTTCAAAGAAATGGCCAAAGAACGCACGTAATGTAACACCTTTGTATGTTTATTATCAATACTGTTGAAATATGTGATGTTGGGGGGGGCAGGAAGGGGGCTCAATCTTATGTTAAAATGGTATACTTGATTGGGGCCGTGAGGCAACGGTCCCCACTGATGGTCCGACACTGGACTGAACACTTTCATCAAGTACGAGGCGGACGCCGTCAAAGGCTGCGAATGTCGCATCCTCAGTTCCTGGGTTCACTTGCTGTCATGATCCCTGCTTCCAAGGGGTTAGGACTTGCCCCACGACCTTGGAAGCAGGCCCATAACTCTGATCCCAGGAACCAGCCAGTCCCTATTGGGACCTTTTGGACCTTGTCCTGGCGCCAGTGGCGCCAGGCTCATGAAGGTGACTGGTCCCGGCACAGGAAGCGCCGGGCTCATATTAGATAAGAGTGCTTGGTGGACCTACCTGTTGCAGACCATGCTGCTTACTTACCAGCTAGCTGGTCTCCTGATCCTTCTCTGCCTGGGACTACTTTTTCTGTCTGGGTGGAGCAGGAGCCACTCCCTGGAAGCAGAACACAGGAACTCTTCTAGAAATCTGGAACTCTTTTTCTTACCTGGGTGAGGCCGTGGAAGAAGACGCCTAAGCACTACAGAAGGCTATTTAAACCACACCCGATTGGTTTCACGTGCTTCGCGTTATTCTGCATCTGCAGCAGGACGCTCACCGTGTCAGCTCCAGGAAACCTCCAGCTCCAGATCCTGTGAACACGAAATCACCTGCTGGGATCCAACCTTCAGTCTTCTTCAGTCTTCAGCAGCTCCTGCAAAACAAAGGCACAGGTTAGGCTAAAGCAAAGGCAGCGCATCTACTTACCTAATCCAACGGCAGCATCCAAGGCGCCTTTTTCAGCCTTTCTCTTCCGGCATCCGACATCTGCAAAGAGAAAGAACATCGGTCAGTAATATTTAACTACAAAGTCTGCTTACCTGTGTTACGCCCGTTCCAACTCAGCTCGCGCTGCATTCCGGCACCTGCAAGACAAGATACATCGGTTAGTAATGCTTAGTTACAATACTGCTTACCTGTGTTACGTTCGCTTCCAATCTGTTCGCGCTGCACCTCGGCACCTGCAAAGACAAAAGAGACATTACGGTGCATTCTACAGCGCTAGTGCAGTCTTTCTACTTACGTGCCATTAGAAGGATAATCTTCACCGCCACAGCATCTGAAAAGGAAAAGACATAGACTTTAAAGACTTAAGACTTTTGAAAGAGAAGAGAACAATCTAAAAGGAACTTAAATACTTACAAGGCACGCTTGTGCAATAACGGCGTCTTCGCTCTCAGCTAACCCTCTGCTATCAAGAGGCAGAGCTCACATCCAGTGAAGCAACTGGACCCAGCGCCCCTGCACAAGAAGCAGGATGGAGAGCCCGGCATTTACCTATCTAAGGTAAGCGCAATTATCAACCCAGTTCCACGGGGAAAGAAAGGGCGAGAGGGGCTAGGAACTTTCCCAACCTTCCAATCACTAATACCTTGGTTTACCCTTGCAGACACCTCACTCTTCAGCTTAAACTTTCGGTGAGAAGGGGGCCCTGTCCGGGAGCAAAACAAACCCTGCGCCTAACACTGAAGACGGTATCCCCACCAGATCAAGGCCTGCGCCTCCGAGGGAACCAGGTGAGCGTTACAGAACGCGAAGCCTTACCACATAATTCCCGCCCAGGCGCAATGGAAACCTCAGACACAGACCAATTGGCCCATTTACTCGGGGAGTTGAGGGCGGAAGTACACGCCGCACGTCAGGAAACAAATGCCCTAAGGAGGGAGTTAGTGGTCTCCAAGGAGCGAACAGACGATTTGGCTAGGCAATTGCTGCAAGCCCAAGCTGGACAAACTCCTCTACCCACCCCTAGTGGGGGCCATGCTCCTACAGCTTCCGCAAATCCGGTGCAAATCAATCTACCAGGAAATATACCTTTGGCTCCGCCCGAACGCTTTTCAGGTGATCCGAAAAGGTTTGCTGTGTTCATCAATCAATGTCGCTTGCACTTTTTGTGCAGACCCGCTGCTTTTCCAACGGACCAGGCTAAAGTGGCCTTCGTGCTCTCTTATCTCAGTGGCAGTGCCGCAGATTGGTATGTTCCTTTAGTGTCTCAAGATGACCCCATTCTCCATAACTTCCAGGACTTCCAAGCCAGTATGGAGAAACTGTTCGCAAGGCACTATCAGGGACAGGCCTTGGACAATGAACTTCTTTCACTACGACAGGGCAATCAAGATCTTCTGACTTATATTGCATCATTTAACAGACTAGTGGTGGAAACCGGATGGCCGGAGGATAAGGGGATCACACTGTTTTACAGAGGTCTGCGTGGGGAATTAAAAGACGTTCTGGCTCAAGTGGTAAATCCTCCACAAGACTGTTCCGAATATATCGATCTGGTAGTGCAATTGGATCATCGACTACAGGATCGGAAAGCCGATCGATCCAGATTTGAAACCCGACTTTTTCCAAGGCCACAAAGTTCCACGAAAGGAACTGATTCTGTGGAACCCATGCAAATAGGGGTTGTTAAAGGACCTTTAACCCAAAAGGAGAGAGAAAGGAGGAGACAACTGCAATTATGCCTCTATTGCGGAAACTCAGGGCACTTTCTTCGAGATTGTCCAGTGAAGCCCAAGAAGAAGATAGTAGGGGCGTCTGATAAAGGTACCGAGAATTCTGAGCCGGGAAACGACCTCGCCCGGCAAGTGTAGAGGTCCGCTTGCCGAGCGTTAAAACCAGTTCTTTGACCTCGCATTTCATCATGCCCATGGTCCTCGTGAGTCCAGAGCAACCTAATTGTATGCATGCCATTAAAGCATACATTGATAGTGGCGCAATCGGGAATTACTTGGACTGTGAACTGGCCGCCAGGATGAATCTATCTCTTTGTCCAAAGACGGTGAAAGACGTCATCACCACCGTGGATGGGACGGAAATAGCTTCCGGACCCGTAACTCACACCACCATGGAAGTAACGTTAGTAAGCCAAGATGGGCATCAAGAGAAGATCGTGTTTGATGTGATCAAGGCCCCGCAGTTTCAAGTCATCTTGGGAGTTCCTTGGTTGGAGAAACACAATCCTCAAATTGATTGGCGAGCAAAGACAATCCGGTTTCCAGAATGCGCTTCTACCTGTTACCCTCAGCCCTCCACCAAACTAGCTGCAACTGTTTCTGAGAGTCCACAACCGCCTCCTGAATACCAGGAATTCCAAGATGTCTTTCGGAAAGACCAAGCTAATTCTTTGCCTCCCCACAGATCATACGACTGTCAGATAGACCTGATTCCCGGATCCACTCCTCCGTGCAGTCGGATTTATGCCCTCACTGAACCTGAAAATCTCCACCTAAGGCAATATTTGGACCAGTACCTGGCTAATGGATTCATCCGTCCTTTGAAGTCCCCGGCCTCCTCAGCTCTGTTCTTCGTGCCAAAAAAGGAGGGAGACTTAAGAACGTGTATAGACTACCGTGCCCTGAACCAGATTACAATTAAGAACAGGTATCCATTGCCATTGATCCCAGAACTACTTGACCAAGTCAAAAACGCCTGTATATACACTAAGTTGGACCTCAGAGGAGCCTACCATTTGGTGTGAATAAAGGAGGGCGATGAATGGAAGACGGCCTTTCGTACCAAGTATGGACTGTTCGAGTATCAAGTGATGCCCTTCGGGTTGTGTAACGCACCGACCGCGTTCCAGTTCTTTATGAATGACGTGCTCCGTGAACTCATTGATGTGTCTGTAGTTGTTTACATTGACGATATTCTGGTTTATTCGTCCTCTGAGGCAGAACACCGAAAACACGTCACCGCGGTACTGGAGAGGCTCCGAAAACACAAACTTTTTGCAAAATTAGAGAAGTGCGTCTTTCATGTCACTGAGGTCAAATTTTTGGGATTTATTTTGTCGCCTGACGGAGTTCACATGGACTCAAGGAAAGTAGACGCAATCATCAAGTGGCCCTCACCAACATCTGTAAAAGGGGTTCAAAGTATGTTGGGCTTCGCCAACTTCTATCGTAGGTTTATTCCAGACTTCTCTCGGGTAGTCCAACCCATTACAGCTCTCCTCAGAAAAAACAAACGTTTTGAATGGTCTACCGAGGCAGAACAAGCCTTTCAGGAGCTAAAGACTAAATTTACCTCAGCCCCGATTTTAAAACATCCCCGCCCAGAACTACCTTACATCGTCGAGACCGATGCCTCCAGCCTCGCTATGGGAGCAGTGCTTGCACAGAGAGATCCAGAAACCAACCAGTTACACCCCGTGGCGTTTTGGTCTCGCAAATTCTCGGCCCCAGAAATCAACTACACCATTACTGATAAGGAACTTTTGGCTATTAAGTCCGCCTTTAAGGCCTGGCGGCATTATCTCCTAGGAGCCCGACACACTGTCACCGTCATTACTGACCATCGTAACCTACAGTATCTTAAATCAGCCAAAGCCCAATCCTCCAGACAACTTCGCTGGGCATTATTTTTTGCCGAATTTGATTTTATAATCACCTACCGACCAGGCAATAAGAATGGTAAAGCGGATGCCCTCTCTCGAATTGGAGTAGATGAACACATGGTTAACCCTGAGCCCGTACCTATTATTCCTGAACAAAGAATCCTGGGTCTGATCGGCATGCAATCCATTGAAGAAATTGAAGCCCAGGTTAAACAACTTGTAACTCCAGCAGACATACAAAAATGGCATCTTCAGGGGGAAGACTTCACAGTAAAGAACGACTTATTGTACTTCAAGGAACGACTTTATCTACCCTGTACTAGCTTACCAAATCAAGTCATCTCTTGTTATCACGACTCCTTAATGGAAGGACACCCGGGTATGGCCAAGACCTCGGAAAAGGTCAAGCGTCACTTCTGGTGGCCATCTTGGAGAAAGGACATCAGAAACTTTGTCATGTCCTGTGGAGTGTGCGCCCAAAACAAGAGTCCTAAGGAGAAACCAGCAGGCCTCTTACAACCAATTGACATCCCACCTCGTCCCTGGCATACCCTCTCCATGGACTTTATCACCGACTTACCTCCCTGTTCCGGATACAATACAATCCTGGTAATCGTAGACTTATTCTCAAAAATGGCACATTTCATCCCACTAAAGGGTTTACCGTCAGCAGCAATCCTGGCTCGAGAATTTCTAGAAAACATCGTTCGGTTGCACGGCTTTCCTTCAATTTTAATCTCGGACAGAGGAAGTCAATTCATCTCCCACTTCTGGCGGAGTTGCTGTCGGTTGGCTCAAATTGATGTGAGACTTTCAACCAGTCACCACCCACAAACCGACGGTCAGACCGAAAGGACCAATCAGACTTTGGAACAGTACCTACGCTGCATGCTGCAACAGACAGAAGGAACTTGGAAGGACATCCTTTGGATAGCCGAGTACGCTTACAATAACTCAGTCCACTCTGGAACTGGAAAGACCCCGTTTTTTCTTTTGTATGGTAACCATCCTCGAACCTCTAACCTGGATCCACCTCAGGATCTTGGAACACCAGCAGTTGACCACCTACATTCAACCATCACCCAAGCCTTCAAGGAAGCTACTACCCACCTTCAAAGGGCCAAGGAACAATACAAGAAAGGAGCAGATCAACATCGGAAGGAAGCCCCTCAATACCAAATAGGAGATTAAGACTGGTTATCCACCAAACATTTACCCCTAAAGGGACCACGCACCTTTAACCCAAGATACCTGGGACCCTACTCTATCACTGCCATAATAAATCCAGTAGCGGTCAAGTTGGATTTACCCCCTCGTATGAAAATGCACCCAGTCTTTCATGTTTCACTACTAAAACCTGTTCAACCAGAAACCCGATTGACTAAATCTCCTGAACCTATCCTAGTTGACGGAGAACTCGAGTTTGAAATCAAAAATATCCTGGATTCCAAGATCTCCAAATCAAAACTACACTACCTGATTGACTGGAAAGGCTACGGCCCCCAAGAAAGATCTTGGGAACCTGCAGAACATGTACATGCACCTCGACTAATCAAGAAATTTCATCGGACATTTCCTAACAAACCAAGACCTCCGGAGAAGTCAACCTTGGGAGGGGCCTTAAGGGGGGGTGCTGTCATGATCCCTGCTTCCAAGGGGTCAGGACTTGCCCCACGACCTTGGAAGCAGGCCCATAACTCTGATCCCAGGAACCAGCCAGTCCCTATTGGGACCTTTTGGACCTTGTCCTGGCGCCAGTGGCGCCAGGCTCATGAAGGTGACTGGTCCCGGCACAGGAAGCGCCGGGCTCATATTAGATAAGAGTGCTTGGTGGACCTACCTGTAGCAGACCATGCTGCTTACTTACCAGCTAGCTGGTCTCCTGATCCTTCTCTGCCTGGGACTACTTTTTCTGTCTGGGTGGAGCAGGAGCCACTCCCTGGAAGCAGAACACAGGAACTCTTCTAGAAATCTGGAACTCTTTTTCTTACCTGGGTGAGGCCGTGGAAGAAGACGCCTAAGCACTACAGAAGGCTATTTAAACCACACCGATTGGTTTCACGTGCTTCGCGTTATTCTGCATCTGCAGCAGGACGCTCACTGTGTCAGCTCCAGGAAACCTCCAGCTCCAGATCCTGTGAACACGAAATCACCTGCTGGGATCCAACCTTCAGTCTTCTTCAGTCTTCAGCAGCTCCTGCAAAACAAAGGCACAGGTTAGGCTAAAGCAAAGGCAGCGCATCTACTTACCTAATCCAACGGCAGCATCCAAGGCGCCTTTTTCAGCCTTTCTCTTCCGGCATCCGACATCTGCAAAGAGAAAGAACATCGGTCAGTAATATTTAACTACAAAGTCTGCTTACCTGTGTTACGCCCGTTCCAACTCAGCTCGCGCTGCATTCCGGCACCTGCAAGACAAGATACATCGGTTAGTAACGCTTAGTTACAAGACTGCTTACCTGTGTTACGTTCGCTTCCAATCTGTTCGCGCTGCACCTCGGCACCTGCAAAGACAAAAGAGACATTACGGTGCATTCTACAGCGCTAGTGCAGTCTTTCTACTTACGTGCCATTAGAAGGATAATCTTCACCGCCACAGCATCTGAAAAGGAAAAGACATAGGGCCTCATTAGGACCCTGGCGGTAAGGGGTTTGCGCCAGCGTTAGCTGCGCCGACCCCTTACCGCCAACTACGAGTTCCCATAGCGCCATGGTCATTTTTCCGCCCGCTTTTTGCGGGCGTAAAAATCCATGGCGCTATGGGACCTTGGTGTTAATTACGCCACCGTATTTTACGGTGGCGTAATTAACTCCTTCCCCACTCCCATTATACCCTATGGGGCCGAAATGGGAATGGGGAAGGGTAAATGGGTCAATGGGGACTTACCGCCCCGCCGACCTCGGAATGGGGCGGTAAGTCCACCATCCGCCATGGCGTAAACGGACTTTACGCCATGGCCGGAAAGTCCGTCGATGGCGGAAAAAATCCGCCAGGGTCGTAATGAGGGCCATAGACTTTAAAGACTTAAGACTTTTGAAAGAGAAGAGAACAATCTAAAAGGAACTTAAATACTTACAAGGCACGCTTGTGCAATAACGGCGTCTTCGCTCTCAGCTAACCCTCTGCTATCAAGAGGCAGAGCTCGCATCCAGTGAAGCAACTGGACCCAGCGCCCCTGCACAAGACGCAGGATGGAGAGCCCGGCATTTACCTATCTAAGGTAAGCGCAATTATCAACCCAGTTCCACGGGGAAAGAAAGGGCGAGAGGGGCTAGGAACTTTCCCAACCTTCCAATCACTAATACCTTGGTTTACCCTTGCAGACACCTCACTCTTCAGCTTAAACTTTCGGTGAGAAGGGGGCCCTGTCCGGGAGCAAAACAAACCCTGCACCTAACACTGAAGACTGTATCCCCACCAGATCAAGGCCTGCGCCTCCGAGGGAACCAGGTGAGCGTTACACTTGAACACCATCAACCCAGGAGGGGAAGAGAGGGGGAGGGAATGGGGAATAAAAACTTGGAAAAGGTACTAGCACCATCTGAACTAATCCAAAATACCAAAGATAAAGTGGGACTGGGAGAGCGAATAATTGTCTGGCCGCTGAAAGTGAGCATATTCCTAAAAATAACCAACAATGGCATTATCTGATAAGCTTAAAGAAAGGGACTCCCTCAGAGTTGGGACCATCAATGTTAAGGGCTTCAACTCACCAACTAAGAGGGCACTGGTGCTTAGGGAATTTTGCAGATCCAATATTGACATCCTCCTCCTACAGGAGACGAAGTTTGCAAAGGGAGAGGAGCGGAACATTCTGGGGATGAGGGGGGGCCTGGAGTTTTGGGGTTCCAGTCCACTCTGGAAAGGAGGTGTCAGAATTTTACTCAAGAAGGGAATTAAATTAGAAGTGGAGAAGACATGGTCAGATGTGAGTGGTTGTGCCCTCCTAATAATGGGAAAAATTGTGAAAGTGCAGGTAACATTGCCACTGTATACTCACCCATCATCGGACAGGCAGCATTTCTTGAGAAAACGATCCCTAAAATAATGTTAGAAGCCAAGGGACATATAATCCTGGGAGGTGATTTTAACCAATGGGCAGACCCGTCCAAAGACTGGAAACCAGGTAAACCCGAAACGAGAAACCAACATAGAGGAGATTGTACCGAACTGTCTGAAATTATGGAACTGTACGAATTGAAAGATGTGTGGAGAGTTTTGCTTCCCAGTGAAAGCGGTACACCTTCTATTTGAACCCCTACAACACATTCACCCGCATAGACTACATATTTCTCACGACAGATCTCACAAGCACTGCACGTTACTCAGATATCATCCCGATAACATGGTCCGATCATGACATGGTCCTAGCAGATATTAACTGGGCAGACTTACCTGTTACAAGGGGGACCTTGCGGTGCAACGAGACCCTCTGGAAAGATGCAGTCTTCAAAACTAAAATGGAGTCCGAAATTGATGAATACTTTAAAACAAATAACAATGGGGAAGTTTCCAAACAAACGATCTGGGAGGTTGGGAAGGCCACATGGAGAGGCATTTTAATACGCTGGGTCCTCTAAGAAAAGGGAGCGAAATATGACTACGGGCTGAAATACGCCAGCTAGAGGGAGAGGTAAGAAAAAACTCTGAGGTGAACCCTGATAAAATAAAAGCAGCCCAACGAAAAAGGGAGGAACTGCGGCTGTTGGAACACGATCAAATAGTACGTAAATTGCAGTTTCTCAAACAGAAATATTACGAAAAGGGGGACAAGGCAGAGGCGCTATTAGCAGACAAACTTAGGGAGCAAAGGGTGGAATGCAAGGTAAAGGAAATAATAGAAGACTCCACCCCCTCGGCCCACCCTCCCCGTACTATCCCAGAGTGCTTCGCCGACTTCTACGAAAACTTATACACCTCGGAAATAACTTCCGACCAAATAGACACAACCTCTTATCTATCGTCGGTCACCATGCCCACAATAACGCACGCAGAAGCTGAGCTCCTTGGCTCCCCAATCGTTAAACAGGAAATTCAAGATGCAATCAAAAGGCTAACGCTGGGCAACGACATTCTCCTACACATAATTAACCCTTTAGAATCCATCCCTCACGCCCTTAACTTAATAGACGAATATGGCCAGTTCTCTGGGTTCAAAGTAAATAGGACCAAGTCCATACTGTTCCCCCTACAGGGATCTGCTGAAGAGAATGACGTTAAGTTCCTCCCTTTAGGCCTTAAATTGGAATCTTTGACACGATTCATTTGGCAGGGGAAGAAAGCGAGAATTCCATACAATATGTTAACACTTCCCAAAGATAAGGGAGGAGTCGCACTCCCTGACCTGAAAACTTACTACAAAGCCGCCCAGCTGCGTGTCCTAATTCCACACCTTAGGGACCGTAAAAACCTCCAATGGGTACAAATGGATAACCATTACCTGTCCCCGGCTATGGTATCGGAATGGCTATGGACCCCACATAAAAAGGTGCAAAGGAAGATCAAAGACCACCCCATATTGAGCACCATATGGAGCATATGGCGAACAGGCAAGGAAATGCGCAAAATCACTACTTGGCCGTCCCCGCTCAGCCACCTATGGCCACCCAGCATAAACAATCATATTCCCAACGTGGGGAGGTTCCAATCATGGTATGAGGTTGGCCTAGAAAGGGTGGGGCAGCTGCAGAGAAAAGATTTATTCATCACTCTCCCAGATCTGATGGAGGCAATGGGTATAGGCACTCTATCCACATTCCAGTTTATTCAACTAAAAGGTGTACTAACAAAGCCCGAATGGAGAGACAAACGTAAAAGATACCTTAGCCCATTTGAAAGGCTCCTGGACTCTAAATCCGACATGAAAGGCCTCATATCTGCAATGTACCAAGAGTTAATAGCAGCAGGAGAGGGATCCACGGACTCCCTGAGAGGTAGATGGGAAAAAAGACATTGGAGAAGAGATCCAACCTTACCAATGGGAAATAATGTGTGGAGCGGCCTCCAAGAACTCCATATCTAGCCAATACAAACTCCACGCCATCAAACTCTTACACAGGTGGCAATATGATCCCCTCCGACCATGCGCAAAACGCTACACCTCATCCATGCAGCTCATAACCTTCCAAGCGATTCCGCCCCTTCTGTCAATCGATGCAGAGAAAGCCTTCTATAGGGTAGAGTGGGAATTTCTAGGAACAGTCCTACAGAAAGTTGGAATAGGCCCGAGGATTCGAGATGGGATACGAGCGATATACACATCTCCCAAGGCATCGATATTTGTAAATGGAGAATATTCGAGATGGTTCGAGCTAAAACGGGGGACCAGACAGGGATGCCCACTCTCTGCGATTTTATTTGCACTCTCCTTAGAAGCCCTAGCACAAAAAATGAGAGCCGACCCTAATATAGGGGGAATGCGACTAGGGACAACGGAATATAAAGTAGCACTGTATGCAGACGGCATTCTCCTACACATAATTAACCCTTTAGAATCCATCCCCCAAGCCCTTAACTTAATAGACGAATATGGCTAGTTCTCTGGGTTCATAGTAAATAGGACCAAGTCCATACTGTTCCCCATACAGGGATCTGCTGAAGAGAATGACGTTAAGTTCCTCCCTCTAGGCCTTAAATTGGAACACACTACTCTACAATACCTGGGCATACAGATCATCAAAACCCTGAATGACCTGTAGGAAGCCAATTTCCCCCCTCTTCTCCGGTGATTCGCAGCGGATCTAAAAAATGGAACAAACTCACAATTTCCTGGCTAGGGCGAATTAATGCTGTCAAAATGGTATGCCTCCCCCGATTCCTGTACCCCTTCCAAATGTTACCAGTTGAGATACCGAAAGGGTTCTTTATGGAAGCCAAAAAGATTATGGCACGATTCATTTGGCAGGGGAAGAAAGCGAGAATTCCATACAATACGTTAACACTTCCCGAAGATAAGGGAGGAGTCGCACTCCCTGACCTGAAAACTTACTACAAAGCCGCCAAGCTGCGTGTCCTAATTCCACACCTTAGGGACCGTAAAAACCTCCAATGGGTACAAATGGATAACCATTAGCTGTCCCCGGCTATGGTATCGGAATGGCTATGGACCCCACATAAAAGGGTGCAAAGGAAAATCAAAGACCACCCCATATTGAGCACCACATGGAGCATATGGCTAACAGGCAAGGAAATGCGCAAAATCACTACTTGGCCGTCCCCGCTCAGCCACCTATGGTCACCCAGCATAAACAATCATATTCCCAACGTGGGGAGGTTATAATCATGGTATGAGGTGGGCCTAGAAAGGGTGGGGCAGCTGCAGAGAAAAGATTCAATCATCACTCTCCCAGATCTGACGGAGGCATTGGGTATAGGCACTCTATCCACATTCCAGTTTATTCAACTAAAAGGTGTACTAACAAAGCCCGAATGGAGAGACAAACTTAAAAGATACCTTATCCCATTTGAGAGGCTCCTGGACTCTAAATCCGACATGAAAGGCCTCATATCTGCAATGTTCCAAGAGTTAATAGCGTCAGGAGAGGGATCCACAGACCCCCTGAGAGCTAGATGGGAAAAAAGACGAAATAATGTGTGGAGGGCCTCCAAGACCTCCATATCCAGCCAATACAAACGCCATGCCATCAAACTCTTAAACAGGTGGCAATACGATCCCCTCCAACTCTCCAGAATGTCCCAGACAATCAGCCCAAGATGCTGGAGAAAATGTGGAGAAATAGCCAACCACTGGCATATGCGGTGGGGTTGCCCACGCATCAAGGTGTTCTGGGACGAGGTCCTGGGTTGGATCAAGGAAATAGACAGGATTCAAAGGGACGCTGATCCCTATTTAATATTATTTGGCCTAGAAAGAGATGAAGATGACTGGATCAGAGAGAAAGGCCTAACTCCCCACCTACAGTGGGCAGCCCAGGCCTTATTAGTGATCAAATGGAAATCCACAACAGTCCCATGAAAGAATGAATGGATCAACTTGGCCTCAAACATTTCTTCGATGGAAACAATTACCGCCTCCTTACATGACAAAGCGGCTCAATGCGAGGCTTTATGGGTGGACTTTAAGAATAAATACCTTGCAACAACCTCCAACTCCCAACCGGGGGAGCCCACAGGGTCCTGAAACAAAATGCCAAACCCAGCAAATCACTGCAGAAGGAAACTCTTATTAAGTGGTAACAGAACCGCCAGACAATGGAACAATGTTCACTGTGCCTTCGTAGAACCCACGCTACAAGAACGTTCATAAAATGTATGCTAATCCAAGAAGGGGTACGGTGTGGGTAAAGCCTAACCGTTGAAGTGATACACCCAGAAATATGGAACTACTGTTAAATTAAGAAAGTGATATGATATAATGTGTTCCGTCTCAGTTAAGCTATTACATGTTAAAGGAGATGTACAACATAATGTGACATTTTCTTTCTCCTATGTTTTTCTCCTTGTGTGTTACTCTTTTAAAACTAATAAAACCAAATAAAAAAAAAATAATAATAAAATGATGCAGACCTTCTGGGGTAGAAAAAGCTGTTTTTTCTTTGGCATGGTCAGTCATGGCAATCTGCCAATAACCACTTGTCAATTCAAATGTGCTGAGGAATTTAGATGATCGAAGCCTATCCACCAGTTCATCAGTCCTTGGCAAAGGATGTGCATCAGTCTTGGTAACTGAATTCCAGGCACTATAGTACATGCAGAATCTTAGTTCTTTGGTTCCTGCTTTTGGTATTAGTACAACTGGAAGAGCCAAGGCACCGGTGGAGTGTTCAATAACTCTAAGGTCAAGCATTTTGTTTACCTCCTCTTTGATGTGGTTGCTCACATGAACTGACATTCTGTAGCTCCTGCTTTTCACAGGTACACTATCACCGGTGTCAATGTCTTGTTGACCCCAAGGACTCAAGCCTGGTGTCAGTGAAAACAGAAGGGCAAACTGACTTAACAGAGACTTGCAATCTTGCTGTTGCTGCAGAGTAAGATTGGAAGAGAGTTTAAGTCCTTCCATAGACCCATCTGAAGGGTTCCTTTTAGAAGATCTGGGAGGGGTCTACTCTCATATTCTTCTTGATCAGAAGCTGGAAGGAAGGCTCCTATCTCTGGTCTAGGTACTAGAGGCCTTTGTGCAGTTGGTGTGAAATACACTATGGTCCTCCCTGGGATGGCCCAAATCCACCAGATAATTGACCTCTCCAAGCTTGGCTACAATCCTGAACGGTCCTATCCATTAGTCCTGTAAAACTCTTTGTTTTATTGGGACCATAACTAGAACTATCTGGTCTGGAGTAATCTCCACCATGTTAGCTTTCTGGTCATGCCAATGCTTGACCCGGGCTTGATCAGCATTCAAGCTTTCTGAAGCTTCAGTCATCATGTTAAACGGAAATTGTATAGTGCCTCCTTTATTTTATATTGGCCTAAGCCTAGTAGCTCCATGAGGAAAACTGTGTTGCAAAAGTTCCGATTTTGGATTGACTTTGCCACCATTTTAAGATTTGTCCGCCATTTTGATTTCTATTTGTGTGTTCTCTGTTCTAAAATGGTGGACTGGGTTTTCAACTTGCAACCAAGCCTCCCGACCTTTGAGTTCTGTTAATGTTTAGACTGTCCAAAAGCCGACTGTTTAGACTAGGTAACAAGGTCTTGCACTCCATATAAACTGTTGTCTAAGCATTGTCTACGCTCACAAGACTCATCCGTGAATACACACCGGGGACAATGTAAAGCAAACATTGAGCATGGACACAGGCCAAACTCAATTGAAATAGAATCATAAAGGGTGCTTGCTGTAGGATTTGAGAACATACATTGTCATAGTACCTCTGCGGAAATACAAACATGTATAATCCTTTGTAAAATATTGTGTGAACCGTATGTGAACTAGGCACGAACTCTAGACCACAGATTATTAATATGAAGAGGGGCTGGACAATAAACATTCCTGCTTTTATACAATTTTGAGTAATAGACGTCGAGCACTCTCTCACCTCTCTCTGTTGGGCTGGTACACATTGCGGGGTGTTGGGAGCCAGATAGCTATCTGTGTTACTTTGTAAACTGTACAGTATTAAAAGATCTGTGAATCTTTTCAGCCCGTGATTGGTGTATTTCCTTTGTGTTACTCAGCCTCGATATTTTCTCTTTCTTACAGATGGTGCTCGAATAGTGACCCTCAAGATTGATGCCATCTCGTTGAAGAGTTGACGTGGCTATCGGACCGGGATCGGACCGTGGAAAAGGGGGCCCCTTCTTGGAGGAGAAGCGACACCTCAAAAGTACTGCACAACCCGATCCCTGGACGGAGAGCATGCGGTCCGAGACGGCATCTTGACGAGGGTCCATATATCGAGGCAGGCAGTTTTTGCCGAAATCACCAACCACGAGGGTCCTTTGTTGTCCTTAGTAATCCGATCAGACCTCCCTTAGTCCTTTGAATCAGGTGAGTCGTGCCCCGATTCCTAAGTATCCTGATATTTGGTTGTAGTATTGTCCTTGTGAGCGCAATTGTTGCCAGGTAACACCAGTAATCTGCCATGCCTTGGAAATTGTCTGCCTGTTTCAGGGCGTTATTCCGCAGAGACAGACAATCTTTGCAATTTGGCCGTCCGGCCTTAAATTGGAACACACTACTCTACAATACCTGGGCATACAGATCATCAAAACCCTGAATGACCTGTAGGAAGCCAATTTCCCCCCTCTTCTCCGGTGATTCGCAGCGGATCTAAAAAATGGAACAAACTCACAATTTCCTGGCTAGGGCGAATTAATGCTGTCAAAATGGTATGCCTCCCCCGATTCCTGTACCCCTTCCAAATGTTACCAGTTGAGATACCGAAAGGGTTCTTTATGGAAGCCAAAAAGATTATGGCACGATTCATTTGGCAGGGGAAGACAGCGAGAATTCCATACAATACGTTAACACTTCCCGAAGATAAGGGAGGAGTCGCACTCCCTGACCTGAAAACTTACTACAAAGCCGCCAAGCTGCGTGTCCTAATTCCACACCTTAGGGACCGTAAAAACCTCCAATGGGTACAAATGGATAACCATTAGCTGTCCCCGGCTATGGTATCGGAATGGCTATGGACCCCACATAAAAGGGTGCAAAGGAAAATCAAAGACCACCCCATATTGAGCACCACATGGAGCATATGGCTAACAGGCAAGGAAATGCGCAAAATCACTACTTGGCCGTCCCCGCTCAGCCACCTATGGTCACCCAGCATAAACAATCATATTCCCAACGTGGGGAGGTTATAATCATGGTATGAGGTGGGCCTAGAAAGGGTGGGGCAGCTGCAGAGAAAAGATTCAATCATCACTCTCCCAGATCTGACGGAGGCATTGGGTATAGGCACTCTATCCACATTCCAGTTTATTCAACTAAAAGGTGTACTAACAAAGCCCGAATGGAGAGACAAACTTAAAAGATACCTTATCCCATTTGAGAGGCTCCTGGACTCTAAATCCGACATGAAAGGCCTCATATCTGCAATGTTCCAAGAGTTAATAGCGTCAGGAGAGGATCCACAGACCCCCTGAGAGCTAGATGGGAAAAAAGACGAAATAATGTGTGGAGGGCCTCCAAGACCTCCATATCCAGCCAATACAAACGCCATGCCATCAAACTCTTAAACAGGTGGCAATACGATCCCCTCCAACTCTCCAGAATGTCCCAGACAATCAGCCCAAGATGCTGGAGAAAATGTGGAGAAATAGCCAACCACTGGCATATGCGGTGGGGTTGCCCACGCATCAAGGTGTTCTGGGACGAGGTCCTGGGTTGGATCAAGGAAATAGACAGGATTCAAAGGGACGCTGATCCCTATTTAATATTATTTGGCCTAGAAAGAGATGAAGATGACTGGATCAGAGAGAAAGGCCTAACTCCCCACCTACAGTGGGCAGCCCAGGCCTTATTAGTGATCAAATGGAAATCCACAACAGTCCCATGAAAGAATGAATGGATCAACTTGGCCTCAAACATTTCTTCGATGGAAACAATTACCGCCTCCTTACATGACAAAGCGGCTCAATGCGAGGCTTTATGGGTGGACTTTAAGAATAAATACCTTGCAACAACCTCCAACTCCCAACCGGGGGAGCCCACAGGGTCCTGAAACAAAATGCCAAACCCAGCAAATCACTGCAGAAGGAAACTCTTATTAAGTGGTAACAGAACCGCCAGACAATGGAACAATGTTCACTGTGCCTTCGTAGAACCCACGCTACAAGAACGTTCATAAAATGTATGCTAATCCAAGAAGGGGTACGGTGTGGGTAAAGCCTAACCGTTGAAGTGATACACCCAGAAATATGGAACTACTGTTAAATTAAGAAAGTGATATGATATAATGTGTTCCGTCTCAGTTAAGCTATTACATGTTAAAGGAGATGTACAACATAATGTGACATTTTCTTTCTCCTATGTTTTTCTCCTTGTGTGTTACTCTTTTAAAACTAATAAAACCAAATAAAAAAAAAATAATAATAAAATGATGCAGACCTTCTGGGGTAGAAAAAGCTGTTTTTTCTTTGGCATGGTCAGTCATGGCAATCTGCCAATAACCACTTGTCAATTCAAATGTGCTGAGGAATTTAGATGATCGAAGCCTATCCACCAGTTCATCAGTCCTTGGCAAAGGATGTGCATCAGTCTTGGTAACTGAATTCCAGGCACTATAGTACATGCAGAATCTTAGTTCTTTGGTTCCTGCTTTTGGTATTAGTACAACTGGAAGAGCCAAGGCACCGGTGGAGTGTTCAATAACTCTAAGGTCAAGCATTTTGTTTACCTCCTCTTTGATGTGGTTGCTCACATGAACTGACATTCTGTAGCTCCTGCTTTTCACAGGTACACTATCACCGGTGTCAATGTCTTGTTGACCCCAAGGACTCAAGCCTGGTGTCAGTGAAAACAGAAGGGCAAACTGACTTAACAGAGACTTGCAATCTTGCTGTTGCTGCAGAGTAAGATTGGAAGAGAGTTTAAGTCCTTCCATAGACCCATCTGAAGGGTTCCTTTTAGAAGATCTGGGAGGGGTCTACTCTCATATTCTTCTTGATCAGAAGCTGGAAGGAAGGCTCCTATCTCTGGTCTAGGTACTAGAGGCCTTTGTGCAGTTGGTGTGAAATACACTATGGTCCTCCCTGGGATGGCCCAAATCCACCAGATAATTGACCTCTCCAAGCTTGGCTACAATCCTGAACGGTCCTATCCATTAGTCCTGTAAAACTCTTTGTTTTATTGGGACCATAACTAGAACTATCTGGTCTGGAGTAATCTCCACCATGTTAGCTTTCTGGTCATGCCAATGCTTGACCCGGGCTTGATCAGCATTCAAGCTTTCTGAAGCTTCAGTCATCATGTTAAACGGAAATTGTATAGTGCCTCCTTTATTTTATATTGGCCTAAGCCTAGTAGCTCCATGAGGAAAACTGTGTTGCAAAAGTTCCGATTTTGGATTGACTTTGCCACCATTTTAAGATTTGTCCGCCATTTTGATTTCTATTTGTGTGTTCTCTGTTCTAAAATGGTGGACTGGGTTTTCAACTTGCAACCAAGCCTCCCGACCTTTGAGTTCTGTTAATGTTTAGACTGTCCAAAAGCCGACTGTTTAGACTAGGTAACAAGGTCTTGCACTCCATATAAACTGTTGTCTAAGCATTGTCTACGCTCACAAGACTCATCCGTGAATACACACCGGGGACAATGTAAAGCAAACATTGAGCATGGACACAGGCCAAACTCAATTGAAATAGAATCATAAAGGGTGCTTGCTGTAGGATTTGAGAACATACATTGTCATAGTACCTCTGCGGAAATACAAACATGTATAATCCTTTGTAAAATATTGTGTGAACCGTATGTGAACAAGGCACGAACTCTAGACCACAGATTATTAATATGAAGAGGGGCTGGACAATAAACATTCCTGCTTTTATACAATTTTGAGTAATAGACGTCGAGCACTCTCTCACCTCTCTCTGTTGGGCTGGTACACATTGCGGGGTGTTGGGAGCCAGATAGCTATCTGTGTTACTTTGTAAACTGTACAGTATTAAAAGATCTGTGAATCTTTTCAGCCCGTGATTGGTGTATTTCCTTTGTGTTACTCAGCCTCGATATTTTCTCTTTCTTACAGATGGTGCTCGAATAGTGACCCTCAAGATTGATGCCATCTCGTTGAAGAGTTGACGTGGCTATCAGACCGGGATCGGACCGTGGAAAAGGGGGCCCCTTCTTGGAGGAGAAGCGACACCTCAAAAGTACTGCACAACCCGATCCCTGGACGGAGAGCATGCGGTCCGAGACGGCATCTTGACGAGGGTCCATATATCGAGGCGGGCAGTTTTTGCCGAAATCACCAACCACGAGGGTCCTTTGTTGTCCTTAGTAATCCGATCAGACCTCCCTTAGTCCTTTGAATCAGGTGAGTCGTGCCCCGATTCCTAAGTATCCTGATATTTGGTTGTAGTATTGTCCTTGTGAGCGCAATTGTTGCCAGGTAACACCAGTAATCTGCCATGCCTTGGAAATTGTCTGCCTGTTTCAGGGCGTTATTCCGCAGAGACAGACAATCTTTGCAATTTGGCCGTCCGGCACCACAGGAGGGGTCGCCTGCATGTACTATGTACTGTAAGTATGGTATTGGTAGTATAGTGTTCAACGATATTTGGCACAGACAAATTAGACATGCTTCCGAACTTCAGTGGCCAATCAATGGTAGCTTTGAGATTTCTCGTATAGAGTATTTAGAATCTATATTGTTAAAGAAAAAAGCTAGACCTGTAGCATTTGATATATTACAAAATTGGAAAAAAGAAGCTATGCAGCAGCTTAAAAGTAGAGAGAATCATGCGCGCCGACATATGTCAAATGCCAAGAAAGCATTATTGTATGGTCAGCAAAAATAGTCAGAGTCAGTTAGAAACATGGATAGGGCTTTTCAACTTGGTATACAGAAAATATATCCGTCTAAAGATTTTCATGTATCAGATGAATTGATTGATAAGCTTTTAAATGAATGAAGACCTGGTGCCACTGCACCACTTCCTTATGTACCTATCTGTGCTGCCTTACCTCTTCCTGCTGTTGCTCCTCCTCCCGTAGTAATTCCTGCTCCTCTTATTACTCCTCCTATTACTCTTCTTATTGCTCCTCCGCCGCCACCTATTGCTCTGTTTCCTATTGTTGTTCTTCCGCATGTACCTCCACCTTTGCCTGCTGTTGTGGTTCCGGTAGATTTGCCTTTGGCGCCAATAATAGCACCTTCATTACCTGTTGTACAAGATTTGTCTACACTTCCTCTTCCAAGCGGTTCTGTTCCGCTTGTAGTTGATAAGGGAGCGGGTACTGAATCAAAAATTGTAACTCATAATACAGTTTCTAAAGAGAGAAAGATAGACCTGAATGCATGGGCTAGACAGTGCATGGAGAAATGTCAGGACTCGGGGCTGGCAAAGACGGGGAGTTTTAAACATGCCTCTTAAGCGGGATAGGACTGGTAACTACAATCCCCAACATCCTCTGGATCTGCGTATAGTTCAACACGCGCGCGCTTGGCCAGCTGTCTGGGATTAAGGACAGCATATTAACTAGCAATAGCAGCAGGCAAGTGTGGATTATTGTGATTCAGCGGTGGAGGCAGGCAGGCCGCGTGCGGAAAGGAGCGATGGAAATCAGAACTTCATGAACTGCAGACGGCCGCATTTCAGAAGGAGCAGGAGAGTGCAGATAAGGATCACAGCTCTACGATCATTGGGCCTCATTACACGGACGGCGGTGGACCAAGGTGCTATTAGCACCTTGGTCCATGCTGGTAAAATACCGGCACCGCCTTGGTGGAAAGGGGAAATACCGCCCTAATCCAAGGTTGGTGGGGTGGTAATTCCCCCTTCCCCCATTGCCCTTCCGCATTCCCATTTTTGCCCCATAGGGCATAATGGGAATGGGGAAGGTGCTCATTACGGCACCACAAATTGCGGTACTGTAATTAGCTTCCTGGTCCCTTTGCGGGTTGGTTTTTAACGCCTGCAAAAAGCAGGCGTTAAATTCTCCAACCAGCAAAGGGACCTCGTAGTAAGGCGGTAAGGGTTAACGGTCACCGGTACCATTAACGGTGACCGTTAACCCTTACCGCCGTCCTTGTAATGAGGCCCATTGTCTGGGAAGTCCCGTGGGGCTCCCCAGACCAAAGATAAGTATGGGGAAAGGTACGGTCATTGCTTACATTGTCTGGAGTGATTTACAACAGGTTGCATTTTGTCTGGGAAGTCCCAAGGGGCTCCCAGACTTAAGATAAGTAACGGCGAATGCTTTTGAATGTTGTGCTGGGAAATTCCAGGGTGTATCGAGCAATAGTTAATCTGCATCAATCATGGTGCCTATGTACAATGAAATAGTCACGGACAAATCACTCTGTATAATACATGGGAATTACGTTAAACAAGTCAACTAATCTTCACTGGTGCAGTAAACTAGTGGAGGGGGGCATCATTATGTTATATGTTGCTTTGCTGCCCGAAGGGCCATGTGTCTTGTCTAATCAGTATGGGAAGTTTTCCTAATGTTTGTTTTCATCCTGTTGCTTTTGCTTGCTTTTGTGTTTTCTTGTGAACCAGCCAGTGTTAGTACACGAATTAAGGTGTGCTAGTTAGGAAGGAAGTAGGTGTTAGTTGTTGACAGTGTTACATGCTAGACAGCGTAGGGTTCTTTCCTGGTGCTTCCCCTGTTCCATCCAAAGTAGGAGTTCCTTACCCTTTTTCCGGTGTTCCTAAACCCCCATCCTATCCACAACCTCCCCCTAACCCCTCTTCCCCCCATTGGCTGCCACGTGGCGACCTGTTTTATATATCAGGCGTCTGTGCCAACCACGGTGGGAGGGTCGAGTTCATTCGGCTTCCGTGGTTCAGGGGAGAGTGTGGATCGCTCTTCCTTTCCATTCAAGTGTGATTGTGACATAATAAGCCACCCCCATAATGGGATACTCACAACCACCCAAGCCAAATGGACACGACACCTCCACCTTTAGCCGACGTGCTAAAGGCATTACAAGATATCCAAATTGAATTAGCGCATGCTCGGCTGGAATCTACTACTCTGAAAACCCAGGTACAAGGCTTGGTAGCACAAGGTACACCGTTAGTGGGTCCTAATACATTCAATACTGGGGGCACCTCCACTAGCAGAAATCCCACTGTCATTGTGCAACCTCCTAGTAGCATACCCCTGGCAGCACCCGAACGTTTTTCAGGGGATCCTAGAAAATATATGACCTTTCTTACCCAATGTAGACTTCATTTTTTGTTCAAGCATGCGGCATTTGAAACTATCCAAGCCAGAACTGCCTTTGTAATATCATATTTGACAGGCGATGCCGCAGCATGGGCAATGCCTCTGGTACAGAAAGATGATCCTTTGTTATATAATTGGGATAATTTCTTATCAGAATTTGGCAGACTGTTTGATAGACGGGAAGTCTTACTGGCACAAGGCAAAGAGTTGTTAGGTTTAAGACAGGGGTCCCGAGATTTGGTAGCACAGTTTAACAGATTAGTGATTGAAACATAATGGCCAGTGCAAAACAGACGGTATTGTTTTACCAAGGGTTACGGGAAGAACTGAAAGATGCAATTGCGCAAGTAGAGCCGCAACCAAGTACCTGTACGGCCATGATAGATCTGGCTCTTAGGCTGGATCATCGGATGAATGAGAGAAAAGGAGATAAAAAGAAATCAGATGCTGTGCCGTTTGTGAGATTAGATCGGAGTAGGGTAGGAAGGAGTAGTGAGGTTGAACCAATGCAAATTGGTAGTGTAAGAGGGCCATTATCAGAGGCAGAAAAGGAACAGCGGAAGCTTAACAGGTTGTGTTTGTACTGTGGAAAGGCAGGCCATTTTATGCGCACCTGTCCTAATACTTCACAGAGCCAGATAGGAGGGGAACGGAGCACAAAGGAGGCGGGAAAAGAGTTGGGCCGACCTTAGGGGGAACTCAGGTGACAGGCCCAAAGCAATTAAAGTTCCCCAAATTGGTGGCAAATACAGTTGAGAGTAAGACATCTCACTTGTACATATTAGTGACATTATGTTGGGCAATATCCAATCAGACAGTACTGGCTATGATAGACTCAGGGGCCACAGGTAATTTTGTAGACATTACATTGGCCAAACAATTGGGTCTGCCGTTACAAGACAAACAAAGAGTGGAAGGGGTGCAGTCAGTGGATGGATCTCCTTTAGTGTCAGGACCTATAAGACAACAAACACAAAAGTTGTGGATGACATTTACATCTGGTCATAGTGAAGACATTACTTTTTATTTGATAGCCGCACCAGTTTGGTTTGATTTTGGGAATGCCTTGGTTAGTGCAACACAATCCAAGGATTGTGTAGAGTTTGATGAACAGAGTTGTAAAGAACACATGGTACCAGAAGTGGGACCCACTGCTTGGTTGGTTAAACAGGAAAGCAGGGAGCAATTGGTGGGAGCCGTGGAATCAGGAATTCCCCCGCAATACCAAGAGTTCACCAAGGTATTTGACAAAGGTGGGGCAGAACAACTACCTCCCCATTGACCTTATGATTGTGTCATTGAACTGGAGGCTGGGGCGAAGCTGCCTTGCAGTAGAATGTGTGCCCTTACAGAGAGACGGAAAATAAACATTTAAGAGAGTATCTGGATGAAATGTTAGAGAAGGGGTTCATTAGACATTCCACGTCCCCAGTCTCTTTCTCCTTTGTTTTTTGTCCCAAAGAAAGAGGAAACATTACGCACCTGTATTGACTACCGCGCATTAAACAAGGTAACCATTAAGAATAGGTTTCCATTGCCTTTAATTTCAGTATTACTGGATCAGGTGCGGGCAGCAAAAATATACACTAAATTGGATTTAAGAGGAACATACCACTTGATAAGAGTAAAGGAGGGGGATGAGTGGAAAAAGGCATTTCGGACAAAGTTTGGATCATTCGAATACTTGGTTATGCCGTTTGGATTATGCAATGCTCCTGCGGCATTTCAATTCTTTATGCAAGAAATTTGAGGGACTTCATTGATGTATTTGTTATAGTGTACATTGATGATATTTTGATTTATTCAGTTTCATTGGAACAGCATGTTCAACATGTGAGGGCAGTGCTTCAGAGGCTGCGGGTTTATCAGCTTTGTGTCAAACTGGAGAAATGTGCTTTTCACACTAGACAAGTGGAGTTTCTGGGGTTTATACTAACTCCAGAGGGGGTAGTGATGGATGCCAAGAAAGTACAGGCTGTGACAGATTGGCCATCGCCACAATGCATCAAGGATATACAATCATTTCTAGGATTTGCCAATTTCTTTCAGCGTTTTATTAGTAATTTCTCAGCACTAGTAACGCTGATTACTCGACTCCTCAAAAAAGCAACACCATTCATTTGGGGTTCTGAAGCAGAAAGGGCTTTTCGGGAGTTAAAAATTGCATTTAATACTGCATCTGTGTTGAAACACCCAGACACAAATTAAGCTTTTCAAGTGGAGACAGATGCTAGTAATATGGCGATAGGGGCTATTTTGTCACAGAAGGATAAGGAGGGGGTATGCACCCGGTGGCCTTCTATTCTAGAAAACTATCACAGTGTGAACAGAATTATTCTATAACAGACAAGGAGTTGCTGGCTATTCGATCAGCCTTCTTAGAATGGAGGCATTACCTATTGGGGGCGAAGCATCAGGTGGTGGTGGTAACGGATCACAAGAACTTGCAATACTTTAAGACTGCTCATAAACTTAGCCCCAGGCAATTACGCTGGTCGCAATACTTTAATGAATTCAATTTTGTGGTAACATTCAGACCAGGAAAGAATAATGGCAAGGCAGACGCATGATCTAGGCAGCAAAATTTGGAGAGTGTGGGGAGTGAAATAAGAGCAATTATTCCTCCAGAAAAAGTTATTGGAGCTATTACAAAAAATCTAATTGATGAGGTCAAGAGGGCTCTTCCACCCCGGCAAATCCATGAGTGGCAGGACAGTCATCCAGCAAGGAAGGTGCGGCAGGGGTTGCCCTACCATCAAGATCTATTGTTTTTACCTACTGAGGAAAAACAGGGAAAACCCCTATATTGGTGTCATAATTCTCCAATAGCAGGACACGCTGGTCAAAGGAAAATGCAAACCATGTTGGAAAAATACTTTTGGTGGCCTACTTTGAGGCAGGATGTGGGAAAATATCTATTACAATGTGAGAATTGCATGCAAAACAAAGCAGATCATGTATAAAAAGAGAGGGTTACTACAACCGTTACCCACACCTGAAAAAGTATGGACACACATTTCAATGGATTTTATTACAGACCTCCCACCCGATAATCAGTTTGACACCATCTGCGTAGTGGTGGATTTTCTGTCCAAGCAAGCTCATTTCATTACTTGTGAAGGAATACCTGGAGCCGGCAAGTTAGCAGAGTTGTTCCTTCAACATGTGGTTAGACTACATGGGATGCCCAAGAGTAGTGTCTCGGACAGAGGACCACAGTTTATATCAACATTTTGGCGTGCTTTATGTCACATGTTGGGAATCAACTGTGCCTTATCTACCAGTTATCACCCTCAAACTGATGGTCAGACAGAAAGAGTAAATCATACACTCAAACAATATTTGCGTGGCTATTTAGGTGATGGCCGGGAGCCTTGGGTGAAGGCATTATGGTTGGCAGAGTTTGCCTATAACAACACGCTGAATTAATGTTTGTATGGGCATGAGCAAAACATGATACCAGAACATTTACCTGAAGTAGAGAATGCACCAGTATTACAAGGCCGTAAACAGTTGCTTCTTAAGATCAGACAGAAAGCACACACGCATTTGGAACAGGCTAAGGAGATATATAAAAAACACGCTGACAAACACAGACAGGAGAGTCCTAGCTATAAGGAAGGAGACAGAGTTTGGTTATCAACCAGAAATCTATCTATAGTAGGATCTCGTAAATGAATGCCTAGATTTATTGTACCTTATGAAATCGTTACATGTGTTTCATCTACAGCTATGAAATTGCGTTTGCCAAAGACTCTACCTATACACCCGGTGTTCCATGTGCCTTTGCTTAAACCTGCAGATCCAGGAACGACGACGAAAAAACCTCCAGCCATAGTGAGAGAAGGGCAAACAGAATACGAAGTAAAGCGCATTGTGGATTCCAGAAGAAGATTTCAACAATTGTGGTATTTGATCCAGTGGGAAGGTTACGGGCCTGAGGATTGTTATTGGGAACCAGCACGAGATGTCCATGCTCCCAGGTTGGTTAAACAATTTCATTTACGCCATCCGGGTAAACCGTGTCCTGGGAGGAGCCCTGGAAGGGGAGGTAATGTCAGGACTCGGGGCTGGCAAAGACGGGGAGTGTTTAAACATGTGGGATAGGACTGGTAACTACAATCCCCAACATCCTCTGGGTCTGCGTGTAGTTCAACACACGCGCGCTTGGCCAGCTGTCTGGGATTAAGGACAGCATATTAACTGGCAACGACAGCAGGCCGGTGTGCCTTATTGTGATTCAGCGGTGGAGGCAGGCAGGCCGCGTGCGGAAAGGGGCGATGGAAATCAGAACTTCATGAACTGCAGACGGCCGCATTTCGGAAGGAGCAGGAGAGTGCAGATAAGGATCACAGCTCTACGGTCATTGTCTGGGAAGTCCCATGGGGCTCCCCAGACCAAAGATAAGTACGGGGAAAGGCACGGTCATTGCTTACATTGTCTGGAGTGATTTACAGCAGGTCGCATTTTGTCTAGGAAGTCCCAAGGGGCGCCCAGACTTAAGATAAGTAACGGCAAATGCTCTTGAATGTTGTGCTGGGAAATTCCAGGGTGTATCGAGCAATAGTTAATCTGCATCAATCATGGGGCCTATGTACAATGAAATAGTCACGGACAAAAGACTCTATATGATACATGGGAATTACGTTAACCAAGTCAACTAATCTTCACTGGTGCAGTAAACTAGTGGAGGGGGACATCATTATGTTATATGTTGCTTTGCTCCCCGAAGGGCCATGTGTCTTGTCTAATCAGTATGTACTCTTCCCCCCATTGGCTGCCACGTGGTGACCTGTTTTATATCTCAGGCGTCTGTGCCAACCACGGTGGGAGGGTCGAGTTTATTCGGCTTCCGTGGTTCGGGGGAGAGTGTCGATCTCTCTTCCTTTCCATTCAAGTGTGATTGTGACAAGAAAGGTGAACAATCTGATGTTTTCGCCACACTCTCTAATCTAGAAAGTTTTCCTGAGAAAAATGGATTTTTCTGCCTCACAGTTTCTGACTAGACCTTTGCCACCGGAATTTAGTGAAGTTCTGGAGTTTTTAAAGGTCTAGTCAGAAACTGTGAGGCAGAAAATTGATGTGATGAAATTGTCAAACGCACTCCATCCGAAGAACAATGAATTACCGCATTTAATTCTTTCACAGTATAAGATTTCAGTTGATGGTGAGCAAGCTTTGAAGTGTATAGTTTCTGATTTTGTACACCGTGGGGTAATTGAAGAAATTGCAGGAAGTTTGTGCAATAGTCCAATTTTACCTGACCTGTGTATAAGAAAGGGGGTAATGCAATTCCTTTTCGTTTCATTATCGATTTACACACTATCAACAAGATTGTTGTTCCACAATGTCCAATTTTGCCTGATGTAACAACGATATTAACGATGATTCCAGTTTCTGCTACTCATTTTAGTGTTGTGGATCTTAAGAATGCCTTCTTTAGCATTCCTATACACGAGGATAGCAGATACTTGTTCGTGTTCACCCTAGGGGGACGCTTGTTTACATTCACCCGTGTGCCAAACAGTACACAGAAAGTTTACAGTAGGGCTTTGAAAGAACAGCTCGACACACTTGAGGTGGCTACTACTTGTACTTTGCTACAATATGTCGATGATCTTCTTTGGGCTGCAGATTCAGAAAATGCTTGCAAGGAATGCACTGTGTTATTGCTTATTCATTTAGCAAAACATGGACATAAAGCTTCACTGAAAAAGTTTCAATATTGTCGACAGGAGGTCGCCTACCTAGGCTATCTCCTGTCAAAGGAGGGAAGAAGATTGACACCTGAACAAATTAAAATCATTTCTAGCATGTCTGTCCCAAATACACAGAAGGAAGTCAGAGCCTTGATAGGAATGGCTTCTTACTGTAGGCAGTGGATCCCCAATTTTTCGCTAGTGATAAAACCAATGGTGGCATTGACAAAGAAGGGCATTTCTTTGCCCCTACTGTGGAACTTGGAACACCAGAAAGCTATTGATCTGCTCAAGACTGCACTGTGTTCAGCACCGGATTTGGGCACACCAAATTATGAAAAGGCCTTCGAGTTGTATGTGCATGAACGTGATGGATGTGCTTTGGCTGTGTTAACGCAGGTCTATAAAATAAGGCAGGGAACCCTCTTTTTTTCTAAGGGGGCTTGACTCCAGAGGGTAAGGCAACAATTAGGAAAGTAATCGGAGTCAACAGCTACCCTAGTCATTGACGCTTTCAGTAGGAAAAAGATCACAGTGGGGCTAACTTAGCACATATCAGCTAGCTCATGTCCTGGAGACAGTCCGGTGAAACTACCAGCAGGTTCCACAACTTTTTCCGCTGGTTTTTCCATCTACTCACCGTACCAGAAACACCTGAACTTTGTGTGTGTCGACAAGTTTTCATACTGCCTTGACATTGGCAGTATATGTAATCATAATCACCATTGTTGTACTAACCCACCCATGCGTATAATTACTGCATAACTTTGTACAAACTTATTGGTTTTCCTGTGCCAAGGATGGAATACTTTACCTTTCGACTCTTGTAAAGGTTTTTAATTGTGTAAATCTAATAAATCACATTCTTTAATGTTAGAAAAAGATATCTTGATCTTTTGGTGTTTATGTTATGAGCTAACTGATATGTGCTAAATTAGCCCCACTGTGATCTTTTTCCTACTGAAAGCGTCAATGACTAGGGTAGCTGTTGACTCCGATTACTTTCCTAATATGTGTTAACGCAGGAACATGGAGGGAAGAATAGGCTGTGTGGTTACTTTTCCTCCACCCTTGATCCTGTTGCATGCGCTTTGCCGAGATATCTGAGAGCTGTCGCTGCTGCGTCTGTAAAACAGAGCGAGGGTATGGTCCTAGGCCATGCTTTAATCTTGTCGGTACCTCACTCTGTAGACGTTCTATTAAACAGAACGCAAACACAACATCTTACTTCCGCACGATTAACGAGATACAAATTGATCTTGTTTGCATTGCATATACAAATTAAAAGATGTTGTGTTTTAAATCCGGCTGAATTATAACCTCTTCCGCAAGATATTGCTTGCAGTGACGAAATGTCACATGACTGCCTTTATACCACAGAACAAGAAACTAAAGGCAGGATTGATTTGAAAAATACGCCTTTGAACGATCCACGAGGGGAGCTGTTTTGCGATGGCTCCTGCTTCAAACTTCCAGATGGTACATCCACTGCTGCTTACGCCATCACTTCACTAAGCATGATTGTGGAAACCAAAAGAATTTCACATAACTCCGCCAGGCCGCAGAGATTATTGCATTAACTCGAGCTTGTGAACTTTCCGAAGGGCTTAGAGTGAATATATATACTGATAGTCAGTATGCTTTTGGGGTGGTTCACAACTTCAGTAGACTTTGGGCAGAACAAGGTTTCTTGACCTCACATGGAACTAAAATCCAATATGGCACCTTGATAGTTCAGCTACTTCCCACTCAGCTAGCAATTATGAAGTGCGCAGCACATCAGAAAATCATAGACGATGTAGGAAAAGGGAACACTTTTGCTGACCAGATAGCCAAACAGAGTGCTACTGATCTCTATTCAGGTATGTATACTACAAGGGAAGCAACAGACATTTGTACTATTGATGAAGGAATTGATTCCATAGGAAATATTCAAGCAGATGCCACTCTAGAGAAAACCAAGCAATGGGCTGAGGGCTTGGCGAGGTTGGATGAAGATAGGTGTTGGGTGGATAACTCAGAGGGAAAATGGATGCTGCCAGATGCGTATGTAACTATGATGATTTCAATGGCTCATGGTCCAAGTTATATATGGATAAGGAAAATATGCAAAATGTAAGAATATGTCTGGGTAAATCTTAACATCCCAAAAAATGCTGAGCGTTTTGTCCAGAGTTGTATGGTCTGTCTACAGCATAATGTGTAGAAGGGTACCTCGACACCAAGGGGTAGTTTTGGTCCACCTCCTGTCCCTTTCGAGGTAATTCATTGTGATTTCATTGAAATGGAGCGCTGCAATAATTTTAAATACGTTTTGGTAGTTATTTGTGCTTTCAGTAAATGGGTTGAAGCCTTCGCTGTGAAAGATGCCAAAGCAATGACAACGGCGAAAACCATGCTTAAGGAATATTTTCCTAGTTTTGGTTTGCCGAGGGTCATTTGGTTGGATAATGGTCCTCATTTTACCGCTGCTGTTATTCTGCAAGTGTGTGCGGGATTACAGATCGATAAACGGTTCAATTCGGCTAGCACTGGACTGGTAGAACGTCACAATGGTATTCTGAAGAACAAATTCGCTAAGGCGTGTGCCGGCACCAATTTGAAATGGCCAGATGCCTTACCGATAGTGCTTCTCTCCATGCGCACAACCCAACAGACTAGGACTGGGCTCTCCCCTTATGAGGGTGTTATGGGGTGGCCAGCTAACATTTGGAATCTTACTAAGCCAAGGGCCCTGAGGGATATGGAGCACTTCTTTCTGAGTACTGTGAGCAGTTAACTCAAAATTTGTATTTGATTTATCAACAGGTGCAGAAGAAGCCCTCCCAGTTAAATACGAGGGGCAAGGTCACAGAATCCGACCCGGCGACTGGGTGCTCATGAAGTCATTTGAGAGAGCATCCAGTCTCGCACCGCGCTGGAGAGGACCTTACCAGGTCCTGTTGGCCACACAGACTGCCATACGAGTAGCGGGGAAACAACACTGGATCCACGCTACGCATGTCAAGAGGATACCTTTCCCTTTGCCACACGACGGAGAAGGCAAGGAGAAACTTACTTGCTCTGTTCCCAATGATCAATCAGCATTGAGCAGCACCGAGGGTGTTTCGGAGACACTTCCTGAGCCCAAGGGGTATGGGGAGACTGCTGCTTTGTCTCCAAACTCTTCTACAGATCCTTCTGCACCTCTGTCCGGTTCTTTTGTCATTTCATCAATTCCATTGGGAAGCAACAACACACTGTTCGCAGATCACACAGTACCAGGAGTCACAAGGTACAATGCGTCCACGGCACTAGTCTCACTGCATAAATACGACTGTGCCCACAGGGGAACGATCACAGAGCTTGTCATTTGCCACCTTTTTGCACTGAGGAAGAAGAGGTGGCTGGGGACTGGGAAAGACTATTTACAGTTAAGAAACCACGTGATCAGGAGATCACCAGCAAATGGACTACAGAGTTTTTCGCAGGAACTTTTCAGAAAAGGGCTTCAAGGAACAATGCCTGCTATCGTCCCTACTCATGTGGAACAATCGATCAATCATGTGGCCAACAATGACATTGGACGATCAAATACATGGGGCCTCATTACGACCCTGGCGCTCCTGTAATGAAGGTTGCCGGTACGGGACCGGCACCCTTCATTATGGGAGGCCCTATTATGAGGATCCCTTTGCGGGACCAGGGAGGGGGAGAGGGAGCTAATAACGGGCCATTTGTAATGTGCCCATTATTATCTCCCTCCCCATTCCCATTGAGCCCTATAGGGGCTAATTACCCAGTAATTCCTCATTGCAGGAACCCGGTATTGGAGCCCGGTATGGAGGCAGCCATGGCGCTATTAGCACCATGGCTACCTCCATACTCGGAATGAGGCCCATGGTCTTTTAAGACGTATTGGCCCTCATTCCGAGTTTGGGGGTAAGGGAAAAACGATGCCGGGAAAGGATTACCGCCATCGCTTACTGCTACGGGCTATTCTGACCAACCAGACCACTATTTACAGCACCGTAAAGTACGATGCTGTAAATAGTGGTCAGGGCGCAAGCACGCGACACACCATGCCAGCATTAGCGGTATGCCGTAAACCGGAGAAGATCACAAGTGATGCGGACATGCAAATAACGGCCTCCTAAAGGCCGAAAAAAAGGTTCATACTGGCATGGTGTAAAAACCCTGAGCAGTGCTTCCAAGAGCCACAGGTGCACAAAATCAGCACAGGTGTAGGCAATGGAGCCAGGGCCAGTACAAAAGGAGCACACTCACACACCACACCCCCTCCCCCACCAAGATGATACCAATAGTAGTAGCAATCCTGGAGCTGGAGGCCCTGCTTGCAATGCCTCAACAACAACAACAACAACAGCCACCACCACAGAGGAGACGCAGGGGGAGAAGGAGGGTGAGACAGGCCCAGCATGCCCCACCAGTGCAGCCACCATTACCACGCCCGCATCCCCAATCCCTCGCATCAGAGCCACCCCCTTCAACCTAACAGCTGACCAGATCCACACCATGTACCGGCTTGACCGTGACACCATCACCACCATAGTGGACCTGATACACAACGACATAGTGAGTCTCATAGAAATATGCACCGCCATCCCCCCTCTACTGAAGGTAGTGTCTGTGCTCCACTTCATTGCCACAGGCACCTACCAGCACACAGTGGGGCACATGCATGGCATATCACAACCCTTATTTTCCTGGATACTGAACCAAGTGTTGGATGCCCTCCTCAAGCACAAAAGGGACTACATATCCCTACCACGGACTCCCCATGAGATATTCGATACAAAAGTTGCATTCCATGTACTATTGTGTAGGTACCCTCGACTGCACCCACGTGGAGTTGGTGGTCCCGCATGCCATAGAGGTGGTGTATCACAACCTCAAGCAATACCACTCCATCAATGTGCAGATGGTATGCGACGCAAGCAAGATCATCACACATTGTTGTGCCCGATATCCAGGATCAACTCATGACTCTTTGGTACTGCGGAACTCCACGCTACCACGCTACATGGAGCGACATGCTGGACGACGTGCCTGGCTGCTTGGTGAGGTTCCTGACTGGGTCATGGAAGTGCACCGGGGTTGTGAGGTAGGTGGCTGCATACTCCAACTGGGTGTGAATGGGGGGGGATGCATACTCCACCTGGCTGGGAAGGGGGGTTGCATACTCCACCTGGCTGGCAAGGGGGGATGCATACTCCACCTGGCTAGGAAGGGCGGGATGCATACTCCACCTGGCTGGGAAGGGGGGGATGCATACTCCACCTGGCTGGGAAGGGGGGGTGCATACTCCACCTGGGTGGGAATGTTGACATCAGTGCACGATGTGCACATCACCGAACACTGTGCCCCAAAACAACTGAAATGGTACATGACAACCAAATATCATAGTGATGAAGTAAGGCTGACACCTATCACTACATGACTAACAGGTAACCAGCCCACATCCCACAACACATGCACCATTCATCAGCGGCGCTCACACACCGTAAGGTCATCCTGCACTATGCACTGCATATGCACCATGTTGCTGTCTCCAGCATATCACCACACAGGACAGTCATCCCTGAGAGTGCATTGAACTGAGTCCACCAGGGATACCACAGTGTGTCACTGGTTCGGCACAACCATAGGAGTGCTGCATGTCACCATGGAACTGATCAGTGCAGAATGCCCACTATAGAACTGACTACAGCCAACGCTCCCTACTACCAAATCCTACAGAACACAACTCATCACTGATTTTACACCAACACTGCTGTATGCATATACGATGCATATGCAACAAGATGTCAGTGCACACCATGACCCATCTTGAAGATGCAACCCACACCATTATTCCATTGCACAGGACACATAGCGGGGCCAGAAATGGGGTCAATGCATCCATGGTCATGTGCGTGTGGGCACAAATTACCTGTTGCCATGTGAGACTAGTACAGTTGTCCAACATGAATGTGCGAACATTTACCTTCATTCCGCTCTCATGCAGGTGATGGTGGCTATCCGTGGAAGCCGTGGCTCATGACCCCTGTCAGGAGGGACGTGCTGTGCGGTAGTCATTGATCGCACAATATTTCTGACACACAAGTCAGCAGAGGGTGAAATAATGTTAGGACATGGGGCACTGGGTGTGGGGATACATGTACACTATGCACTGTGCAAGATTAAATGACACATGCGCAATGATGAATGTCCACTCTGGTTATTTTTTTGTAACACAACCGGTGTATTAGAAGTGAAAATATGAACGTGAAAAACAAACGCTCCACCACCCTCACCCCCCCACAACAACCCCACACACCCTCACCCCCCTCCGCCTCCTCCCACAACAACCCCACACACCCTCACCACCCTTCCCCTCCCCCCACAACTCCCTCACACATCCTCACCCCCGTCAACCTCCCCCCACAACTCCCCCACACACCCTCACCCCCCTCCCACCACAACACTAGTCCCATAGGGTCCATGTAGCCCACATGAGGCTGCCAGTATAGTCACTCTGCGCTCCCGGAGCCAGGGGGAGGCATGTCCCGTCGGCGCTGAGCACGGAGCGATCGACGGAGCAGGCTGGTCTGGGTAGAGTTGCTCGTGGACGGTGTGTCCTCATGCTGAGGCTGTTGGTCGGGATGAGCAGCCTCCAAAGCATCGGCTATGCGGCCGAGCACCTCGCAGAGGTCATTAGTGTTTTCGGTTATGGGCTGGCCCAGTGCCCTCAAATCAGCACGCCACTCCTCCCTGGCCTGGCGATTGTCCTGCACGAATTCCAGTATCAGGGAAGAGAGCTGATCAGCCCGCTGTGCACCGGCGGATGAAGCAGTGGCCCTGCTGGGGATCGGGCTGACATGTCCTGCCGGCGCTCCCTCAACAGGACTGTACACGGGACTACCATGTCCCTGTCTGTTCTTGGCCAGACTGCTCCAGTGTGTCGTTCTCACCAGAGTCACTGGAGGATACCTGGGGGTTTGAGAAATCTTCAGGGGTGTGCACAAATTCCACAGTGTCATCCTCAGTTGTTCCCCAGATGTCATTGGGGCTGTCCTCAACTTCGAGGGGGGCCGTGGCTGTCACCTCCCTTGCCACACTGGACTCCTCGGACCATGGCGTTGGGCAGGTGTCTGCAGGGAGTGCAGGGAGGGGTGGGGGTGGTTGTGGTACACCCTCAATGGGCCTTGCTGGTGCTGGTGGTGTACGTCCCAGTGGTGTCTTTGTCGCTGGGACACAGCGGCCCCTGCCTTGGCCCCTGGATGTGCTGGGACGGTTGCTATCCTGCTCCTCACTGTCATGCTCACTGCCTGTGGGGGTGGAAGAGAGGAACGCATGAGTGATGTTTGGATAGCCAGCATTCATACATGGCTACGATTGCACATTCAGACAATTGTGGGTAATCAGCATTTGTGTAGGGAACAGCACGTCATTCCATACATGGGTGGTAAATGCATGCATATGTCGGTGTCACTCATGCTGGCCAGGAACTGTGCTGTCTAACATGCACAATGTTTACATCAACGACCCTGTGTGCCTCATGGAATTAGCAACTTTGTGTGGTATGTGTCATGTACGTTACGGCCTTGCACCAGGCACTGGCTTGGGTCTCACTTGCTTTGGCATAATTTACAGGGGGGTGTGTGTGACCGACCATGGCGTCACTCTTTGGCCAGACGTTTGCAGTGACTTTCATCACATTTGCCTTGGCAGTATTTACTTTGGACACTCACCTCCATCAGCGGATGACATGGCGCCACACTCCATTTCTCTGACCCCTTCAATGGATTCTGCCCATATCATGCCCGCACATGTCTTTTCCCACGGCATGAGCTTTATTGGCTAACTTGGTCCTCCTCCGGTCTCCAAGGACTAGTTTCGGTTCGCAGAAAGGATGCTCCGCACCCTCAGCCGCAGGTCATCCCACTTTTTGCGGCAATCCTTTACCGTGCGGGGGGGTGTTGCCCACTGCGCTCACCTTCTGGCATACTAGTGCCCAGATTTCTTTTTTTTCAGCACCGCCTCCCTCCGCATGTTGCTGCTAAATACAGTCCCAGCATGCTCGTGTAGGGTATCTATGAGCATTTGTAGCTCATCTGGGCTGAACCGCTCCTTTCGGAGGCAGGCAGCTCCCTTCTTTGGTGCTTTGGTCATTCCTGGGTGGTTGTAGGAACTTTCAGGTCGGTCACCAGTGTGCCAGGGGTCCTGTGTGGTGAGGATGGCAATGGACTGTGTTTTTTTCTTTTAATTTCAGTTTTATTAGTTTTTCAAAGGTAGAAGTTTGACAATCATTTACAAGCATTTTCCACCAACAAGTCAAATAAGAGTTTTCACAAAGAGAGCAACCGTGTATAAAACATATAAAGTCTTTGCAGATCACATAAATTTCCAATAGCATCGTCCAAACCAATTACCTACACCCCGCTCCCCTCGCCCCTATTTACATATCGCCGTCTGCCGGGCTAGAAGAAACCAAATGTTACATCTGAACCATTCTCATATTTATAACATAGGACACATGAGCACAATTTAACCTGTGAATTCGATATAGCAGACAACGTCAACCGTCGCGTAGATTGTCTCTGAATGTAGTAACGCTTTGCACACATTCTTTTCATGTGACATATTTGGCAAGAAATTCAGACCATGCATTCTCAACTGTGGTGCGATCCCCATGTAGGGCTGCAGTCAGATTGTCCATTCTATATATGTTCAGGGCAACACTCAACCACTCAGTTTTGCTAGGGAGCGTGGCTCTCTTCCATACCATGGTGAGACAGGCTCTTGTGGCCATAAGTAGGCCTTGTATCATTTTGGGTGCTTTCATGGTCGTGTCGTCCGTTTCAACCAGGCCGAACAGAATCAGCAGTGGTTGTTTCTCCCATTCATCATCATCTAATTCCTTGATCCAGCTGAGAACCTCTGACCAGTAAGCTTGGACCACCTCACATCCCCAACACATATGCCAATAGTCTGCTTGCTTCCCACAACCCCTCCAGCAGTGTGGGCTTACCCCTTGATACATTTTAGCCAGCCGGATCGGATCATACTGCCATCTATACATCAACTTGACGGCATGTAATTTGTATTGGCAAATATAGATGATTTCGCCGTTCGTCTACATATTTGTATCCATAAGTTTTGTGAGATCTGCCTGCCCATATCTGATTCCCATCTGTTCTTGAGTGTGAGGGATGGTTTAATATCGACCTCAATCAACGTCAAGTACATTGCACTTATTAAACCTCTAGAGCTTGTACATGTGTCAAGAATTCTTTCGAACGGGGTGAGGTCCCTTTGTAACTGATCTTTCCATATCGCCCCTTGTCATCAGCCCCTTGAGTCTCAGGTAAAGGAACACCGATAGCGGGCCTATGCCGAATGCCTCCTGAAGCTCCTGAATAGTGATGAAGGTGCTATTTCTCCAGAGTTGACCAGCCCTTTCTAATCCCGCATAGTACCAGGTCTCAAAGCTCCCTGGGTCAGGGATTGCATCCCGGATCCCTGGTGACCAAAGGTGTCCCAACGGAGAGGGCCATGTCGTAACTCCCACCATTTTCTTGCCTGGCTACCATATTGCCCATATTGTTCCAATAATGGGGTGATTTTTGACGCTATTACATAGTTGGGGCCCCGGAACCCATAGCCATTCACCTAAAATGAAAGGGCGGAGATGGTGATTGTCCAAGGCTATCCATTGTGGTTTTGACTGCTGCCTGACGTGCGGAAGGAGGACACACAGTTGGGCTGCCCTATCATATTGTGAGGATGTGAGGCTGGAGCGGGACACACGGACAAGGGAGCCCGCTATGCCGCGGGCGGGCGCGACGCTGGGGGCGGACGCCGAGGAGGTCTCCCTGTTGACGGGAGAGCCTTGTCGGCGTCCCGCGACAGTGCCGGCATTACAGCCGCGGCGCCACGGGTGCTCACAGCCGCAGCGCCGCGTGTGCCCGCGAGGACCGGGTTCACTGGCGCTGCGGCTGGGAGACCCGCGAACGGAGTACACTTCGGCGGCCTCCGGCGGCGGCGAGGCTCGGGAACTAGAGGGCCCGACCCGTGCCGACCGCTCGACGTCGGAGGTGCGCCGGACAGATGGGTAGGAACCCATAAGGGGGAACCAACCAGAACCCCCTCCTTACCTGATGCAGGGCAGACGCCAACCGGCAGCATGGGGCCTCAGTCAGTGCGGGCCTCCGGGAGGCAGTCCTCGAGGGAGACACCATATTGGGTGGGCGGGGCCAATGAAGGGGGAGTGGCTGACAACAGGGAGGGGAAGCCAGAACCAGGCAGCCAGACTAAAGGAGGAGGTGGAGAGGAGGCAACGCTTTTTATAGAGGGTGGGTGTCTAGAGTCCCCACCAATCGAACAGGAGGGGAGGGAAGTTAGTCCCGATTGGTCCTTTTTCCCTTCAAACACCAGGTATAAAAGGGACTGGCCTAATGGCGTTTTTGTTGCTTTTTGCAGGGAGAAGGAGAGGAGAGTGAGAGCAACTGGTGGGCCTATCCGGGTCCGTGAGAGTAGGAGAAACTTAAAGAGAAGAGGAATTCCTGGTGCCTTTCCCTCACAGTGAAGTAACTGTGGGGTCAACCTGGAGTCCAACTACCGTGGTTAAGACATTGTGCAATAAAGGTCTACAAAGCTCCACTTTGGCTACTGTCCTGATTTCCACAAGTGGCGTAGTCGGCAGGGTCAAGAGAACGCGATGGAGAAAATAATACAGACACTATCAGAAGGGCAACAACAGTTACAACAGCTCTTCCAACTGCAGGCCCAGCAGGCGGCCGCTGATCGCCAAGCCTTTCAGCAGGCAATACAATTGCAAGGTACCCTGCAGTCCACTTCTCAGGACAAACACCAAGAGACGATAAAACACCTGACGGATGCTGTCACCGGCACCCGAAACCTGCCCATGGTCCCTTCCGCAGTGTTGCAAAAATTCAAGGAAGGCGAAGACCCGGCTTTCTTTTTCACCACCTTCGAAAGAATCGCCCGAAACGCTCAGTGGCCGGTGGACCGCTGGGGCCAGTATGTTGCCCCCCTTTTGTCCGGCATCATGCAAGGAGCCTACCAGGCCGTTAACCCAAACGGAACCACGCCGTACGCTGAAATCAAAAAGGCAGTATTGGACCGGTTAGGACTTGATGAAGAGGCCTACAGAATGAGGCTGCGCGACACTAAACTCAAGCCGGGGGAGAACCCCCGACAACTCTTCTACCGGGTTAAAGATCTCACCGAGAAATGGTTACAAGTACCGGGAACAGGCCTTCAAGATGTCTTAGAGAAAGTCACCCTCGAGCAGTTCATTGAGGCCCTACCCCCTCCGATGCAAAGATGGGTCCGACAACATCACAGGCCCACCTTATCTGAGGCGGTGGACATAGCGTCGGCCTACCAAAAGGCAGGGGGAGCGGGTAAACCCCTTGGAGGCGGATCTCCCATTCGCAATCCGATGACACCGTTGGAACCCCTCCCAACCAAGAGCCTGCGAGGAGGGCTTCCCAAATGGAGAGCAACGGAAGGACGCCCTTCTGGATCCGAGGAGAAAAGGAGCGGTCCCGACCCACGATCTATCCAGTTGTCCACGGGATATCGACAACCGCAATGTTATGACTGTGGCGAGTGGGGCCATATAGCCCGGTTTTGTCCCCGGAAGAGAGGCACCGAGCCGATGGAGATCGGATTCATGAGGACCGAGCAACGACCAAAGTGCCAAGGTCTCTGCGAGATGGACGTCCGGGTAGACGGGAACCAAGCCAGGGCCCTACTCGACAGTGGAAGTCGACAGACGGCGGTACTACCAACTGTAAGTGATTCTCCTTACCTCGCCAATGTTAGTATCCCCATTCGATGTATACATGGGGATGTGAGGACCTATCCCATGAAATCCATAACAGTAGAAGTGGGCCCTAATATTACAGAGATGAAAGCTGCCGTCCTCCCCTCCTTACCCGCCCCAGTGGTGATTGGGACCGATCTACCCCACTTCCACCAGACTATCAAAGCCCTAGAGCAGGGATGGTGGGAAGAAGCACCCTTTGCCAGGGAGCTCATCCCCCCGAACACCCAGGGACGAGAGAGACCCACTATGAAAAGAAGGGAAGCTCGCCTTGCTCAGTGCGCATCCATGTATGCCACCCAACGGATAGCCTGGAACCCAGAGGACCATGAGGATTCCATCCGGGGAGAAACCCTGACGGACCCTACCTTAACGTTGGCCCGGGAAAGAGCCATCACTAATGGGGAACCAGACCTGACCAAGGGAGCCGGTTTTACATCTAGACAGGGCCTACTCTATCGGGTGTTCCAGGAAGAGGGAGGTGCACGGAGGGAACAACTACTCCTGCCCAAAACACACAGGGGCATTGTCCTCCAGTTGGCACATAATCACCCTTGTGGCGGCCACATGGCCTCCCTAAAGACACAGCAAAACATTCTAAAACGCTTCTACTGGCCGGGGGTCTATGGGGAGGTGGCGAAATTCTGTAAGGAATGCAAAATCTGCCAGTTAACGAGTGGGGAAAAGCCAGCCAAAGCGCCGCTGCAGCGGATGCCATTGATCACCATACCCTTTCAAAGAATAGGCATAGATCTGGTTGGCCCGCTAGAGCCTGTCAGTCGTGGATATCGATACCTGCTGGTCATTGTGGACTATGCCACCCGGTACCCTGAGGCCTTCCCCCTAAAGGGGACATCGGCTAACCAGATATGTGACCAGCTCATCCCCTACTTCGCACGTGTGGGCCTACCCACCGAAATCCTCACCGATCAGGGTACAAACTTCATGTCAGCTGTCATGCGACAAGTCTGTGAAAGACTACAGATCAGAAGGCTGCGTACCTCAGTCTACCACCCCCAAACGGATGGGCTAGTGGAGAGGTACAACCAAACAATAAAGAAAATGATGAAGAGGGTAACAGGCCCGGAGGGAAAGGACTGGGATAGAGTCATACCCCTGATCCTAATGGTATTAAGGGACACACCCCAGTCCTCAACAGGATTCTCCCCATTCGAGCTGCTGTTTGGAAGACAGCCTAGAACAATCCTAGATCTGGTTAAAGAGGATTGGGAAAACACTAAGGAAACATCCCTCACCGAGTACGCTGAAGACCTTAAAAACCATCTGTCTACTTTAAGGGGACTAGCGGAAACCCATCTGAGTATAGCCCAAGACCGACAGGAGAAGACATACAACAAGGGCTGTCGCCTAAGAAAGCTAGAACCAGGGGATAAGGTACTGGTGTTACTACCCACCAGTACGAACAAAATGTTGGCTCGGTGGAGAGGTCCCTATGTGGTGAAGGACGTGGTGGGACCAGTGAATTACCGGATACACCAACCTGACCGAAGCCCATCATATAAGGTTTACCATATAAACCTACTAAAGAAATGGACCGAGCCTGCACCGGTCAATATTCTGGCCACCCAAGATGCAGGGTTGTTACACGCAACCGGCCAATTGAACGAGGTGCAATGGGGTGAAACACTCACTGAACACATGAAGAACGAGATACGGGAGACACTCAAACCATACCGCAACACCTTCTCCCATTTACCTGGAAGGACCAACCTAATGGAGCATCATATCGATACCCTAAACGGACAGACAGTCCGGCTGAGACCCTACAGGATCCCGGAGGCCCGAAGGTTGATCATTCAGAAAGAAATCGAAGAGATGATTAGGTTGGACATCATTGAACCCTCAACCAGTGCGTGGTGTTCTCCAATCGTACTCGTACCCAAGCCAGACGGGGCTGTACGATTTTGTATGGACTTTAGGCAACTCAACCTGATATCCCAATACGAAGCCTATCCCATGGCCAGGATGGATGAACTGCTGGAAAGGCTGGGTGCTGCCCGTTACCTCAGTACCTTGGACCTCACCAAGGGATACTGGCAGATCCCACTACGGGAATCTGACAAAGAAAAAACCGCATTTGCTACACCCCAGGGACTCTTTCAGTATAAAGTGCTACCATTCGGATTACATGGGGCTCCGGCCACCTTTCAGAGGCTGATGGACGTCCTCTTACAGCCCCACGACCGATACGCTGCGGCCTACCTGGACGACATTGTGATATACAGCGCATCATGGAATGACCATTTAACCCACCTACGCAAGGTGGTCGGCACCCTGGCCCAGGCCGGACTCCACATCAACCCAGTGAAATCGGTACTAGGGACCCAGGAAACCAAGTACCTCGGACATATAGTCGGTGGTGGCGTGATTCGACCACAGGTGTCCAAAATCGAGGCTATTCAGGGGATCCCGGTACCAACTAACAGAAAACAAATTAGGGCCTTCTTGGGGTTTATAGGGTACTATAGACGCTTCATTCCCGGTTTTTCTTCCCTGGCTGCGCCACTGACCGAGGCGTTGAAAAACGGGGGTTCCCCAGACCTATCAACCAATCACGCAGCCATACTGGCCGTTGAGGGGCTGAAGCACTGTATATCATCCCACCCGGTGTTGGTATGCCCGGACTTCCGGAAGCATTTTTTTCTACAGACGGATGCCTCTGGCATGGGGTTGGGGGCGGTCCTGACGCAGGAGGTAGACGGGTTCCTGCGACCGATCTGTTTTGTCAGTCGGAAGCTCCTTCCGCATGAGTTGGCGTATTCCACTATCGAAAAGGAATGTCTAGCCATTAAATGGGCGGTGGATTCATTGCAATACTACCTACTGGGGAGGAAGTTCACGTTATATACCGACCATGCTCCGCTACAGTGGTTGGCGAGACACAAGGACACCAACCAACGAGTTCTACGATGGTTCCTGTCCCTCCAGCCCTTCGACTTCGTTACCTTGCATAGACCTGCCAGCTTTCAGCTGGTGGCGGATTACTTATCCAGAAGTCCGATCCGGCCCGACCGGCCTGGATCCGTGGTGGGGGTATGTGAGGATGTGAGGCTGGAGCGGGACACACGGACAAGGGAGCCCGCTATGCCGCGGGCGGGCGCGACGCTGGGGGCGGACGCCGAGGAGGTCTCCCTGTTGACGGGAGAGCCTTGTCGGCGTCCCGCGACAGTGCCGGCATTACAGCCGCGGCGCCGCGGGTGCTCACAGCCGCAGCGCCGCGTGTGCCCGCGAGGACCGGGTTCACTGGCGCTGCGGCTGGGAGACCCGCGAACAGAGTACACTTCGGCGGCCTCCGGCGGCGAGCGGCGGCGAGGCTCGGGAACTAGAGGGCCCGACCCGTGCCGACCGCTCGACGTCGGAGGTGCGCCGGACAGATGGGTAGGAACCCATAAGGGGGAACCAACCAGAACCCCCTCCTTACCTGATGCAGGGCAGACGCCAACCGGCAGCATGGGGCCTCAGTCAGTGCGGGCCTCCGGGAGGCAGTCCTCGAGGGAGACACCATATTGGGTGGGCGGGGCCAATGAAGGGGGAGTGGCTGACAACAGGGAGGGGAAGCCAGAACCAGGCAGCCAGACTAAAGGAGGAGGTGGAGAGGAGGCAACGCTTTTTATAGAGGGTGGGTGTCTAGAGTCCCCACCAATCGAACAGGGGGGGAGGGAAGTTAGTCCCGATTGGTCCTTTTTCCCTTCAAACACCAGGTATAAAAGGGACTGGCCTAATGGCATTTTTGTTGCTTTTTGCAGGGAGAAGGAGAGGAGAGTGAGAGCAACTGGTGGGCCTATCCGGGTCCTTGAGAGTAGGAGAAACTTAAAGAGAAGAGGAATTCCTGGTGCCTTTCCCTCACAGTGAAGTAACTGTGGGGTCAACCTGGAGTCCAACTACCGTGGTTAAGACATTGTGCAATAAAGGTCTACAAAGCTCCACTTTGGCTACTGTCCTGATTTCCACACATATGTTTCTATGTCTGGGAGGCCTACCCTTGCATTGTCCTTTCGAAGCTGGAGCAAAGATCTGGGGACTCTAGGCTTTTGGCTTTGCCACAGGAAGGTTAAAAGGGACATTCTGGTATCCGTAAAGTATTCTTGGGGCATTGTGATGGGAAGAATTTGGAACAGGTAGAGTATTTTGGGGAGAATCACCATTTTTATTGCATTTAAACAGCCCAGCCAGGAGATAGAGAGTCTGGACCACCTTTTGGATATCGTTTTGAAGGGCAAGTGATAGTGGGGGGAAGTTAGCCTCGTATAGGGAGTCCAAGTCACGAGTAACATTGATGCCTAGGTATCGGAGTGTGGAGAGGCTGACCTTTACTCCTAGGGGAGCAAAGCGTTCCGCCTCGGAATATCTACTTTTATCAATTGGGAGGAGGATAGACTTTCTAGTGCTGATTTTCAGGCCGGCCAGTTCGCCATATTCTTCGATTATGTCGATCGCAGCTGTGACAGAATTTAGGGGATCAGTTAGATGTAATAAGATATCGTCAGCGTAGAGGCCTAGTTTATATTTACGATCACCCACTGTGATTCCCTTAACTTTACCATCATTCCTTAACTTCTGCGCCAGCGGCTCAAGGGACAGCACAAATAATATTGCCGACAGTGGGCAGCCTTGCCTTGTTCCCCTTTCCAAGGGAAACCAACGTGAATAGCCTCCGTTCACTGTCACTGACGTTGTGGGAGATGTATACAGTGCTTTGATGGCGCGGCGGAGCTTCGGCCAAAACCCATTCCAAACCAAAACCCTTTCTAGGAAGTCACATGGCACCCTATCAAAGGCCTTCTTGGCATCCAGTGACAGAAGAGACAGATCCCCTCCCATTACCTGTGCCTCATGAATTAAATGAAGTGTTTTCCTCATGGTATCTGCGCCCTGTCTCCCAATAACAAAGCCAACTTGATCGGAGTGTATTAGTCGAGGTAAGTGCGTTTCAAGCCGGGTAGCAATGACTCTAGCATATACTTTGGCATCAATGTTGAGAAGAGAGATGGGGCAATAAACGCTACATTATTTGGGGTCTCTACCTTCCTTTGGAATGACAGTGAGAAGGGCCTGACAGAAGGACGGGGGAGCTTTGCCTGTGTCAAAGATGTGGTTGAACAAGGATGCAAGGAAGGGGGCCATGAATGCGGAGAATGTCTTATAAAAACCGGGCGTGAAACCATCATCCCCAGGGGCCTTTCCCATCTTTAGGTGTTTTATGGCTTCTGTAACTTCCTCTTCTGTGACTGGGGTATCTAAGGATTCGGCCTCCATGGATGTGAGTGTGGGATCTGCACCTCTTTAAGGTATGCGTCAATATTTTCTAAAGGAGGGGGGATCGCATGTATATAAATCTTCATAAAAGAAGGCAAATGCTTCTTGTATGCCTTCGGGGGATGTTACTATCTGTGAGGGTGCCATCAGTCCTCTCGATGAGATCGACCCATCTCTCTGCCTTCTGTGCATGGAGACGAGCCGCCAGGAGGGCATCTGCTTTGTCGCACTTTTCATAATATTTTTGTTTGAGGTATTGTGGGGTTTGAGCTGTTTTGTCCACGATAAGTATTTTCAGCTCCTCTATGAGCTGTTTAGCTTCGGCAATATACTTGGGTCTCTCACATGGGGAGGACTGTGCCAATGTTTGAGCTGTAGAGAGCTTCTCCCTAATATTCTTTTCTATCAGGGCACATTCTCTTTTTTTTTGGGCCCCTTCCCTAATGAGCACCCCCCTCCAAGTGGCCTTGGATGCCTCCCATACGGACGTCTTCCCAATCTCTCCTGTGTCATTGGTAGCAAAGAATTGCTCAATGTCAGTCAGCCCATAAGGAGTCGTTACACCTCCATTTAGTGTTCCGGGGGCCAGGTCGTTCCAACATATATCCACCGTAACCATGTCGTGATCCGACCATGCCGTGGGGTGTATATTCGCAGTTCAAAGTATTCGCAGGAAGCCATCGGAGAGGAAGATGTAGTCAATAGGCGTGAGCGTGTCGTGAGGGAGGGAGTGAAAAGTGAAGCCTCTATCCGCTAGGTGCAAATGGCGCCAACTGTCAGTGAGGCCATATAGGCCAAGGGTTATTTTGATTTCAGCTCCATCTCGGGAATTGGGTGGGACATGTGCATCGGCTCTAGTCTGTCTATCCACAGAGCTATCCATCCATGTATTAAAATCTCCACCTAGAGCTATGTGTCCCTTGGCCATATTTAAAACCTTCTCAGTGATTTTGTGGAGGAACCTATTCTGCCCTTGGTAAGGTGCATAGAGCGTGGCAAGGGTGACAATTGTGCCTCGAATGTTTCCCACAACCACAAGAGCCCTTCCTTCCTTGTCTGACCAAGTCTCAAGAGTTGTCATCCGGAGGCCTCTGCGAATTAGAATCCCACTCCCGCCTTTTTTGAGATACCAGAGTTCCAGTAGGAAGGGCCTAGCTCGTGGGATGGAATCACCCTCTCCTCCCCCCTTTGGTATCGTGTTTCTTGGAGAAAAAGAATATCTACGTTTGACCTCTTGAATTCTCTGGTCACCATGGATCGTTTCGTGGGAGAGTTCAATCCCTTCACATTAAGTGTGCATATGCGTAATGTGTCATTAGAGAGTATAGGTGACATCTTGAGCATCGTGTGAGTATTTAAGCGACCAAGTCGTCGGCATCATGGTCCATGTTGTGTTTGATAATGCAATGTATGGTTCATCTTTTGTGAATCGGGTCTCCGCGAGTCCTGAAGAGGCCAAGGGATGACCCTTCCAGTTCTCGCTTTGTCCCTTCATGGTCCCATTTTGTGCTCTTCCGCCCCCCAGGTCTATCTTCTGATGCATTATATGTCTTCTTCCCAGCCCACCCTTCTCCCCGCCCCCCCCCCCCCAACATTCAGCGTCCGAGCCATCCAGGTTAACATCACCCAGTTGGTCTCGGACCACCAATGGAAACCGCGAAACAAGCAGTCCTATCCTAATGTAAACATATTTAACAGTGAGCCCCCAACCGTGTACTCATTACCCAACAAAAGCAACTTACAAGTATGAATTCTGACCCCCTTCTTAGGCATCGTTCCAGTGTCCGTTTTACCCCACATTTCCACCAGGGCACCCTAAACATGCAGGCCCCAATTTGTCGTTTGTGCAACAGAAATTAAACAATTAGATCTGAAGTCTGACCCTGGGGTCTGGTGCATCGTTGGCGCATGCTGAGCGTAAATTCCCCCATCTGACATACCGGAAACCCTCCACTTTCTCCCGAGCGGCACCCGAGCGCTCAGCTTCAGCCATACCACTCACCCCATTGTTCCTTTGCCTCGTGCAGCTTGACGTGACAGTCTGGAATCCGGGTTAATGCTCCATATCCTGTGAATTGTTCATTCTCTGGAATTTTCTGGATCCCTGAATCCTCCTGCGCCGCGGGCCCTTAGTGCGCCACTCATCCTCCCCTCCTTATCACTCAGCAAGGGAGGATCCTTCTCCCTGGGGACCCAACAGGTCCGCCATACAGTCCGCAAAGTCCTTTTCCGAAACATGTTTCATTGTCGAGGCCTCCCACTCAAAGGTGAGTGAGAACGGATAACCCCACCGGTACTTGACACCTTTGTCCTTCAGCATCTTTGTAATTGGAGAGCACTTCTTCCTCATTGCCAACGTAAGTGATGATAAGTCTTGATAGAGTGAAATATTTGCTTCGCCCAGTGAAAGTTGTGAAGCGTGTCTGGCCTTTTCTAGGATCCTGGCTCTGTCCGCATAATTGTGAAAACGAGCTAGGACTGATCTCGGGCCTCCTGGTCTGCCTCCAGCTCTATGGATGTGGTCAATTTTGGGTTTGTCCACTGATTCATCCCTAACGAGGAGCTTCAGAATGGTGTGCAGGGTTTGTTTTAAGTCAAGGTCGGTTTCGCCTTCTTTTTCGGGAACGCCGAACACACGTATGTTGTTACGGCACTCCCTGTTTTCGAGATCATCAACCTTTAGGCGTATTTCCTCTTCCCTGTGTTCTATTTCTGCAATGCGGTGGTCCATTTGGGCCTCCAACGTGTTCAGGGAGGTTTGGCTATGCTCGACTTGTTCGAGCCTGTCTTCCATTTTGTCCATTCTTTGTGTAATTTGTCAATTGTGCTGCCTATATCTGCTCTCAAGCTTCTCATCTCGGTAAGCAGGTCAGCAACATCCGCCTTGGGTGCAGCAGCATCAGGCCCTGCAGTCGACATCTTGGACTCGGTGGGTGGCTTCAGGGATTCGTGGGTTGGTGCAAACTTATATTTCGCCAGTTTGCCCCTAAGGTCCATGGATGGCGGGACCTCAGTGGTGAGGTGTGTGGGTCTCAGCTACACATGGAAAGATTGCCCCGCCAGAATGGTCAATTGAGAAGTATACGCTTGTATATACGAGCTTTGTCCTCCGCTGGCGAAGCGTGACGAAGGGAGGATGTTGTTAAAAGCTCCGATAACAGATAGCCTCTCTCATGTGACTAAATGCCCTTCAGTTCTTGTTGTTTCTGCTTTATTCAAATGGGGAGTTTCCTGTATTGTAGGACATCAAAAGGCTCCGGGACGGTTCCCCAGGGAGGGAGACATCAGTTTGAGGCCTGCGCAGCCCACACCAGGCGAAGTGCTGGAGTACTGTTCCTGGGTCTGGTAAGCTTAGGAGTATGCGTGGGATCCGAGGAGGGCACACGCCCTGTCAGAAAGGGGCCCACCCCTCAGTCCTTTGTAGCCTGGGTAAGATCTTTTAGCACCCTTTATTGGACCCAAAGCGCAGTGGCTTGATCAATCTCTCTGAGGTCCAGGTGCTCCGTGCAACCCTCCAGCCAGGTTGAGACCCGGGAGAGGGCCCGCCGCCCGCTCTGTTCATGAAGCAGGGGGAGAGTCAACTTGTGAAGAGCTGCTGGGACAACTCGAGTGGATGGGCCGGGAGGAGACGGTGCTGCGCAGCCGCGGGGCAAGGGTGGTTCTATGCTATGTGGGAGCATGTAGACTCCATGCGGGCGTCTCCGTCTAACGTGACCGGAGTACGCGCCCGTGTTGGAAATGACAGCGGAGACTGCGTAAACTGGGCCTGCTCTACAGCAAGTCCCCCCACGGGTGCACCCGATGCTCGAGCGGCCCCCCTCCGGGTCCCCGGCTCTCGGAAGTGGGGGTGTGCACAAGGGGCTGCGGTCCATTTAGGTGGGCCTCATGGGGGCGCGCATACCTATGTGCATGTACTTGTAGATGGGCCCTGGCAGTGGTGTGCATTGCTGAATTCTCCCTGGCTCCGTGCGTATCACGGCTCTGCGATCGCTCGAGAGCACGGCGGGAGCTCGCAGGCCTGCTCTGCCTTCACAAGCCCAATCATGCAGAGGGGGGTTTCTCCACGAAAAAAGCTGTTTCAGTCCGGGTTTTCTCCCAGTGTGTCCTGAGCACTTCCGATGCTAATTTCCGTCGATATTGCAGCCGGGGGGGTCTCGTGGTGGGGGCTCACTCCACTTTTCGGGACCCTTGCGCGGAGCCTACACAGAAAGTAAACCCATCCGTGCGCCCTCTGGTGACCGATCGGATGGTGTTTTTAAAGATGGCCGCCATGCTCCTTCCCGTTCCTGTGCGATGACGCTATTTCCGGTTCTGCAATTTAACGGTGACCGTAAATAACAGTGGGCCTCATTACACGGTAGGCGGTAGGGGTTTACCGGTACCGGTAAGGGCACCGGTACCGGTAAACCCCTACCACCTTACTACAAGTTCCCTTTGCGGGACCCGACTTTAACGGCTGGTTTTACCAGCCGTTAAAGTAGGGTGCCGCAAAGGGACCTCGGAGCTAATTAAGGTACCGCAATTTGCGGTACCGTAATTAGCACCTTCCCCATTCCCATTATGCCCTATGGGGGCAAAAATGGGAATTACCGCTCCCGCTCACCTTGGAGTAGTGCGGTAATTCCGCCATCCAGCAAGGCGGACACGGTAAAATACCGGCGACAACCATGGCGCTGTTAGCGCCATGGTTACTGCCTACCGTGTAATGAGGCCCAGTGACTGCTATTTACGGTCACCGCTAATGCCGTGTTGGTCTATGGCGTTAGTGTTGTCTACTGTGCGATTCATGCCGGTAGGGGGTTTTTCAGGCCCTTTTGCGGCATGCCACTAGGTCCCTTACCAGCATGGCGCAAAGCTTGTGCCCGCGAAGTCGTAATAGTGCACTTTTAGCAGGCTACTGCCAGCTCGGACACGCTATTTGCGCCATGCTGGTAAGGGACGGTACTTACCTCCATACTCGGAATGAGGGCCATTGTCTTCTTGTAATTGCGTTAACCAGTCTTATAGTATTAATTGCCGTTGGATTCTGGTATATGGATGAAGTGCGCCCACTTGAAACACTCTTGCCTACTGAGAGTGTTCCTACTATGTCTACACCTTTCGTGCACCTGCACGCTCTATCTCCTAGGGACTTCCAACATAGCCAGAGTTATCATAACAATACACTACTGTTGATAATGAATGCAACTCATGCGATTTTGAACAGAACAAACTGTTGGATTTTTTTACACTTGCCACAGCATTGGGAAAAAGGGTTGGGCTGGTATATTCATCCTTTGCCTTTAACTACTGCATGTTATGCCTCTCTAAGGGCACTATTCTTTGGCCGTTGGAATGATAGCATCTCAGGGAACTTTGATGGGACTAATCTGAATGAATTTGAAAGGCGAGTCCTAACGCCTCTGGGATGCTCACTCTTTGCAAATAGGAGCAAGCTTAATGTTGCTTCTAATAGGCCTTCTGATAGACTGTCCCAACCTTTCCAATCACTTATCTCTTTTAAAATGGCTCCTATAGGTAACCGGGATGCCACGCTACCTTCCTACACTGTTAATCATAGCCCCAACTCGGTCTCTTTCTGCATACAAAGGAATGGTACTCAGTCAATGGGCGATTTCGAGGGTTGTACCATTGTTGCAAACTTGACCGGTGAGGACAGACCTTTGTATGTAGGTGAACCTGTCTACTTTGTTTGCGGTAATGAGGCTTATCCGTGGTTGCCTAGGGATTGGCAGGGAACTTGTTATTTGGGTATTATGCTACCAGGGGTATATGTAGCCAGTACCACTGAAATCTCCAGGTCTCGTCCAAGGCGGGACAAGAACGGTGATAATCCTTCACAAGTTCTGGGCGATGTAACAAAATCCTCTGTACCTTTTTGGGGGCAGATTATGAATTCCAAAGATATTAGGAGACTGGCAAGAGTACTGGAGAAAACCATCAACCGGACCACTGACATACTCTATAACATGACTCTAGAACAAAAATCGATTAGATTAGTGGCGCTACAGAACCGGATGGTATTAGACGTCCTCCTGGATTAGCGTGGTGGAGTATGCAAATTAGTGGGGTCCGCTTGCTGTGTTTTCACACCAGATTCCTCCCCGACCATATTTAAAGCAATACAAAATCTGCACGTCCTGAGCTCAAAGTGCATGTTCCCGAGGGAAACAGAGATCTTAGTACTTGGTTCTGGGACTTCTTACGGTCTTGGGGATGGAAGCTTCTCTCACTCTTATTGATAATCCTTGGTATTCTGTTGTTCTGTTGTTGTATACAATGTCTTCCTGCCATATGTTCAATGTTAGGGGGATGTTGTGCACAAACTATGGGAATGTTAGGACCAAAAGTACATGCACCGGAAAAAACAACCAGTGTATTTGTGAAGAAGGATATTACTGCCACAGATCTAATGGCGATTGATATATCTGATGAATGTGATTCAGGATGTATGGACATTGAAACGTGGAGTTACGAGTGAAGTGATTATTTCTAGCAAAGCTCTTGGCTTAGGCCAAAAGGAGGGTTTGTTAAACGGAAATTGTATAGTGCCTTAGTCGCTCCATGAGGAATACCACGTTGCAAAAGTTCTGATTTTGGATTGACTTTGCCGCCATTTTAAGATGTGTCCGTCATTTTGATTTCTATTCGTGTGTTCTCTGTTCTAAAATGGTGGACTGTGTTTTCAACTTGCAACCAAGCCTCCTGACCTTTGAGTTCTATTAATGTTTACACTGTCCAAAAGCCGACTGATCATACTAGGTAATGAGGACTTGCACTACATATGAACTGTTGTCTAAGCATTGTCTACGCTCACAAGACTAATCCGTGAATACACACCAGGGAGAATGTAAAGAAAACCTTTGAGCATGGACACGGGCCGAACTCAATTGAAATAGTATCATAAAGGGTGCTTTATGTAGGATTTGAGAACATACATTGTTATTGTACCTCTGCTGAAATACAAACATGTATAATCCTTTGTAAAATATTGTGTGAACCGTATGTGAACTAGGCACGAACTCTAGACCACAGATTATTAACATGAAGAGGGGCTGGACAATATTACTCAAAAGTGTATAAAAGCACAAATGTTTAGACGTCGAGCACTCTCTCACCTCTCTCTGTTGGGCTGGTACACATTGCGGAGTGTTGGGAGCCAGATAGCTATCTGTATTACTTTGTAAACTGTACAGCATTAAAAGATCTGTGAATCTTTTCAGCCCGTGATTGGTGTATTTCCTTTGTGTTACTCAGCCACAATATTTTCTCATTCTTACAATCATGTGTGCCATCCTCTGTCTGAAGCCTAGCACATAGTAAGCAATTCGTACTGGCTTTAAGGGTGGATCACTCTCCATTCCTTCCTTAATCAGGACCAAAGGGCTGGATGACCATAGAGGAGCTCAAAGTGGGTAAAGTCCACTCCAGCTCAAGGAACCTCTCTGTAATCAAAAAGAAGGCATGGCAGTAGAAGGTCCCACTTTCTTATAAGGGGTTCCTCTAAACCACCTAGTATGCTATTCATGGCTCTGTTAAACCTCTCCACCAACCCATTGGTTTGGGGATGGTAGGATGTTGAGAATGTATAATGACCCCATAGGTTTTCCACATGGCTTGTATGTAATCGAACATAAAATGTGACCCCCTGTCGGATACTACCTCCTTAGGAAAACCTACTCTGGTAAATATACCAAGTAGGGTCTTAGTGGGAAGAACAAATAATGTAAAGTTGCATGTTGCATGTTTCATCTAAATGCATGATGAAAAACAAACAGAAACCACCTGAGATATTACAATGTAATAACATGTTTCAAGTGAAACATAGTATACAACATTCATAACCAGACCATGTTACAATGTTAGTATGCACAAGAACATCAGGATTCTCTTCATGCCATGAATGTGAATATGATGCTGCAAACATACAGACTGGTACTAACATGTGTTGTTAATATACTGTCCCAAATAGTGAAAATGAATACTAACTGAATCACATGAGAATTACGATAACCAATGTGTCCTAAAACTATTATATAACTGTTGACATATGGTGAAAATTGTAATTATCTCAAAATAAGTGTTCACTATTGAACTTCATGTGAATCTTCATGTTACACGACACTGAACATCAGTGTATCATTTTAAGAAATTGTATACTGGAACCATATCAGCAAAAATACATGAAAACCATAATATACTACTGTGCCCAAGAACTATCTACATTCAAGTGTAAAACTACAGTACAGAACATATAATATCCACTGAACACATTTGTTCAGTAAAATTGTCGTAAAATTGGATGGTTGGATAGATCCTGCACATAGGGATACTGCACACAGATGATCCAATATGGCCGCATTAGACATCCAATATAAGGACACAGAGCCCCGTGTAGGCTTCAGAATCATTACGAGAACGGCAGACGGCATGCAATGACATCACCGGGACTGTGACGTCATCAGGTTAGTGCCCACCGGCACCATTTTTGAAAACAAAGCTGTGCCGGCAACGAGGATCTGCTTTCACAGCAATCCACGTGTGCCTGCCAGCATTTGAGAATTTGAGAATTTTGAGAATACAAGAATTATGTGAGTGACCAAACGAAAAGGAAACATTGTAAACTGTCAGTAGATATTAGAAAACAAGCTAATTGTTATGATGTCCATTACAGCACACATGTGCAGAAGATCGAAATTGCTGCAATACAGTATGCCTGATCTAATAAGGTATGCACTTTTACAATATAATGTAATGCACCTACAATACAATGCAGACATTGTCATTCTAGTCAGAATTGAACTGACAGGAAAATATTTGCACCATAGGTCCTGAAGGCAGACCCTAGAAATTAAACCATACGGCTGAACTAGTAAAAACAAGGACTCATCAGGCAGGTAAACAGAGTTTATTATGCCACAACACAACTGAAATATGAAAAAATATGCACAAGTTGTATTTATTTTTAATTAATTTCTTTGTAGAATTTGGACCTTGAAGATGGTCCCCTGGACCAAAATGCATTGGACTTTTTTGTGTCTTTGAAATAAAACATCCCTTTTATGGATATCTCGTTGATGATTCTGCAGAGTTTGTATAAAAGAACAAGGTACTCAATATTGACAGGGTAATTCATAGATTTCAGGGCAGAGGCAGCGCATGCGAGCAGCGCAGAAAGATAGCGTGTGCCAGAGTGCGCCGGCCGTGTGCGCTAAACAGCATTCTGGCGCACCGCGTATTCATGGAATATCAAAGCCATTTTGAGCGCTGGTGCAGAGAACATCCCGCAGTGCCAGTTATGCCCCCAAGAACGCCCCTTGCGCAAGGATAATGCATTGAAATCCCCAATGCAGCGCAAAAGGCCGCACTAACCCTGCACCAGTTCACAGGGCAGGGCAGTGCTTTTGGGGGGTGCGTGGGAAGTTTCACAAGCAACAGGCATTGGGCGAGTGGGGCACGTGTATTTCGGGAGTGCGCGTGAAGTAACACACGCGATAGGCCTTGGGCTAGCGGGGTACGTGCATTTCGGGGGTGCACGTGAAGTAACACACACGATAGGGCTTGGGCTAGCGGGGTACGTGAATTCTGAGGGGTGCGCGGGGAGAATCATACGCGATAGGCCTTGAGGAGCGGGGTACGTGTATTCCGAGGGGTGCGCATGGAGAATCAGACGCAATAGGTGCCCACAACACAGGGGACTACCATGCACTTCTGGCCATGCCCCGCAGGCAGCCCATCCACCCTTGCCATGCCGCCCAGCCACCCCACATGTCACCATGCACAAGTGAGCACCGACACATGTCCCCTGCACCCCCACCCACCCAGCAGTGACAGGCACCTGCCAGCAGGACCCGACTCATGTCCCCCCACCCACTCACCCACCCAGCAGTGACAGGCACCTGCCAGCAGGCCCCGACTCATGTCCCCCACCCACTCACCCACCCAGCAGTGACAGGCACCTGCCAGCAGGCCCCAACTCATGTCCCCCACCCACTCACCCACCCATCAGTGACAGGCACCTGCCAGAAGGCCCCGACTCATGCCCCCTGCATCCCCACCAACCCAGCAGTGACAGGCACCTGCAGCAGGCCCCGACTCATGTCCCCCAACCCACTCACCCACCCAGCAGTGACAGGCACCTGCCAGCAGGCCCTGACTCATGTCCCTCCACCCACTCACCCACCCAGCAGTAACAGGCACCTGCCAGCAGGCCCTGACTCATGTCCCCCTGCACCCCCACCCACCCAGCAGTGACAGGCACCTACCAGCAGGCCCCGACTCATGTCCCTCCACCCACTCACCCACCCAGCAGTGACAGGCACCTGCCAGCAGGCCCCGGCTCATGTCTCCCTGCACCCCCACCCACCCAGCAGTGACAGGCACCTGCCAGCAGGCCCGACTCATGTCCCACCACCCACTCACCCACCCAGCAGTGACAAGCACCTGCTAGCAGGCCCCGACTCATGTCCCCCCACTCACTCACCCACCCAGCAGTGACAGGCACCTGCCAGCAGGCCCCGACTCATGTCCCCCTGCACCCCCACCCACCCAGCAGTGACAGGCACCTGCCAGCAGGCCCTGACTCATGTCCCCCCACCCACCCACTCACCCACCCAGCAGTGACAGGCACCTGCCAGCAGGCCCCGACTCATGTCCCCCCACCCACTCACCCACCCAGCAGTGACAGGCACCTGCCAGCAGGCCCCGACTTATGTCCCCCTGTACCCCCACCCACCCAGCAGTGACAGGCACCTGCCAGCAGGCCCTGACTCATGTCCCCCCACCCACTCATCCACCCAGCAGTGACAGGCACCTGCCAGTGGGCCCCGACTCATGTCCCCCAACACCTCATGACGATCCACAATCATGGGCCTTATAGCCACCCAAATCACACCCCACGCCACCCCAGTCCAAACACACAACCAGGTATGACATCCACCCCACAATGAAATCCCCATCACATGATACATCCCAAATGGCAAGTATGCACATCAACATATTTCCGTCACACCCACAGAATGGGTGCATGTGATTGAGAAAACACATATTGTGACATGCATGAAACCAAAGAGAGAATACCACACATTGAAGTAGGAAATAAAAATGTATTAAACACAAAAGCAAGGGAATGAAATGAAACACACAAAAATGGAAATAAATAATGAAAAGCTGCATGTCCAAAATATAAACCAAAAATGCATGATAGCAAAATCCAAAGCAATCCAAAAGCATGTGTCCAAAGTGTCAGTCCGGCAAAACAAATCCAAAGTGCAAAAACAATAAAAAACCATTGATCCATGGATAAAAAAACAATAAGAAGCTAAATCCATTGTCGAACTATTTACAAAGTACAAATCCAGGGTCCATGTGGCCAATCATTGAAATGAAACCTATAAAAAAAACCTACCTAATGAAGAACTATAAACAGAAACGTGGGGCATTGTCCAAGCGCCCCAAAATAAATAAAAACAAAAAGGAAACCTAACACTAACTAACTATATACAATGGCGGCGGGGCAAGTCCTACGGCTCACTCTGTGATGTCCCAGGCCAGGGCATCATCGAACTCCATGTCAATGTCCCGGAGGCGGGCCTCTGCCCTGGCCCCGAGGTCTCGCAGGGATGCATTCATGGCCTGTTCCAACTCCCTGCGAGTTGCCTCGAGGCACTCAGCCTACCTCAACGCCCAGCGCATGGAGAACTCTGCCCTGACCATGGTGAGCCGCGCCTCTTCCACCCGCCGCTGCTCTGCATCTATCCGCTGGCCTAACCGCTGCCACACGGAAGACACATTCCAGGGTCCTCCTGCCCTCTGGCCGATGACTGCCCCTCTGATGTTGATGGCCCGAGCCATCATCGCTCCCACCTTGAGCCTGCTGCTGCTGTCCATGTGCCCTGGTCGATGATGCCGGCACATCCTCCATCTGCTGGTCTCCAGTTGGTGGGGTGTCCACCCCTGCTGGACCTCCGAGTGTGGCAGGGATGGGAGCTCCAGCAAGCTGGCTGTGTTGGTCAGGCCAGGTCCACAGGGGGCCCTGGTGGAATCTGGGCCAGAAGACAGCAGGGAGAACGACTGGCGCATAGTCTCCACAGAGGAGGAGTGGGCCGCCAGAGTGCTCGACACATGTAGGAACCCTCCGACCAGGGCCCCTCCCAACTGTGCCACGTTGCCACGCAGCTTTTTGTGATGGCTTGCGTGGTCCCCCCAGGAAGCACGCACGTCATCACGAATGACACGCGTGCGCAATGCGACATCAATCAGGACGGAACCCATACGGTCAGGGGTCTCCTCGTCCGCAGGTAGTAGAGTGCCAGATGATGTGGGCCTACCCCCCACTTGTGGACGAGCCTGGGACGGGGCATCCCTGCTGGTGCATGATGATACAGTCACAGGGTCAGGGACAGTGACATGCACAGGCCCCTCCGCGGTGACCTGTGCTGCCTCCTGCCCCTGGCCCTGGAGTGCACCATTTGCACCATTTGCACCAGTGGTACTACCCCCACCGGGCCCCATGAGCAGCTCAGTAGCGGCCTCCTCCTCCTCTGTGGAGACCACCAACCTGAATGTCTCCGTACCATCTTCGGCCATTGTAAGCCCCTGTGGGGGCTCACCCGGCCCTTCCGCTACAGCCGTAGTGGCAGACGCAGCACCAGTCCCCTCACTCCCAGATGATGGCAATTCCTGGGAGGGTGGCTGGGCCTTGCGTCTCCACCCGGTGGAGGCATCCCCGCCGCTTTGCTCCACAACGCCATCTCCGCCCTCCTCTTCACTCGACGCTGCGTAGAGGGAGACATAGAACATAAGCATCAGGGTACTGTACAATAGTCCCCTAGACAGGAAGCAATAACACATTAGTGGCACTGTCAAACGTCACTTCCATCCTGTCCCTCCACAACACATGGGTCAATGCAGGCAACACACATGCAGAAACAGGCACGGCGCGTGCAATCAACATCAGCATCCATGTACAAGGGCCTCTATTGACAGAAATGTTGGCTTCAAACTCACATGCATCATGGCTCATACTGATCCCATGCACACACATCACCGGAGGGTCATGCATCAGGGCTTGTACACCACAGACACAGTGGATACAAGGATGAATAGACTGCATAAGTTAATCAACACATCGTCACGGAAATGTGTCATGCATCCATGGCATTTCAAAGTCACACACACGCTACTCAGACACACAGACATGTACACCATACATGTACATGAGAGCACCACCCATCTCTCACACCCCATCCATGTCCAAGAACAGAGACAGGCAGGCATTCATGTGTGCATTCCCCATGCTGCTCCCCATGTTGCATTGGAACACATGCACCATCCATGTGGTTAACGCATGACTGGTCTCACATGCATTACCATGATGTCCCAGTACACACACATCCATACATGGCCTATGTCACACATACAGGCAATTAGCTAACTACCAGCACACTGCAACATGCCCTGTTTCACACAGCAATGCATGGCCCCTTACCGCTCAACTCCAGATGGGTCTGCCTCTGAAGGATCTGGACGTGGAGCGCTGGGCTTATGCGTTCCAGGACACTAATCTGGATGTTGCTCAGGCTGACCCGGCACCCCTCTGCATCCTCTGCCTTCAAGAGGTGCCGGGCCTTGTTGAGGGTCCTGGACCTGAAGTCCTCCCAGTGCTTCCCGACGTGTTTGATGTCGCGGGTTGCCACCCCCTCCGCATTGATGGCAACCACTACGTCCTCCCAAATCCTCTCCCATCCTTCCTTGTTGGCACGCGATGTTGTGAAGAGGGCATCATAATGCCCCAGAACTTGCTCCACCAGGGTACCAACTTCCTTATCAGTGAAGATGGTAGCCCTCTGCCTCTCTGGCTGGGGGTCGCCAGTGGTCTCGGATGGTGTTTGCCCCGACATGGCGACACCCGAGGCAGGTGTGGGTGGGCAACTGGGTCCTGGGGCTGGGCTGTGGAGCGATGGCATCCCAGTCGGGAGCATTCTGTTCCAGCAGGGGTGGACACAGCAACTATACCCCTGCAAATGGCTGATGTGCAGGCACCAAATAGCAGGGCACGTAGGCAGCAGGCAGGCAGCAGCAGATGGCAGGTGGGAGAGTGTGGTCTTCCGTGTGTTGTCGCGTGGCCAGCTTGATACAGAGTGATTTGGCACGTGAAAAAACTGCATGTCAGCATGTAATTCGAGGAAAGGCCTTTAGCATGTAAGCGCGTCTGTGACTTAACGTGCACGGGCATTTCCCTCAACACGGGAGCATAGTGAATCAGCACGTGAAAAAACAACACGTCAGTGTGTGATTCGAGGAAAGGCCATTAGTGCGTAAGCACGTCTGTGACGTGACACGCAAGGGCGTTGCCCTCAACACGGGTGCATGTTCATTGTACACATGCAATAACTGCATGTCTGTGTGTCACTGCGTGCAATTGGAGGAAAGGGCCTTAGCGCGTACACGCCTAAGTGATGTTGCACGTGTGGGCTGGCTCAAAAGGCACGCGTATGACGCCATTTTCTCGTACATGCTTTTTGTGGAGAGCGAGCAGTGATTCTTGTACTTCTTGTCGGTTCGCACGTGATTACTTCACAGCGGTTTAAGTTCGTACTCCCTTTTTACTCAGACAGAGTTTGATTCTTCTTTTGGCGGGGGTGTTGCCAACGCGCACACGCGCGTCTTTTTCAAGTTCTTTTACCAGGCAGACGGTGAGTCGCGCATGTATTTTCCATTGTGCTTGCCCCGTGTGTCGCGTACCCCTTCAGAGGTCATTGTAGGCTGCGTCTATCACGCGTACACTTATTTTTGTGTTTCTGGGTGCCACAGCGTAGTGCGGGTTCATTTCTCCACGCACGTGGTCTACCAGGGGTTGCGTGCACGTTAAATATTGTTTTCGTGTGTGTTGCGTGACCTGTCATCTTCCCCCAGGGGTCGCAGACAGCCTTGCTAGAGCACTAGGGTACAAATTCCATCTAGTACCCTACCCCTTTCACCCCAATTGCCCAGGACAATTGTTAACTGCAACTCCAATATGCACAACAACATCAGTGCCATGGTTGGGAGGCGACCAAGCAGTAAGGGAGGCAAAGGTGGCCGAGCTCAAAGAGGTGTGCGCGGTAGAGGACATGGCCAGGATGTGCAGGGTGGCCCAAGAGGCCAGTGTGTGGAGGACCAATCGGGGACACCTATGCCCCCCACCGCCCCAATGGTTGGGGGAAATGTAGCTGACACCATCCCAGTTCAGCCCTTGTTAAACCGGCCCATATTGTCAACTGAACCGGCACAGGATGACTCCCAGGCTGACTTCCGTGTCACCAAGTCCAAGCCACGTTTGGCAGTGAAAGTTACTGTCACCAGGCCACGTGGATCTGGGGCAGCAATGTCATCTGCTGCCCCAAGTAGCCAGGGCGAGGATGCTGCAGGGGCAGCTGCAGCCCAATCCACCCCAGCTCAGAGTCTCCCAGCCGGGACAGTGTCGGTCCAACTCCATCACACCGAGGTTGGTCCTGCCAACATCACCCTGCAGCCAATGCCTGCAATGAGACCTTTGGTCATTGTGCCTTTGGAAAATTCTAGTGCCCTGCCCCTACCAACTAGAGCGGCGTAAGCCACTCAGGGTCCGCACCACCTTCCAAGAAGAAGAAGGGTGCTCTTGCAGTACAGGCTGGGACCCCAGACACGGCTACACACTCTGGCACGTCAAGGAAGCCTAGTTTCAATGACGCCGAACTAGATGCACTTGTGGCCTATGTGTTGGCACATAGCCGCGAAATGGTGGTGACTGCAGGGTGCAAGACCACGCCTGCTCAACGTAGGGCCCACTGGCAGACCATCGCGGACCGCATTAGTTCCCTTGGATTCGTGAAGCGCACAGCTGATGCTGGCTCTAAGCGGTGGAATGACCTGAAACGCAGAGCAAAGAACAAGCTGGCTTCCAATCATGCCTCTACTCTGGTGACTGGCGGTGGGTCTCCACCAGAGGACGACCAACTCACTGAACATGAGTCTGTCGCTGGAGGCTTCACCACAGAGGATCAGATCTGAGGCACGGGAGACCTACCAGATCTTGAAGCATTGTCCGCTGAGTGCCCATGCATGTGTGTCCATCCATGTGTATGTTGCTTGGGTGATGTGTTCTGATTGAGTGCCAAGTGAGGCTCTGTTGTCATGACTGGTATGGGTCACCCATGTGGACCCTCCAAACCATTCCCCCGCCTTGGGTTTGGGTATGACAGTATCCCTTCTGACCACAGGTGCCAATTTACACCAGATTACTGCAGTTGCCCTTCAACTGTCATCTTGCAACAACATTGTTCAAAATGTTTTCCTGTTCATTGAGCCTGATTGTTTTAATCCTTGCCATTTTGCCGTACTGCCACAATTGTAACATACTTCTGTCATAGATTACACCCCACAATGGCACACATTTATTACCTTGTTATGGGAATGATTTAACCATTCAGGCTGATTGAGTAATGGCCTGCACACAAGCATTTTTGGGCCCTGTTTGAATGTTGAACATGACTGTTGTCTTCTGTCATGTTGAAGTGACCAACCATTGATGTATCCATCTGCCTGCCATCACACTATTTTGCATGTTTTATCTCATGATGTCCATCTCACATGAATGGGTGACAGTACTTTTTCCTACCATATGCTGTACTTGCCAAATGTACCATGGCTGTGCTACGTGCCATCTGTGTGCTGGCATGTGTCATGTATGTGTATTGGACATGCCACTCACAGGCTAATGTGTGATGCCAGTGCTATCCAGCATGCAGCACATGTATTGCTTTTCCATCTTGGAGTCCTCAGTGTCTGCTTTTTGACTCCCCTTCCAACTCATTGACAGTGCATGCATGCCAGGGTTATTGTCATGTGGGACATGTGTAATTTATGTACTGGATCTCTGCCTCGTCAGGTCTATGTGTGTGCTATGGTGCTCATGCCTGTTTCCATTTGTTATCTTTCATGTTTTTGCAGGTGATGAGGCACTTGATGATGTTGAGGAGGAGGAGATGGTGCAGACCCAGGAGGAATCACAGCCTCAACCGGGCACCACTGGAGGACATGAGGTGGTGGTGGGTGAAAACCCAATTGTCCTACAGACCATGCTGTCCACGGGTGTCTCTGGGTACACCTCCGGAGACCTCTATGAATCAGGTGCTGAATCGGACATTGAGACATATGTGCCGTCGCAGGTGAGTGTTTCTGGCAGGGATGCTATTCTGTCCAACCCACCTGCACCGGGGGTAGACCCCTCTATGGGGATTTTATTGTCGGAAAGTCTGCCTGTGGCGGTTACTGATGCAGGGTCACACTCCACAATATTTGCTCTTGTTCCTGGGCCAGCAGACCAAAGGAGGAATGCAGTCCTGCAGCTTCAGGCAGTGGCAGCACAGCAAGGTGCTCATCGCCTTGCCCCAAACAGGTGTGGTGCCCGCCAACACGGTGGCCATGCGCCACCATGCAATACTGTGTCGGAGAACTTCGTGTACAGTATAGCAGCACAACAGGGGGCATTGTGTGAAATGATGGCTCAGGCAATGGATAGGGTGGCCACTTCCATTCTCCCCCCTGAAAGGCAGATGGAGCTCCAGCAGCAGGCAACAGACTCCATTTGCCACTCACACAGGGAGGACATGTTGGCGTCCAACAGGGACCGACGGGCTGGACTGGAGACTCTGCGCACAGCCATATCTGTAGAGTTACAGGCCCACAGGGCAGCCCTCAGGTTAGAAAACAGCTCCCTCAGAGATACTCTGGGCGAACTTGAGGTGTCCCAGAGTACAAGGGCAGAACAGCAGCTCCAGGCAGCTGAGCACCAGGCAACCCGTCAGGAGATCCGGGCATCACGCCAGGCCATGGAGGCAGAAATGTGTGCTACCCGTGAGGTGCTGCATGGGGATCTCCGTACCATTATCCTCCAGAATCAAACCTTCCACACCTGCATGCTTGCCGCCATGGAGGACCATACCAGAGCTTTGCGTGGTCTGCCTCCCATATCACAGCCACCTCCTGATGTAGCAGCAGAGGGTGATGACAGCGACGACAGTTCTCCCACTGTAGCGTAGCCGTGCATGCCATGAGCCCATGGAGGTTTTTTTTTATTTTCTCTCAACATCCACGCATGTGGGTGTTGGGGGCACCCTGCACCTCATCCCTCCTGTGTGGCCTCCCCTCAATCCCGGTCCACACATGGCCATTTCTGATTAATTGATTTTTTTTTTTTAAGTGTGTTGCTTTGTGTGGCTCCCGTAGGCATCCACTGTGTATTCCAGCTGAGCACATGCAGGTTTGTCCTGTCTTTGGGTTAGATGCATGGGTTCCTGACACACACACCCCTCCTGCTTCCCCTTTCCATAGGCTTGCAAAGGGTGTGACCAAGTGACAGTAACTTACACAGTGACATTGGGCTCCCATGAGTTGTGTGGCCAGTCTGTAGTCAAAACTGTGTGTACATCTCTAGTGGGGATTGTTGTTCGATTCTCCACTGCATGGTGGATTGATATTTGCTTGTGCAACCATGTTTATATCCTTATATACATGTAGTTTTTTCATGTCTTAACAAGCCCATCTTCTTCGCAGACACATTTGCCTGACAGCAACACTCTGCAGTTGGAAGGGGTCGATGTGCTGCCTTAGTCAGGTTGTGACACTTGCACTACTTTAATTTTTTTCTGCCATATATTGCCACTGTTTCATCCCGTACTGATGTTTTGTGTTGCTGGTAAGTATTTGTTCATGTGTGCTGTTTCTTATTGATTACTGAGAGCATATTGTCTGTGGCCTGTTTACATTAGGGACAGTGCACTTTGTGACACTTGTGTCATGTGTTGTGCATTCATTTGGTTGCTTTCACATTGCATGCCATGCCATGGTGTGTTGGGTAGCTGAGATGGGGAGGGGTTGTGTGGGATGTTTTTACCCATGCATCCGAGCCCTACCTCAAAAACTGTGCAGTACTGGCATTGAAAACATCATGACGGCTAGAGCTTCCCAGAAAATGCACAGGGAAATGCATGAAGAATAGGCTGCCACTCATTTTTGCCGATGTTATGGGAACAGAAGGGCACTGCCTAAAACCACCATTGGACTACCCACACAGTAACCTGAAACCATTGGGAATGGCAATCCTGATTGCCAAAAGCAACCTAGAATTGTGGGGAATTCATTTTCTTAAATCCCAAAAATGGGTGCATTACCAGTACTCGCCACTATCAGAAAGCCGGCGTTTTAAAACAACACCAATTTTTTTTTTTTTGTGTAAAACTGAATAAATGAACCCAAAGCAGGCCAAAGAAAGACTTACTGAGAGGTGGATACAATGTAAAGTTATATTCTGAAGTGACTTGAAGGTGTGGATTTCAGCAGTTTAAGTAAATTTGGACTGAAAGACACTAAAAATCTAAATGTTTAAAAGAAATGAGTGACCTACTTTTGAGTGTCACATAGGTTGCAATTGTTTAAATGTCATAGTTTTAAACTTAGAATCAGCATTCTAGCTGCATATGTAAAAATGGTTAATTTTATTTGAATGCAGAAAAGTGGGTAACTAAAAGTGACATTAGCTGGGGCCTGGCTTAAGGAACTGAATTCTGCCCACCAGCTACCCCCGACAGGAGATGAGACTTGCACAACAGCTGTGTTCCCAGGCTTAGCTGCCTTTTGCTACTCCCACCAAAAGGGATATGACACTTCTCTGATTGAATTACCTGGGCTCTGCAGGAAATTGAACAAAGCCCTGTCCTGACTCAGGCAAATGTTTTATTATGGGGGCCGTAAAAGTGGCTTCCTCCTGGAAGGAAAGGGGAGGAGCACTGCCTGTGAGAGCAAGCTGGCTTGGCAGAACTGGAAAAACCAGAAATTCAACCTTGTGCTGGGGGGAAACCACACCCCTTTGGGGCCAGAACATAACTCTAAAAAGATGGATCATTCATAGAGCGGACTTGTGAAAATTATTTAAATGATACCATAATTCTTGTGATTTTTCTGCCCACATTTTAAGAGGTTTTTAGAACCGGTGGTATGATCTGGGGGCAAGCTAGCAGTTAAGAGGGTATTACTTAAAATGTATGCATGTTAAAAATCTTGACACTTCATCAAGTAATGTCCATACTCCTTGCGCACATGTGTATAAATTTGGGGTAATGTCCGATATTACGAAACCAGTTAAAAAGTGCAAAATGTTGCCATTTCTCAATGCAAGCTCCCAGGAAGAGCAGATTTGGACAGGGTATACCTCCTGTGATATGTGATGGGTGCATGTAATTTTAAACAAATGTGCACCTGTGCAAATATGTCTTTTGGGTCAAAATATAGATTGTGTGTAATTTGACAGGGGTGGGTCGCCTGTACCATAAACAGACCTCATCATGATGACACTTCATTTCATTCCCCCAATCAAGGGGAAGAGGATGAAGTGGCCAATGACAAGTGGAGAGGGGTAGAGCCTAGTGATGCTGCACACACACCCATTTTCAAAACACATAAAAGCAGACAGTCAGGACAGATAGTGACCTTCAAATCCATTTGCTGTGGGACGCTCTGCCGGGAAAATCCATACTTTACCTCCATCAACCTTCAGAGAGCCAACATAGAGACTTCAATCTATCCACCTTCAGAGACCAAGACTTTGGGCCTCATTACACGGACGGCGGTAAGGGTTAACGGTCACCGTTAATGGCAACGGTGACCGTTAACCCTTACCGCCATACTACGAGGTCCCTTTGCGGGTTGGAGGATTTAACGCCTGCTTCTTGCAGGCGTTAAAATCCAACCCGCTAAGGGACCTCGGAGCTAATTACGGCACCGCAAAATTGCGGTGCCGTAATTAGCGCCTTCCCCATTTCCATAGAGCCCTATGGGGCAGAAATGGGAATGGGGAAGGGCAATGGCGGAAAGGGGATTTACCGCCCCTCCAACCTTGGAATGGGGCGGTAAATCCCCTTTCCGCCAAGGCGGTGCCGGTATTTTACCGGCATGAGCCATGGCGCTAATAGTGCCATGGCTCACCGCCTACCGTGTAATGAGGCCCTTTACTTCAGAATTTGTAGCAGAGAGGTCAACTACAAGCTAAATCCCTCTTTAGCAGGCCTCAAATCATTGCCACTATTACAGCCAGGCGAGCTGTTTGAATTCTTTGCAAGAACCCTTGCCATTTGCCAGAGAGCAGTGTTGTACCCAGAGAGAGACCAGCTGAACCGGAGACCGCTGTATCCGGACCCACAGACCTGATCAGAACCAGAGACCCAGACCAGACCAGCAGAGTAGAGCTGACCCAGACGCTGTGCGCAGAGACCGTCCGTGGCGAGTGAAGAAAACCTGACCAGATCTGTGGCGAGGCCCATTTATTTCAAAAATATATTGTGAGTACCTAGCAGACTGTGCAGAACCAATCTCTTAGTTAAAATAATATAATTCAATCTATTTTAATCTAAGTAGAACTGCCTCTTAACTGTCACCTGTCATTTACTAGTTGCTAGCTGTCACTTGTCTTTTTGAACTTTAAAATTTCAAATCTGAAAAACAACCTTTACCATATCGCTCATATCTCCGTGACCGTTTGTCTTAGAGACTTGCAGTAACTTTCCTCTGAAAGCTGGGAATCTTGGCTTTTCAACGAACCTAGAACCGCATTCCTATTCCATACACTTTTGCCGCAATCGCGAATTTACCGAGATTTGCAAATTTCTCCACGTGTGAAAACAGCAGCTTCTTTGCTTTCCTTGCTAAAAATTCGTTTGCCTCTTAAGAACCATCCCTGAATCATTGCTAGAGTGAGCCTGGACTAATATTAACTAGATACCACTCACCCTGAACCTCCAGAGGGAATTAAAATCATTTTAGCACATTTTCCAATATATTGCTATCACATATAAAAGCATTTTGGGCCTGTGTTTCAAACTTCTGTAGTCTAAGCTTGCTGGGGTGAACTGAATTACATTTGATTGCATTTCTGAGAACTGTGTGCTTTCCTTCCATTTCCTTGCATTGCATAAAGGGGGGAGTGGATTGCCAGAGAAAAGTGATTACATTGTTTTGGTGAAATCATATTGAGTATTTTCTGTACTGCATTTTCATTCAACATTGCATCCATCTGAACTTATATAAAGCATTCTCTACCACCTTATTCTTCTGTTCCTATTCACAAGTGTGCTAGTGCCAGACTATCCATTATTGATTACTGCTCATATTAAGTGTCATATTCAATTATTAAATTATTATAAAGTATGATATATATATCTATTGTTTAAATTATCAAATAAACCTTTTAACTTGCAAAACAGAACTACTTCTTGGCTCAGTGGGGTCAGGGGGATTCCAAGAGAAGGGTGTTATATAGGGGTAGTCATCCAGAACACATGAACTGGACATAAAGATATATCAATAAGGGTTTTCATTCAGTATTCTAGACTAGGTGTTGACTTAGCTGTGGTGTTGAATTGAATCCTCTTAGAAATTGGGGGCTCGTGCCGGACGTTTGGATTAGATCTATCACTTGTGCAGATTAATACAGCGTGCCAGCTGACCAGATACACATATCCGGTCGGAGCACACGCTGTGTTACGCTGTAAAGCACTCCTCAAAGGAACGCTCTAAGGAAAAGGTCTGTTTTGCAAAAATATAATATAAACTTCTGTAAGTCAGGACAGAGACCAATCTCTAGAATGACAACCTTAGTAGACATGAAAATAGCCAGAGAGCACTTCTTACATAAGTTATTTGTGAGAGGTGAGTGAACTCACCAGGACCGCATGGTCTGGTTGCAGGCCATCATGCAACAGGTCACGGAAACAGGGTCAGATACATGGAGGGATCAGGGTCCCTTACATGTGGCCCTGAGTGAACTATACATGGCTCCTAAAGCTAAGGATGAACAAGACAAGATGGTTAGGATAGCGGCATACCTGTACCTATATATGGGAGACATGCAGGATAAATGTACTGAAAGCCAAGATCTGGCGAATAAGCGACAGATGGCGTTAGAGAAGGTCCAATCTGACCTGGTCTCTTCTGAGCAGAGGCTGCAGGGGAGCCAGGAGTCAGAAAATGAGAGTAGACAGCACATCATTAAAATAAAGAAGGATATGGACATCCTGCAACAGGAAAAGGCTGACCAGGATACCAGATTTCTGGCCTTGCAGAAGGAGTACCAAGAAGGTTTGGACTCCCTACTGCAGAGCCAGAAAAAGCTGGAGCAACAGTTAGACTTCAATAGGGTATGTGCTGAGCAGGTAGTCACCCTGCAAAGCCACCTCGATAGGGAGAAGGCAGAGAGCAATAAACTGATTCTGAAAGACCTGGATACCCAGGCAGAGTTTGATCAGGAGCGCCAGAAAGCTGGTGCCTTCCAAAGGCAAAGGGACGACCTGGCGGCACAGATGCAGGCTCTTAGTCAGGAAAGGGATACCTTAGGCCAGGAAGTCTGCCACTTAAAAAGGAAAATGGAAGAAAATCACTTGGCCCTCCAGGGGCTGGGTGACCTCCAAAAAGAACGCCAGAACTTGTTAGAACACACCAGGAGGGTGGAGGATGCTCTGGCAAGAAAGGAGCAGGCCAATAGGGACACAGCTCAGGAGGTAACCCTCCTGCAGCAAAGACTGGCCCAGTGCTCCAGGACCAATCAGGAGGCACAGAGAGAGAATGAGGCTCTTTGCCAGCACAATGATAGACTCCAACAACAGGTAGCGATGCAGGAGAGACTGATAGAGTCTAGTAAGGCCTTAACTGAGGAACTAAAGGCGCAGGCTCTTGCATTGCAACAGGGAGCAGGGGCGGATAGAGATGAGGTTCGCTGGGAAAGAGAAACTCCTGAGCATAACCCCAGGAGCCCTAGTACCAGAGGCCTTTATTTCTCTCAGTCCCTGGACTCTGCCACCCCCATGTCCCCTGGCGCACATGAGCACAGGGCCACAGGGATGGCAGATTACTATCCAGCCAGAAGCATGGGGCTCATAGGCCAGTACCACCCAGGAATGGAGGGGCGGGCATCCGGGTATGGGCACCCAAGCACAGTGCAATTTGATGGGGAACCCCAGGTGAGTAGGCCCATTAAGGGCATCCTGAAAACCTCTGCCCAGTTAGGTCAGTGGGGGGGTACCCATCAAATCCTGGCAGCAAGGAGGGATCTGAAGACTCCTCTGAGCGGTACAGGACACAGGAGACCAGGTCCCCACATTCTGCCAGCCATTCCCAGGCTCGCAGAATCCGGGAAAACCTGGAAGAACAGACGGGAACCTCTGGGAGCAGTGCCTCTGAGTCAGAAGATGAATGGACCAGGGTTATCCGGACCAAAAGGGCCAATAAGACAAAAAGGGCCTTGCTTAAGGACCCCTTAAAGCAGATTAAGGCAATCAGGAGCGTCATCACGCCTTATCATAAGAACGCCAAGTATTCTGTTTGGGAGCACTTAGAGTTGTTTGAGCAAATGATGGAGACTTTCCATTTGAAGGACAGGCAAAGCTGTATTCAATATGTAAAGTGGACCTTCTCCCCGGAATACTCCAGTTTCTTTGCGGGGCTGGAGGACCAAAATCATTTAAGATGGTCCACCTATAAGGTTGCCATCCTGAAACATTTTTCTACTCATAGAAATCCTCAAGAGGCTCGCAAGGCAGCCTACAATTTGCAGTGTGGGGAGGATCAGGCCCCACAAGAGTTTGTGCAAGAACTGAAACGTGCCTTTGCGCAGACCACCAGAAGGGTGCGCACAGACAGCAGAGAATTCGTCAATACATTTTTCTATGCCTTGCCCAAATATATAATGACCCAGCTCGTGAGAGATTTTCATGAGAAAAGATCTTTAGACTGGGTCATTGAACAGGCTACCCGGATCTATGAGGTGCAGAAGCCCATAGAAAATAAAAGCAATACCCAGAAAAATCCCAAAACCAACAGCACCCCTGCTGCTGCCAAGGTGGCAGAGGTAAAGGTCACCCCCGTTTTGGATTTGGAGATAGGGGGGCCTAAAAACCTACCTGCACCTAATAATGCTAGGCCCAGAAGGTCCTCGGGCCAGTCACAGACAGGGAGCCAAGGAGGCAGCCCCACCAATGGGGTCCCTCGCTCTCCTGATTATGTAAGTCCCCGTTACAAGGGAAATCGACTCATCCTGGGTTATGTGTGGACTCCTCCAGCCCAAGGGGGGGATCCAGCCAAGCACCTAACCCAGGGAACTTCCCTCCTAACTTCCCACCGGAGGGCAGAAATTCTCCAAATCCTGGGCAGAACTTTTTCCCCAGGTATCCACCCAACTTCCAACCCCAAAATCATCCATCCTTCTTTCCCCAATTCCCTGAGCCCAGACAACCTAATCCGGGAGAGGGGAGGCCAAGGGTGGAGGGGTACCCAAATCTTCCCAACCCGGGGTTCTACCAGAGAAGGGATAGCTACCCTTCCGGGATCAGCCCAGGGGAGAAAACAGGGCCCTGTATCAGCCTGAGCGGGTTTCCCAGTTAGAGCGCCAGGTTCAGAACATGGCACAAGAGCTGGGTCGCGTGCTAAGGGCTCAGCAGAACCCTCAGATGGGCATGCCGGCACAGAATGCCCCAGACTCTGGACCTGGTGCTCCAGAACAATGACGGGGGCAGCACCCCGATAACTCACCGGTTCCCAGGGAGGAGGCACAAAGGGAAGGGGGGTGTAAAGCCTTGGAGGAAGCTTCCTTCCTCACTTGTAAACAGCCCCTGGAAACCCAGGAACCGGAAACAAAATCTCTTGCCCCTGAAAGTCTGCCTCCTAAGGAGCAGAGGGGGGGTAGGAGAAACAAAAGACCCAAACAGACTCAGTTTGAGGAGGAGGTACAGATCTTCCAATTTGAAGGAGAGGGATCCTCAGAAGATCCTGGGAAAAGGATCTTCTCCTTCAGAGATGGGGGAACTCCTCCCAAGGAAAAATGGGCCCCAAGGGATTCCAATCCAGACTGGGGAGATATGGAGACTGAGCTACCGCTGCCCATCATCTCATCCCAGAACCCACAATACCAAAATCCCCTGGTTCAAACCCATCCTGATGACTGCCTCCAAAAAGGGGGGGGGCGGCCCAGAACCGGAGCCAGGGGAACCCACAATGGCTCTGATCTCCAGTTGCCAACTTTTTCTTTCAGATTCCCAAGGCTCTCCACAGAATTCTACCCAAATCTCTTCGCTAGCGATGTCCAAAACCAGAAAGTTAGCCCACCAGTTGTCCAAAAATGTGCATTATCTGTGCCCCCTTGAGGAGAAGGAGGGAAGATACTATGCCCCGGTACAAGTACAGGGGCAGGGTACAATTTTGGCACTGGTGGACACTGGATCTCAAGCTACCCTTCTGTCCAGAAGGGCCTTTGACGAACTGAATGCAGGAAGGGGAGAGAATTACCAAATTCCTCTCACCTCTCTTCCTGGACAACTGCAGAACTTTGACGGGAAGGAAATTCCCGTTGAGGGGACTGCAGACTTGGACATTAAAATTGGGCGACACAAGTTGAAACACCCGGTCATAGTTGTGACTCCAGAGGGCACCCCTTGTTTACTAGGGAATGACCTCCTGAGAAGGTTGTCACCCCTAATAGATTGTGTAAACAAGGTCCTCTGGACCCAGTCTAGCCGACCCATAAAATTAAAACAGAGTGTCAACCATGTTAGTTTAAACGGCACCTGCCACATGGTTGAACAAAAATCTGACCAAGTAGAATTTCACTTCCAGAACAACCAAATTCCAGACGTGACAGTAATAGCAGTAGGACAACAGACTGGTGATGGGGGGTCCTCTCTATTTCTGAAAATCAACCTTCCTTCCAGTTTAAGGTGGTATTCCACACTGGAAGGAAACACCCTGAAATTCTTTACTAATCCACAACCAGAAACTCCCACTTCTATAGTCCAGAAAGATGTGAAATCAGCTCAAAGCCTGGCTGATATTCAGCAAATTGGAGAGCAGTTGTTCATCCCTGTTCAGTTAAATGATGGGAAGGACTCTGTTCTCGCTCGAGTGTGTGTGAACAACGGTAAGAGCTTCATCAACGAAGCCATGTTCCGCCAACTCCCAAAAGATCCAGCCATTCCCACATTCAAACTGATAGACAAATGGGAAATGGACCTGGAAGCACCTAATTCCAAACAGCTCCTGCCAAGCAGGTGTAAGCTCAAAATCTCCATTGGCAACAAGAGCATAGTCCATAATTGTTGGGTCGTGCGAGACGTCACTGCCGCCTTTTACTTAGGCAGTGACATTCTCAATCGCTTTGCCATTAGTTTGGACCTAATAAACTTCAAAGCTTGGTCCCGATTAGCGGATAATCCCATGGGCTTTGATGATCCGGAAAAAGCATTTAGGTCAGCTCAATTGCTACCTTATGCAGTTGAAATTCAGATTAAAGAGGAAGTCACCATCCCAGAAAGGACCCGACAATTCTCCCTGGAAGTGAAAGTTAAAAGAGGACAACATTTGAAAAACCCTGATGCTTACATACATCTAAACGCTTTTCTCCAACAGCAAGGGTTGGGGCTAAACCCAACTCCATTAGTCAACATAGAACATGACACCATTCTAATAGAGGTGGATTACAGCGACTTAAAGAGTATTACTCTAGCCGCCGGCACCATTATTGGAATGGCGGTTGATGACCAACATTTTTCCATCGATTTAGGTAATGAACTGTTAGGGCCAATCCCCAAGGACTGCTTTGACAGTGACAGTGATGACAATACAACACCAGGCAGGATTTTTACCCGGCATGGGGGGAACTTCCTGGTGTACACTTCTTGCCCTTATGGTAAGGAAGATGTGACTTGTGATTTCAGGAGGGATGAGGTGATTTTCCAGGTCCATGAGGGCTGACTTTCCCACCTGAAGCCTCCAGTCCAAATCAGCACTCTGACTAGGGACTTCTCCACCCAGCTGGAGGAGGCCACTGAAATAGCCAAACCAGAAGTCTTTCCAGGCTTCAGGCAGATGGTGGAAGAGAGAGACAACGTAGCTGATGCCTGTGTGACTCTGGAACAAAAGCAAAAGTTGAAACAAGTTTTCTTGCCCTTATGACTCATATGACTGTGGTCGCACCGACATCCACACAACAACAATCCCCACGGACCCTGGCATGACTCCTGTGTTTGTGAAGCAATATCGCTTGCCTCTCGCATCAATGGAGTCCCTTACTGAAATAATTAAGAACCTTGAGTCCCGGGGAATAATCCGTCCAGTCCACAGCACCTTCAATAATCCGGTGCTGGGAATATTGAAGCCAAACGGCCAGTGGAGACTCTGCGCCGACCTTAGGGAGCTCAACAAACGGGTCCATACTTCCCGATGGCCTCTGCCCTACATTGACCAAGGGCTGGCCCAGATTCAGGGGTCACAGGTATTCACTGCAATAGACCTGACCAATGGATACTGGACCGTGCCGGTCAGTAGGGAGGACCAATACAAGCTGGCTTTTACCTTTGGGGGCCAGCAGTATACATGGACCCGGACTCCCTTCGGATACCTTAACTCCGGTAATGAGTTCAACATTTTCCGACATAAGGCCATGCCCGACCTGGGTGCGAGGGGCAACCTGGCTTATGTAGATGATGTCCTCATCAAAAGCTCAACTGTTGAGGAACACATAGCGGAGATCCGTTATGTTCTGACACAGTTGAGGGCCGCCGGAGCAAAACTTTCCTTTCAAAAAACACAGTGGTGTAAAACCCGTGTTAATTTCTTGGGGCATGAGATTACTCCTCAGGGTCTCTGTCCCCAGGAAAAGAAAGTGGAAGCACTTCAGAAACTGAAGGACCCCACAACTCTGCGGGAACTAAGGAGCCTCCTTGGACTGACCAATTACAGCAGAAAGTTCATTGAGGGCTACGCAGAGATCACCAGACCCCTGATTCATCTCTTGAAGGGGGGGGTCAAGTGGGAATGGGGTCCAGAACAAGCCGAGGCAGTAAGACAACTCAAAAGTTCTTCCTGGAGACGGGGTTCTCTAATACGTGCTTGACGGCAGTATTATACCAAAAGCATGACAAGGTTAATAAAATAATCTCCTATGCGAGCAAAACTTTATCCTCTGTGGAAGAAAAATTCAACGATTGTGAGAAGGCACTCCTGGCGACGGTGTGGGCATTGAAGAATTACCGCCCGTTTATCCAGGGGGAACACATCATAGTGGAGACTCCACACCAGCCTCTGCAATATCTCCAAAGTGACAGAATCCGGCCCGGAAATGTGAGTAATTCCCGAATTACTTCCTGGATTCTGTCAATGCAAGGCTTTCCTGTGGAGGTCCGATATGGCCAAAACAAGAAGAGTCCCCTCGCGCAAGGTCTGGCTGACTTGCATGATTGTGCCAGAGAAAACTGTCTCGAGGACGAAAGTCTAAAAATCAAGGACAACATGGAGGCATACCTTAATTCCCCACACAAAGTCTTTGAAGAGGACAAGTGTGAGGGAATGCCCACTGTCTATGTGGATGGATGCTCTTACCATGTTGACAACAACGGGGAGAAAGAACTGGTGGCCGGCGTAGGGAATGCATGGGTGAATGAGTCCCCAGAACCCTCCGCTGGATACAAAATTGGTCCCCGAAGTAGTCAGGTGGCAGAATTGATGGCTGTGCATCAGGCCATCCTCACTGCTGTCCAGCATCAACTCCACGAACTGGTCATAATCACAGATTCGGATTATGTACGGAACGGGTTCGTGGAGCACCTGGTTAATTGGAAAACCAGAGGCATGTTATGTGCTAACAACAAACCCTTGAAACATGGGAAGTTGATCCAAAACATTGATGATCTGGTCACATCGAATGGGATGACCATCTACTGGAAAAAGATCAAGGGTCATTCCAAAGTAGAGGGACCAGAAAAAACTGGAAATGACTTAGCTGATCAGCTGGCCAAAACCGGGGCCATCCAAGGGGATCTGATTGAGTCCCTGTTGGGGGAAATCCAGGTCACTGCTATCACTAGGTCCCAGACAAATGCTCACAACGACCTTTCAATTGCACAATGAAGTAAGGAGACCCCTGATGCTGATTTGATTACCGCTCAGAAGGGGGATCCAATAATTGGTAAATTTTACCAGCACCTTGAGGACCCTGAGAACTTTCCCCTGACGGATACCGATTACATTGGGAAAAGAGGACCTAAGAGTGTTGATGAAATGTCCAAAAATGTTCCGAATCCAAGATGGTTTGTTGGTAAGGAAATCCCAAGCTGGCCACGATCAGTGGGTGGTTCCTACCTCATTCCGAAGCCTGATGTTAAGTCACGCCCATGATGCGGCCACCGCCGGTCATAGGGGGTTTCACACAACACTGGAAATTTTAAGAGAGGTTGCATACTGGCCACACATGGGGCAGGACCTCGACCAATACTTGAAGGGGTGTCTTGTGTGTGCACAATTTCAGCCATCATCCCTCACGCACCGTGCGCCTCTCCAAAAGAGGGGGATGACACTGCCATGGTCAGATTTACAAATCGACTTTGTAGGCCCTGTGATTCGCTCTGCTAGGGAGAATAAGTACATGTTGACTGTGACATGCTTGTTTACCAAGTGGGTGGAATGTCTCCCAGCCCCAAATTGCAAGGCAGAAACTGCAGCTGCCCTGATGATTAACCACATCTTTTCCCGTTTTGGTCTACCTCAAAGGATTGAGTCAGACAGGGGTAGCCACTTCACCAGTGAAGTAATGACAAAGATGTGGGAGATACTGGGGGTCAAAAGGAAGTTACATATTGCTTACAGGCCAGCTTCTTCTGGGGCAGTAGAGAGATATAACAGAACCATTGTGAGCATATTAAAGAAGTTTGTGGCAGATTCTGGGCCAAGTTGGGATATCCGATTACCTCTGGTCCTAATGGCCATCAGATCTACCCCTTCATCTGCAACCAAAATGTCACCATTTGAGTTGATGACTGGGCGCAAGATGGTGCTTCCTCTGCATTTGCTCTACAGGACCCAAGAGCAGACACTGATAAATGCCTCCACAACTCATGAGTATGTGGAGAATTTAAGGAAACACCTTCAACATGCTTTTGCTTATGCTCAGCGGAATCTAGAAAGATCAGCTGATAGCATGAAGACCCACTATGACCTGAAGACTTCCAGAAAGGAATATCAGGTGGGGGACCGGGTTTATCTATACAATTTCCAAAGGAACCAGGCCAAACAGCGAAAATTTTTGCCTACATGGAAGGGACCCTTTGAGATTATAGACAAAATCTCCCCTGTGGCCTATAAGATCCGCATCCCCAAAGGCGGTTTGGCAGAGGGGGAAGACAAGTGGGTCCACATAAACCAGTTGAAGTGTTGCCATCCCAGGCACACTCTGCAACAACTGGAGGAATCCTCTGGAATCCTAGAGGGTACTGTCTCAGATTAATTCAGTTCTATTTTAAAATATCCTACATATCGCCTATCAAATTCTGAGTTTCTCAATGTGGGTGTTTTCGTTTTTGAATGCAAAAAGAAATGTGCATGTTCATATGTTTTGACTATAAATTTATATGCCACCCCACTATATCAATGGTGGGGGAAAAATGTCTATGAATAGGTATTGCCGCTCTTCCTTTGTCGTCCTAGGAGAAGGAAAACCTGCAGGCTGGCCAAGGAGGACGATCCGGAGACCGGGAGCAGAGACGCAAGGGGCCCAGTGTACCGCCCAATACTCCCATCAGGACCGGCGAGGAGAACCGATCGATCCGACCGGATGGAGGAAAAGATGCTGAACTGTGCCATCTATTGGAAGAAGATGAGGAAACATCCCAGGTCTTGCGAGTCCCATCAGTGAAACAGAATGGCCATCGCAAGAGGGGGGCTTGTGGGATGTTTTTACCCATGCATCCGAGCCCTACCTCAAAAACTGTGCAGTACTGGCATTGACAACATCATGACGGCCAGAGCTTCCCAGAAAATGCACAGGGAAATGCATGAAGAATAGGCTGCCACTCATTTTTGCCGATGTTATGGGCACAGAAGGGCACTGCCTAAAACCACCATTGGACTACCGACACAGTAGCCTGAAACCATTGGGAATGGCAATGCTGATTGCCAAAAGCAACCTAGAATTGTGGGGAATTCATTTTCTTAAATCCCAGAAATGGGTGCATTACCAGTACTCACCACTATCAGAAAGCCGGCGTTTTAAAACAACACCAGCCTTTTTTTTTTGTGTAAAACTGAATAAATTAACCCAAAGCAGGCCAAAGAAAGACTTACTGAGAGGTGGATACAATGTAAAGTTATATTCTGAAGTGACTTGAAGGTTTATAACAAGACTGGCTGAGCTGTGGATTTCAGCAGTTTAAGTAAATTTGGACTGAAAGACACTAAAAATCTAAATGTTTAAAAGAAATGAGTGACCTACTTTTGAGTGTCACATAGGTTGCAATTGTTTAAATGTCATAGTTTTAAACTTAGAATCAGCATTCTAGCTGCATATGTAAAAATGGTTAATTTTATTTGAATGCAGAAAACTGGGTAACTAAAAGTGACATTAGCTGGGGCCTGGCTTAAGGAACTGAATTCTGCCCACCAGCTACCCCCGACAGGAGATGAGACTTGCACAACAGCTGTGTTCCCAGGCTTAGCTGCCTTTTGCTACTCCCACCAAAAGGGATATGACACTTCTCTGATTGAATTACCTGGGCTCTGCAGGAAATTGAACAAAGCCCTGTCCTGACTCAGGCAAATGTTTTATTATGGGGGCCGTAAAAGTGGCTTCCTCCTGGAAGGAAAGGGGAGGAGCACTGCCTGTGAGAGCAAGCTGGCTTGGCAGAACTGGAAAAACCAGAAATTCAACCTTGTGCTGGGGGGAAACCACACCCCTTTGGGGCCAGAACATAACTCTAAAAAGATGGATCATTCATAGAGCGGACTTGTGAAAATTATTTAAATGATACCATAATTCTTGTGATTTTTCTGCCCACATTTTAAGAGGTTTTTAGAACCGGTGGTATGATCTGGGGGCAAGCTAGCAGTTAAGAGGGTATTACTTAAAATGTATGCATGTTAAAAATCTGACACTTCATCAAGTAATGTCCATACTCCTTGCGCACATGTGTATACATTTGGGGTAATGTCCGATATTACGAAACCAGTTAAAAAGTGCAAAATGTTGCCATTTCTCAATGCAAGCTCCCAGGAAGAGCAGATTTGGACAGGGTATACCTCCTGTGATATGTGATGGGTGCATGTAATTTTAAACAAATGTGCACCTGTGCAAATATGTCTTTTGGGTCAAAATATAGATTGTGTGTAATTTGACAGGGGTGGGTTCTCTGTACCATAAACAGACCTCATCATGATGACACTTCATTTCATTCCCCCAATCAAGGGGAAGGGGATGAAGTGGCCAATGACAAGTGGAGAGGGGTAGAGCCTAGTGATGCTGCAGACACACCCATTTTCAAAACACATAAAAGCAGACAGTCAGGACAGATAGTGACCTTCAAATCCATTTGCTGCGGGACGCTCTGCCGGGAAAATCCATACTTTACCTCCATCAACCTTCAGAGAGTCAACATAGTGACTTCAATCTATCCACCTTCAGAGACCAAGACTTTACTTCAGAATTTGTAGCAGAGAGGTCAACTACAAGCTAAATCCCTCTTTAGCAGGCCTCAAATCATTGCCACTATTACAGCCAGGCGAGCTGTTTGAATTCTTTGCAAGAACCCTTGCCATTTGCCACAGAGCAGTGTTGTACCCAGAGAGAGACCAGCTGAACCGGAGACCGCTGTATCCGGACCCACAGACCTGATCAGAACCAGAGACCCAGACCAGACCAGCAGAGTAGAGCTGACCCAGACGCTGTGCGCAGAGACCGTCCGTGGCGAGTGAAGAAAACCTGACCAGATCCGTGGCGAGGCCCATTTATTTCAAAAATATATTGTGAGTACCTAGCAGACTGTGCAGAACCAATCTCTTAGTTAAAATAATATAATTCAATCTATTTTAATCTAAGTAGAACTGCCTCCTAACTGTCACCTGTCATTTTCTAGTTGCTAGCTGTCACTTGTCTTTTTGAACTTTAAAATTTCAAATCTGAAAAACGACCTTTACCATATCGCTCATATCTCCGTGACCGTTTGTCTTAGAGACTTGCAGTAACTTTCCTCTGAAAGCTGGGAATCTTGGCTTTTCAACGAACCTAGAATTCCTATTCCATACACTTTTGCCGAAATCGCGAAAAACGCACTCGTGAATTTACCGCGATTTGCAAATTTCTCCACGTGTGAAAACAGCAGCTTCTTTGCTTTCCTTGCTAAAAATTCGTTTGCCTCTTAAGAACCATCCCTGAATCATTGCTAGAGTGAGCCTGGACTAATATTAACTAGATACCACTCACCCTGAACCTCCAGAGGGAATTAAAATCATTTTAGCACATTTTCCAATATATTGCTATCACATATAAAAGCATTTTGGGCCTGTGTTTCAAACTTCTGTAGTCTAAGCTTACTGGGGTGAACTGAATTACATTTGATTGCATTTCTGAGAACTGTGTGCTTTCCTTCCATTTCCTTACATTGCATAAAGGGGGGAGTGGATTGCCAGAGAAAAGTGATTACATTGTTTTGGTGAAATCATATTGAGTATTTTCTGTACTGCATTTTCATTCAACATTGCATCCATCTGAACTTATATAAAGCATTCTCTACCACCTTATTCTTCTGTTCCTATTCACAAGTGTGCTAGTGCCAGACTATCCATTATTGATTACTGCTCATATTAAGTGTCATATTCAATTATTAAATTATTATAAAGTGTGATATATATATCTATTGTTTAAATTATCAAATAAACCTTTTAACTTGCAAAACAGAACTACTTCTTGGCTCAGTGGGGTCAGGGGGATTCCAAGAGAAGGGTGTTATATAGGGGTAGTCATCCAGAATGCATGAACTGGACATAAAGATATATCAATAAGGGTTTTCATTCAGTATTCTAGACTAGGTGTTGACTTAGCTGTGGTGTTGAATTGAATCCTCTTACAAATTGGGGGCTCGTGCCGGACGTTTGGATTAGATCTATCACTTGTGCAGATTAATACAGCGTGCCAGCTGACCAGATACACATATCCGGTCGGAGCACACGCTGTGTTACGCTGTAAAGCACTCCTCAAAGGAACGCTCTAAGGAAAAGGTCTGTTTTGCAAAAATATAATATAAACTTCTGTAAGTCAGGACAGAGACCAATCTCTAGAATGACAACCTTAGTAGACATGAAAATAGCCAGAGAGCACTTCTTACATAAGTTATTTGTGAGAGATGAGTGAACTCACCAGGACCGCATGGTCTGGTTGCAGGCCATCACGCAACAGGTCACGGAAACAGGGTCAGATATATGGAGGGATCAGGGTCCCTTACATGTGGCCCTGAGTGAACTATACATGGCTCCTAAAGCTAAGGATGAACAAGACAAGATGGTTAGGATAGCGGCATACCTGTACCTATATATGGGAGACATGCAGGATAAATGTACTGAAAGCCAAGATCTGGCGAATAAGCGACAGATGGCGTTAGAGAAGGTCCAATCTGACCTGGTCTCTTCTGAGCAGAGGCTGCAGGGGAGCCAGGAGTCAGAAAATGAGAGTAGACAGCACATCATTAAAATAAAGAAGGATATGGACATCCTGCAACAGGAAAAGGCTGACCAGGATACCAGATTTCTGGCCTTGCAGAAGGAGTACCAAGAAGGTTTGGACTCCCTACTGCAGAGCCAGAAAAAGCTGGAGCAACAGTTAGACTTCAATAGGGTATGTGCTGAGCAGGTAGTCACCCTGCAAAGCCACCTCGATAGGGAGAAGGCAGAGAGCAATAAACTGATTCTGAAAGACCTGGATACCCAGGCAGAGTTTGATCAGGAGCGCCAGAAAGCTGGTGCCTTCCAAAGGCAAAGGGACGACCTGGCGGCACAGATGAAGGCTCTTAGTCAGGAAAGGGATACCTTAGGCCAGGAAGTCTGCCACTTAAAAAGGAAAATGGAAGAAAATCACTTGGCCCTCCAGGGGCTGGGTGACCTCCAAAAAGAACGCCAGAACTTGTTAGAACACACCAGGAGGGTGGAGGATGCTCTGGCAAGAAAGGAGCAGGCCAATAGAGACACAGCTCAGGAGGTAACCCTCCTGCAGCAAAGACTGGCCCAGTGCTCCAGGACCAATCAGGAGGCACAGAGAGAGAATGAGGCTCTTTGCCAGCACAATGATAGACTCCAACAACAGGTAGCGATGCAGGAGAGACTGATAGAGTCTAGTAAGGCCTTAACTGAGGAACTAAAGGCGCAGGCTCTTGCATTGCAACAGGGAGCAGGGGAGGATAGAGATGAGGTTCGCTGGGAAAGAGAAACTCCTGAGCATAACCCCAGGAGCCCTAGTACCAGAGGCCTTTATTTCTCTCAGTCCCTGGACTCTGCCACCCCCATGTCCCCTGGCGCACATGAGCACAGGGCCACAGGGATGGCAGATTACTATCCAGCCAGAAGCATGGGGCTCATAGGCCAGTACCACCCAGGAATGGAGGGGCGGGCATCCGGGTATGGGCACCCAAGCACAGTGCAATTTGATGGGGAACCCCAGGTGAGTAGGCCCATTAAGGGCATCCTGAAAACCTCTGCCCAGTTAGGTCAGTGGGGGGGTACCCATCAAATCCTGGCAGCAAGGAGGGATCTGAAGACTCCTCTGAGCGGTACAGGACACAGGAGACCAGGTCCCCACATTCTGCCAGCCATTCCCAGGCTCGCAGAATCCGGGAAAACCTGGAAGAACAGACGGGAACCTCTGGGAGCAGTGCCTCTGAGTCAGAAGATGAATGGACCAGGGTTATCCGGACCAAAAGGGCCAATAAGACAAAAAGGGCCTTGCTTAAGGACCCCTTAAAGCAGATTAAGGCAATCAGGAGCGTCATCACGCCTTATCATAAGAACGCCAAGTATTCTGTTTGGGAGCACTTAGAGTTGTTTGAGCAAATGATGGAGACTTTCCATTTGAAGGACAGCCAAAGCTGTATTCAATATGTAAAGTGGACCTTCTCCCCGGAATACTCCAGTTTCTTTGCGGGGCTGGAGGACCAAAATCATTTAAGATGGTCCACCTATAAGGTGGCCATCCTGAAACATTTTTCTACTCATAGAAATCCTCAAGAGGCTCGGAAGGCAGCCTACAATTTGCAGTGTGGGGAGGATCAGGCCCCACAAGAGTTTGTGCAAGAACTGAAACGTGCCTTTGCGCAGACCACCAGAAGGGTGCGCACAGACAGCAGAGAATTCGTCAATACATTTTTCCATGCCTTGCCCAAATATATAATGACCCAGCTCGTGAGAGATTTTCATGAGAAAAGATCTTTAGACTGGGTCATTGAACAGGCTACCCGGATCTATGAGGTGCAGAAGCCCATAGAAAATAAAAGCAATACCCAGAAAAATCCCAAAACCAACAGCACCCCTGCTGCTGCCAAGGTGGCAGAGGTAAAGGTCACCCCCGTTTTGGATTAGGAGATAGGGGGGCCTAAAAACCTACCTGCACCTAATAATGCTAGGCCCAGAAGGTCCTCGGGCCAGTCACAGACAGGGAGCCAAGGAGGCAGCCCCACCAATGGGGTCCCTCGCTCTCCTGATTATGTAAGTCCCCGTTACAAGGGAAATCGACCCATCCTGGGTTATGTGTGGACTCCTCCAGCCCAAGGAGGGGGATCCAGCCAAGCACCTAACCCAGGGAACTTCCCTCCTAACTTCCCACCGGAGGGCAGAAATTCTCCAAATCCTGGGCAGAACTTTTTCCCCAGGTATCCACCCAACTTCCAACCCCAAAATCATCCATCCTTCTTTCCCCAATTCCCTGAGCCCAGACAACCTAATCCGGGAGAGGGGAGGCCAAGGGTGGAGGGGTACCCAAATCTTCCCAACCCGGGGTTCTACCAGAGAAGGGATAGCTACCCTTCCGGGATCAGCCCAGGGGAGAAAACAGGGCCCTGTATCAGCCTGAGCGGGTTTCCCAGTTAGAACGCCAGGTTCAGAACATGGCACAAGAGCTGGGTCGCGTGCTAAGGGCTCAGCAGAACCCTCAGATGGGCATGCCGGCACAGAATGCCCCAGACTCTGGACCTGGTGCTCCAGAACAATGACGGGGGCAGCACCCCGATAACTCACCGGTTCCCAGGGAGGAGGCACAAAGGGAAGGGGGTGTAAAGCCTTGGAGGAAGCTTCCTTCCTCACTTGTAAACAGCCCCTGGAAACCCAGGAACCGGAAACAAAATCTCTTGCCCCTGAAAGTCTGCCTCCTAAGGAGCAGAGGGGGGGTAGGAGAAACAAAAGACCCAAACAGACTCAGTTTGAGGAGGAGGTACAGATCTTCCAATTTGAAGGAGAGGGATCCTCAGAAGATCCTGGGAAAAGGATCTTCTCCTTCAGAGATGGGGGAACTCCTCCCAAGGAAAAATGGGCCCCAAGGGATTCCAATCCAGACTGGGGAGATATGGAGACTGAGCTACCGCTGCCCATCATCTCATCCCAGAACCCACAATACCAAAATCCCCTGGTTCAAACCCATCCTGATGACTGCCTCCAAAAAGGGGGGGGGCGGCCCAGAACCGGAGCCAGGGGAACCCACAATGGCTCTGATCTCCAGTTGCCAACTTTTTCTTTCAGATTCCCAAGGCTCTCCACAGAATTCTACCCAAATCTCTTCGCTAGCGATGTCCAAAACCAGAAAGTTAGCCCACTAGTTGTCCAAAAATGTGCATTATCTGTGCCCCCTTGAGGAGAAGGAGGGAAGATACTATGCCCCGGTACAAGTACAGGGGCAGGGTACAATTTTGGCACTGGTGGACACTGGATCTCAAGCTACCCTTCTGTCCAGAAGGGCCTTTGACGAACTGAATGCAGGAAGGGGAGAGAATTACCAAATTCCTCTCACCTCTCTTCCTGGACAACTGCAGAACTTTGACGGGAAGGAAATTCCCGTTGAGGGGACTGCAGACTTGGACATTAAAATTGGGCGACACAAGTTGAAACACCCGGTCATAGTTGTGACTCCAGAGGGCACCCCTTGTTTACTAGGGAATGACCTCCTGAGAAGGTTGTCACCCCTAATAGATTGTGTAAACAAGGTCCTCTGGACCCAGTCTAGCCGACCCATAAAATTAAAACAGAGTGTCAACCATGTTAGTTTAAACGGCACCTGCCACATGGTTGAACAAAAATCTGACCAAGTAGAATTTCACTTCCAGAACAACCAAATTCCAGACGTGACAGTAATAGCAGTAGGACAACAGACTGGTGATGGGGGGTCCTCTCTATTTCTGAAAATCAACCTTCCTTCCAGTTTAAGGTGGTATTCCACACTGGAAGGAAACACCCTGAAATTCTTTACTAATCCACAACCAGAAACTCCCACTTCTATAGTCCAGAAAGATGTGAAATCAGCTCAGAGCCTGGCTGATATTCAGCAAATTGGAGAGCAGTTGTTCATCCCTGTTCAGTTAAATGATGGGAAGGACTCTGTTCTCGCTCGAGTGTGTGTGAACAACGGTAAGAGCTTCATCAACGAAGCCATGTTCCGCCAACTCCCAAAAGATCCAGCCATTCCCACATTCAAACTGATAGACAAATGGGAAATGGACCTGGAAGCACCTAATTCCAAACAGCTCCTGCCAAGCAGGTGTAAGCTCAAAATCTCCATTGGCAACAAGAGCATAGTCCATAATTGTTGGGTCGTGCGAGACGTCACTGCCGCCTTTTACTTAGGCAGTGACATTCTCAATCGCTTTGCCATTAGTTTGGACCTAATAAACTTCAAAGCTTGGTCCCGATTAGCGGATAATCCCATGGGCTTTGATGATCCGGAAAAAGCATTTAGGTCAGCTCAATTGCTACCTTATGCAGTTGAAATTCAGATTAAAGAGGAAGTCACCATCCCAGAAAGGACCCGACAATTCTCCCTGGAAGTGAAAGTTAAAAGAGGACAACATTTGAAAAACCCTGATGCTTACATACATCTAAACGCTTTTCTCCAACAGCAAGGGTTGGGGCTAAACCCAACTCCATTAGTCAACATAGAACATGACACCATTCTAATAGAGGTGGATTACAGCGACTTAAAGAGTATTACTCTAGCCGCCGGCACCATTATTGGAATGGCGGTTGATGACCAACATTTTTCCATCGATTTAGGTAATGAACTGTTAGGGCCAATCCCCAAGGACTGCTTTGACAGTGACAGTGATGACAATACAACACCAGGCAGGATTTTTACCCGGCATGGGGGGAACTTCCTGGTGTACACTTCTTGCCCTTATGGTAAGGAAGATGTGACTTGTGATTTCAGGAGGGATGAGGTGATTTTCCAGGTCCATGAGGGCTGACTTTCCCACCTGAAGCCTCCAGTCCAAATCAGCCCTCTGACTAGGGACTTCTCCACCCAGCTGGAGGAGGCCACTGAAATAGCCAAACCAGAAGTCTTTCCAGGCTTCAGGCAGATGGTGGAAGAGAGAGACAACGTAGCTGATGCCTGTGTGACTCTGGAACAAAAGCAAAAGTTGAAACAAGTTTTCTTGCCCTTATGACTCATATGACTGTGGTCGCACCGACATCCACACAACAACAATCCCCACGGACCCTGGCATGACTCCTGTGTTTGTGAAGCAATATCGCTTGCCTCTCGCATCAATGGAGTCCCTTACTGAAATAATTAAGAACCTTGAGTCCCGGGGAATAATCCGTCCAGTCCACAGCACCTTCAATAATCTGGTGCTGGGAATATTGAAGCCAAACGGCCAGTGGAGACTCTGCGCCGACCTTAGGGAGCTCAACAAACGGGTCCATACTTCCCGATGGCCTCTGCCCTACATTGACCAAGGGCTGGCCCAGATTCAGGGGTCACAGGTATTCACTGCAATAGACCTGACCAATGGATACTGGACCGTGCCGGTCAGTAGGGAGGACCAATACAAGCTGGCTTTTACCTTTGGGGGCCAGCAGTATACATGGACCCGGACTCCCTTCGGATACCTTAACTCCGGTAATGAGTTCAACATTTTCCTACATAAGGCCATGCCCGACCTGGGTGCGAGGGGCAACCTGGCTTATGTAGATGATGTCCTCATCAAAAGCTCAACTGTTGAGGAACACATAGCGGAGATCCGTTATGTTCTGACACAGTTGAGGGCCGCCGGAGCAAAACTTTCCTTTCAAAAAACACAGTGGTGTAGAACCCGTGTTAATTTCTTGGGGCATGAGATTACTCCTCAGGGTCTCTGTCCCCAGGAAAAGAAAGTGGAAGCACTTCAGAAACTGAAGGACCCCACAACTCTGCGGGAACTAAGGAGCCTCCTTGGACTGACTAATTACAGCAGAAAGTTCATTGAGGGCTACGCAGAGATCACCAGACCCCTGATTCATCTCTTGAAGGGGGGGGTCAAGTGGGAATGGGGTCCAGAACAAGCCGAGGCAGTAAGACAACTCAAAAGTTCTTCCTGGAGACGGGGTTCTCTAATACGTGCTTGACGGCAGTATTATACCAAAAGCATGACAAGGTTAATAAAATAATCTCCTATGCGAGCAAAACTTTATCCTCTGTGGAGGAAAAATTCAACGATTGTGAGAAGGCACTCCTGGCGACGGTGTGGGCATTGAAGAATTACCGCCCGTTTATCCAGGGGGAACACATCATAGTGGAGACTCCACACCAGCCTCTGCAATATCTCCAAAGTGACAGAATCCGGGCCGGAAATGTGAGTAATTCCCGAATTACTTCCTGGATTCTGTCAATTCAAGGCTTTCCTGTGGAGGTCCGATATGGCCAAAACAAGAAGAGTCCCCTCGCGCAAGGTCTGGCTGACTTGCATGATTGTGCCAGAGAAAACTGTCTCGAGGACGAAAGTCTAAAAATCAAGGACAACATGGAGGCATACCTTAATTCCCCACACAAAGTCTTTGAAGAGGACAAGTGTGAGGGAATGCCCACTGTCTATGTGGATGGATGCTCTTACCATGTTGACAACAACGGGGAGAAAGAACTGGTGGCCGGCGTAGGGAATGCATGGGTGAATGAGTCCCCAGAACCCTCCGCTGGATACAAAATTGGTCCCCGAAGTAGTCAGGTGGCAGAATTGATGGCTGTGCATCAGGCCATCCTCACTGCTGTCCAGCATCAACTCCACGAACTGGTCATAATCACAGATTCGGATTATGTACGGAACGGGTTCGTGGAGCACCTGGTTAATTGGAAAACCAGAGGCATGTTATGTGCTAACAACAAACCCTTGAAACATGGGAAGTTGATCCAAAACATTGATGATCTGGTCACATTGAATGGGATGACCATCTACTGGAAAAAGATCAAGGGTCATTCCAAAGTAGAGGGACCAGACAAAACTGGAAATGACTTAGCTGATCAGCTGGCCAAAACCGGGGCCATCCAAGGGGATCTGATTGAGTCCCTGTTGGGGGAAATCCAGGTCACTGCTATCACTAGGTCCCAGACAAATGCTCACAACGACCTTTCAATTGCACAATGGAGTAAGGAGACCCCTGATGCTGATTTGATTACCGCTCAGAAGGGGGATCCAATAATTGGTAAATTTTACCAGCACCTTGAGGACCCTGAGAACTTTCCCCTGACGGATACCGATTACATTGGGAAAAGAGGACCTAAGAGTGTTGATGAAATGTCCAAAAATGTTCCGAATCCAAGATGGTTTGTTGGTAAGGAAATCCCAAGCTGGCCACGATCAGTGGGTGGTTCCTACCTCATTCCGAAGCCTGATGTTAAGTCACGCCCATGATGCGGCCACCGCCGGTCATAGGGGGTTTCACACAACACTGGAAATTTTAAGAGAGGTTGCATACTGGCCACACATGGGGCAGGACCTTGACCAATACTTGAAGGGGTGTCTTGTGTGTGCACAATTTCAGCCATCATCCCTCACGCACCGTGCGCCTCTCCAAAAGAGGGGGATGACACTGCCATGGTCAGATTTACAAATCGACTTTGTAGGCCCTGTGATTCGCTCTGCTAGGGAGAATAAGTACATGTTGACTGTGACATGCTTGTTTACCAAGTGGGTGGAATGTCTCCCAGCCCCAAATTGCAAGGCAGAAACTGCAGCTGCCCTGATGATTAACCACATCTTTTCCCGTTTTGGTCTACCTCAAAGGATTGAGTCAGACAGGGGTAGCCACTTCACCAGTGAAGTAATGACAAAGATGTGGGAGATACTGGGGGTCAAAAGGAAGTTACATATTGCTTACAGGCCAGCTTCTTCTGGGGCAGTAGAGAGATATAACCGAACCATTGTGAGCATATTAAAGAAGTTTGTGGCAGATTCTGGGCCAAGTTGGGATATCCGATTACCTCTGGTCCTAATGGCCATCAGATCTACCCCTTCATCTGCAACCAAAATGTCACCATTTGAGTTGATGACTGGGCGCAAGATGGTGCTTCTTCTGCATTTGCTCTACAGGACCCAAGAGCAGACACTGATAAATGCCTCCACAACTCATGAGTATGTGGAGAATTTAAGGAAACACCTTCAACATGCTTTTGCTTATGCTCAGCGGAATCTAGAAAGATCAGCTGATAGCATGAAGACCCACTATGACCTGAAGACTTCCAGAAAGGAATATCAGGTGGGGGACCGGGTTTATCTATACAATTTCCAAAGGAACCAGGCCAAACAGCGAAAATTTTTGCCTACATCGAAGGGACCCTTTGAGATTATAGACAAAATCTCCCCTGTGGCCTATAAGATCCGCATCCCCAAAGGCGGTTTGGCAGAGGGGGAAGACAAGTGGGTCCACATAAACCAGTTGAAGTGTTGCCATCCCAGGCACACTCTGCAACAACTGGAGGAATCCTCTGGAATCCTAGAGGGTACTGTCTCAGATTAATTCAGTTCTATTTTAAAATATCCTACATATCGCCTATCAAATTCTGAGTTTCTCAATGTGGGTGTTTTCGTTTTTGAATGCAAAAAGAAATGTGCATGTTCATATGTTTTGACTATAAATTTATATGCCACCCCACTATATCAATGGTGGGGGAAAAATGTCTATGAATAGGTATTGCCGCTCTTCCTTTGTCGTCCTAGGAGAAGGAAAACCTGCAGGCTGGCCAAGGAGGACGATCCGGAGACCGGGAGCAGAGACGCAAGGGGCCCAGTGTACCGCCCAATACTCCCATCAGGACCGGCGAGGAGAACCGATCGATCCGACCGGATGGAGGAAAAGATGCTGAACTGTGCCATCTATTGGAAGAAGATGAGGAAACATCCCAGGTCTTGCGAGTCCCATCAGTGAAACAGAATGGCCATCGCAAGAGGGGGGCTTGTGGGATGTTTTTACCCATGCATCCGAGCCCTACCTCAAAAACTGTGCAGTACTGGCATTGACAACATCATGACGGCCAGAGCTTCCCAGAAAATGCACAGGGAAATGCATGAAGAATAGGCTGCCACTCATTTTTGCCGATGTTATGGGCACAGAAGGGCACTGCCTAAAACCACCATTGGACTACCGACACAGTAGCCTGAAACCATTCGGAATGGCAATGCCGATTGCCAAAAGCAACCTAGAATTGTGGGGAATTCATTTTCTTAAATCCCAAAAATGGGTGCATTACCAGTACTCACCACTATCAGAAAGCCGGCGTTTTAAAACAACACCAGACTTTTTTTTTGTGTAAAACTGAATAAATGAACCCAAAGCAGGCCAAAGAAAGACTTACTGAGAGGTGGATACAATGTAAAGTTATATTCTGAAGTGACTTGAAGGTTTATAACAAGACTGGCTGAGCTGTGGATTTCAGCAGTTTAAGTAAATTTGGACTGAAAGACACTAAAAATCTAAATGTTTAAAAGAAATGAGTGACCTACTTTTGAGTGTCACATAGGTTGCAATTGTTTAAATGTCATAGTTTTAAACTTAGAATCAGCATTCTAGCTGCATATGTAAAAATGGTTAATTTTATTTGAATGCAGAAAACTGGGTAACTAAAAGTGACATTAGCTGGGGCCTGGCTTAAGGAACTGAATTCTGCCCACCAGCTACCCCCGACAGGAGATGAGACTTGCACAACAGCTGTGTTCCCAGGCTTAGCTGCCTTTTGCTACTCCCACCAAAAGGGATATGACACTTCTCTGATTGAATTACCTGGGCTCTGCAGGAAATTGAACAAAGCCCTGTCCTGACTCAGGCAAATGTTTTATTATGGGGGCCGTAAAAGTGGCTTCCTCCTGGAAGGAAAGGGGAGGAGCACTGCCTGTGAGAGCAAGCTGGCTTGGCAGAACTGGAAAAACCAGAAATTCAACCTTGTGCTGGGGGGAAACCACACCCCTTTGGGGCCAGAACATAACTCTAAAAAGATGGATCATTCATAGAGCGGACTTGTGAAAATTATTTAAATGATACCATAATTCTTGTGATTTTTCTGCCCACATTTTAAGAGGTTTTTAGAACCGGTGGTATGATCTGGGGGCAAGCTAGCAGTTAAGAGGGTATTACTTAAAATGTATGCATGTTAAAAATCTGACACTTCATCAAGTAATGTCCATACTCCTTGCGCACATTTGGGGTAATGTCCGATATTACGAAACCAGTTAAAAAGTGCAAAATGTTGCCATTTCTCAATGCAAGCTCCCAGGAAGAGCAGATTTGGACAGGGTATACCTCCTGTGATATGTGATGGGTGCATGTAATTTTAAACAAATGTGCACCTGTGCAAATATGTCTTTTGGGTCAAAATATAGATTGTGTGTAATTTGACAGGGGTGGGTTCTCTGTACCATAAATAGACCTCATCATGATGACACTTCATTTCATTCCCCCAATCAAGGGGAAGGGGATGAAGTGGCCAATGACAAGTGGAGAGGGGTAGAGCCTAGTGATGCTGCAGACACACCCATTTTCAAAACACATAAAAGCAGACAGTCAGGACAGATAGTGACCTTCAAATCCATTAGCTGCGGGACGCTCTGCCGGGAAAATCCATACTTTACCTCCATCAACCTTCAGAGAGTCAACATAGTGACTTCAATCTATCCACCTTCAGAGACCAAGACTTTACTTCAGAATTTGTAGCAGAGAGGTCAACTACAAGCTAAATCCCTCTTTAGCAGGCCTCAAATCATTGCCACTATTACAGCCAGGCGAGCTGTTTGAATTCTTTGCAAGAACCCTTGCCATTTGCCAGAGAGCAGTGTTGTACCCAGAGAGAGACCAGCTGAACCGGAGACCGCTGTATACGGACCCACAGACCTGATCAGAACCAGAGACCCAGACCAGACCAGCAGAGTAGAGCTGACCCAGACGCTGTGCGCAGAGACCGTCCGTGGCGAGTGAAGAAAACCTGACCAGATCCGTGGCGAGGCCCATTTATTTCAAAAATATATTGTGAGTACCTAGCAGACTGTGCAGAACCAATCTCTTAGTTAAAATAATATAATTCAATCTATTTTAATCTAAGTAGAACTGCCTCCTAACTGTCACCTGTCATTTTCTAGTTGCTAGCTGTCACTTGTCTTTTTGAACTTTAAAATTTCAAATCTGAAAAACGACCTTTACCATATCGCTCATATCTCCGTGACCGTTTGTCTTAGAGACTTGCAGTAACTTTCCTCTGAAAGCTGGGAATCTTGGCTTTTCAACGAACCTAGAACCGCATTCCTATTCCATACACTTTTGCCGCAATCGCGAAAAACGCACTCGCGAATTTACCGCGATTTGCAAATTTCTCCACGTGTGAAAACAGCAGCTTCTTTGCTTTCCTTGCTAAAAATTTGTTTGCCTCTTAAGAACCATCCCTGAATCATTGCTAGAGTGAGCCTGGACTAATATTAACTAGATACCACTCACCCTGAACCTCCAGAGGGAATTAAAATCATTTTAGCACATTTTCCAATATATTGCTATCACATATAAAAGCATTTTGGGCCTGTGTTTCAAACTTCTGTAGTCTAAGCTTACTGGGGTGAACTGAATTACATTTGATTGCATTTCTGAGAACTGTGTGCTTTCCTTCCATTTCCTTGCATTGCATAAAGGGGGGAGTGGATTGCCAGAGAAAAGTGATTACATTGTTTTGGTGAAATCATATTGAGTATTTTCTGTACTGCATTTTCATTCAACATTGCATCCATCTGAACTTATATAAAGCATTCTCTACCACCTTATTCTTCTGTTCCTATTCACAAGTGTGCTAGTGCCAGACTATCCATTATTGATTACTGCTCATATTAAGTGTCATATTCAATTAATAAATTATTATAAAGTGTGATATATATATCTATTGTTTAAATTATCAAATAAACCTTTTAACTTGCAAAACAGAACTACTTCTTGGCTCAGTGGGGTCAGGGGGATTCCAAGAGAGGGGTGTTATATAGGGGTAGTCATCCAGAACGCATGAACTGGACATAAAGATATATCAATAAGGGTTTTCATTCAGTATTCTAGACTAGGTGTTGACTTAGCTGTGGTGTTGAATTGAATCCTCTTACAGTTGGGTGACATGGCACTATTTTGGTGTGGTATTTTGCAAGGGGGTAGTCATTCATGCTGCATGAATGTGTGTCATTTTGTGACACAGCATTGGGTGTCTTTAAGTAGGTAGGGATGCACACAATGTAACACTTTCAGGTGAACAATCTCAGGCTGGTATAGTTGTGACAGTTGACTGTCCCTTTTGTCATCATCATTGATTGTCAGCTGGTATGTGCCAGGGATGTGTGCACTCTGCAGGGGTAGGATTTTAGGTGAAGTAATTTGCCACCAGCTGGGTACGGGCTGCCTCACCACATGCCCTTTCACCTCCCATGCGCAGCGGCCGTGCATGTGGTTAGGGATGTGGGGGCACCACTATGTCCACCGGCACGCCCCGGCGGGTTGCAATGTTGTGCATGACACATGCTGCCACTATGATCCTGCACACTACTGGGGGTGCATATAGCAGCTGCCCACCAGAGCTGTCAAGGAGCGAAAGCGTGACTTGAGCACTCCGAATGTGCGCTCCACTATGCCCCGGGTTGCAATATGGGCTGTGTTGTATCTTACCTCGGGTGGTGTGGTGGGGTTCCGAATTGGCGTCATCATGTAGGTGCTCAGAGGGTAGGCACTGTCCCCTGGGGAGGTGATGATGGCTATCATTAGTGGGGTTTTCACATTACTCAGTATCTGACATGCATGCATGTGCACAGGAATTTATATTCACCAATCAGCCATGTGTCGTCATGCCGCCCAGCTTCCAGGTCCCGGTTTAGGGGTGACATTGGCTTGACCCTGGATAGTTGGCATATACTGAAGTGATGATTCCCTTGGCATCACATACTACCTGCATGTTGATTGAATGCCAGTGCTTGCGGTTTCGATATATGTGCTCAGTGGCCATGGGAGGATGTAGAGCTACATGGGTGCAATCAATGGCACCTTACACTTTGGGGAAGTGTGCCACCCCGTAAAAGTCCAGGACCATGACCTGCCTTTTTGCAGGTGTTCTGGGCATGTATATGTGCCTGCGGACTGAGGGGCGTGCAGTCAGGATGGCCAACACCTGGTGTAGGCAGCATGACTGCGTGGCCTGTGACACACCCTCCACTATGGCACTTGTCCGCTGAAATGAACCAGTAGCCAAGAAGTGCAGTACATTGAGCACCTTTTCCAAGGTGCTCAGTGCTTGCAAGCACAGGGTGGGTGATGTGAGATCATCCTCCCACTCACTCACCAGGTCGAGGATTATGTGCGGTGGAAACCTGTACCGCCCATACACCTGGTCATCAGGCATCCCAAAAGGGGCCTGGCTATCCTCCTCCTCCTGCGGTGTCCAACGACCACTGCTGCGAGGAACGGTATATTCATCGTAGCGTCTGAGCTTGTTTGTTTGCGTGCACTTTTATGCTGCGCAGGGCCGCTTACGCCTGCTTCCTGCTGGCATACGTGTTTCCGGATTAGCGTGTCTTTTTTGGTGCACGCCTTTTCCCTGTTCGATTCCATGAATACGTGTTGTTGGCGCGCGTGTGGGAGTTGCAAGCATTTACCTCCTAACGCCCACATTTTCACGCGTTATTCCCCATTCCGCGTGTTATGCCCTGTGTTCCGCCCACTTTTCTTGTGTGCGCTGCGCTATGTGCGCTTTGCCTGTGCGCGTAGCACACACCGTTTAATGACATGTGCACCTGTGTGCGCCACCCACGATTTTAGCGCACATCCCAGGATTTACACGCGCACTGAATTCCATGAATCGATGTGTGTGGCTTTGGCACGCGTGTGCTGCGATTTTCACACTTGCGCTGCGATTGTTATGCTTGTGCTCCCCTTTTCGGCGCACATTTATTCCATGAATCGGCCCGTGAATCTCATGTATAATTACTTTCAAATACATATGTAAACTAAATGCTTGAACTATATGTGAGTTACTCAAATTAGGACCTTCCAAAATTCCGGGTCATCCCAACCCAGGAACCATTCTCACATTAGCCCTATGATGATTATCAGGGAATTTGCCCTTGCGATGTGTGTGGGCCTCCTTTGGTGGGGGATTTTTGGAGTGATCCTTCTCATCTTCATCATGCTTCCTCCCCTCTTCTTTCTTGTGAAGAGTCCCAGAATCTTGGTGAGTAGCCCTCTTGGCTACCGACAACTCAACGGATAGTGCAAACGTCTTAGGGTAAAGTTCTTTAGAGTCAGCCAGGTGCTGTCTCAGCTCTTTGAACAGGCCTCAAAAATGATTTCTAGCATGACCAGACATCTCATACCATCATAAGTGCTCACTTTATGGCATCTAAGATTTTCAGGCTCTCACACACCCAAGTTGCCCATAACACACCATCTTTTTCTTATGATCTCTGAACATTTTCAGGTATTGGGAAGGGGTCTTCCCAAACCTGGCTATGAGAGCTAACTTAACCAGAGGATAAGTTAACAGAGGTATTCTTCCGTTTCTCACTTTCTCCCAGACGTTCACTGTCTCCAGAGCTCTGGTCCTCTCTAGGCTGGACCATTGCAACGGAATCTTTCTAAATCTTCCTGCCTCTACTCTTCGACCTTTACAACTTATCCAGAACAGTACTGCGAGACTTGACCTTGGCCTCAAGCCCAGGGATCGTATCTCTCCAGCTCTGAAATCTTTTCACTGGCTCCCCGTGGCTGCAAGGATCAACTTCAAGACCCTCCGTATTGTTCACAAGACTTTCTGGGACCTGGGACCGCTCTACATCCAACTTTCCCTTCTAAAACATCTTACTTCTCGAGCTATCCGCTCATCCACCTCCAACTCTCTGAGGGTCAGACGCATCTCCAAGCAGAGAGTTGGGGCAGATCTATCTCCTCGGCTGGGGCCTCTCTCTGGATCAGCCTCCCTGCCTCTTTCAAACTTGAGCAGAACCACCTCTGGTTCCAGAAGCAACTCAAGACCTTCCTTTACGCTTCTGCTTTCTCTCTTTCTCTCCCTTGCTGATGCACCTGACTGCTCTGTGCACTGGTCACCTGGTCACCCTCTGAACTCAGGCCCAGGTTCCTGCATGTCTAGTGCCCTCACACTGCCTCTGGGCTCCCCAGCACTGAAGGGTCTGTATCTGCAACCCTGTAGTCCCTTCTCTCTGCACTTATGAGCCACCCGCTAGCTGCACTTGTGAGTTAACTGCACGTCCCCTCCCCCCTGGCACTTCTCCCCTTCCCTCTTCCCTGCACTTGTGCGATCTGAATGACACAAGCCTAGTAAGATCGTTATTTTGCCCATCTTGTTTCCCCCTCCGTGTCTTGACATGCCTAGAATCCCTGGTGTACATGCACGTTATAAATGCCACATCATAACATATCATATATCATATGGTAGTCTTCTCTATCAGCATTATTCAACTCCATCACAGCATCATAGTCACTCTGGGGGAGCCTAGAGATGACCCAGGGAACACATTCACAATCACATATACCTTGAACCTTAAAGGTAAACTCAAATGTTCCCAACCAATCCAGAATATAATTCTTCACATCATACACACTCACCAATCCTTGGGGAGACGAGGCTTCCTGAACCTGCAGGCATCAGGCGAAGAGGACTCTGTAAGGGAAGATGAGTCAAAAGAGAACTTTTTCATTTCATACTCATGCTGCATATCCTTTTCTCTGATTTGGAGATCTTTCTGAAGTTCTTTTCCCCACATTTCTGATTGCCTTTCCAGCTTTCTGAATTCTAGTTGGATTTTCATCTTTTCAATTTCCAGAACAATTTCTGGTGTTATGTTTGGAAAAGGTAGGAGTGAGGCTGGAAGAATTGGAGGTGGACAGCTAGGCATTCCTATTTCCTCCGATCCCTCAGACTCTTCACCTCTTGGGAGATGAGGACTTAGGGCTATACTTTGTCTCGTATCCTCTTCAGACATATTCATATCAGGAGTAGGCGTTACAGGCCTACTCACAATAGTTTGGTGATCCAGCAAGCTTTGGATCAATTCACTGTTCTTTCATTTACAACTGAGGTCTCTGTCTGTACACATATCTTTAAGTGTCTCCACTGAGATCCTAGGGTATTGGTTATATACAGAGGGGATGGTAGATTTGCATAAGCTAGTTTCAACCAGGGGAAGGTGGATAAATGTATTATAACCTAAAAAGCCCTCTGGTGTATCATCCTCCTCTCCTTCTTTCCCGGTACAATACCACATCTCACCTGGGGCAATTCCCTGAGTATAACCCCAGGCTCCCCTACCCAGATGATCCTCCCTCGGTCGTCCACCCCCAGGTTGGGATCTGAGAGCATCAGCCGTTACCTGTCCACCTGAATAAGGGATTATCGAGGTCTACTCAGGAGGATATCCTCAGGTTTCTCACAGGGCCTACCCCAGCTGTGGACTGGTTGTGTCTATCACCCCGACCAGGCTCGCTCTGCTGCTCCCCGCAAGAATGTAACGCTCAGGGCTTCCTCCCTTTGACCCATTGTGAGATAGGGCAACAGCTCTCTCCCGTGAGACAGCCATTCAGCGGGAAGCTGTCCTATGAACAGGAATCAAAGGGCAACACTTTGCTAAAAGGAGTAGCATCACGTCAGTGGGTTGCTTAGTAAAAGGTCCTTTGATACTTTGGATGAGGGTAGGAGGTGGGTTAGTGTGGACATCTTTATGCTCTCTGAACCACTCTCTCCCTCCCGTCTTTGGCACTTCCCGCAGCGCTATGCACTTTGGTGTGATTTCAGAAGTCAAAGATCATGTTTCTCAAGGACAGGGATTGGACCCCTTAAAACAGTCTGGCTGCTGTTCTCACATTCAACAGGTTAGTTGACAAGCTCATTACCCTTCTCACTAGCCCACTCCTCACCTGAGGTCTCTGAAAGGTCTTCCTCAGATTGTTCAGATGAGATGTCTTTTCTTCTCTCTCTCTCTTGGTTCTGACCGTGTTCTTCTTTCCTTTAGTTCCTTTCTGCATGAAGTGATAAGGTCGGGCTCCCCCGGAGGCCACCTTGCCAAGTAATCAGTCTGCCCGGCAGCAGGGACTCCAGAGAGCCTGCCCCAGACCAGGGAAAAGCAAATGCTAAAAAACCCTGGTGGTGACAATTGCGTTGGTTGAGACTGATGACGGTCTTTGTTAGAAATCCAAAACACTTGCGTTGGTGAGAACTGATGTGACTCCGGTGGGTAATCCTTATTAACACTGAGTACTATAACACCTCTGCAACATGTACTACACGATCCAGCATGAACCAGGAAGAAGTTGATTCTTAGTACAGAAGAAGGGTGACAGAGTACGCCCCCCAGGTACCTAGTCATTTTTTCGAAGCCCAAAGTTTCGAATGTAAATCCTGAGAATACATCTTTTCGAAAAGCCATTCTTTCTAAAAGACATTCTTCCGAAATAAATTCGAATATGGTTTCTAAATGAAGGTAAGTATCAGATTCGGATTGGCCCCTCGGCATTTCGGCCTGTGGCCGGGCCAAAATCGTCCCTGGGGAGTGGGAGCCGGTTTCTGACCATGCCTGGGCCGGTTTGGGAAAAAAAAAAACATCTTTTTTTTCCATTTTTTTATTTTTCAAAAAGCCTTTCATTTTTCTTAGGTAGATAAATGAGTACCAACACAGGCTGGGAGATATTGTATGCATATTTGTTCTATAAAAATAGCTTAAGCGTAATTGCTATACAATAACATTATCTTTTGGCCTTGGACGTCTGCTTGGATTCACAGTAATTTAGTGTACTTAGGAAGAATGCTATTTGATGCCACTTCATCGCTTCCCGTGATGTCACTTGGGGGTGGGGTCAAAGTACATCACTTCTGGTGATGTCATCAGAGGGCAAGGGTTATGAGGCGAGGGGTGGGCCACTTTCTTTTGGGTGACCGGGCCTATTTCTTGTCCCAGTCCGACCCTGGTAAGTATTAGTGCAGGGCTGGGGCCAGGGTTAGGGTTGGGGTTGGGGATTGAGTTAGTTTAAGGGTCACATTGGGGGGTTACATTAGGGTTAGGGTTAGGGTTGGGGGTTAGGTTTGGGTTTAGGGTTAGGGCTAGGGTTAGTTTAAGTGTTAAAATAGGGTTGGTTTGGGGCTTGGGTTAGTTTAGGGGTTAAATTTGGGTTAGGGTTAGAGTTAGGGTTGGGGCTAGGGTTAGGGCTTAGGGTTAGGGTTGGGGTTTGGGTTGGGGCTAGGGTTAGTTTAAGTGTTAAAATAGGGTCAGGGTTGGGGTTTGGGTTAGTTTAAGGGGTACATTGGGGTTAGGGTTAGGGTTGGGGCCAGGGCTAGGGTTTAGTGTTAGGGTTGGGGCTTGGGTTAGGGTTGAGGGGTGGGAGCAGTGGCCTGGGGGTTGGGAGGGTGGGGGGGAACCCCCCCCCCAATATACACAAAAACTTTAAAACGTAACAAGGGGCTGGGCAGTGCTGAAACATCAGCACTGGACAGCTCCATGTAATGTTTTAAAGTTACAAATAAAGCATTGAGATGCTACTTTTAACATGCAAAAGTGCATTTCTATGGAAACCAGTCCATGTCTATTGTTGACATATTGGTTTCAATAGAAATGCACTTTTGCATGTTAAATATAGCTTGTCAAAGCTTTTGTTTTCAAAACTTTTGTTTCTAGGCTTTAGTGATTCGAAACTTTTCTTTTCAAAACAATCACTATAAACCGCACCCAGAGTATTAGGCAGAATGATATGCAGTACCCTTTGGGAACACTACACACAATTAAGACTACAAGTGACAGTACAATTTCACCTTTGGTACAAGCCTGTACTACACAGTTAAAGTGGTAGCAGTAGCGGAGCAGCCAGACTTATCTCAAGAGTAAGTGAGCAGTACAAATAGTTACACAAAGGACAGCAATTACTATGATTCAGGCAAACACTAACTCAAGGTTTCAAAGTAAAAGAATATATATTTATTTACTCAACAGTTGTATTACATTTCACTATTCTAAGCAAGATCAAAATCATAATCATAAATACACCACACCCCTTGAATTCCCAACAAGTTAAGCTCACAAAACGAAGTGGGAGCAAAATGGCACTCGAGCAATTTAAAAAGGAGGGAAAGACAACGTTATTAGAAATTAGGCAAAATCAACAGGTACTGCTGCTATTACCTTGGATCAACTAACCACAAGGCTAACATCACCAAAAAGAAACAATAATCATGTCTGATATGGAAAGCCACAGTCAGGAGACCCTCCTGAATTACACTGCTGATTATTTAAGAAACATGTGTAAAGAAAGGAAACTCTCTGCCAAAGGCAGAAATATTGAATTAGTTGAAAAGTTGTTAAAGAGTCGAAGTCTAAGGAGTGGGTCTGAAATACCTGACTCTCTAGCAAATGTGGAAAGTATTGAGGATGATACTTTGTCTATTAATGATGAGTTGGAAGAGGAAGGTGTATCTTTTAATATAGGCATCCCTGGCCCCCTGCCTGCTCAGCAACCTCAACCCTTGTCCACTGGGACCCCACAGGTCCTACACTCAGCCCTGAATTCATTGCTCTAGAGAAAATGAGGTTTGAACTGAAATTCAAACGTTTAAATGCTCAAACTGAACAAAAGCACCAAGAACTTAAGCTCAGAAAAATGGAGTTTAATCATGAGCTTGAAATGAAAATATTGTCTCTTGAAAATGCTTCTCTCCCAGAGTCTTCTAGGGCTTCCAGTCCTAAGAGACCCTGTATGCCTAAAGAAATTGTGGGTATGTATGAGGTTAAGCTTGACATTTTAGAGGATGGTTGGCAATGTTTGAATATAACCATGGTATTCAAGGTCTCACAGGGAATCAGTTGCTTCCCTGGCTCTTCTTTAGGCTACCCACTGTTGCATCTGATGTTGTGATGGAGTTGGATAGGATGAATTATGAGTGTGTGAAGCTAGCTTTAATTGCTAGATTCAGGAAGACTTCTTCCCAGTACCTTAAGAGGTTTAGGACCCTCAAAAAGCATGATGGTACCCCTTGGGCTACCTATGTATGTGAACGTTTGAAAAACTTAGATGTTGGATTAAGGGTTACAGAGTAAACACTTATGAAGGAATGAGAAATCTTGCTATGTTGGAGTCTATTTTTGATGCCTGCTCTCCTGAGCTCAGACAGCACTTTGCAGATTATAAGGAGATAGATCCAAAGAAGCTAGCTAAGGCTGCTGACTTGTGTGTTGCCAACAGGGCTACTCACAAGGATTCGGGGGCTATTCAGAAAAAGGATGAGGGGAAACAACCAAAGAAAGATAACAAGGAGAATTCGAATACCTCCCATCCAAAAGAGGGCCACACACAACAACATAAGGGTAAACCACAAGGGAAACCAAATCAGGCTAGTGCACCATCTGGACCCAAACCAGATGGAGGTCAGAACAAACCCCCATTCATCAAAACATTTGGGAAATGTTATGTTTGGAGGTCAACTGACCATGTGAAAGGGGATCCCAGATGTAAGGCTAAACCTTCAGGGGTCCGCACTGTCTCCCTAGCCTTCTCCCCAGAGGAAGAAGTACCTAAGGGAAGTGGAAACCTTCACCTACTGCCTGATGAACCCATGAGAGTCTCAGCCAGTGTTTCTTTACTGTCCCTGGGCTTGTGGGAACCACAGAATCTAGATGTCTATAATTCCATCTCAGATAATACCAAAGAGTATTATAAAGATTGTGTTCTTGTGATTGGTCAGGAAACGCCTGCCATCAGAGACACTGGAGCCAGCATAACTGTGGTGGATGAATCATTTTTCAAGGTGGAGGATGTTGCTAAGGCACCCAAATGCCTCACCAAGTTAGCTGGAGGCCCTGTGCAAATGCTTCCCCGGTTACCAGCTCTCATCCAGTGTAATGATATGACTGTCAAGATACCTGTTAGTGCGCAGAGTGAAGTGCCTGGGAGAGTCCTGTTGGGTAATGACCTTAAAACTCTTGGAGTTGTGTCAAGCACCCCCAGGCCTACCAGTAAAAGGAAACAGGAGCTCACAAGGTCTACAAGGGAGAGAACCTTGATAGGCTCTCCAGTGGAGATGATAGAAGAAAATATCACTCCCACTCCACAGGAGTTGCTCACTGCCATTTCTAGAAAAACAGAGGCAAAGGAGAAACCCAAGACCTACAGGAAAAAGTCAGATAGCACCCCTGTGCTACCAACAAGGACATCACCAAGATTGTCCAAAGACACTCCTGTGACTACTCCACCTGCTCAGGCAGAGTGTGAGATGCAACCTTGTGTGGTTGAACCAGCATCTGAAGAATCAGATCTGGAAGAAGACACTGGGCCTCATTACGCGGTAGGTGGTAGCCATGACGCTATTAGCGCCATGGCTACCCCCTTACTGCATTCCGGGTTCCTGAAATAGGGACTTACCGGGTCATTCCAACCTTGGAGGACCCAGTAAGTCCCCATTCCGGGAACCATTCCCCATTCTCATTCGAGCCCCCATAGGGCTCAATGGGAATGGGGATGGAGCTAATAACGGTACCGCAATTTGCGGTACCGTTATTAGCTCTGAAGTCCCTTAACGGGTCCCTTCCATAACTCCCAGTGGTGGGAGTTCCTTTTGAGAGGGTGGGCATTGACATTGTTGGTCCCCTTGATCTTCCCACATCTTCAGGGAACAGGTTTATCCTGGTTGTAGTAGACCATGCTACAAGATACCCAGAAGCCACACCTATGAGAACTGTTATGGCTCAGGCTGTGGCTAAGGCTCTACTTGGTATTTTTACCAGAGTAGGGTTTCCTAAGGAAGTGATATCCGACAGGGCATCCGATTTTATGTCCCACTACATGAAAACCATGTGGAGAAACTGTGGTGTCACTTACAAGTTCTCTAAACCTACCATCCACAGACAAATGGACTGGTAGAGATATCTAATCATACTATGAAGAGCATGATAGGTGCTTTAGAGGAACCCCTTAAGAAAAAGTGGGACCTTCTACTGCCATGCCTTCTCTTTGCATATAGAGAGGTCCCTCAGGAGGGAGTTGGTTACAGTCCCTTTGAGCTTCTCTATGGCCATCCAGTCAGAAGTCCATTGGCCTTGATCAAGGAGGGGTTGGAGAGTGCTCCGTCCCCCAAGACACTCAGAGTGACTGACTATGTGATAGGTCTCCAAAGGAGAATGTCACACATGATGGCAGAAGCAAGTGATAACTTGAAAGCAGGTCAGTCTCTGGTCAAACATTGGCATGACCAGAAGGCCAACATGGTTGAGTTGTCTCAAGACCAGCTTGTACTAGTTATGGTGCCAACACGGCAGAGGGCCTTTCAGGACAAGTGGATAGGACCCTTCAAGGTTGTGGGCAAACTTGGAGAGGTGAACTATCTGGTGGACTTAGGCAGACCTAAGGAGTCTCCCAGAGTCAGTCACACCAACCGTTTAAAGGCTTATGTCTCGAGACAGGATGAAGGAGCTTTGCTTCTAGCTTCAGCTCAAGAGGAAGAGGAGAGTAAACCTCTACCTGGCCTCCTCAGAAGCCAACCTTTAGATGAACAGATAGGAGTTAATCTCTCTTTTCAGGTGACTTCTGAATAACAGGAGGAGTGCAAATGTGTACATGAATCAGTTTTCCTCCCTGTTTTCTCTATCACCAGGCTTGACCCCTTGGGGCCAGCATGATATTCTCACTGGTGACTGTTTACCTGTCAAAAGCAGGGGTTACAGAATGTCAGTACATGTGAGATCCCACATCAAAGGAGAGGTCAACAAGATGCTTGATCTCAGGGTTATAGAGTCCTCTACTAGTCCATGGTCTAGGCCAGTTGTTCTAGTACCAAAGGCAGGATCCAAGGAGTTGAGATTCTGTGTGGACTATAGAGCTCTAAATGCAGTCACTAAGACTGATGCCCATCCTTTTCCAAGGACAGATGAGCTGGTGGATAGACTTGGTTCAGCCAAGTACCTCAGTACATTTGACCTAACCTCAGGCTATTGTCAAATAGCACTAACAAACCATGCCAGGGAGAAACTGCATTTTATACCCCAGCAGGCCTCTACCAGTTTAAGGTAATGCCTTTTGGACTGAAGAATGCACCTGCTACATTTCAAAGGATGGTTAATCAAGTTATGTATGGGATGGAGGACTTCTGCATGGCATACTTGGATATGATATGATAGTTTATTTATATAGTGCCTATACACAATGTGTTTCAAAGCGCTTCAAGGCAAGGGAAGGAACAAGGGAAAATACAACGACATTCTTACAGGGCATGAACAGTAAGGATGTGCAATTAACTATCGTACTCAGCCTGACGACATTTCGGATAGTGCAAGAGCTAAGACATAGATAAGGAAGGGATGGGGCGAGTGGGAAGGAAATGGAAACAGACAGGCGACTAACATACTAGGCCTGACGACATTTCTGGTAGAGTCGGAGAAAACTAAAGGGGAGGGAGATGGGTGCAGAAAGGGAGGGGAGGAACAAAACAAGCGATTATCGTGCTAGGCCTGACGACAATTCAGATAGTGCTGGAGGGGGGGCAGTAAGGGGATGGGGGAGCGACAGACGAGGCTGCTATCATACTAGGTCCAGGGACAATTCTGATAGAGTAAGTGCATAGAAGAAAGTAAGGAGAGGAGGGGAGGAGAAAGGAAAAGGGTTAGGGGAGGGAGGAGAAAGGAAAAGAGTGAGGGGAGGGGAGGAGAGAACAGAGAGTAAGCAGTCAAAAAGAGTGGAGAAGCAAGAGGGGAGAGTGAATACAATTGCAGAAGTCAGTAGTAACACACTTACACCTGCTCCCCAGCTGCAAAGTAGGGAAAAGAGTGGCAAGCAGGAAGGCACCAGGTGGGCGGGGCTTGGTAAGTGATGAAAAAGAGCTGCAACCAGGAAGGTACCAGGTGGGCAGGGCATAGGCCAGATGACCTAGATCCACTTACACCTGCTCCCCAGCTGCAAAGGAAAAGAGGATGGTGGACTCCTTAAGTAGGGAAAAGAGCAGCAAGCAGGAAGGCACCAGGGGCGGGGCTTGCTAAGCAGTGAAAAAGAGCAGTAACCAGGAAGGCACCAGGTGGGCGGAGCTTAGGCCAGGTGACCTAGATCCACTTACACCTGCTCCCCAGTTGCAAAGGAAAAGAGGCTGGAGGGCTCCTTAAGTAGGAAAAAGAGCAGCAAGCAGGAAGGCACCAGGTGGGCGGGGCTTGCTAAGTGGTGAAAAAGAGCGGCAACCAGGAAGGCACAAAGTGGGCGGGGCTTAGGCCAGGTGACCTAGATCCACTTACACCTACTCCTCAGCTGCAAAGGAAAAGAGCGCTGGAGGACTCCTTAAGTAGGGAAAAGAGCGGCAAGCAGGAAGGCACCAGGTGGGCGGGGCTTGCTAAGTGGTGAAAAAGAGCAGAAACCAGGAATGCACCAGGTGGGTGGGGCTTAGGCCAGGTGACCTAGATCCACATACACCTGCTCCCCAGCTGACATTGCAGTGTTCAGCCCTACATGGAAATAACATCTTGATCACCTAGGACATGTTTTGCAGGCTCTTGAGCAGGCCCATCTGACCATAAAGGCAAGCAAATGTCAAATTGCTAAGAGTAAAGTGGTCTACCTTGGTCATGAGGTAGGAGGAGGTGAAATAAGGCCATTGCACAGCAAAGTACTAGCTGTGCAAAACTGGGCCACTCCTACTACTCAAACCCAAGTGAGAGCTTTCGTAGGTCTCACTGGGTACAACAGGAATTTCATAGCAAACTATGGGACCATAGCTTCTCCCTTGAATTTGATCTCCTCTCCAGAATTCCCTAAAAAGGTTAGATGGAATGAGGAGTGCACTCAAGCCTTTGAAAGCCTGAAGAAAGCCCTTTGTCAAGCTCCAGTCCTAAGAGCTCCTGATTATCACCAACCCTTCATTGTGCAGACAGATGCCTCCAATATAGTTATAGGTGCAGTCCTTAGTCAACTGGATGAGAAAGGTAGGGAGCACCCCATTTGCTTCATCAGTAGGAAACTGAAGGAACCAGAAACAAGGTGGGCAACCATAGAGCGTGAATGATTTGCCATTGTGTGTAGTCTGAAGAAGTGTAGAGCATACTTGTATGGATCTACTTTTGTGATTCAAACTGACCACCAACCCTTGAGATGCTTAATGCAAATGAAAGGGGAAAACCCAAAACTGCTCAAATGGTCAATCTGCCTGCAAGGGTTTGATTTTACCATTGAGCACAGAGCAGGATGTCACCACCAAAATGCTGATGGTCTCTCTATGATGTTTATAACTGACTAGAGGTAGAGATTCATCCAGGAGTGGATTGAATCTTCCTGTCCCTTAGTCTGGAGGTGAGGGGGGCGAGTCTTAGGGAGAATTCTCATAAATGGTTGATTCCCCTTACCTAAAGAGTCCCCCAGCAGCTTTGCTGGATTTCTAGGATTTATTTTTCTCACCTGGTAAGAGTGTGAGCCTTTTTTTCCCACTCTTGCATGTGTTTTGCTATGTGTATTTCGACGTTCTGTGTGGTCTTGGGCACTGGAGCCTCACCTACTCCATGTGCACCACTTTCTGTGTGTGTTACACAGCACCTTCAGTGCAGTGACAAAGGGTTGTCTTTGAGACTTCCCACTGACTCAATTTTTCTGGGGCTGACTACTGTCCCCCAGGAACAGGTAAAGTTGCCATTAACTTTATATAGTCACCTAAAACCACAGACCCAGTACACCCCATCTTGCATGGAGTATTGGAAAGGGTTAACTCTTACCCCTTTCTGTCTGTGCGTCTTGGAACCTTGTTTCGCTCCCTTAACATTAAGGCCCTCATTACGACCCAGGCGGTAAGCGGAAAACGATGCCGGTAAATGAATACCGGCATCGTTTTCCACTAGGTCCGATTATGACCCGCGAAAGCGCAATTAGCGACATCGTAGTTTACGGTGCCGCTAACAGCACCAAGGTCGCGCGCGCGACCCATCATGCCGTAAATACCGGCATGGCGCAAAGCTACGCAGATCACAAACCAAGCGGACATGGCCCTAACGTCATCGCCAAGGCCGTAAAGTACCTTACCGCCATGGCGCTAATTCCGCCATTGCGAACCAACCGTAAATGGCCATGTGCAGTGTTCCCAGCTGCCACAGGTGCACAGAATCAGCACAGGTGGAGGCAATACAGACTCTCCCAGTGCAAAAAGAGCACACCCCACCCCTACCAGCCCCAGTCACACTCCACAATGATACCAATAGGACTAGCAATGTTGGGGCTGGAGGACCTGATAGCAATGCGAGTGCTACAACTGCAACAACAACAACAACAACAAGCTGCACAGAGGAGACGCAGGAGGAGAAGGAGGGCAAGGCAGGGCCAGCAAGCCCCACCAGCACAGCCAGTGGCACCACGCAGGCAGCCCCCAATCCCACGCATCAGAGCCAGTCCATTCAACCTCACCGCAGAGCAGATCCACACCCTGTACCGACTGGACCGGGACACCATCCCCAACATTGTGCACATGATACACAACGACATCGTCAGCATGATAGAAACACCCACCGCCATCCCGTCCCTACTGAAGGTCGTGTCCATGCTCCACTTCCTGGCCACAGGCACCTACCAGCACACAGTGGGCCACTTGCATGGCATATCCCAACCATTATTCTCACGTACACTGATCCAAGTGCTCGATGCCCTCCTCAAGCACACAGAAGACCACATCTCATTGCCACGGTCTGCCCAGGAGATTGCCAACACCAAAGTGGATTTCCATGCACTAGCTGGCATACCTGGTTGCATTGGTGCCATCGACTGCACCCATGTTGAATTGGTGGTCCCACATGCCATGGAGGTACCATACCGCAACCGTAAACTATTTCACTCAATCAACGTGCAAATGGTCTGCGACTCCAACAGGATCTTCACACATTGTTGTGCCCGATTCCCCGGATCAACCCATGATTCAATGGTCCTTCGGAACTCCACAATACCACGCTACATGGAGCGACATGCAGGCCCAAGATCCTGCCTACTCGGTGAGTCTAATGTCATGAGCATGGAAATGCGAAGTGTGTAGGTGATCGACGTACCAATGCATATTTCACCTGGCAGAAAGGGGGGGGGGGAATGATGCATATGTCACATGGCTGTGACTAGCAGTAGCCAGATCATACCCTGAGGCAGCACTCACATCATCTGACAACTGTATACATGATGCCTGATCTAATCAGCCCTAACATGTGAATGAAAGTGTACCCCAACCATGACACAACCATCTGCAAGTGCATTGTATGAAATGTGACCACATTGACTCCAAAGGAACGCACCTATATGCACGTCACCAAACACCATCAACTGAAAGGCCTGTCCCCCATAACTGCGCACAAAGGAGGCACATGTCGGACAGGAACATCAATGCACCACTACACAGACAGCAAGACCCACAAACTCCCCCCATTGACACCAGTATTGTTCCCTGGGGTCATAATGAGCCAGACAGCAATGTTGCAATCATGTGAGCTTTGACATCACAGGACACGTGCCCGGTCACATAAAGTAACGGCCTGAACGGACACAGTGGATGGGCACTCACAAGGCAATTGTCCCCCCTGCATTGTGTCTTGGCATGCAAAACAGTACATGAGAGCCATGAACATATACCGGTTGCATAGTGTGAATCCATTAGCACAACTAAATTTGGTGCAAAGTAACAGTTGAATGCAAGGCATGCTGGCGCGTCATGTTCAGAAAGCGATCTCATTCCTGACACATACATTGTTGCCCATTTACAGGTGATGCAGGCTATCCCCTGAAGAGGTGGCTCCTTACACCAGTCCGGAACCCACAGAACCAGCATGAGGAGGACTTCAACCGTGCCCATGCACGTACCCGTGTGGTGATAGAGCAGGCCTTTGGCCTACTGAAGGCACGTTTCCGCTGCCTCAGCAGGTCTGGCGGGGCACTCCTGTACCGCCATGAGAAGGTTGCGAAGATCGTCATGGCATGTGTCATGCTACACAATATGTGCGTCAGAAGTAACGTGCCTATGCCCCCTGACGCAGAACTGCAACCACCTGATGATGAGGATGATGAGGGTGGGGATGGGGCAGCACCTCAAGGAGGCAGCGATGCACAGGATGGGCGTGAAATGCGTCAGAATCTCATTGACCAATACTTCTAGCACACACAGCGTGTGCGTGTAACATGTGGATGGCACTTGGGGCACTGTGTGTGTCTGGTATATGCACACTGTAGACTGCACAACAAAAAAGCACACATACACAATGAGCAATGTCCACACATTTGGTTTGTGATAAACGAAAAAGTGTATTGTGCTTCTGAAAAGTTATGACACACCCAATCCCCCCTCCCCCCTGAACACCCCAACACACCCAATCCCCCCTCCCCCTGAACACCCCAACACACCCAATCCCCCCTCCCCCCTGAACACCCCAACACACCCAATCCCCCCTCCCCCCTGAACACCCCAACACACCCAATCCCCCCTCAACCTCCCCCCAGAAATCCCTGCAAAGGAGTGCCAGTGCCTGTGGTGAAGTGGGTAATGTTTTAGTGGTCCACTGGGCGGGCACTATTGGCAGCCCCCTGTCCCGGAACCTGGGGCCCCCCTGCCTGTACTCCTCCGGGTCCTGGATGACCTGCGGACGGGGCTGGATGGGGCCGAACTTGCAGCTGAGGAGGTACCGGCCTGCTCGGTACGCCTTGTGTCCATGATTGTCCGTATCAGTTCACCAATCATATTCCGCACTGCGGCTAGTTCTGTGCATATGTTCGTGCTTGCTGATTGGATGGCTGCCTTGATGCTGTCAGCACACCTCTCCATGCCTGAACTGGCACCTCCACAATCAACAACATGCTGCGTTAGGATTGACGCCAGTTGTTCTTGCCTCGCTGATATTTGGTCCAGCACCTGGCTGAAATCAGGCACAATGGAGGTTGCAATTTCAGGCCCAATAGGACTACTCCCCTCTTCCCTTACTCCCACTGGGCTTGGAGTGGCTGGCCATGAACCTCCAGGGGATTGCCCCTTTGTGTCCTGTCCATGCAGGCTACATGGGGACAGGTGTGGGGGAGGTAAGTTGAGTGTTGGGGGGACCTTCCATGTCATCATCCCCATTCGCCACATCGCTATCAGAACAGGCTGCGATGGCTGCAGTCTCCCCGACTGTACTGCTACCCGCAGACACGATCCCCTCAGTGGGCGGCAGTGGTTGTGGGTCTGCCGTGGGGGCCATCATGTCCCTTTCCTCGGGGGGAATTGCTGCCCTGGGCTGTTCGGCAACAGGAATTTCGGCCTGCTGTGGGTTGGCCATGGGTCCACTTGAGGTGGATGGTTGGTGGCCTCTTCCCTCTGTCCTGGTCTTCTTGGCTGGGGTGGTGCCACTCTCGTCCCTGCCGGTGTCCGAGTGTGAGCCTGTGGTGGAGCAGAGGAGGGAAAGTGTTATTGATGGTTCAGCGGACATTGAGCAGGCATTGTGATGAGTGCCATGGTTTAGATGGATAGATGGTAGGCCGTGACATACAGGTTGTCTCCCTTTTGGGTGGGTTGAGCATGCAGGAATGTGTGTGCCTGCTGTAGAGTGTACATGGTGCATGTGTGCAGGGTGTGGGTCTTCTGCTGATGTGTTGCGTTTGCCATATGGGGCGACATTGTGATTCCCATGTAAGTGTGATTCAGGGTGTTTTGCAAGGCTGCATTGGAGGCACCTACCTGTGTCTCCTGATGTCGGGGCTCCTCTCTCCATTCCGCCGACTCCCTCAATGCACTCTATGCCGATCAATGAGGCACATGTCTCCTCCCATGGCTGCATCTTCAGTGGGGAGTCTGCTCCACCGCCAGTTGCCAGTCCCAGGTTGCGGTTTGCTGACAGTATGCCCCTTACTCGGAGCCGGAGGTCATCCCACCTTTTGCGGCACTGTCTGGCGGTGCGTGGGGTGGTACCTACGGCACTGACGTGTTGTGCCACGAGTTCCCATGCTGCTTTTTTCCGGGCTATGGCTGGTCTCGTCATCTCTGATGAGAAGACGACGTCTGCCTTCTCCTGCAGCGTTTCTGCAAGCATGGTTAACTCTTCGCGACTGAAGCGGTCCTGCCGCTGCCTGTCGCAGGCTTTTTTAACAACTTTTGGCATGGTTGGGTGAGGAAATGGGTGGGTAATGGGATTCACAGGGTTTCAGGGTCGAATGTAGTGTGGTTGGGTAGGATGGCAATGGATTGTGTTTTTAAAGATGGCCGCTGTGCTCTTTCCCGTTCCGCCGCGATGACGCTACTTCCGGTTCCGCTTATTTGCAGTGACCGCTAATTACGGTGCCCGCTAATTACGGTGCACGCTGATTACGGGGCCCGCTGATTACGGTCGGCGCAATGATGGGTGGCGGTAGGTCACCCAGCACGGCATTTGATGCCGGTAAGGGCTGTTTACGCCATGGCGTAGTTTACATTGCCGCCATGGCGTAATGCTCGTGCGCGATGGGTCGGAATATGGCGCTCTTTACGCCATCGGTCCATGGCGTAAACGATGATTACGCCATGGCGGTAATGTAGATAACTTACCGCCAGTGTCGTAATGAGGGCCTTTAAGACTTGGCTGGTGGCAGTGGTATCTACCCTAACTTTTAAACTGCGGTTATCTTACATAACCTGGTAATGTTTTAGGCTATTATATTAGCCTCGAACATAAAACCTGCTTGACCATATATGTTTTATTTTGGTTCCGGCTGGGTTTAGTCACCATTTCTTTTTGTTAAAGTCTTTCTCGTGTTTTTCTGTGCGCGCCAAACCGGGGATGACTCCTTTGCTCGGGGGCTTCTACACAGAAGCCTTCCTTAAGACGCCTGATAGTCTAGGGAGGCAGGATGTGAGGGAGGGATCTTCGGACCCCTGCCATGGGTTCCCTTGGTAACCCAAGTCGCACTCTTGTCAGATTGGCTAAAGGGACTGGCCTTGCCAGGCCAGCCACCCTGCTGTGTGATTGACAACTAGGCTGTATGAATGGGGGAAAATTGCATAAAAAGCAGGTCTCTGGGACTGGAAGAGCTGAGTCGCCACTGGAACGAAAGAGCCATCGAGGAACTGGAAGAAGAGGACCCCTACAACGACTGAGCTGTCCGGTGAAGCCCTGCTGCAGGTCCGAATCTCCAAATCCGACGACAGAGAAGATCCTCCAGGAAACATCTTCTCTTGAGTTGGTGGCACCAACCAGTTCACCCAAACTACAAGCCAGGACCCCTCCTCTGGTCAAATTCGCTGTACAGAGCTACAGTGGGCTGGCTAGCCAGGAAGGTCAGACCCTGCTTGGGTTTTAAGGAGCGCATCTTTTATACACTGTTTGGCGCTGCTGCTGGTTTTTTCCCTGGGTAGTGCAGGACCCTCCAGTCTTCCTACTTCTTATCAGTCCGACAGTCGCTTCAGGAACCGTGAGCCTGCAGGAACTACCAGGGACATCTGCGTCAGCTACAGCCCCCTCTCCTTTTAAGGTACTGTGCAAATCCGGTTGTGCGTTTCGCTCAGCCGCGGTGAAAGTGTTTGAAATCTTTCTCCAATCCGAGGGCTTGTCCTTCTCTTTGAACTAACTTTTCTACCAACAAACCTCGTCCAGAATCTGTGCCACGAACTTTACCGCAAACTACCCTGAACTGTGTGATCTTGAGCAAAAGACTTTTGACCTAGTGACTTTGGCCCTAAGCCTTTTCTAGCTGATCTCCTCACTGTAGTCTCTCTTTTTCAAACTGCTCAGAATACTTACCTGTTGGTTTTGCCTAATTTCTAATAACTTTGTCTTTCCCTCCCTTTTAAATTGCTGGAACGCCATTTTGCTCCCACTTCATTTTGTGAGCTTAACATGTATGGAATTTAAGGGAAGTGGTGTGGTTTATTTATGATTGTGATTTTGACCTTGCTTAGAATAGTGAAATGTTATACAACTGTTGAGTAAATAAATATAAGTTTTGTTTGCTTTTAAATTTAAAAATATTTTATTTGAGTTATTGTATTTTGTATTTGAAAGGTTGATTTATTTCAACTAAATCAAATAAATATAACATAATATATATTGTTTTACTTAGAAACCTTGAGTTAGTGTTTGCCTGAATCATAGTAATTCCTACCTTTGTGTAACTATTTGTACTGCTCACTTACTCTTGAGATAAGTCTGGCTGCTCCGCTACTGCTACCATTATAACTGTGTAGTACAGGTTTGTACCAAAGGTGAAATTGTACTGTCACTTGTAGTCTTAATTGTGTGTAGTGTTCCCAAAGGGTACAGCATATAATTCCGCCTAACACCGAGAGGAGCACACTATGAGAAGTCTGCTCACCAGGAGGGATGCCGGTTCACAACAACCAAGCGGAATCAACGGAGTATCCGCGCGAGACGCGGAAAGGACAGGAAGCAAAGGAGTAACCACGCGAGACGCGGAAAGGACAGAAAGCATGGAGGTATCCACACAAGACGCAGAATGGACAGGATGCAAGTTAGGGAGCAGGGAAGAGAGAAACATGCACAAATGAAGGCAATGAGGACTGAACAGAACAGAAAACTGTTCAGCACACTAGTGTCGACCTACCCGATAGAAGGTTGCAACGTGCTGAACTGGAACTCTGGTGGAAGGAAATAGCAATCGGCGGCAGCCATATTGGTAAATTAGACCGCTACTTCCCGTTACATGAAAGACGTGCTGGAACTGTCAGAACGCCCCCCAACGATCCCATACCCTCCAGGGTCGGATCATGACAGTATGACCCTTTCTCAAAGGCACCCCTGTGGGCTTACTGGGATGCAGCCTATGGAATTGCTGGATGAGTCTGGGGGCTGATGTATTTCTGACGGGTTCCCACAAATATTCTGACATTGGATATCCTTTACATTTCACCAAATATTGAAGTACCCCATTCCTATATCTTGAATTGAGTAAACGGGATACTTTGTATTCCACAGCAGTGTCTTTTGGAGTGCATACTCTCTTCTTGATCCGTCTGGTATAAGGATCCGGCAGATATGCTTTGAGTAGTGAAGAATGGAGCACAGGATGGACCCTACGTAGTCGAGTCGGAAGAGACAGTCGAAATGCTACTGGATTGACCTTGGCCTCAATTTGGAAAGGACGATGTACCATGGGGGTGAGAATTTTCCAGGATGAACCCACTGGGGTAAAAACTTGGTGAATAACCACACCTTCTTTCCAGTGTCTTAGGTTGGGTTTGGTCTTCTTTTCTTATCCGCCCACTTCTTATAACCTTGACGGCTCACTTGCAAGTTGTATTGTGCTTTCTTGTGTAATGTCTCAAAGTTTCCAAGAGATGATCCACTGTAGGTATTTTACAGGAAAGAGGACCAGATAATGGTATGTGTCTTGGTTCGTATCCATACATGCAAGAGAAGGGGCTCATCCCAATGACAGAGTGTTTGGTGTTATTATATGAGAACTCTGCCATATCAAAGAGTCCATGCCAGTTGCAATGTTCTTGAATGCAAAAACATCTGATGTAGTGTTTTAGGGTGGGATTCAAACTTTCTGTCTGTACATTGCTTTCTGGATGGAAACCAGATGAGAGCGCACGTTGGATCTTTAATTGCTTGCAGATATTTGTCCTGAACTTGGAGGTAAACTGTGTTCCTCTGTCTGATACTATAGTGTGCAGAAGACCATGTTGTCGAACTACGTTTCTCAGAAACACTTCTGCAGTAAGGGAAGCGGAAGGTGTACCTTTCAAGGGTAAAACGTGTGCCAATTTACTAAATGAATCAACAGCAACCATTATCGCTAAACAACCTTGTGAAGGAGGAAGATCGACAATAAAGTCCATCGACAGGAGTTGCCATGGTCCTGCTGGTGGAGGTTCCTGCTGCAGTAAGCCCAGGGGTTTCGAATTGGAGTACTTGTTCTGGGCACATGTAGGACAGGTAGTGACATATTCTTTAACATCCTTTGACATGGTAGGCCTCCAAAAATGACGAGATATCAATTCCAGTGTTGCAGACTGTACCTTATGCCCCGCTGTGGGGAGGTCGTGACATCATGACATGGCCTGTGACTGTACAATCTTGGTGGGCAAATAAAGCAGGTCATCTTTAAAGAGAAGGTCACCCTTCCGGGTAAATCGTGGAAAGAGACGGGGTGGCTGAGTCTTAAGCGCAGCTTGTACCTGTTGGAGGAAGGTATTGATAACACCAATGGATCTGTTTCCTGCAAGCAGTCTTTCATTCCCCAGATATCTCCCAGAGTCTTCTCCTAAACTGCATGATAAATCATCCGCCAGTTGGTTCTCTTTTCCGGGCAAGTAAGTTATTTCAAAGTCAAATTGGGAGAAAAAGTAGGCACATATGGCATGCCTGGAATTCCTGCACTCAATTTGTTGCAAAACACTGAGGTTTCGATGGTCAGTACGCACTTGGAAGGGATACGCAGCCCCTTGGAGAAGATGTCTCCATTCCTCACAAGCCTGTCAAATTCCTTCTCCAGCACTGAATAGTTCCTCTCGCTAGTGTTTATCGTCTGAGAAAAGTAGGCTATGCAGTGCTCTAGTTCATCTTCCTTCTTCTGGAGCAAAGCAGCTCCAATTGCTCCTCCCGATGCGTATGTTTCCACAATGAATGGGAGTGTTTGGTCAGGTTGACTGAGTATTGGTGCTGACACGAAGGACTTTTTGAGGAGATTAAAAGCATTGTCAGCCTTCTGGTCCCAAAAAATCTGACCCCTTTTTTGAGTAGGGCGGTGATTGGAAGGACAATGTCTGAGAATCTTGGTATGAATTTCCTGTAGAAATTTGAGAGGCCTTGAAACCTCTGTACATCTTTGACGGAACTGGGTGCGGGCCATTGTGTTATTCACCTGGTCTTGTCGGGGTACATTCTTAATTGACCTGCTGAGAGTATAAACCCTAAATAAGGGACTGTGTCAGCTTCAAACACATTTCTCTGGCTTAGCCAGTAAGTGGGTTTTGGTAGAGCCTGTGTAGTACTTCCCTGACATTTTGCTGGTGTTCTTTAAGTGTTAGTGAGAAGATCAAGATGTCATCTAAATAGATGACCACTGATGAAAAGAGCAGGTCAGCAAAGATCTTATCCATAAACCTTTGGAACTGGGCCGGTGAATTCACTAATCCGAAGGGCATGACTCGTAGTGGTCTAAAGGAGTTCTGAAGGCTGTCTTCCATTCATCTCCCTCACGGATCCTCAGGAGATGATATGCCCCTCTAAGGTCAAGTTTGGTGAACACTTGGGCACCATGTACGGCTTTGATGATGTCGTTCATCAGAGGCATGGGATACCTATCCCGGATGGTCAAACTGTCTAAGCCCCAGAAGTCTATACAAGGTCTATGTTTCGTTGTTCCTTTCTTGGAGATAAAGAGCGAAGCACCAGCTGAGGATGTTGACTCCCTGATTATGCCGTTTTGGAGATTAATTTCTAGGTATTCTTGCAATGCTTCCTTTTCTGATAGGGACAAGGGAAACATTCTACCGAATGGAACAGTGGAACCAGGTAACAGATCAATCTTGAAGTCCTCCTTGCGATCAGGGGGAAGTTGTCTCGGTTGGATGTCTGCAAAGACATTTGAATAGTCCTGATATGGAACCGGTATGGAATTGATACTAGGAATGGGCAGAGGTACTGTGATAATACCTATCCTAGGGTCTTCTTCTTTCGAGTTGATGCAGTGCTGAAGACAAAATTGGGAACGAAACTGCATTGTGTTGAGCCAATCAATGCTTGGGTTGCGCCTTATAAGCCACGGAATGCCCAGTATAACTGGGAAGTGGGCGTCTCGTATCAGATCGCAGGTTAGGTGCTCTTGGTGTGATGCCATCTTGACTCTTAGTTCTTGGGTTTCTCAAACAATGGGTCCTGGGGTTAATGGTGTGCCATCTACCCTTCTACGGGAATGGGTTTAGACTTGGGGCGTCTTGGGATCTGATGATGCTTGGCCCACTGGTCGTCCACAAAATCACCGGCTGCTCCGCAGTCAAGCACAGCCAGACATTCCACTGGGGATCCAACTTCCACTCTAGAAACACCTTGAAAACCATGAGATGGCATGAAATGTCTGGAGCGTTAGGTTGTGTAGCATCACAGGGACTGGTTATAGATACCTTTCCTTGTCCCTGATCAGGGTCGGGTTTGTCATTTCCCTGCCACCTGGGGGGGAGCCTCTGGGCAATTTCATAGAAGATGAGTATCTGAGCCACAGTAAATGCAAAGGCTGAGGTCTTTACGCCTCTTTCGTTCTGTGGCAGTAAGCGGACCTCTTGCTGTCCCGATCGGCATTGATTCGTCTGATCGTGGCTTTTCTGGTAGTGAGAGCAGGATAGGAGGAAGCGGCATATTGAAACTAGGTTTCCTTTTCTCCGCCTTTCTTTCCATCAGTTGGAAATCGATCTGTAATGACAAAGCCACAAGTTCCTGAAAAGACGTAGGTCAGGCTACTCTAGCCAATTCATCTTTTATCTCCTCTTGTAAGCCCCACTAAAACAGCGTTTGTTGTGCAATATCAGGCCAGCCTGCTTCTGTGGCTACCTTCTGGAAACAAGATACGTAGGTCTGCACATCATACTTCCTTGTCTGATGTCGAGGAGTCCTTCGTAGGTTGAATATAATACTTCAGGTCTTTTGAACCTGTTCCGGAACTGTTGAATAAAGTTGCCGTAATCATTAAGGGATGGATCTGTGTTGGTTACTAGCGGGGTTGCCCATGCCAATGTGTTGCCCACTAAATTAGAGATGAGGAATCCTACCTTGGTTTGGTCAGATTCATATGCTTTGGGACGAAAGGTGAAGTAAATAACACAGGCATCCAGAAATCCCTTTAACTTCAGTGGATTGCCATCATACTTGCCACATGGCAATGATAAGGGGGGCAGATCACCTCGGTGTTCATCCCTCTGATGAACTTGCTGCCTGAGGGCTCTGTCGTCAGCTCTCAAGGTCTGGACCTCTACTGTGAGTCCTTGAATGGCGTTCACAAGTTCTTGGTATTGCTCTAAACTTGCCATAGTTTCTGGGCGTTGCAAACTCTCACATTCAACAGGTTTGTTGACAAGCTCAATGGCCTTCTCACTAGCCCACTCTTCACCTGAAGTCTCTGAAAGGTCTTCCTCGGATTCTTCAGATGAGATGTCTTTTCTTCTCTCTCTCCAGGCACTGACTGTGTTCTTCTTTCTTTTCTTTTATTTCTGCTTAAAAAGATACGGTTGGGATCCCCCGGAGGCCACCTTGCCAAGTAAGCAGTTTGCCCGGCAGCTGGGACTCCGGGGAGCCCTCCCAGACCAGGGAAAATCAAATGCTGAATAACCCTGGTGGTGACACTTGCGTTGGTTGAGACTGATGACGGTCTTTGTTGGAAATCCAAAACAATAGCGTTGGTGAGAACTGATGTGACTCCGGTGGGTAATCCTTATTAACACTGAGTACTATAACACCTCTGCAACATGCACTATGGGATCCAGCATGCACCAGGAAGAAGTTGATTCTTGGTACGGAAGAAAGGGGACAGGGAGGATTCTGAGTATGCACCCAGAGCATGCAAGAGGAGCACACTACGAGAAGTCTGCTCACCAGGAGGGAAGCCGGTTCACAACAACCAAGCAGAATCAAGGGAGTATCCTTGCGGGACGTCGAAAGGACAGGAAGCAGAGGAGTACCGCACGAATCGCAGAAAAGACAGTGAGCAAGGAGGTATCCGTGCGAGACGCAGAATGGACAGGATGCAAGGTAGCGAGCGGGGAAGAAGAGATAAACATGCAAACATGAAGGCAATGAGGACTGAATGGAACAGAAAACTGTTCAGCACACTAGCATCGACCTACCCGATAGAGGGTTGCAACGCGCCAAGCTGGACCTCTGGTGGAAGGAAATAGCAATCGGCAACAGCCATGTTGGTAAACTAGACCGCTACTTCCCGTTATGTGAAAGACGTGCTAGAACTGTCAGAACGCCCTCCAACGATCCCATACCCTCCAGGGTCAGTGCGTGACAGCTGTCCATTCACCAGTCAGTATTTCCTTTAAAAGAGGGGTCACCCAACCCTTCTTTGATTCACTCTTGGATAAACACCTGATGAAGAATTTTCTGGACTTTTATTTGGAGAGTTGACTTTCCAAAGCCCTCAGGTTAAGACTGAGTGTGCACACAGCATAGGTGTTGTGCCCTAACCAACACCAGGGCACATTGGGGTGTCCTGCTGCAGGTGCAAGACATAGAGCTCTGCCAGCCACAGCAGTACCTCACTGTGCTCAAGCACTCCTGCAGGTGTGTTCCCGTCTCCCCCATGGTTGGGTGCCTAAAAACAAGGACCACTCTTGTCCCTTAGCCCCTGGATTGGGACTCACAGCACCTGAGAACCAATGTTGCCAGGGTGTCTGTGTTCGCTGTTGAACTGCTGCAAGCCACAAGAGCTACCTTTGGCAATCGCCGACCACTCATTCAACCCTGCTCACCACCACACCACACCAGCTGAGCGCATCATTGCCTTGGCATGAACAAAGAAGAATCACAGCACCTGCTGATGATCCAGTCTACAGTCGAACCGACCCTGGTGTTCTCACTGTACTGTGTCCTTCAATAACGGCATCAAACCGACTGTCTTTGCACATCCCATCCCCAGTGCGTCCACATTTGAACCTCGACTGTCGATCCAAATCTGGTGGCCTTTGCAAGTCAAACATCGGTCACCTTCAGCCCAACAGCGAATAACATATTCTTGCCATCTAGACTGCCACGACTGCTGCATTCGAGCATGAATCCAACTGTCACCACAGCGCTAAGATACCTGGTTCACAATTGTTTAGCTGCCAAGAACATCAAAAGTATTATTAACTAATAACTGTGCCCCTGATACGTTTTGGGGCCCTGTGATGGGCTATGTTACTTTAATACCCTTTGTATACAAGAGCATATCCTTTTTTTAAAGACCATTGTGGTTTTTAATTAGCTTTCAAGCCTGTTTCTTTAACTAGACTGCTCTATCGTGCTGTCTTAGCACATTCTGTTTTCTTCCTACAGGGATGTGTTTTTGTTTGGTATTCTCTTTAGTTATTTTTGGTGTGTTTAATTGAAGTGTATGCATTTTTCTAGAACCTTGATTAGACATTCCTTTATTTTGGATTGTTTTACTTTGCTGTTTGGGGTGCTACTGTTTCACCTTCACACCCCTCTTGAGAGTACAGCATTCCTTGGCCAGCACTATCACAAAAGGTGAAGGAGGTACATCTCTTAACTGTGCATGTTTTACCTTTATGATTGTGTTGGCTCTTGGTTTGTAAAAGTGCAAGGGCTGAATAGGTGTTTTAACCACTACTCATCCGTGTACTCCTGCGGCCAGAAGTCATTTTCACACTGTAAACCGGAATGTGATCAACCAGTATTTACACCCCAAAAGCTCATTCGAAATTAGGATTAAAGTATTTGTCCGCAGGTGACTGGACAATTTCAAGTAGGTTGTTTTAGATGTGGTGTTTGGTTCACTTATTTATTTAGAAGTACGAGTGTCTGGGTGTCTAATCACTGTAATACATATTCAGAGTTTCAAAAGAGTCAGACAAAAGTATGTTCATGTATAGGAGATAATAATAATTAGGCATTTATATAGCGCTACGAACCCTCAGGGATCTGAGCTGCTTATTATTACCCACCATTTATAGACCTCGGAAGGATGAAAGGCTGAGTTTGGCCCGGGATTCGACCCTGCGTTAACAGGCTCTGCAGGAAGGTCAAAGCAAGCGCTCTACTCGCTGTGCCGCTTGACCGGGCATGCCACAATCATACTAGCATAGATAATATGCAATGTAGGTTAAGACGGGTTAGTGTATAAGGGAATCAGAAACCCATTCTAAAATGTGCATGTGCTCTAATAATGCAGGTAGGAAGTACTCTCTGAAAGCCAACTGCAGACTAACAGAGTGAAATGACTCTAAGGAATCATCAGAGTAGCCCCCCAATAGAAAGGAGGTATATGTGTCATGAGGTGGGGATCTCTACTCAAGAGACTTGGGAGGGATGAGAGGGGATCTCTTAACCATCTGTTCAATGGAGTGTGGTTTTCATCCTCACTGTATCACTGAAAGTGATTTAATGTAGTAGGTCATTCAATAGGAATGCTGCCCTGCCTCACAGAAAGCAGGCTCCTCCTTTCCCTTCCCCTCTGATAATAAAAAAGTACAGGAGACAGTGAAGGAATGATTGATGCATGGGAGATAATAGGACTCTCATGAGGCTGGTGCATCCATCACTCCTGAGCCCAGTCTAATGTGTGACGTGTAACCACCATTTCGCACAAACAATATGAATCTATGACAGCTGACAGTTGCAGGTTCCACTGGGTCATTGAATTATGTCTGATCCACCCACCCCCATGACAAAAGTACAAGGTGGAAGGGGACAATTAGTTCTTCAATCACCGAGTCGGACACAGGGAAAACTGAGTCCATTTCATACCTTCTGGAGTTGGAGATGAAGAAATTCCCAACAGAGGGGACCATTTTGGGGAATCAGGAGCAGAGAAAATGAAAAAAGTAACCAAAAGCAGAGAATACCCAGCTGGCTTGAGGCTCAGTCAGACGAAATAGGAAATGCGTCTCCCCTTGCCAGAGGATGGGACAGCCTACCAAAGTGATGGCCAGGGAACGCCCTTTTGAATTTGTGAAACTAAAGTGTCTCCAGAGAGAGAGAGAGAGAGAGAGCAAAGTGTTTGTGAAGGACACAGTGCAGTTGTAACTGCACATTTCTCGCAGACACTTCCATTCATGTTCTCGGCAGGTAGATTCAGCCTTCCCTTTCCCTCAATGAGCTCCCCTTGCAATGTTCTCCTTAGCCCATTTCCTTCATAATCTAATCATTAAACACTTGTGCACGAGCGGGATAGAGATAAAATATCAATATCAATAATCTTAATAATTGGGATGTGATCTGTTTGAACTAAAGCAGATGTTATCTTTTTGCCATTCGTAAAAAGTGAAATGTCTGAATATATGCCCATATTGTAAAAGATATTTGCTAATGAGAGTTAAGCTAAATTAAAATATGTCTCGGATGGCAATTTTAAAAGGAACCGGCCAATGAAATGTGAAACGCCTGTGCTGCACTTACCTGAAGAAAAGACCGGGATGAGACATTGCAATAACTGCCTAGCGGTATTTTCAGCAAATCCAGTCTTCAGCGTAGCATGTCGCCATAGCACTTGCTGAGTCACAATGTTTTTCATATAGATCCACCCAACCTGCCATGTTCACGTATTCAAGGTGTTCCTTTACTCTAGATGTCTCCTGTCTATGAGCTCTCAAAGTAGCACACACATGAACTGAGTGCTAGGCGAGCGCCTATTTAAAGGTTCTTTCTCCTCCCTTAGAGCTGTGGGGCTTCTGGATATGAATATTTGCCTTCTGCGTTTTTTCTTTGATCTGCCCAAACAAGGGCACTCATCATCTTCCTTCATGCACACCTTTAAATACCCAAGTGGTGTTTCTTTTGAAGCCAATGTTTTGCACCTGATATCCCCGTGATCCAGACATTGCGCCTCATTCTGAATATATCGCTTTGGTAAAATGATGCAGTAAAGTGCCGGTAATTGTGTTGCCACTATTTCACCAAACAGTTGTACTAAGCATTTTGGGGGTAAGGTGGATAAGGAGCATACAGAAAAATCTGGTGGTAAATCATTCACCTTTTAACCAAAATCCCTTGAAATTACCACAGCAGAATTACCACAGTAATTTAAAAAAAATTCCACTTTGAGTCCTAAGGACTCGAAAAAATGCGGCTAACACCACTGTGTTGCCACTGGTCATCCCGTGGTAAGTCCACAGATCCGAGCGGCGTTAATTGATTTAGACAGTCATTTGATGGATTTACCATAGAATTAGTGTCAAACGTGTAATTAGTCCCATATTCTTCAGCTGGGAGATAGGAGATGTCTGTGGGCATGATCAATATCTTGGGTTGTGCTTGACATTACATGCTGTAATAAATCTATCACAGACATTGACGCTGAGCAGCATATTACACATTCTCAGCATGATTTGTGATGTCTCTTGACCTCTCATTAGAAAAGCATTGTCAGCATCATCACGAGTTTGGCTCCAGGCGCATATACCGCCGAGCGGTATTTGTTTTAATGGCGTGATTTGTGGCACAAACAACGCCCCATCACGAGTTGGTGGGCGCACCCACAGTGACCTGGCATTAACGCAAATAGCAACCGGCGGTAACAGTGGCTCCGAACCCGAAAACTCAGCGTACGTTGCGTTACCGTCGGCATCCCGAGTGCACGTTAAAAGTGCAGTGGGCAATGCGTCACCGCCGGAAACAAAGGGGAGGCCATTTTGGAAATCACAATCTGCCAAAAATCACAGACCATGGAAGCCATCCACACCTGAAAACCCAAAATAATTTCTCATTGGTGTGTCGGGGGCAAGTCTGCCCTAGACAGGGTGCGTAAACCCACGTTTTCATACTTTGAACTGGCAATACTGGTGGATGAGGTAATTGCCCACCAGGATGAGCTTTATGGCCCACAGCAGAAAAAGACAGGCTCACAGTGGCGCACCCAGATATGGACATCGATCAGCCAGAAGGTGACAGGAGCGGGCCATGTCCCCAGGGGTGGAGAGGACTGCCACAAGCGCTTCAATGACCTGTAGGTCCGTGTCCGGGGCCTCCTGGCCCAGCACAGGAGTGAGTTTGTGGTGACTGGTAGAGGGCTACTACCACTGGAGCTGACACCATGGGAGGAGCAGTGCACCACCCTCATCGACATGACTTTGATTGAGGGAGTTGGAGGAGCGGAGGCAAGCACTGGCACCGAGGAGGTTGCAGATAAGTCTCCCCCCCCCCTTGCAAATAGCATTGCGACTGGTCTACCAATCAATTCCCGATGTGAATGTCTGACATCTGGGCACTGTGAGTGGGTGCAGTGCTTGTGAAATACTACAGCCACCCACGACTGGACCCTTGTACCAGTGCACCCAAGCGACCCCAGACTAGTCAGTAGTGCATCCAATGTACAAATGTAAGCACATGGCACACAGATCCATGGCCTGGGCACAGCAACGTCAGGTGTACGTGTGTATTACCAACCACCCCTCACTGAAAGCAGCATGCCAGCTGTGCATTCACATCACACACATGAAAATGCCATCCCAACAAGTCAGAAATGTGTTCCCCCCACCTAGTATGCGCCAGCAATACCAACATTGTGAATACCAAACAGGTTATGCCCAAGCATGATAGAAACTGTCCTCTCCCCCCTGTAAACCATGAAATGCATGAAACTAATTTTAGTTGCCCTGCCCTCATACCATACCCTATGTATCCTACATGCACACAGGCATCATCAGAGGGCAACGTGGATGAAGAGGAGGCAGGTCCATCCCGAAGTCCGCCCAGACCCGCCTCAACCAGAACCACCACCCCGCAAAGGGCACGACACAATACGCAGAGGCAGAGGACATACCCCACTGCAGCAGGGTCTCACCACGTCAATGCCTCAATAGGGGTAGATCTCTGTCTTCCGCAGGGGCCTCCCTCTGGAACAGCCTCCCGGCCACTGAAATTTGAGGAGAACCATCTATGGTTCCAGAAGCACCCCAAGACCTTCCTCTTTGCTTGTGCCTTCGCCCCTCCTCTCCCCTGCTGATCCTCTCTCTCTCTGCACCGTGCACCTGGACTACTCTCTGTCTTCCGGGCCCAGGTACCTGCTCACCCTGCCACCCACCCGCACTGCCTCCGGCAAATCCCTTGCACTGGGGTCTGTATCTGTAACCATACAGACCCCCCTTTTTCCTGCACTTATCAGACCTACCCTGTCTGCTGCCTTAAACCCAGCACTTGCCACTTTCTGGCTGCACTATCCCTGTTTGTTGCCTTTTATTATTTATTTATCTCTATTATTTATCTGTTTTTCCTTTGCTCCGCACTTTCCACTTCTCCCCCCTTCCATGCACTTTTCCCCTTTCCCTCTCCCATGCACTTGTGCTTACTCAATGTCACTGGGCCTAGTAAGATTGTTGTTTTTGTTCTCCCTTATTCCCCTCCCTTGCCTTGTCGCGCTCTGAAACACTTGTCCATGAGCGTGATACAAATAAAATATCAATATCGATAATGGCCCCAAGCCACCAGGGGCTCACCACCTCAATGGCCCCAAGCCACCAGGGTCTCACAAGATGTAGAGGTTGCCACCAGTACAACCACCCGAGAGGACGGCAACTCATCCTGTGACGAGCAGCATGGTGTACCTGTGTTGTCACCAATTCACAGTTCAGATCACCACATGGCCACACCCCAAGGAACCCAGGAGCATGTGCAGAGTCCAAACCTCAGTCCCCATTTCTCAGCACGCAAACTTCGCACACACACACACCAGTGACAGATGTGGACACACCCTCATATGGGACACCTGCTGGCACCCCCTCGATCCATGGCAGCCTCACCAGACCAGCCATCACGACAAGCAACTGCACCCCCACTATCCCGCGTAGACCTGCCCGGCCAATCAGCCCGACACATAACAGAGCCACAGCTCTGGGCACAGCAGTCATGGCACGCCCGGTCGTGATTGAGTTACGTCAGATGCGTATCGAGGGCATGGCCATCCAACACAACCACCACATCAAGGCCATCAGCACTGCGATTCGGGGGATAGCAAAAACCATGGCGCAGGACAATGCCTGCACCCGTCAAGTGGTGGAGGGATGTATTGTGGCTCTCAGGGTTTGGGCAGAGAGTCTGCAAACTATGCGAGGTGCAATCTGCACATTCAGAACTGATCCGTGAGGCCAATAACCTCCTCCGCCAGCAGCGGCAGTTGGCTGCATAGCTGCCATCAACCACAACAGCCCCCACCGAGGGCTCCCTACAGGGTTCACCCAGGCGTCATTCCATGCACCATTCCCAACAGCGCTCACCTGAAGGCAGAGGACGTGGAAAGCGAGAACATCCTTCCTAGATGGACAATGCACTGTTGGCCTGAGGGCCGGGCACATGGATCCATATGCACTGTGTTGGGGAGGGTGGAATGTGCTGGGGAGTTGGTGGGGGGAGGGGAGAATGTGTGCTGAGGAGTTTGTGGGGGAAGGGCAGAATGAGCACTGGTGAGTTGGTGGGGGGGAGGGAGTTTGTTCCACGCTAATTAAAGCCTGTTGAAACTTAACAGAAAGCTTGGACATTCACAATTGTGTGAGATTCGTGACATGTACCCATCCACCAAATTAAAAGAAATTGTCAATCAACGCATCTCTGGCCAACCTCCCCTCCTTCACCCCATCCCTGTGTGCATTGGCCCCAGCAACAGGCATATGGTCATCGTCACTCCCATCCCTTCCCTGTTGCACATCAGCATCAGGGGGTCGTGGCACATGCCTACGGCAGCAGATGTTGTGCAGCATGGCACAGGTGAGTAACATTTTTCCGACTTTATCTGGCGCATACATCTGCGCCCCTCTGGTACGGTCTAGGCAACGGAATTGTGCCTTCAACAACCAAATGTCCTTTCCACACATATGCGGGTACGGCTGCGGGCATTGCTATATGCCAGCTCTGCAGGAGTTTGTGGATTCCGCACAGGGGTCATCAGCCATGTGAACCACGGGTATGCAGAATCACCTGCAGCGGATGAAATGTTTACATTAGGCTTAAGTTGCTTCACTGGGTGTGCAAGGAATAAGCAGCAATACACTATGCACTGTGGTCATCTATGTGTGCAATGGGTACATGCTATGTCATTGGCATATTGGTATACTTCCATCATCTTTAGGAGTCAACTATGTACATCAACACATGTCCGTCACACACATACACTGGTTGGCATTGCTTGTGTAAACCCACATTTTCACATGCATCAACCCAATGAGCGAATCCCACACATGGAACGAAAAAATGAAAATGTATTATGTACATGAAATAAAAAAAGAAATGAAAGCATACCAAAATATGGAACATGAAATGAAAAGCATGTGAAAAAGATGATTGAATGAAAATGATAACCAATCCAAAAAAATTTGAAAGACAAACAGTCCAAAGTCACCCTCCAACAACGCTAATCCAAGGTAAATTAAAAAAAAAACTCCATTGCTTCATGTTCATAAAAAAAAATAAGAGAAATCAATCCATAGTCCAACTATTTACAATCCATTGTCCAGAAAAAATAAATCCATTGCTCCATGTCCATAATGCAAAAAAAAAAGGAATACATGATGAAACTATATACAATCCATTGTCAAAGGATGTAAAGGGTCCATGATCCCAACCAAACAAATGAAACCTACCTACCTAACTACCTAAAAATATAACTATATACAAATTTGGGTGGCATTGTCTATTGACCACAAATAAAAGGAAAACGAAAAGGAAAACTAACTCTAAAAACTATTTACAAGGGCAGCGGGCTAGTCCGACGGCTCACTTTTGGATGTCCCGGGCCAGGGCATCATCGAGCTCCTGCTCGATGTCCTGGAGGTGGTCCTCTTCCATGGCCCCGAGGGTTCGCAGGGACGATGACATCTGGACCTCCAGGTCCCTGCAAATTGCCTCGAGGCACTCGGCCCGCCTCAGAGCCCTCGGCATGGAGTTCTCCGCCCTGACCATCGTGAGCCGTGCCTCTTCTGCCCGCTGCCGCTCCGCATCTATAGCATGGCCTAACCGCTGCCCCACGGAAGACACTTCCAGTCCTGGGCCCTCCTGCCCTCTGGCCGATGCCTGCCCCTCCAATGTTGAAGGCCCCGAGCCATCATTGCTCCCAGCTTGTTGCTGCTGCTGCTGTGCTTCTGCCTGTGCCCTGGCTCTTGCTGCCTGCACATCCTCCTCTGGCTGGGGTGCAGTTGTTGATGTGGCCACCCCTGCTGGACGTCCAACTCCCGATTGTGGCAAGGATGTGTCCTCCACCAGCCTGGCCGCAGGGTCAGAGGCAGCTCCACAGGGTACCCAGGTGATACATGGGTGGGAAGATGGCATGGAGGACGACTGGCGCATATGGGGTTCAGGTGAGGAGGGGCCGGAACAAGGTCCAGCAAATGGAGGAATCCGGCCCTGGTGAGCTGTCCCAGTAGGTCGACGCGGTCAACGAGACATTCGAGATGACGTGCAGTGTCCTCACGAAAACATTGCAGGTCACCTCGCATGCCCCGTTGACGCAACGCCATCCCACTCAGGACAGGCTCAACCCGGTCCCGGATATCCACGTCCGCAGGGAGAGGAAGGCCAGTTGTTGTAAGCGGATCGCCTCCCTGAAAATGGGTCTGGACGTAGGCATCCCTGCTGGTGCGGGATGATGCAGTCACAGGATCGGGGACAGGATTACACACAGGCACCTCCGCAGTGGCCGATGCTGCCTCCTGTCCCTGCACTGCACCACTAGCACCAGTGGAATCCCCACCTCCAGACCCCGTGTGTGTCCCTTGCACGGCCTCCTCCTCCACCAAACCCCCCACCAACCTGGATGACTCCGTGCCATCTTCCTCCGTCGGACCCTGTGGGGTCTCAGCTGCCCCTTCTGCTGCCGAGGAGTCCAACTCCGGCCTCCGCCTCTTGGACCTTCCCTCGGCAGCTGCAGCCTGGGACGTGGCACCGGACTCCTCACTCCCCGACAAGATGACAACCTGGGAGGGGAGCCGGGCCTTGCGTCTCCGGCTGGCGGGATGATCCCTGCCGCTGTGCTCCACAGCACCCTCTCCGCCCTCTTCTTCAGTTGACGCTGCAGACAGGGAGAGATAAAACACAGGCATCAGGGCACTGTACAATGGACTGATACACACATGACAGTTGCACATGAGTGGCATTGTTTAACTACAGACACGGCATCACCCTCCACGACACACATGTCATTTCGACTCACACACATGAACATTTCAACAGCAACATTACACCAGGCAGCACCATCCATACACATACAACAGCATGAACAGCCAAAGGTGAGCCTGACATCACATGAAACACAAGGAGTGCACTAGACATGCACACACGCCACCACACTTACATGCATGTCTACATCTCCTCCAACAGTTGAAGTGATTAGATCCCCATACATGTCACATCTGCCATTCATCCTTCTACATATCAGTGTCACGTGCATCCATGTTGCATCACAGTTGCACACTTGTCAGATACACATACATGCACATGTACACAGTGCAGATACATACATTATGAACCACCATCCATGCCACTACCATGGCAGTGTACATACACAGAAAGTCAAACTTGTATGCTCCCACACCTGCATTTGCCCAGCATGCTTACCAACACATACACCATTAATGTGTCTCACAACTGAGAGGACTCACATGTGGCAGCCTCACGCCCATGTTCATACATATCCCTACATGGCCCTACATAAACACATGTGCAACCTGCACACTACTGGCACACCACGACACGCACAGCGTACTATCAACATGCATGTACACTTACCGCTCGACTCCAGATGGGTCTGCCTCTCAAGGATCTGGACGTAGATCGCTGGGCATATGCGTTCCAGGACCCTCATTTGATGGTTCGACAGCTGGCCCCGGTGCCCCTTGGCATCCGCTGCCCTAGCGAGGAGCCGGGCCTTGTTGAGGGTCTTGGACCTGAAGTCCTCCCAGCACTTCTTGATATGATGTAAGTCGCGGACTGCCACCCCCTCCTCGTTGATGGCAGTCACGATGTCCATCCAGATCCTGGTCCGTCCTTCATTGTCGGGGCACGAACTTCCAAAGAGGGCATCATACTGCCCCAGGACTTGCTCCAAAAGGACACCAACTTCGGTGGCAGTGAAGCTGGTGGCCCTCTGCTTCTCTGGCTGGGGGTTGCCAGTGCTGCCAGATGGTGTTGTGCCGGACATGGCAACCCCAGAGGCAGGAGTGGGTGGGCAACTGGGTCCTGGGGCTGGGCTGTGGAGCGATGGAATCCCAGTCGGGAGTCTTCGGTTCCAGCAGGGGTAGTCACAGCAACTACACCCCTGGCTGACGTGCAGGCAGCAAATGGCAGGGCATGTGGGCAGCAGGCAGTCAGGCAGCAGCAGATGGCAGGTGGGAGCGTGCTCGGGGCTCATGGGGGCAGTAATTCGGCCTTCTGGGCTGGAGCGTGGTCTTCCGTGTGTTTTCGCGTGGCCAGCTTGATACAGAGTGATTTGGCATGTGAAAAATTGCATGTCAGCATGTCATTCGAGGAAAGGGCCTTAGCGCGTAAGTGCGTCAGCACACGCACGCGATTCCATTGGACCAAAGGCCCTTAGTGAGTAAGCGCGTAAGTTACATTACGCGCGCGGGCGTTTCCCTCATAGCACTTGATGTCAGAGCACACGTGGAAAAACTGCACGTCCGAGTGTCATCGCGTGTAATTAGAGGAAAACGCCCGCGTACACGCATATCTGGCGTGTACGTGTGGGACGGTTTAAAAGCTACGTGTAGGACGCCATTTCCTTGTACGTGCTTTTCGTGGAGAGCGAGTGGGTGAAATCTGTACTTCTTGTCGGTTCACACGCGATTACTTCACAGCGTTTCTAGTTCGTACTCCCTGTTACCTCTGACAGCTCTTTCTGATTTTTGGTTGGGCCTGTTTCCTCAAACAGAGTTCACTTCTCCTTTTGTCCTGTCTCCTCAGACAGCGTACAATTCTTCTTTTGGCGGGGGTGTTGCCAACGTGCACACGTGCGTATTTTTCACGTCCTTTTTCCAGGCAGACAGTGAGTTCCGCACGTACTTAGCAACTGTGCTTGCCCCGTGTGTCGCGTTCCCCTTCAGAGGTCATTGTAGGCTGTGTGTATTACGCGTACGCTTATTTTTGTGTTTCTGGGTTCCACAGCGTAGTGCGGGTTCATTTTTTCATGCACGTGGTCTACGAGGGGTTGCGTGCATGTTAATTTTTGATTTTGGGCTGCCTGTGCGTTGCGTGACGCGTCATCTTCCCCCAGGGGTCACAGATAGCCTTGTTAGAGCACTAGGGTACGAATTCCATCTGGTATCCTACTCCTTTGACCCCCAATTGCCCAGGACAATAGTTTACTGCAACTCCCATATGCACAACAACATCAGTGCCATGGTTGGGAGGCGACCAAGCAGTAAGGGAGGCAAAGGTGGCCGACCCTCTAAAGGTGGGCGTGGTGGGCACGGTAGGGGACGTGGCCGGGATTTGCAGGTTGCCCCTATACCCCCATGTGTGGAGGAACAATCAGGGACACCCATGCCCCCCCATGGTTGAGGGAAATGTGGCTGACACCATCTAAGCTCAGCCCCTGTTGGACCAGGCCATTGTGGCACCTGACCTGGCACAGGATGACTCCCTGGCTGACTTCCAGGTCAGCAAGTCTAGGCCACGTGTGGTGGTGCAAGTTGTTGTCACCAAGCCACGTGGATCTGGGGCAGCGATGTCATCTGCTGCCCCAAGTATGCAGGGTGGGAAGGCTGCAGGGGCAGCTGCAGCTCCATCTGCCCCAGCTCTGACTCTCCCAGAGAGGACAGTGTCAGTCCCGGTCCGTCAAACTGATGTTCCCCCTGCCAACATTACCCTGAAACCAATGCCTGCATCAAGACCTATGGTCATTGTGCATTCCCACACTCCTACTAGCCAGTCCACCAGTGATTCTGCCCCTACTGACCAGAGCGGCGTAAGCCACTCTGGCTCTGCTCCACCTTTAAAGAAGAGGAAGAAGGGTGCTCTGGCACGACAGGCTGAGACCCCAGACACGGCTACACACTCCGGTACCTCAAGGAAGCCTTGCTTTAATGATCCGGAACTTGATGCACTTGTGACCTATGTGTCGGCACATAGCCACGAAATGCTGGTGACTGCAGGGTGCAAAACCACACCTGGTCAACGTAAGGCACACTGGCAGACCATCACCGACTGCATAAGTGCCCTTGGATTTGTGAGGCGCACATCTGATGATTGCTACAAGCGGTGGAATGACCTGAAACGCAGAGCAAAGAACAAGCTGGCCTCAACTCATGCCGCTACTCTGGTGACTGGCGGTGGGTCTCCACAAGAGGACAACAAACTCACTGAACATGAGTCTGTTGCTGGGGCCTTCGTCAAAGAGGAACAGATCGAAAGTGTAGGAGGACTACCTGATTATGATGCATTGTCCGGTGAGTGCCCATGCATGTGTGTGTAATGCATGTGCATGTTGTTTGGGTGATGGGTTCTGATTGAGTGCCATGTGAGGGTGTGTGTGCCTGAGTGGTATGGGTCACCCATGTGCTTCACCCAAAACATTCAGCAGTGTTGGATTTGGGTGTGACAGTATCCCTTCTGCCCACATTAGTAATTTTACGCAACATTATGGCAGTTGCCCTTGAAGTGGCATCTTGCAACAACTTTGTTTGTATTTTTCAGTTTTCGTTCAGGCGGTTTGTTTCAATTCTACCACTTTTGCTACGCATTCCTCTGCCCTATTGTCACATTTGTGATATGCTTCTGTCATTGATGAACCCCACATTGGCCCACGTGTTACCTTGTTAGATGAATGATTAGACCATTCAGGCTGATTGAGTATTGGCCTGATCACAGAAATTGTTGGGGCCTGTTTGAATGTGGAACATGATAGTTGTTTCCTGTCATGTTGAAGTGCACAACCATTGATGTGTACATCGGCCTGCAATCACTGTATTTTTGTGCACTGGGTGTGTTGCAGTCTGTGGCACATGCCTATTTTGTCAAACTATGTAGCATTTTTCATCTCATCATGTCCATCTCACATGGATGGCTGACAGTATTCATTCACTGAAATATGGATGTTCTTGTGGAATGTACCATGGCTATGGTACATGCCATCTGTGTGATGGCATGTGTCATGTATGTGTATTGGACATGCCACTCACAGGCCAATGTGTGATGGCAGTGCTACCCAGCATGCAGCAAATGTGTTGCTCTTCCATCTTGGTGTCATCAGTGTCTGCCTTTTGCCTCCCCTTCCAACTCAGTGACAGTGCATGCATGGGAGGGTTATAGTCATGTGGGACATGTGTAAATCATGTACTGGTTCTGTAGCTTGTCAGGCCTATTTGTGTGCTATGGTGCTAATGCCTGTTTCCATTTTTGTCTTTCATGTTTTTGCAGGGGATGAAGCACTTGATGCTGTTGGGATTGAGGAGATGGTGCAGACCCAGGAGGAATCTCAGGCACGACCGGGCACCAGTGGGGGACGTGGTGTGGTGGTGGGTGAGAACCCAATCTTGCTGCAGACCATTCTGTTGAGGGGTGCCTCTGGGTGCACCTCCCCAGACCTCTATTCAGGTGCTGATTCGGAAGATGAGACCTATGTGCCGTAGCAGGTAAGTGTTTCTGGCAGGGATTCTGTTCTGTCCAACCCGCCTGCACCAGGGGTAGAACTCTCTATGGGGATGTCAGTGTTGGTAAGTCCGCCTTTGGCAGTTACGGATGCAGGGTCACACTCCACAACATCTGATCCTGTTCCTGGGCCAGCAGATCAGAGGGGGAATGCAGTCCTGCAACCTCAGGCAGTGCCGGCACAGCAAGGCGCAGATCGCCTTGCCCCAAACAGGTGTGGTGCCTGCCGACGCGGTGGCCGTACGCCACCAGGCAATACCGCATGGGAACAATCCATATACGGTATGGCAACCCAACAGGCAGCATCAGTTGAGATGATGGCTCAAGCCATGGAGAGGGTGGCCACATCCATTGCCCCCCCTGAAAGGCAGATGGAGCAACTACAGCAGGCAAAAGACTCCATTTGCCAATCACACAGGGAGGACATGTTGGCGTCCAACAGGGACAGACGGGCGGCACTGGAGACTCTACGCCAATCGATCTCAATAGAGTCCCAGGGCCACAGGGAAGCCCTGAGGGTAGAACTCCATCACCTCAGGGAGACTCTTGTTGCCCTTGAGGCTTCCACTAACTTGAGGACAGAACAGCAGCTGGAGCGGCTCACACGTTCGCTCTCAGCTGAGATGCAGGCAACTCGGGAGGAGATCCGGGCATCACGTCAGGTGCTGCATGGGGATCTCCGCACTATAATACTCCAGAACGAGACCTTCCACACCCGAATGCTTGCTGCCATGGAAGACCATACCAGGGCTTTGCGTGGGCTGCCTCCCATAGCACCACCACCTCCTGTGGCAGCAGCAGAGGGTGATGAGAGCGACAGCAGCAGTTCTCCCACATTGGCATAGCCGTGCAGGCCATGAGCCCATGGAGGTGTTTTTTTTTTCCCCAACATCCACACAGGTGGGTGTTGGTGCGCACCCTGTCCTCGGACCTCCTGGGTGCCCCCCCCTCCAGCCCCCACATGGCCATTTTTGATTTTTGATTTTTTTTTTACAGTGTGTTGCCTTTTGTGGCTCCCGTGGGCATCCACTGTATTCCGGCTGGGCACATGCAGGCTTGTCCTGAGTTAGGGTTAGATGCTTGGGTTCGTGAGACACACACCCCTCCTGCTTCCAGTTTCCATGTGCTTGCAAAGGGTGTGCCCAAGTGACAGTGACTTACACAGTGACGTAGGACTCCCATGAGCTGTGTGGGCAGTCTATAGTCAATACTGTGTATGCATTCCTAGTGGATATTGTTGTTGTATTGTACACTGCATGGTGTATTGCTATGTGCTTGTGCATCCATGTCTTTCTCCTAATTTTCAGGTTAATTCCTCATGTCTTCACAAGGCCGTCTACTTTGGAGATGGAGTTCATGTTGTAAGCAGTGCACTTAGACATTTGCGTGGCAGCAGCACCGTACAGTTGGAAGTGGCTGATGTGCTGGCATGATCAGGTTGTAAGACTACCACTACTTTAACTTAGTACTGTCATGTTTATGCTATGTTTGAGGTTGTGTAGCTGCATTGTATTGTTGGTAAGTATTTGGTCATGTGTGTTGTTAGATCTACATTACTGGGAGCATATTGTGTGTGGGCAGTTTCCATTAGGGACACTGTACTTTGACACTTGTGTCATGTTTTGGGGATTGGTTTGTTTGCTCTCACATAGCATGACATGCCATGGTGTGTTGGGTGGCGGTGCTGGGGAGGGGTTGGGTGACATGGCACTGTTGTCATGTTGTATTTTGCAAGGGGGTAATGATTTTAGCAGCATAGAAGTGTGTCTTTTGATGACACAGAATTGGTGGTGTTTGTGTAGGTAGGGATACACACAATGTAACACTTCCAGGTGACCAATCTCACTCTGGTATGGTTGTGACAGTTGACTGTCCCTTATGTCATCATCATTGATTATCAGATGGTATGTGCCAGGCTGTGTGCACTCCCCAGGGGTGTGATTTTTGGTGAAGTAATTAGCCACCAGCTGCGTACGGCTGCCTCACCCTGTGCCCTTTCCCCTCCCATGCGCAGCGGGCAGGCCTCGGCGTGTTGTAACGCTGTGCAGGACACATGCTGCCACTATGATCCTGCACACTACTGGGGGAGCGTATAACAGCTGCCCGCCAGAATGGTCAAGGGAGCATAAGCGTGACTTAGGCACTCCGAATGTGCGCTCCACTATGCCCCAGGTTGCAATGTGGGCTGTGTTGTATCTTACCTCGGGTGGCGCGGTGGGGTTCCGAATTGGCATCATCATGTGGCTGCTCAGAGGGTAGGCACTGTGGTAATGGGTATCATTAGTGGGGTTGCAACATTGCTCAGTATCTGACATGCATGCATGTGCTGTGGCATTTATACTCACCGAGCAGCCATGTATCGCCATGCCGACCAGCTTCTATTTCCCTGTTAAGGGTTGACATTCTGTAAATAAAACTGTCGTGGGTGGACCCCGGAATAGTTGGCATATACTGAGGTGATGATTCCCTTGGCATCACATATTACCTGGACGTTGATGGAATGCCAGTGCTTGCGGTTTCTATAGATGTGCTCAGATGCCCTGGGAGGAAGTAGAGCCACATGGGTGCAGTCAATGGCACCTAGCACTTTGGGGAAGTGTGCCACCCTGTAAAAATCCTGGATGACAGCCTGCCTTTCTGCAGGTGTTCTGGGCAGGTATATGTGCCTGTGGGCTGATGGGCGTGCAGTCATGATGGCCAAGACCTGGTGTAGGCAGCGTGACTGCGTGGCCTGTGACACCCCCCCCCACTATAGCAGTTGTCCGCTGAAATGATCCAGTGGTCAAGAAGTGCAGTACATTGAGAACCTTATGCAGGGGGATGAGTGCTTGGGAGCACAGGGTGGGTGATGTGAGGTCATCCTCCCACTCACTGACCAGGTTGAGTATTATGTGAGGTGGAAACCTGTACCTCCCATACACCTGGTCATCAGGCATCCCAAAAAGGCTGGTTCTGGGTGTAAAAATTCTGGGCCTGACTATCCTCCTCCTCCTCCTGCGGTATCCCACGACCACTGCTGCTAGGAACGGTATATTCATCCTGGCGTCTGTGCTTGTTGGTTGTTTGCGTGCACTTTTATGCTGCGCGGGTCCACGTACGCATTTCCTGATTAGCGCGTCTTTTTTGGCGCACGCGTTAGCCCCGTTCGATTCCATGAATACATGTTTTGAACGTGCCTGTGGGCGTTCCACGCACTTGCCTCCTGTACTTCCCCCGTGACGCCCACATTTTCATGAGTTGTTCCCCATTCCGCGTGTCACGCCCCCTGTTCCTCCTACTTTTGTTGTGTGCGCCGCGCTAAGTGCGATTTCGCTGTGCGCATAGTGCACGCTGTTTGGAGACGTGTGCGCCAGCGTGCACCACGCAGCATTTTGGCGCACATCCTGAGATATACACGCGCACGGACTTCCATGAATCGCTGTGCGCGGGTTTCGCTGCGATTGTCGCACTGGCACTGCGAATCGCATGCTTTTGCACGCTTGCGCTGAAAATTTCAGCGCACATTAATTCCATGAATCGGCCTCTCTCTTCAGAGCAATGTGTTGCTAGAATATTCTCTGAGATATCATATTTCTCAAACTGTAAACACCAGGCTCGGACTGGCCTATAGGGCAATGCTCAACCCCAAAACACAAAATGCAAGTGTGGGAAAGTTTTCTGGTCAAAGTGAGCCAATTCGATAAGTTCTTTCACCATGCAGTTAGTACTTTCACCAGTGTTACTGAATAAATATTCATTTAAAATGCACAGTTTGCATACCATTTTATCAAAAACCTGCCCCTTGGGTACTATTCAAACAGTCTGTTAGAAAATGAATGAATTGCCATTTGCAAATGAGGACCACTTTTTCGTTGGTGCCCCCGTCTGACCCTGGCAAACACTTGGCTGAAAGTGATGCCATTTTCAATAATTCAAGTTGTTGCTGTATGCGAGTTAAATCATGATTAAAGCAACTCAAACACGGTCGACATAATAAGGTGGATTATGCAGCTATTTAACTTCTCTCCCACCCGCGTTTGCTCTGGGCTTTCACTTTATACATATCTACCTTCTGATCTACTCCAACAGGGGAACCAATTCTGCTCTGCGGGTGATTACACAGATGAGTCATGCTTGCTTTATGGCCCCTCGTCTGCATTTTTACGCCTAATGTGTTGAGTTGACTTTGGCAAGAGACTACCTCCTGATGGCGCCTTCGGTTGAATGCATAAGAGATGCCTGGAGTGTACTTGGCATCACATGCTCCAGAGCTGCGTGATAGTAAATATATGAAAGACAGTAAGTTTGAGAAGCATGTGAACCCTAACAAAAACAAGGTAAATGTGATACCTTGCGACTCCCCCATCAATCAAATGAAAACCGCATTGTCCACTACATATCTTTTGAAGTAGTTTAGTGATCTTTTGTGGCAGGAGGGAATGTGGTTATTGAAGGCACACCCCTAAATGCTCACGTAAAAAAAAATACAACCCGCTAGGGAAAAAAGCAAAGAGTTTCTTGCAAGGATAACACGTTTTAATCACACAAAAAATAGGTAGGCCAGCAAAGAACTCTGCTTCTTAAGAACGGTCTGCCAAAAAATAGTACAAACAGCTAGTTATAAGGAAACACATTGTCACTATTGACGTCATAATACAGTAAAAAACCCACGTGGCTGATTGGTGAGACCCTATACATGGCCGGCCTTCTCCATAGGGGATACCAGGATACTATTGGTCCCAGCCCCGTCCGTCCGTCTTCCATCACGTTGGGTCTGCTGAGCTCAACATCTCCAGGGAATCAAGGCCGTGTTTGTCATAAGTAACTATGTAAAACAATGCTACTTTATCATTGTGGCATACACCTGCGAAACTCAGGGATTGGCACAGGGGGAGGCTTAGATCATGCGGACCCACATATTCTTCGCTCAGTCCATATCGCACTCTCCACACCTCAGGGTTCCACCCTCGCTTTGCACTATAATTTATTCCACCCTGTACCTCGTATTACAATGTGTGTCATTATCAAATAAGGTGGAGTGGCAGTGTTCTTTTAGATCTTTTATGACCATTGTGTTTATGGATGGTGGTCTGGGGTCACCTGCTCTCGTGGAATGTATGGGTCTTGTTCTTGCGCAGTTGTGGGTGTCATAACTCCTGGTGGTCTGGGTGGGGGTTGGAGGTCTGCTTTTGGCCTGGCTGTTATAAACGTGCACTGTCTTGCGGCCTTGCTGGGTGCATTTCTTCTTTGGATAACATGTATTTGCAACAGTTATAGAACAAAGGAACGTTTCTTTGGGAGCTTAGCAGAATGAGTCTCTCTCTCATCGGTGCTTGGGCCTGTTCAGGTTTCTTCGTTGGCTCTGTGTTTACCGCGCAGCCATGCAGGGCCGAGTGTTTCTACCATAACTACAAAAATTACGCTTCCTTATATGTACGCACTAAGTCTACACATTTATATCTAATATTGTGTCCGTGCAGGGATTCTTATCACCGCCCCGATGCCCCTGGTACATCGCAAGCGTAGCTATGGGATTCGCCTTACTCTAAAGTGCCTAGGGGGGTGGGAGAGGTTAATTTCCTTCCCAACATTGTCTTTAATGTTTAAAAAAAATAAGTTGTATCCCATTGCTTTCGCCATTTCATGTATGTAGTTATGCAAAACAGAGGGGGGTCTGGGAAACTCTCTACCAGCACGAACACAGCCCATTGACTTGTTCTTGGGTGGATGGCCCACAAAGTCTTTAGCTCACTGTTCTTTTCACAGAGAAGTCATTTCCCCGCATATCAGTCTTTGTCCTGCCCAGGGGCAGTCCAGCACCGAAATGCTACGCAATTCTCCACTGAACAAGAGTACCACAGCAACCCCATATACATGTTTCAGCCTAGTTGGACATCATCAGTGAGGTGAAGCTATGCCTCTCTAAGAACAGTGAGAAAGGGGTCCACGTCTGGATTCCCCATGTAACTTAGGGTAAGACCCAAAGTTACATGGTATGCAAAACAGAGGGAGGTCTGGGAAACTCTCTAAGAGCACGAACACAGGCCATTGACTTGTTCCTGGGTGGATGGCCCCTGGGGGAGTCTCAACCAAGTCTTTAGCTCACTGTTCTTTTCACAGAGAAGAAATTTCCCCACATATCAGTCTTTGTCCCGCCCAGGGGCAGTCCAGCTCCAAAATGCTAGGCTATTCTCTTCTGAACAAGAGTACCACAGCAACCCCATACACGTGTTTCAGCCTAGTTGGGCATCATCAGTGAGGCGAAGCTGTGCCTCTCTAGGAACAGTGAGCAAGGGTCCACGTCTGGATTCCCCTGGTAACTTAGGGTGAGACCCAAACGTTACTTGGTATGCAAAACAGAGGGGGGTCTGGGAAACTCTCTACCAGCACGAACACAGCCCATTGACTTGTTCTTTGGTGGATGGCCCCTGGGGATTCTCAACCAAGTCTTTAGCTCACTGTTCTTTTCACAGAGAAGACATTTCCCTGCATATCAGTCTTTGTCCTGCCCAGGGGCAGTCCAGCACCGACATGCTAGGCAATTCTCCTCTGAACAAGAGTACCACTGCAACCCCATACATGTGTTTCAACCTTGTTGGGCATCATCAGTGAGGTGAAGCTGTGCCTCTCTAAGAACAGTGAGGAAGGGGTCCACGTCTGGATTCCCCTGGTAACTTAGGGTGAGACCCAAAGTTACTTGGTATGCAAAACAGAGTAGGGTCTGGGAAACTCTCTACCAGCACGAACACAGCCCATTGACTTGTTCTTGGGTCGATGGCCCCTGGGGAATCCCAACCAAGTCTTTAGCTCACTGTTCTTTTCACAGAGAAGAAATGTCCCCACATATCAGTCTTTGTCCTGCCCAGGGGCAGTGCAGCACCGACATGCTAAGCAATTCTCCTCTGAACAAGAGTACCACAGCAACCCCATACAGACAATTCTCCTCTGAACAAGAGTACCACAGCAACCCCATACACGTGTTTCAGCCTAGTTGGGCATCATCGGTGAGGTGAAGCTGTGCCACTCTAAGAACAGCGAGCAAAGGGTCCACGTCTGGATTCCCCTGGTAATTTAGGGTGAGACCCAAAGTTACTTGGTATGCAAAACAGAGGGGGTTCTGGGAAACTCTCTACCAGCACGAACACAGCCCATTGACTTGTTCTTGGGTGGATGGCCCCTGGGGAATCTCAACCAAGTCTTTAGCTCACTGTTCTTTTCACAGAGAAGACATTTCCCCTCATATCAGTCTTTGTCCTGCCCAGGGGCAGTCCAGCACCGACATGCTAGGCAATTCTCCTCTGAACAAGAGTACCACAGCAACCCCATACACGTGTTCCAGCCTATTTGGGCATCATCAGTGAGGTGAAGCTGTGCCTCTCTAAGAACAGTGAGAATGGGTCCCCGTCTGGATTCCCCTGGTAACTTAGGGTGAGACCCAAAAGTTACTTGGTATGCAAAACAGAGGGGGGTCTGGGAAACTCTCTACCAGCACGAACACAGCCCATTGACTGGTTCTTGGGTGGATGGCCCCTGGGAGAGTCTCAACCAAGTATTTAGCTCACTGTTCTTTTCACAGAGAAGAAATGCCCCTGCATATCAGTCTTTGTCCTGCCCAGGGGCAGTCCAGCACCGAAATGCTAGGCAATTCACCTCTGAAGAAGAGTACCACAGCAACCCCATACACATGCTCCAGCCTAGTTGGGCATCATTAGTGAGGTGAAGCTGTGCCTCTCTAAGAACAGTGAGCAAGGGGTCCACGTCTGGATTTCCCTGGTAACTTAGGGTGAGACCCAAAATTACTTGGTATGCAAAACAGAGGGGGGTCTGGGAAACCCTCTACCAGCAAGGACACAGCCCATTGACTTGTTCTTGGGTGGATGGCCCTGGGAGAGTCTCAACCAAGTCTTTAGCTCACTGTTCTTTTCACACAGAAGACATTTCCCCGCATATCAGTCTTTGTCCTGCCCAGGGGCAGTCCAGCACCAAACTGCTAGGCAATTCTCCACTGAACAAGATTACCACAGCAACCCCATACACGTGTTTGAGCCTAGTTGGGCATCATCGGTGAGGTGAAGCTGTGCTTCTCTAAGAACAGTGAGCAAGGGGTCCACGTCTTGATACCCCTGGTAACTTAGGGTGAGACCCAAAGTTACTTGGTATGCAAAACAGAGGGGGGTCTGGGAAACTCTCTACCAGCACGAAGACAGCCCATTGACTTGTTCTTGGGTGGATGGCCCTGGGAGAGTCTCAACCAAGTCTTTAGCTCACTGTTCTTTTCACAGAGAAGACATTTCCCCGCATATCAGTCTTTGTCCTGCCCAGGGGCAGTCCAGCACCGAAATACTAGGCAATTCTCCTCTGAACAAGAGTACCACTGCAACCCCATACACGTGTTTCAACCTTGTTGGGCATCATCAGTGAGGTGAAGGGGGTGTGGCCTGGAGCTTATGGCGAGTGGAAGCTGAGTTGCCGTGCTCCGGCCGAGACGCCGTATCTTGATCCTTTTGCCTGCCCGAAACTACATCTATGATGGAAAGAACCGGTTCCGGGTGAAGGAGAACTGGCTCCTGACATGATCCTGTGATTTTCTCCTGGGTTCGGACCTCCAGACCCACGGAATCTCCCCTGCAGAAGTCCCCCCCACCACTGGCAGGACCCAAGATGGTGGTCATTTATTGAGGCTGGCGCCGGAGGAAAACGCTAACCGCCTCCGCAGCGAAGCCGACCAACAAGCTGCTGCCACGACCGAAAAGATAAGGAGGAGCCTATCCCTCCACCCGGGCCCGATCTGCATTGCCGCTGTCCTAGTTGCTGGCGAACCGTCCCTCGACGCTGCAATGACAACATGGCCCTGGTTCTGCCGCGTAGCTGCAGCGGCTGACCGGAGAGACAAGTGGGCGCTCCCGCGCTGGGAGACTGGGCCTGGGCCCTGGTCTCCGGCCTCCGAAGCGGCTGAGGAGGGAGAGCCGGAGTGACGCCGTGGGAAGACACGCGGACCCCCTGGTGCGGGGGGCCCCCCCAGCCGAGCATTTCTTGCCCGCCACCGACAACAAAAAAAGGTAGAGGTGAGGAGAGCAGCGGGGGGGGCACAAACCTATCGAATACCCCCAGCATAGGGGACTACAGCGCCGCACCATTGGCGTGCTATTGAATGCCCCCCCCGAGAACTTGAACATTGATCCCAACAGGCCGGTGCGGTCTTTGCAGAGGGGCCCCCATCCGCTACCTCCTTGTTGATCCCTGGAGACCCGCGAAAGCAGTCCCCACACACTGCGGACTGGCCTGGACAACCTTCCAGTACACGCTGAATGCTGACCCTCCCACCCCTGGAATCATAAGCTCCCTCAGCCCGCACACTAACTTCACCGGGATGGTGTGGGCATTGCTGAGGAGGCTACGTCCACTATCACCTACCCAGATTCGACTGAGTGGCGTCTCTGAACGTCCCTTACCATGGCGGCCAGAAATAAGGCAAAAACAGGCACCATGGATACGTATGTATCCGCTAAAACGAAATCTCCTCCGCAGCCACGTACCTCCACCCCCGAACCTCCGCAAGCAAAACCGGCGGACTCCCCCGAAAATCAAGCCCAGGTGTTGGAGGCTATAGCATCTCTACGGTCATTTATAGACTCCAGAATCGGGGAGTTTAAATCCGAATTACAACTCATGCGCCAGGACGCCCGCAACTTAACAGAAAGAGTGACCATTGCCGAAACGACCATAAAAGAAACGTCAGACGACACATCGGAGCTGAAAGCTAAGGTGATGGACCTGGAACGAAAGGTGTTCACACTTGAGGCCAGAGCCGAGGAGGCCGAGGGCCAGGCCAGACGCAGCAACATCAGAATACCTGGGGTCCCGGAAGGAAGCGAAGGCTCGAACCCGACAGCCTACATAGAGTCCTTGATACAGCAGGAGGTGGGTGCTGGAAGGTTAACGCAAGGATTCTCGATCGAAAGGGCGCATAGATCTCTTCAAAAGCGACCCCCGCCGGGCTCGCATCCATGCCCTATAATCGCTAAAGTACTCAACTTCCAGGATAGAGACACCATCCTCCGGCACTCCAGAGAAGAGGGTCCCATTGAACGTGGGAGCTCCAAGATAGCAATCTACCCCGATTACACCCCGAAGGTCCAACGAGAGAGGAACTCATTTGTGCAGATTAAAGCCCGGCTCAAGCAACTGAACCTGAAGTATATGCTATTATACCCCTCCAGACTGAAAGTGATCTACAAGGGGAGGGAGATTTTCTTGGAATCCCCAGCAGCCGCCAATATGTGGCTAGAAGACAACAACCTAGCTGCAGATAAAGACCCTCAACCCACGGAAAGCTGAAGCATCACCTCCGTCGGCGCTTGAGACATGGACGGATCCATGACTCACAAAGCTAACACAGACACAAGGCAAATAAGCAATGAGAAAGTAAACCACCCAACAGTTAGCTACATAGATGCGGCCCTCGCTTGGCCCACACCAGACACAGAGCCCTACCCCCACGAACAGTTCAGGACAGGCCAGTTGCCTGACCGACCTCACTCGTGCCCGACACCCGGATGGGTCCTGATGGTACAAGAGCGCCTGAGCACCAGCAGAAACTTGTAGTTGCTGGGCGCACCAGTTCCAGTTTTGTTAACCGTTTCGTTCACACCACAGTCTTCAAAATATTAAGGAAGGGGAAGCACGGGACCGGAGGTCCTTGGGGGCCGGGGATGAGAAAACACCGGAACCCAGGTGGAGAGCCTCATCACCTGGAGAAGGGGCCGCCCCGTGAAACCTGGGGTGACCAGAAAGATAAGTCCAAAGTATCAACACAATGGCATTCCAACTTAAGGTGATGACATGGAATGTGAGGGGTATGGGCACATACCTGAGAAGGAATCGGATCCACTCTTACCTGCGCAGGAAAAAGGTATCAATAGCAATGCTTCAAGAGACCCATCTCATGGAAGAATCCACAGCTAAACTATCCGAGAGATGGGGTGGGACCGGAAGAGGGGCGCCATACTCCAAATTTGCTAGAGGAGTGTTCATGTGGCTAAACCCGACAGTGCCCTTCCAGCTACTGGACTACGAAGCCGACAAAGAGGGCAGATATCTAATATTATGGGGAACTATCGAATCCACGTCAGTATGCCTGGTGAACTCATACTTACCACAACACGGAATACCCTCACACCTCAAAATGCTTAGTGCTAAAATGATTCTTCGTAGAGAGAGTGCATTTATATGGGGTGGTGATTTCAATTGCATCAGGAACGGAGCTGTGGACAGATCGGATCCCCCCCGCCTTCTAAATAGCGCTGCATCTAACGTGTTAAACACCACAATAGAGCAACTCGATCTAGTGGACATCTGGAGGGAACAACACTGCACCGAGAGGAGCTATTCCTATTACTCGACCCCACACAAGGTCCATACGAGGATAGACTATTTGTTCATAGACCGTGAACTGGCTCAACAAGTAGATTCCACAATGTATCTAGGCAGAACCATATCCGATCACTCTCTGTTGATTATGCAATGGGCTCCTAGCGGCAGCACTCACTAACCACGCATTTAAGGAGGAACTTGGTGCTAAACTGGAAGAATACCTAGACATCAACAAATGCTCAGTGTCAAGTTGGAGCACACTATGGGAGAACAAAAGATACAAATGAATAGGTCCAAGGATGCTAGGCTCAGAACAACACCTCCACATGTATTATCAAACTCTGCATTGCTAAGGAAGGAATCACTCTTCAATAGTATGTTGTAGAGATAAATCTCATTTTTTTATATTAAAGTTGTGTGCAAAAAGACATAAATCCAACATTTAGAGAAATTAAGACATCAAAACGGTTTGCTAAAACAGAACAATCAGACAAAAAATATATTTACAACACACAGTGCCAAAAAAACATTTTTTGGGACAATCTCCAAATTGTGTGTGTGTAACAAACCCGACTCCTATTAGGATTTGCCAAGAAATTCACATATTGCAGTGTACATATTCAAGTCAACATTTGTGGAAAACACATAGAACAATGGTAGGTACACAAAATTAGTTTTCTTGCGTAAACAGCATTAATGTGCTGTAGTTTTGGGGGGAGTAGTGCATCTACACCAGGTGTTTCAGCCGTTTCTAGGTGGGCTAGGTGTGCATCATCTTTAACACGGCCTTCATCAGGACGGAGTTCTGTCTAGATTGACGTCTGTGCTGCAGGGGAAGGAGACTACAGTCAGGGGGGTGTCTGAGCCAAAATTATTTAGTTTGAGTGAATCACGTGTGGTTGATGTAAAATCAAAAAGCACATAGCTTACCTATGGGTTAATAGATTTCACAGGCGCTAAATTTGAGATCTGCTAGCCGCATGGGCTGGTCTCGTATGGTCCTGTTGCAAATAACAGAGAACGAGAGAAGCAAAGGGAGGTTGAAGCTAAACATGTCCCCGTTTAAAAAGGCAAGAAAAAAAGTTTTTTATTATATGCAGGGAAAAAAATCTTACCTCTCGCTGGAGGTCGAAAAATGCTGATCCAGGGTGGTATCAGTGGGAAACAGACACGGCTTGCACAGCTAAAAAATATATATGGTTCAAGGTGAGTGTGGTTACCTAGTAACAACTGTCTCATATATATAGCAGTAAGTGCAGGGTTTATTTTAAAGTACCTGTGAGGGTTGCAGCATGGGCAGCCTGTCTGCCAAAAAAGTACGAGCTGGAGCTCCTCAGGCTGCTGTGTCACAGTTGAGACTGCAGGGGCCTGACTGCAAAGCGTTGGTAACGCTGTTGCTAGGTCCCTGTAGGTATTTATATGTCAGCCATCTTGGAATGGCCCTAGGATCGAGTGAGAAACAAAATGATGGATTCTGCTCCATCCGGGGGGCACAAAAAAAGCTCAATCAATTATGGGTGTGATTAGTGTCAACGCGTGTCTAAAAAGTTAATTTAGACAATATTGTTGACAAACGGTTGTCATGGCAACCGTAAGCATTGCGGGGTGGCATTGGTTTTTTTATACTCTGAGACAACATAGCTAATGGCCCCATGAGGTTGTGATTACCGAAAATACTTCATTTCAATATGTTGTGGCATGGATCACAAAATGTTTATGTGTCTCAGGAATCTCAGCAGAGAAAAACCATAATTAAGTAGGTGGACAGTTTGTATTGTATTACTAACACTATGGGAGGCCATGAAGGTTGTGACACGGGGAAAAGTCATATCCGGAGTGGGCGGCATCCGTAAACATCTGAAGTTGGAACTGGAGGATCTGGAGAACAAGATTACAGACCTGGAATCCGAAATCGACCCCATGCCGGACGCTGAAACAGAACTAAAAGGCACCCGGGAGGAATGCCTTTCAGCCTGGAATAGACTGTCTAAATTCAACTACACGACCTACATAGCTAGGGCACACAAAGAAGCAGATAAACCTGGTAGAATGTTGGCCTGGCTGTATAAACGCGAGTTCCCAAGACACCTCCCAACCGAAATAACAGATGAAAGGGGGACAACCCACAGGACGCAACAAGATATTCATTCTGCGTTTGTTCATTCTTACTCCAAACTATATGCACACGACACCAAAATACCGGTGGAGGACATAAGGGCTACACTGGCGGAGATTGAGCTCCCAAGACTGACGGAGGCCCGAAGCGAGCTACTGGACGCGGAAATCACTCCAGAAGACGTGACGGAGGCGATTAGATCACGAGCCACTTGCAAGACCCCCGGGAGTGATGGGCTTCCACCAGAATTCTATAAAGCGTATGAAGCGACCCTCACACCGATACTACATAAGGTGTATATGGAGGCATATGAAAATGGAATCCTACCCAACTCCATGAAGGGAACAATTATCATCCCTATACTTAAACCCAACAAACCTGACGACAACTGTGAATCATACCGCCCAATCGCCATGCTAAATTATGACTGCAAGATCCTGACCACGATACTGGCTAAGAAGCTGGCGAGGGTGGTGGGAACCTTGATTCATGAGGACCAGAATGGTTTAGTTCCAGGACGCAATACTACCCCAAACCTGAGGAGGCTCCAGCACATCATGGCAGAGACCTATGATCGGGACGAGGACCTAGCGGTGCTATCACTAGACGCCATAAAAGCCTTCGATTCTATCTACTGGGAGTGGCTGTTCGAGGTACTAAGGGAATTCGGCTTTGGCAAGGGCTTTGTAAGATGGGTCGATGTGCTGTATAACTCACCGGCAGCGAGAGTGAAGACTGGAGGGATGGTGTCCAAAGCCTGGGCGATACAGCGGGGCACGAGGCAGGGATGCCCGCTGTCCCCGATGTTATACATACTAGGCCTGGAGCCAGTATCCGCCTACTTCAGGAAACAATACTTTGACACGGGCATTAAGCTGGGCAGTGACCATTCCATAATATCCATGTGCGCGGACGACGTTCTCCTGTACCTGAATAACCCTCAGCTCAACGCACAAGTCACGTTGGACATCCTAGATAACTATGCCCGATACTCCGGGATAACATTTAGTAAGCTAAAATCGTGTGCGTTTCCACTGGCCAGACTCAGGGGTCTGGATAAGTCCGATCTACCAGACGTCGGGATACAATGGCAATTGGAGAAGTTTAAGTACCTAGGAGTTGACGTGTGTCATACCCCTGCACTCACGCATGAACAAAATACTGAAAAAGCAGTAAGAGGCCTCCGCAAATCTATGAACTTTTGGTCGAAGCTATCACTGGCAGTGATGGGCAGAGCGGCAATAGTCAAGATGATAGTTCTCCCCTGATTTTTATACCACTTCACGAACGTCTGCTACTACATCAGACCTCCCTTCTTCAGAAAACTGGACTCTCTACCTAGCTGCACAGCTCAGCCACGTGACGAAATGGCTCTTCGACGACCCGTCAGCCGAAGAGGGGCTCCTGCGACAAGCGACCTCCAAGCTATTCCCCAAAGAAATGCTTTGGAACCCGATGAAACAAACATCTGAAGTTCCCATGATTGTTACCGTGGGCAGGCAGATATGGGCTGGAACTGGCTTCCTTCGACAATTAAAACATCCCTACAATCCCAACACTCCCATTCTGGCGGACGTATGCAAAACTCAGGCGGACCTTGCGAGAGCCAGGAAATGGGAGCGAGCCGGAATCTACACATGGGGAGACATGTTTGAAGACGGCATGTTCAGAGAACTTGAATCGCTACAAGCTAACGAAGGCATCTTGAGTGCCCAATTTCTGTGATACCACCGCCTCAAGATGATAGCCAGGGCACAATGGCCTGTCTGGCCAGAGGAACCCCCACCGGATCCCCTCCTCCAGGAAATGTACGACCAAGCAGATGGTTGGAAACCGGTCTCCCACTTATACATCAAACTGAACGATAGATCCAATCCAAAAGCGCAACCCTGAGGCAAAAATGGGAAACCGAACTGGAGATCACACTATCTGATAGTGAATGGGAGCGAATATTACTATACCCCAAAGAGGTGTCAAGGAACATTAGATTTAAACAAGTTCAAGTAAATGTTCTATATAGAACATACAAGACCCCACTAAGAGTTGCTACCTTCAATAAACAAGCATCTCCGAACTGCCCCTGGTGCGGAAATGATAATGTCGACATGATCCACATGTTCTGAACCTGCACCAAAACGGCGAAATTCTGGTCCATGGTAGAAAGCACCTGCACCAATGCGGGACTCACAAGATATGAATGGAACCCAAAGGAATGCTTACTGGGAGCCCATCCCAGACTGAGCAAATACAAACATCTGGTCAAACTAATGGAACTAGCCTGCATTCTTGCAATCCAGATCCATAGCACTGGCATGGAAATCACCAGGGGGCCCGAGGCATGAACGTTGGCTTAAGGACCTCGAAAAGTGGACAGAGGCAGAGAACAGAGCCTGGTAAGATGGAACCAACTCAAGCAACGATAACGCCAATGACACCCTAGAGTCATGGAAGGCCCTGTTGCGCGACATCCAGTACGCTTCGAATCACAAACCCCCCTGAGTGCACACCCCTACCAGGGACTTGCCTGGGGACTATCCCAAGAATGGACAACCCTGAAACTCAACTGCCCGTGACCTTTGGAACTCCGACCACCGGCCCCCCCCCTCATCATGACTAAGAACAATACATTGCGCTATGAAGACTGTGGTAGTTAACTGGTTGTTGTTTGTTTGTTATGTTACTGTTTGATGGTTATTATGTACTTATACAAATGCCAATAAAATACTTTAAAAAAAAAAAAATCAGTGAGGTGAAGCTGTGCCTCTCTAAGAACAGTGAGCAAGGGGTCCACATCTGGAGGTAGTTTCCAAAGCAAAACCAGTTTAGGGTTCTGTTATTTTATCAGCTCCGGGAAGGGCACCCTGGAAATGGGGCTTGTTTAATAGGTCACTGTTATCAAACATGTAGTTGAGGGTTTCCTATTTCATTGTGTAATAATACCAATGATTGCAACCTTGAATATAGGCCAGCTACCAACACAACAAGGATGCAATGCCAACATGCTGTGGATAGCGGCAACAAGAGTAACTCGGTTAATAATATTTTGATTCATTCACAGCAGGTTTTTGCTGAAAATGACCAGTGATGTCACCATTGAATGACAACCTATTAAATGAAGGCCCTCCTGTTGTGGAATCCTCCATGATCCACATTTGGAAATACAGGGGTTTCCAGAAGGACATTGTTGTCCATGTCCTATGACATAGGTAGGGCTTGCACTGTTTGTGATTATCCCCTGCAGGAAAGTAGTTAATGCATAACTGTGGTTTAAAAACTCAGATACTCGCCAGAGGAAGTCCATGACTTTTCAAGTGCTTGGCCCTTTCCTCGTTGTGGCAAGCAGAGAGTGGGGAGTGAGACTTGAATGCCAAAATCAGATGCAGTGGCGAGACATGGATGGAGGGCCCCTGTGGCTTGGGCTCAGGAGCACAGGAGCCAGCAGTGAGATGCCCCTTGTGCGTGGTGGTATCGAGTTGAACCTTGATCTGCTGTGATAGTGTGCAGAATCAAGAGTGGCCTAGAGCACCTTAGTGGCAGGGAACGGCAGTAGTAACTTTTACTGGTCTAGCCCCATACTTCCCCATACTGCCCCCTTTGACATGCTCGGCCCTGCTTTGTTTTGGAGCTGCCTGGCGAGGGGAGGGATCGCAGTGTCATTTAACTGTGGAATTCAAACCTGCAGTCTGGTGTTGGTTTGATCCGCATTTGTTGAGGTTGGATAATAGAATTATTGTATTCCTTCCTCTCTCCTTCAGAATATCTGAGGCATTTAGTTACATGAATTTCCACTTAATTGTGGCTAGAGGGATTGGTTACTGTGATGCACTGAGCCAGCCGCTGAGCCACCTGTGGAGTGGACGGCAGAATGCATTCTGCAGCAGTCTTTTGGGAGTCAGGGAGAGCTGGAATATTTTGCTGCCCCTAACCATCTGGAAGAGAGCTTTGAGCGCTGAGCAAGAAGGACCAATTACTAACTCATCCCAAAAAATGAATGTTCATTTGAAACATTTCTGTGATTTAGTTCTTATTGCTGTGAACAACCACAGCATATCCTTGCCATTGTGTAGTTAATTATGCTCAGGTTAAAGAGCAAGATGCTAGTGAAAGGTAGCGCCTGCTCTATTCGTCTGTTTATGTGAGTTATTTTTATGTGGCGGCTATTAAGAAAAAAGCTTTTACATTTCAAACGGACATTGAGACATTATTCAAAAAAGCACAATTAAGAAACCAGGATCAAATTACATCTGCAGAGTCAGAGGAGGTACAGATGAATGTCTGTGTCTCTGACAACTAACTTAATGGCAGCTGATAGCAATAGAAGGTTGTATGGAGTCATTAATATGGGCAGAAAAGAGACACTACCCTCTCTAACACTAAGCACAACCACTGAGACGACACATGAAAATGCTCAAGAGCAAAGTGAAATTATAAATGAATCAGGAAGGATAATGAATGCTCCTTCTAGCTAGATCACCCTCGCTGTTCTGTAATGGCTCTTAATCACTGGAGCCCTCCTCATTTGCATATTATCCATCTCAAGATGCACCATCACCTCCTAAAATGCAGGACATCACTGATATAAACCAGCCCATTGCACATTCCTCACTATTTGCTTTCAACTTCGTCCTTCATTCCCTAGTCAAATTGTATGACAACATACAAAGGGACTTTAAGGAAAAAATTGCTACAATACATATAATGGACAATAAAATGGCACTTATAGAATGATATATTATAGCTAAATATAATGGACAGGAATGAGAAAGTTTCAAGGGGATTGAGAATGTTGGTTGGGTAGGAAAGCAGAGAGCAGAGCATCAGATGAAATACTGCTGCTCCTAGCTGCAGAAGAGGAGGTGACTCCAATGGAAATACCCTTATGATTTGTATCAAAATAAAAGCAACAACTAACTCAAGAATTTATTTTGTTGTGATGTGCAAGATCAACATATTGTTAAAATGAAAAGAAAGTAACACAATAAGAAACAGTCAGGAAATATTAAAAACATGCCTACTAGAAGAAATTCAAGCTTAAGGAAATTCTTAAGGAAATAAAAAACGTCCTTACTTTAAAACTCCACTGTATCCTTATGGAGGAAGATATACAACTGATTGAAGAAGTAACTCAGGGGCGAACGGACAAGGAGTGTAATTATCTAACGCAATCTAATCTAAATGACCTTTGGCAATGACAGGAGACATCAAAAAAGAAAAAGAAACAACAACACAAAAATAAGAATGATATGCTGACTCGTATGTCTAGACATGTGACTTTAGCAATGATAGGAAACAGGCAGCCTGTAGTCAGGGAGATTGAGGGCAACTATGGCTGAAAATCAATATGCTAGACATTGGTTTTGGAGTCAAATGATAAGTTGCCTAACAACACGAAAACTCAAATGGAAAATGTTGCAGATGTCAAAGACTCTGAATGCTTGTACTCATGACCCTAGAAGACAAACGGTTTCAAATGATGGGAAACAATTATCAGAAGTGCATGGACTGTAATGGTGGTGAAAGAATTGGATCTCAAATGATGGCAAAAAATAAGACAGGATCTGGAGTATATTGGCAGCAACTAAGAACATATGATAATGGCAGTTTCCGACACAGAAATTATACCGTGGGTCTGGAAAGCATTTTTAAATCAAATCCCCCGACGTTGCTGAATCGAAGTAACATCCAAAAACTGTTACAGTAGACCCCTTCCCTATGAAATATAACAAGTGAAGACATAGAGCTGGTGACATTTCTTGATGCTGAAAAACATAACATGGTTCAAATAGATTTAGCATCTATTATACTAAATGACATCTTGAACAAGCCCCAGTGATAGCCAGGTTGGGTTATGGTATCTATAATATTGAAGAATCAAAGAACTGTATGAAGGGGAGAGACAAGATCAGGAGTCAAACATCAAGAGGTAAAGAAACAGAGAATGGGATAAATTGATGTCATTCTTAAATCTGAGCAAACGGAATGTGAATTTTGACACAGACATTCCTTACCGATACACTTCCAAAACATTGGATCTTCATAAATAATAGACAATGTCTATGCCTCGTTGTCTCTTTTCAATAGTTGTACTGCTTCTGACGCCATAGATTCTGAAATCACTGATAACTTTCTTTAACTTTTGCGATAAATTAAAATATTGAATATAAACAAGCAGCCCATATATAAAGCTATATCGCCTTAAAGTTTCATTTTAAGAAGTTGGAATGAGAAAGCGGTTAGATTCTTTAACAAAAGGATGCATTCCCTTGCATCGCGCTCTAAGGGAAAAGCACTGGAGACACTTTTACAGCCTCATGAATTTGGATGCCTTGTGAGAAAAGAGGCGGTCAATAATATCACTAGCAGGACACTATATAGATCCAAACACGTACAAACTAAGAGCCACACCTCTGACATACAGGTGGTGGAACAAAGAAAATGCTTTAGGAAAGAAATTAGACACTGCAAAAAACATCTAGAAGGGCTTAATTTGAAGATAGAGTTAAGAAAAATACGCCAAGGATACAAACAATACACCAAAATACATCTGATTCAAAAGGATTCAGACATTTTTTAGCAGTTAGAATGAAAAAAATTATAATTTTTGGGAACTGATCAATTAATTTCCTTAGTAAAGACCATACCTGAATCTTCTTGGGCGCTATATTATGCTCAGAAATATGAAAAAATAGGTAAAGAAATAAAAATGTGTTGTTTGACAGCTGAGTTACATAAAACCTGGCCTCTGGAGGTCGACATAGATAGATTGTGATGAGTAGCCATGAGTCACATTTAGATAGAATTGTGAATATTGGCCATGCGTCACATTTAGATAGATTGTGATGAGTAGCCATGTGCCACATTTAGATAGAATTGTGAAGATTAGCTATGCTTCCATTTAGAGAGATTTGTGAAGATTAGCCATGTGTCCCATATAGAGAGAATCTTGAAGATTCGCCATGTGTCACATTTAGATTTGAGAGAACCCAATGTAATAACCACCCAATCCTGCTCCCCTCCTACACACCTCCCTTGTACTATACACACCCAAGGGCTAGACAAACTACACACAAACACACACCCAACTTAACTAACACTTGCATACATCAACAATCCCAGGCACTGGACCTTACCCCTACAGACACAACAAGTCAGTGTGCGCAACCATAACCTTAAATCGGCCAATTTACACATAACACACACAAACACACACCCAACATAACAGACATTCGCATACAACAAACAGCCCAGGCATTGGAGCTCACCCTTACGGATAGAACAAGCCACTGCATGCAATCAATCCCTCTGCAACCCAACACACACAGACGCCACTTTCTCCTGGTTCTGGACCCATCCTATCCCTCTACCCTCTTTCTTGCAGAGCCAAGTGAGTGCCTGGAGACTGCCCTTGCCTGGTGCTGGGGAGCGGTATAGGTCAGCATAATAGAACATAGCATAGAGGAGATACTAATGGCAATTAAGGCAATTAATAAATCAATAGTTTTGAAAAGTGTTCTTTAGATTTGGGTGGACATTTTTCATACACCGTTCTAACGAATAATAACTTTAAAAACGTTCCCTCCTTCTTGAGTATTGCCATAAGAGTGCCAATTTAAAAACAATAAGATAGGAAGGACCCAGTCAACTATCGTCCAATTGCACTAATGGACATGTGTAGTACAATCCTTGCATCCATAGTGCTGAAAAGATTGAATCTATGGGCAGAATCCTCTGGACATGTGGACATTAATCAGACAGGCTCTCAGAAAAATATAGGGACCTCTCCAAATGGCTTTATAATTCAACAACAAACTCTTTTGAATGGCAAACCCATGTATCGCCCATAATTTACTTGAGGAAGGCCTTTGATAAAGTAGATAGATAGAGGCTGCTGGAATAAATGTGCTTATGGGGCTTCCCTTCCTTTACACTCGATATACTGATGCGCCTCATGAAGACCTTGCAGGCTCAGATTAGGTTGGATGATGAGGGATGTCTGAGCTCCCCTGTTCCGACCTTGAGAGGTGTAAGGCAGGGTGTGTATTGGCCCCCTCCCCCTTCAATGTATGCATGTCAGAAATAGGGTGGACTTTGAAAATAGTGAGGTCCTTCCCTCCACATTTGGAAGAGCAAATAATATATCATCTTGCCTATGCCGATGATTATATAATGCTGGACCAAATGCTGATAGGCCTTCAACGCTCTCTTGAGTGTTTAGAATCTTTCACAAAAGATCTGGATCTTGAAATCAATGCCGTCTAAAACTGAAATTGTAACTATGTCGGGCACCAAAAAACCTATCACAACAAAGTTTACATGGTGTGTTGACAAAGAGTCACTAGAAAAGGTATACACGTGGACATATTTGGGCTACGAGCTGCACTATAAGGCTAATATAAAACTCAAGCCTATTGAAATGAAAACAAAAGTTTCATTACTGCCCACGTAAATGAACAAAATAAACAATAAATATGGGAAGTTTTCACTAATTCCGTGTATTACATTTTATAAAGAAAAAATGATTCCCACGTTAATCTACGCGGCAGAATTTGGAGATTTAAGGTTTGCATGGTCGAGAGTTGAGGCACAATTGTGGAGAAGTATTTTGGGGATTCCGGCCTGTGTTCCAATATCTTTAATTAGACTTGTGCTAGCACTTACCTCCACCAAAGCCATTGTTGAATGGAGACCTATTACTCTATATAGGACTACCCTAAAGACTACTCCCAATTCCCATCTCATACTTCACAATAGTGCAGTGAAAGGCAATTGTATAGTGATACACAACTGGATTTTTAGAACTTCAGAATTCCTGATAAAAATAGTGACTTTCTTCATTAATTGAAACATCCGTAATGAATATATGAAGATGGAGCAAACACAATCATCTGGACTTACAATTAACCCAAGTGTAAGCATTTCTATTTCTGGCTCCCCAGTGCATCATTTATTTTGAGAAATGAGCACTATTTTAAACCCAACCCAACCAGTAACATTAGTGCATGAAATCGCTTCTTGTTATTTTGGCGATGAGACAGCAAGGCTTTACACGTCTGGCCAGCAAAATCTGCAGACTTTAGGAGGTCATAGGACTTCACCCCTCTGTGACTATTTGGTAATAGCAGACCCCTATAAAGCCATTGTGTGGAGAATCAAAGGTTCGCTTTGCACAAAAAAATACCTGCTCCCAGGTTTCCGGACACTTTAGCGGTCTTGCAGGTTTAGTGTATTATTGTGGGCCAAAAACTCGAACCACAGATAATTTGACAGCAATATGACAGCCATCTCTTGCCGACTTTCCCAATCAAATGAACCTCTTCCCACCCCTGGTAGTGACATTGTGAACTGATTACTTTTCACTGTAGCTTACTGTTATTTTTTCTGTTATATACTAAAAAAATGGAAACCAGGAAGATCTAAACCACTTGAAATGGTCTAAGAGTGCGCTGTTGATAAAAGTCGAGGCTATTTAAAATATGATTCTATGACCAAGTGTTAGGTAAAACAGACCTTTAAATACACAAACCTGCCCAGTGTATACCCGAAAAACTTTACCAGAGTTTTCCATAACTGCAAACTGCATAAGGCATAAAGCCAGAGTCTTCAGAGCAATATGTTGCTAGAATATTCTCTGAGATATCATATTTCTCAAACTGTAAACACCAGGCTCCAGACTGGCCTATAGGGCAATGCCCAACCCCAAAACACAACCTGCTAGTGTGGGACAGTTTATCTGGTCAAAGTGAGCCAGTTTGATAAGTTCCTTCACCATGCAGTTAGTACTTGGACCAGTGTTACTGAATAAATATTCATTTAAAATGCACAGTTTGCATACCATTTTATCAAAAACCTGCCCCTTGGGTACTATTCAAACAGTCTGTTAGAAAATGAATGAATTGCCATTTGCAACTGAGGACCACTTTTTCGTTGGTGCCCCCGTCTGACCTTGGCCAACACTTGGCTGAAACTGATGCCATTTTCAATAATTCAAGTTGTTTCTGTATGTGAGTTAAATCATGATTAAAGCAACTCAAACACGGTCGACATAATAAGGTGGATTATGCAGCTATTTAACTTCTCTCCCACCCGCGTTTGCTCTGGGCTTTCACTTTATACATATCTACCTTCTGATCTACTCCAACAGGGGAACCAATTCTGCTCTGCGGGTGATTACACAGGTGAGTCATGCTTGCTTTATGGCCCCTCGTCTGCATTTTTATGCCTAATGTGTTGAGTTGACTTTGGCAAGAGACTACCTCCTGATGGCGCCTTCGGTTGAATGCATAAGAGATGCCTGGAGTGTACTTGGCATCACATGCTCCAGAGCTGCGTGATAGTAAATATATGAAAGACAGTAAGTTTGAGAAGCATGTGAACCCTAATAAAAACAAGGTAAATGTGATGCCTTGTGACTCCCCCATCAACCAAACGCAAAGCGCATTGTCCACTAGATATATTTTGAAGTAGTTTAGTGGTCTTTTGTGGCAGGAGGGAATGTGGTTATTGAAGGCACACCCCTAAAAAAATACAAGCCGCTAGGGAAAAAGCATAGAGTTTCTTGCAAGGATAACATCTTTTAATCAAACAAAAAATAGGTAGCCCAGCAAAGAACTCTGCTTCTTAAGAACGTTCTTCCAAAGAATAGTACAAGCAGCCAGTTATAAGGAAACACATTGTCACTATTGATGTCATAATACAGTAAAAAACCCATGTGTCTGGTTGGTGAGACCCTCTATGTGGGCGGCCTGCTCCATAGGGCATACCAGGATGCTACTGGTCCCAGCCCCATCCGTCCGTCTTCCATCATGTTGGGTCTACTGGGCTCAACATCTCCAGGGAATCAAGGCCGTGTTTGTCATTAGTAACTATGTAAAACAATGCTACTTTATCATTGTGGCATACACCTGCGAAACTCAGGAATTGGCACAGGGGGAGGCTTAAGATCATGCTGACCCACATATTCTTCGCTCAGTCCATATCGTACTCTCCACACCCCAGGTTTCCACCCTCGCTTTGCACTATAATTTATTCCACCCTATACCTCGTATTACAATGTGTGTCATTATGAAATAAGGTGGAGTGGCCGTGTTCTTTTAGATCTTTTATAACCATTGTGTTTATGGTTGGTGGTCTGGGGTCACCTGCTCTCGTGGAATGTATGGGTCTTGTTCTCGCGCAGTTGTGGGTGTCATAACTCCTGGTGGGCTGGGTGGGGGTTGGAGGTCTGCTTTTGGTCTGGCTGTTATAAACGTGCACTGTCTTGCGGCCTTGCAGGGTGCATTCCTTCTTTGGATAACATGTATTTGTAACAGTTATAGAACAAAGGAACTTTTCTTTTGGAGCTTAGCAGCTCTCATCGGTGCTTGGACCTGTTCAGGTTTCTTCGTTAGGTCTGTGTTTACCGCACAGCCATGCAGGGCCGAGTGTTTCTACCATAACTACAAAAATGACGCTTCCTTATATGTGCGCACTAAGTCTACACATTTATATCTAATATTGTGTCCGTGCAGGGATTCTTATCACTGCTCCCATCCCCCTGGTACATTGTATGGGATTTGCCTTACTCTAAAGCGCCTAGGGGGGTGGGAGAGGTTAATTTCCTTCCCAACATTGATTGGATATGATATGACATGGCATTTGTAACGCGCCTATACGCAAGTGTTTCAAGGCGCGACGAGGCGGGGGGGGAAACAAGGGGAGACAGACAACGATCCTACTAGGCCAGGCATCATTCAGATCATGCAAGTGCAAGGGTAGAGGGGAAAGGGAGAAGTGCAAGGGGAAGGAAGAGGGGAAGTGCAGTACAGGGTTAATAGCATACAGGAATATAACAAGGGCCAGCTCGTGGCAAGTGCGAGTAAGTGCAAACAAGTGCTGGGAAGGGGGCTGTAGGGATACAGACACAGTCCCGTAGTGCAGGGGGTGCCAGGGAGGCAGTGCAGGGGAGAGTGGCTGGGCCAAGGACCGAGAACGGTGAGTGGCCCAGTTGCAGATTCAGTGCAGTTTCAGTAACTTTAGCATGGGAGAGGGGGGGTGAAAGCGGAGGCGAAGAGGAAGGTTTTGAGGTGCTTCCGGAACCGGAGATGGTTCTCCTCAAGTTTCAGAGAGGCAGGAAGGCTGTTCCAGAGGGAGGCCCCTGCAGCGGAGAGAGATCTCCCACCAACTCGTTGCTTGGAGAAACGGCTGACCCTGAGGTAGTTGGAGGCGGATGAGCGAAGAGCTTGAGAAGGAAGATATTTAGGAAGAGAGAGTCTTTAATGTTTAAAAAAAATAAGTTTTATCCCATTGCTTTTGCCATTTCATGTATGTAGGTATGCAGAACAGAGGGGGGTCTGGGAAACTCACTACCAGCACGAACACAGCCCATTGATTTGTTCTTGGGTGGATGGCCCCTGGGAGAGTCTCAACCAAGTCTTTAGCTCACTGTTCTTTTCACAGAGAAGACATTTCCACGCATATCAGTCTTTGTCCTGCCCAGGGGCAGTCCAGCACCAAAATGCTAGGCAATTCTCCTCTGAACAAGAGTACTACAGCAACCCCATACACGTGTTTCAGCCTAGTTGGGCATCATCAGTGAGGTGAAGCTGTGCCTCTCTAAGAACAGTGAGCAAGGGGTCCACGTCTGGATTCCCCATGTAGCTTAGGGTGAGACCCAAAGTTACTTGGGATGCAAAACAAAGGGGGGTCTAGGAAACTCTCTACCAGCACAAACACAGCCCATTGACTTGTTCTTGGGCGGATGGCCCACAAAGTCTATAGCTCACTGTTCTTTTCACAGAGAAGACATTTCCCCGCATATCAGTCTTTGTCCTGCCCAGGGGCAGTCCAGCATCGAAATGCTATGCAATTCTCCACTGAACAAGAGTACCACAGCAACCCCATATACATGTTTCAGCCTAGTTGGGCATCATCAGTGAGGTGAACCTGTGCCTCTCTAAGAACAGTGAGCAAGGTGTCCACGTCTGGATTCCCCTGGTAACTTAGGGTGAGACCCAAAGTTACTTGGTATGCAAAACAGAGGGGGGTCTGGGAAACTCTCTACCAGCACGAACAGAGCCCATTGACTTGTTCTTGAGAGGATGGCCCCTGGGAGAGTCTCAACCAAGTCTTTAGCTCACTGTTCTTTTCACAGAGAAGACATTTCCCCACATATCAGTCTTTGTCCTGCCCAGGGGCAGTCCAGCACCGAAATGCTAGGTAATTCTCCTCTGAACAAGAGTACCACAGCAACCCCATACAGGCAATTCTCCTCTGAACAAGAGTACCACAGCAACCCCATACACGTGTTTCAGCCTAGTTGGGCATCATCAGTGAGGTGAAGCTATGCCTCTCTAAGAACAGTGAGCAAGGGGTCCACGTCTGGATTCCCCATGTAACTTAGGGTGAGACCCAAAGTTACTTGGTATGCAAAACAGAGGGAGGTCTGGGAAACTCTCTAAGAGCACGAACACAGGCCATTGACTTGTTCTTGGGTGGATGTCCCCTGGGGGAGTCTCAACCAAGTCTTTAGCTCACTGTTCTTTTCACAGAGAAGAAATATCCCCACATATCAGTCTTTGTCCTGCCCAGGGGCAGTCCAGCACCGAAATGCGAGGCAATTCTCCACTGAACAAGAGTACCACAGAAACCCCATATACGTGTTTCAGCCTAGTTGGGCATCATCAGTAAGGTGAACCTGTGCCTCTCTAAAAACAGTGAGCAAGGGGTCCACGTCTGGATCGCCCTGGTAACTTAGGGTGAGACCCAAAGTTACTTGGTATGCAAAACAGAGGGGGGTCTGGGAAACTCTCTACCAGCATGAACACCGCCCATTGACTTGTTCTTGGGTGGATGGTCCCTGGGAGACTCTCAACCAAGTCTTTAGCTCACTGTTCTTTTCACAGAGAAGGCATTTCCCTGTATATCAGTCTTTGTCCTGCCCAGGGGCAGTCCAGCACCGAAATGCTAAGCAATTCTCCTCTGAACAAGAGTACCACAGCAACCCCATACACGTGTTTCAGCCTTGTTGGGCATCATCAGTGAGGTGGAGCTGTGCCTCTCTAAGAACAGTGAGCAAGGGGTCCACGTCTGGATCGCCCTGGTAACTTAGGGTGAGACCCAAAGTTACTTGGTATGCAAAACAGAGGGGGGTCTGGGAAACTCTCTAACAGCATGAACACAGCCCATTGACTTGTTCTTGGGTGGATGGCCCCTGGGAGAGTCTCAACCAAGTCTTTAGCTCACTGTTCTTTTCACAGAGAAGACATTTCCCTGCATATCAGTCTTTGTCCTGCCCAGGGGCAGTCCAGCACCAAAATGCTAAGCAATTCTCCTCTGAAAAAGAGTACCACAGCAACCCCATACACGTGTTTGAGCCTAGTTGGGCATCGTCAGTGAGGTGAAGCTGTGCCTCTCTGAGAACAGTGAGCATGAGGTCCACGTCTGGATTCCCCTGGTAACTTAGGGTGAGACCCAAAGTTACTTGGTATGCAAAACAGAGTGGGGTCTGGGAAACTCTCTACCAGCATGAACACAGCCCATTGACTTGTTCTTGGGTGGATGGCACCTGGGAGAGTCTCAACCAAGTCTTTAGCTCACTATTCTTTTCACAGAGAAGAAATGCCCCCGCATATCAGTCTTTGTCCTGCCCAGGGGCAGTACAGCACCAAAAATGCTAGCCAATTCTCCTCTGAACAAGAGTACCACAGCAACCCCATACACGTGTTTCAGCCTAGTTGGGCATCATCAGTGATGTGAAGCTGTGCCTCTCTAAGAACAGTGAGCAAGGGGTCCACGTCTGGATTCCCCTGGTAACTTAGGGTGAGACTCAAAGCTACTTGGTATACAAAACAGAGGGGGATCTGGAAAACTCTCCAGCAGCACAATCACAGCTCAATGACTTGTTCTTGGGTGGATGGCACCTGGGAGAGTCTCAACCAAGTCTTTAGCTCACTGTTCTTTTTCACAGAGAAGAAATGTCCCGCATATCAGTCTTTGTCCTGCCCAGGGCAGTCCAGCACCAAAGTGCTAGGCAATTCTCCTCTGAACAAGAGTACCACAGCAACCCCATACACGTGTTTCAGCCTAGTTGGGCATCATCAGTGAGGTGAAGCTGTGCCTCTCTAAGAACAGTGAGCAAGGGGTCCACGTCTCGATTCCCCTGGTAACTTAGGGTGAGACCCACAGTTACTTGGTATGCAAAACTGAGGGCGGTCTGGGAAACTCCTACCAGCACGAACAAAGCCCATTGACCTGTTATTGGGTGGATGGCCCCTGGGAGAGTCTCAATCAAGCCTTTAGCTCACTGTTCTTTTCACAGAGAAGAAATGCCCCCGCATATCAGTCTTTGTCCTGCCCCGGGGCAGTACAGCACCAAAAATGCTAGCCAATTCTCCTCTGAACAAGAGTACCACAGCAACCCCATACACGTGTTTCAGCCTAGTTGGGCATCATCAGTGAGGTGAAGCTGTGCCTCTCTAAGACCAGTGAGCAAGGGGTCCACGTCTGGAGGTAGGTTCCAAAGCAAAACCAGTTTAGGGTTCAGTTATTTTATCAGCTCCGGGAAGGGCACCCAGGAAATGGGCTTGTTCAATAGGTCACTGTTATCAAACATGTAGTTGAGGGTTTCCTATTTCATTGTGTAATATTACCAATGATTGCAACCTTGAATATAGGCCAGCTACCAACACAACAAGGATGCAATACCAATATGCTGTGGATAGCGGCAATAAGAGTAACTCGGTTAATAATATTTTGATTCATTCACAGCAGGTTTTTGCTGAAAATGACCAGTGATGTCACCATTGAATGACAACGTATTAAATCAAGGCCCTCCTGTTGTGGAATCCTCCATGATCCACACTTGGAAATACAGGGGTTTCCTGAAGGACATTGCTGTCCATGTCCTATGAAATAGGTAGGGCTTGCACTGTTTGTGATTATCCCCTGCAGGAAAGTAGTTAATGCATAACTGTGGTTTACAACTCAGATACTCGCCAGAGGAAGTCCATGACTTTTCAAGTGCTTGGCCCTTTCCTCGGTGCGGCAAACACAGAGTGGGGAGTGAGACTCTAATGCCAAAATCAGATGCAGTGTCGAGACATGGATGGAGGGCCCCTGTGGCTTGGGCTCAGGAGCACAGGAGCCAACAGTGAGATGCCCCTTGTGCATGGTGGTATCGAGTTGAACCCTGATCTGCTGTGATAGTGTGCAGAATCAAGAGTAGCCTAGAGCACCTTAGTGGCAGGGAACGGCAGTAGTAACTTTTAACGGTCTAGCCCCATACTTCCCCATACTGCCCCCTTTGACATGCTCGGCCCCGCTCTGTTTTGGAGCTGACTGGCGAGGGGAGGGATTGCAGTGTCATTTAACTGTGGAATTCAAACCTGCAGTCTGGTGTTGGTTTGGTCCGCATTTGTTGAGGTTGGATAATAGAATTATTGTATTCCTTCCTCTCTCCTTCAGAATATCCTGAGGCATTTAGTTACATGAATTTCCACTTAATTGTTGCCAGAGGGATTCGTTTCTGTGATGCACTGAGCCAGCCGCTGAGCCACCTGTGGAGTGGACGGCAGAATGCATTCTGCAGCAGTCTTTTGGGAGTCAAGGAGAGCTGGAATATTTTGCTGCCCCTAACCATCTGGAAGAGAGCTTTGAGCGCTGAGCGAGAAGGACCAATTCCTAACTCATCCCGAAAAGTGAATGTTCATTTGAAACATTTCTGTGATTTAGTTCTTAGTGCTGCGAACAACCACGGCATATCCTTGCCATTGTGTAGTTAATTATGCTCAGGTTAAAGAGCAAGATGCTAGCAAAATGTAGCGCCTGCTCTATTCGTCTGTTTATATAAGTCATTTTTATGTGGCGGCTATTAAGAAAAAAGCTTTTACATTTCAAACTGACATTGAGACATTCTTCAAAAAAGCACAATTAAGAAAACAGGATCAAATTACATCTGCACAGTCAGAGGAGGTAAAGATGAATGCCTGTTTCTCTGACAATTAACTTAATGGCAGCTGATAGCAATAGAAGGTTGTATGGAGTCATTAATATGGGCAGAAAAGAGACACTACCCTCTCTAACACTAAGCACAACCACTGAGACGACACATGAAAATGCTCAAGAGCAAAGTGAAATTATAAATGAATCAGGAAGGATAATGAACACTCCTTCTAGCTAGATCACCCTCGCTGTTCTGTAATGGCTCTTAATCACTGGAGCCCTCCTCATTTGCATATTATCCATCTCAAGATGCACCATCACCTCTTAAAACGCAGGACATCACTGACATAAACCAGCCCATTGCACATTCCTCACTATTTGCTTTCAACTTCGTCCTTCATTCCCTAGTCAAATTGTATGACAACATGCAAAGGGACTTTAAGGAAAAAAGTGCTACAATACATATAATGGACAATAAAATGGTGCTTATAGAATGATATATTATAGCTAAATATAATGGACAGGAATGTGAAAGTTTCAGGGGGATTGAGAATATCGGTAGGAAAGCAGAGAGCAGAGCATCAGATGAAATACTGCTGCTCCTAGCTGCTGAAGAGGAGGTTACTCCAATGGAAAATACCCTTATGATTTGTATCAAAGTAAAAGCAACAACTAACCCAAGAATTTAATTTGTTGTGATGTGAAAGATCAACATATTATTAAAATGAAAAGAAAGTAACACAATAAGAAACAGTCAGGAAATATTAAAAACATGACTACTAGAAGAAATGCAAGCTCAAAGAAATTCTTAAGGAAATTAAAAACGTCCTTACTTGAAAACTCCACTTTATCCTTATGGAGGAAGATATACAACTGATTGAAGAAGTAACTTAGGGGCGAACGGACAAGGAGTGTAATTATCTAACGCAATCTAATCTAAAGGACCTTTGGCAATGACAGGAGACATCAAAAAAGAAAAGGAAACAACAACACAAAAATAAGAATGATATGCTGACTCGTATGTCTAGACATGTGACCTTAGCAATGATAGGAAACAGGCAGCCTGTAGTCAGGGAGATTGAGGGCAACTACGGCTGAAAATCAATATGCTAGACATTGGTTTTGGAGTCAAATGATAAGTTGCCTAACAACACGAAAACTCAAATGTAAAATGTTGCAGATGTCAAAGACTCTGAATGCTTGCACTTCATGACCCTAGGAGACAAACGGTTTCAAATGATGGGAAACAATTATCAGAAGTGTATGGACTGTAATGGTGGTGAAAGAATTGGATCTCAAATGATGGCAAAAAATAAGACAGGATCTGGAGTATATTGGCAGCAACTAAGAACATATGATAATGGCAGTTTCCCATACAGAAATTATACTGTGGGTCTGGAAAGCATTTTTAAATCAAATCACCCGACGTTGCTGAATCGAAGTAACATCCAAAAACTGTTACAGTAGAGCCGTTCCCTATGAAATATAACAAGTGAAGACATAGAGCTGGTGACATTTCTTGATGGTGAAAAACATAACATGGTTCAAATAGATTTAGCATCTATTATAATAAATGACATCTTGAACAAGCCCCAGTGATAGCCAGGTTGGGTTATGGTATCTATAATATTGAAGAATCAAAGAACTGTATGAAGAGGAGAGACACGATCAGGAGTCAAACATCAAGAGGTAAAGAGACAGAGAATGGGATAAATTGATGTCATTCTTAAATCTGAGCAAACGGAATGTGAATTTTGACACAGACATTCCTTACCGATACACTTCCAAAACATTGGATCTTCATAAATAATAGACTATGTCTATGCCTCGTTGTCTCTTTTCAATAGTTGTACTGCTTCTGACGCCATAGATTCTGAAATCACTGATAACTTTCTTTAACTTTTGCGATAAATTTAAATATTGAATATAAACAAGCAGCCCATATATAAAGCTATATCGCCTTAAAGTTTCATTTTAAGAAGTTGGAATGAGAAAGCGGTTAGATTCTTTAACAAAAGGATGCATTCCCTTGCATCGCGCTCTAAGGGAAAAGCACTGGAGACACTTTTACAGCCTCATGAATTTGGATGCCTTGTGAGAAAAGAGGTGGTCAATAATATCACTAGAAGTAAACTATATAGATCCAAACACGTACAAACTAAGAGCCACACCTCTGACATACAGGTGGTGGAACAAAGAAAATGCTTTAGGAAAGAAATTAGACACTGCAAAAACATCTACAAGGGCTTAATTTGAAGATAGAGTTAAGAAAAATACGCCAAGGATACAAACAATAGACCAAAATACATCTGATTCAAAAAGATTCCGACTTTTTTTAGCAGTTAGAATGAAAACAAATTATGATTTTTGGGAACTGATAAATTAATTTTCTTAGTAAACACCATACCTGAATGTTCTTGGGCGCTATATTATGCTCAGAAATAAACTAGGTGAAGAAATAAAAAATTAGTTGTTTGACAGCTGAGTTACATAAACCCTGGCCTCTGGAGGTCGACATAGATAGATTGTGATGAGTAGCCATGTGCCACATTTAGATAGAATTGTGAATATTAGCCATGCGTCACATTTAGATAGATTGTGATGAGCAGCCATGTGCCACATTTCGATAGAATTGTGAAGATTAGCCATGCGTCACATTTAGATAGATTGTGATGAGTAGCCATGTGCCACATTTAGATAGAATTGTGAAGATTAGCTATGCATCCCATTTACAGAGATTTGTGAATATTAGCCATGTGTCCCATATAGAGAGAATCGTGAAGATTAGCCATGTGTCACATTTAGATTTGAGAGAACCCAATGTAATAACCACCCAATCCCGCTCCCCTCCTACGCACCTCCCTTGTACTATACACGCCCAAGGGCTAGACAAACTACACTCAAACACACACCCAACTTAACTAACACTTGCATACATCAACAATCCCAGGCACTGGACCTTACCCCTACAGACACAACAAGTCAGTGTGCGCAACCATAACCTTAAATCAGCCAATTTACACATAAAACACACAAAAACACACCCAACATAACAGACATTCGTATACAACAAACAGCCCAGCCATTGAGGCTCACCCTTACGGATAGAACAAGCCAGTGCATGCAATCAATCCATCTGCAACCCAACACACACAGACGCCACTTTCTCCTGGTTCTGGACCCATCCTATCCCCCTACCCTCTTTCTTGCAGAGCCAAGTGAGTGCCTGGAGACTGCCCTTGCCTGGTACTGGGGAGCGGTATAGGTCAGCATAATAGAACATACCATAGAGGAGATACTAATGGCAATTAAGGCAATTAATAAATCAATAGTTTTGAAAAGTGTTCTTTAGATTTGGGTGGACATTTTTCATACACCGTTCAAACGAATAATAACTTTAAAAACGTTCCCTCCTTCTTGAGTATTGCCATAAGATTGCCAATTTAAAAAAAATAAGATAGGAAGGACCCAGTCAACTATCGTCCAATTGCACTAATGGACATGTGTAGTACAATCCTTGCATCCATAGTGCTGAAAAGATTGAATCTATGGGCAGAATCCTCTGGACATGTGGACATTAATCAGACAGGCTCTCAGAAAAATATAGGAACCTCTCCAAATGGCTTTATAATTCAACAACAAACTCTTTTGAATAGCAAACCCATGTATCGCCCCTAATCTACTTGAGGAAGGCCTTTGATAAAGTAGATAGATAGAGGCTGCTGGAATAAATGTGCTTATGGGGCTTCCCTTCCTTTACACTCGATATACTGATGCGCCTCATGAAGACCTTGCAGGCTCAGATTAGGTTGGATGTTGAGGGATGTCTGAGCTCCCCTGTTCCTACCTTGAGAGGTGTAAGGCAGGGTGTGTATAGGCCTCCTCCCTCTTCAATATATGCATGTCAGAAATAGGGTGGACTTTGAAAATGGTGAGGTCCTTCCCTCCACATTTGGAAGAGCAAATAATATATCATCTTGCCTATGCCGATAATTATATAATGCTGGACCAAATGCTGATAGGCCTTCAACGCTCTCTTGAGTGTTTAGAAACTTACACAAAAGATCTGGATCTTGAAATCAATGCCGTCCAAAACTGAAATTGTAACTATGTCGGGCACCAAAAAACCTACCACAACAAAGTTTACATGGTGTGTTGACAAATTGTCACTAGAAAAGGTATACACGTGGACACATTTCGGCTACGAGCTGCACTATAGGCTAATATAAAACTCAAGCCTATTGAAATGAAAACAAAAGTTTCATTACTGCCCACGTAAATGAACAAAATAAACAATAAATATGGGAAGTTTTCACTAATTCCGTGTATTACATTTTATAAAGAAAAAATCTATGTGGCAGAATTTGGAGATTTAAAGTTTGCATGGTCGAGTGTAGAGGCAAAATTGTGGAGAAGTATTTTGGGGATTCCGGCCTATGTTCCAATATCTTTAATTAGACATGAGCTAGCACTTACCTCCACCAAAGCCATTGTTGAATGGAGACGTATTACTCTATATAGGACTACCCTAAAGCCTCCTCCCAATTCCCATCTCATACTTGACAATAGTGCAGTGAAAGGCAATTGTATAGTGATACACAACTGGATTTTTAGAACTTCAGAATTCCTGACCAAAATATATAGAACCAAGGAGGAGGAACTCATTGAAACTCAACAACTTGTTAAAAAATCTCATTTGCAGCAAGACTGGAATTACTGAGGAAAAAATGTAATATAAAATCTACTTGCAACTAAAACTAGATAATAAAAAGTTAAATGATCTATCGCAGTATTTAAAAAAGTTTCCTCATAAGCACTATAGAGGCTTATTCGGTCGAGGTTCAATGTATTTCCTAACAAAGACATTTGTGGTATTAGGACTAAGTGGTCCCTTCAGCTCAGGAAATGTAGGTTTGGTTGCCCCTACGATGATTTGGAATCTATGACATGTATTTTTTTATTGATTATCCAAATGTGATAACAACCCTGAAGAAGTACTTCCAGAAGGACTTGATGAAGTTGCACAATTCTGGTCAGGAATACTTAATGTACATGATAATCAGCTTTCAATTACAGCCATTCAGTATATTCAGGAACTATTAGAAAGCAACCAAGACCGGACTAGTGGGACCATGGGAAAAGGTTTAGCGTAAAAGAAGTATGCTGAGTCCTTGCTAAACTGCCTGTAACGAAATGAGATACTGTCATTTTCATGATTTCTCTGTTTAGATTGTTTTATTATATGACAAACTATGAATTGTGATAAATTATTTTATGATGTTATGATGATGTGTAATTTTGTAAAGGTCCGAATTAAATTAAACATGGAATGGAGCACAATAAAATTGTTCCCCCAAAAAAGTAATATTAGACAGAAAGAGGGGAGGGAGTGAGAGATTGAAGCTTGAAGATAACATAAAAAATGCTCCAAAGAAGGATCACAATAAAATGTACTTTTAAAATGTTAAAATTAAAGAAGTAACATGCCACTCTGAGTTATGATACTTGATTTTATGGGCATATCTTTCTCTGTGTTCACAATATTCCATGTACAATTGGAGCTTGTAATCAGGGACTTCCCAAATTGCTTTATCATTAGGGCCAGACTAGGTGCAAAAACCATCTGCTCTCAAAATTTCACTCACAATTAGTTTCCATTTAACTGAACAGTCTGGGGACCCAGACCGACTGCCTTAACAATTGGGGTGTCACAAATTTTGAGATTAGCCTGGTCAGCTGAAGTACCTTGTTTAGTCAACTGCGTATCCAGGCTAGCTGAACCACACTTGGCCCCTTTTCCAAATGATTTATAATGCATACGCTTTCGGTTTCCCCCACTATATCCACATCAACTCAATGATTTTACATTCTAAAACAGTTGGTAATGATGTTAAATGGAAGATAGGAAACAGTTTCTGTGGACACTGATCCCGAGTAACCTTTTTTTTCACTTCTCAGCTGTTGGGAAGCTAAAGTGCTTACAGTATTCGTGTCTATCACTGGAGGTGGACAGTCTGTTATTTTCTGATTGGTAATTAGGATATCTCTCTCCTCTCTCTCGGGGACAGAAATAGGATTGTTCAATAATCCCAGCCGCTCTGTGTCAGACCCTTGAATCATAGCAGGGCTCATATCTCCAGCCTCATTTGCTGTTTCTTCAATGAGATGTAAATATCAGTACTGAATAGAGTGAAGGAACTCGACTGGATTAAAACTGGTGAGAAAGCCGCCTCTAATAAGCTAACGAGACATTTGCCTGCGAACCACTGTAAATTGAACGAGCTTCAACCCTTCATCAAACAGTTTGCGTCCAAGCAAGCAAGGTTCCTGCTATTGAAAGCAAGACTGAACCTGCTAGACAAAAACGAGATATTATCTATTCGGGGGCTTGCGATAACAAAAGGTTGTAGATTTTGTGGACAAACGGAAGTGGTTGAATCAATCCGTCACTTGCTGCTTTCTTGTTCTGGGACTTTGAGGTTAAGATCACCGTATCTGAGGCACATTCTTTTGGACTTCGCGTTGCAGAACGAAGCCCTTTGTTGGGCGAGGCTGATAGTGGGTGATAAGACTTCATGGCTGTTGGCATCCTTCAACATCTTACGCAGCATACAAGAAGCCTTCCCGGACCCAACAAACTTGGTGGCGTCATGTGCTGCACCAACTTCATTTCCGCAATAAATTTCATAGAGACTCAGGCTTAGACCAGGATTTTCGTTTTGTAAAAATCTTAAAGATTAAAACACAAAAAAAAAATCTTTAAAATGTTCTGTGCCAGCTTTCCAGGATTTCTTTCCTTTATTTACCACTTTTTTTTTATTAGTTCTTAATTGATTGACACTTTGATATTCTAGCCCAATGTTTGATGCTTCAACCACCTTATCTAACTCAGGGGACATTGAAGCAACACTTTTTGGGTTTCCAAGTAATTCAACTGCTCCAGAAAGATCCCAAACTGAATCATGCACTATTTCCAAATTTATATTGATGTCACTTAACTGCAACGTATGTGTATTTAATTCTAAATGAATCTCATCATAAAGTGTAGAGAAAGAACTCAACACTATATTCAATGCAGACATCTCTGGTGTAGTTAATCTGATCTGATTAACTAATTCTTGGAGAACTCTTATGATTAACACACCCATGATGGATGGATGGGGGGATGGTTGAATCGAGTCCTCTGAATTGAATTATTAGACCCCATTGGTATTTGAGGGCATAATTAATTCTAACCACTTCCTCATTATTACTGTCCTTGTCCACCATTAATGTGTCACTCATCGGGTGATCCTCACTTATCGTAGAATTGCTTGTCAGTGCTTGCTCTTGGTTTTCCATGGTCTTCTGTAATACTATTTTATTAATGATTTGGGTTATCCTCCATGTCTAGCAGCTTTTTCATAGTTGTGGACATGGCATCCAATGTCTTTGCAGAAAGGATGGAAGTCTCACTATGATTTACAACACTCATCTCAACCTGCTTTGATTCTTTTTGCTGAATTGAAATTGATGTCTTTCCCATAAATCATGTGTTGGGCGTGCTTGATGTAATGATTTTTCCATTTGCGGCCAATGATTTCAATGGGGTTAAAATAACAGTTGTAGAGAGTTGACCCATTACTGTTTGCACATTAGTGCAGTTAGCTGCATATATAGTCATACAACTGACAACAACTGGCTCAGTACAGGCTTTTATCGATGTTAAATGCAATGGTAAAGTCAATTCAGCCTGGAATCCACTTACACAGGCTTCTCAAGCGTTGGAAAATGACTGGTTTCCAGAAGGATTTTTCAGATCCTTTAGGCACACAGAAGGATTTACCTTCTTGGCATCCATCAATTTGGCCACATTTATGACCAACATCCCTGCTGCCAGGGGTTCATTTATTGTTATAAATAGGGCTTCTGTACTCACACTGTCCTCCTCCCCCAAAGGATGACTTCTCAGATGCATTATCTGAGTGAAATGAATTGTAGGTAAATCATAAGTAAGTCAGCTGGAAGGGCTCACAGGCTCGCGGACCGATGTCACCCTCCCAGCCAAACAATAAACTGCTTTTTTAGGCTTAATTCCGCAATCTGTAATCACCAGAGTGTGCTGGCTGATACTGCTGTTGCAGCTGCTACAGCGTGTCGTTCCACAACATAAATCAATAGAAATTAGGTGGGCAGAGAATCACTACAGCATTTCTCTCTGCCTTTGTTCAGTGGTAGTTAATGTTTACAAATCCTTAAACACACATGAGTGGAGAAATGACAAAAGCTATTTAGTGTTCAACAGCAGTTCCTATTAAAGGTTTGCATGAGAATAAACTCGGCTCTGGAGCTTGGTGGATGATCATTTCTGCAAGTCAAGTCCCAGTCAGTTAGGTTCTAGTCCTTTCCTTTTCCGTGGACCGCCGCTGCCGCCCGCCAAACAACAGAACACTTAGCTACACACTTCACACCTGCGCTTAGTGCGGGCTGGTGTGTTTATAGTGTTCCGCCTCCACAAGTTCTTAAACAGCCAGCAGCACCTTCACTTGAGGGTCAAAGGAAAGGCACCTCGAAAGGAAAGCAGAACAGCCTCACCAGAACACTTAGCTACACACTTGTCCTCATGTATTGGGTTGCAAGTTGTCTTGTGTATACCCTATTAATTTGGTCCACTAGCACATAATCCCAATGTGCTTTTTTACAGCATTTATATCAGAATGTGCTACTGTCTTGGGGCTAATCCATAGGTGCCCTATCTGAAACCTTCTTAGAAAACCTCTTATGTGTGTAAATCATGCCCTGAATTTAACACTGTTAACTATCATAAGATCCACTATTGCTCCCTTATAAAAAAAAAACAGCTTTTCCCAAATCCACAGTTTTAACCATAAGGATCTATATATATAAAACACCTAGGGATGTTTCCGTACGCAGCTGATGCAATTTAGCACCGTTAGGTTGTCTTCTGAAGGCCAAATGTCAAAGTGCACCTCTATTATTGTGTGACTAGATCGATGAATCATAATTCCATGCCAGCGTCTTCGTATTGACATTGCAATTACATTCCACCACCCATTCCCTTTACCAGAACAGGGATGTGATGCATGTGTTGCATACGTGGGGAGGCAGGTCATCAATAATTTGGAAAGGAATAGAGCAGAAAGGAAGTGTAAAAAGTGATAGGGGTGGGCAATGGGCAATGTGATCTGTGACAATTAAAAGAGTACTTGGAGCGGGGCTAGTTGATAAATTAATATAACCACACAGGTTTGCCATGTTTCATACTGCATCATGCTGGACACATGAAACAGCATTGTGTATAGTTGGTTATTGTAGTCTGTTTCCAATGTGTCCCTTGTGTTATTAGAGTACATTTGGAGATGCATATTGAATTTTATTGCTCTCTCTGAGGCTTCCTATACATATCTACTGAACAGTGGAGCCGATTGAATACATCAGGCATATAATAAACCATCAAAGTATGTGACTTTGAGCAAACCATCATCATTCAACAGTCTAAGATCAAAATCTACTTCCTGAAAGCGGCTCTAAAATTGATGCCGTGATCCAGAAGGCGAAGTACGTTTACCCTTTTCAAATACCATTAATAAGTCACAGGGGCCTATGCCCCCTTCCTGGAAGTGATCAGTGGGAATTCCGATATTTAAGAAGGGGGACAGAAGTGACCCTATGAAATACCAACCAATATTGACCTTTAAGATATACTAGAATGGCATATGTTACGCTGGGAACAGCTGGTACATGCATCATTTTAATGGCACAATCAACCCCCATCATCCCTAATAAAGATTACCCCTGCTAGTTGCGCAGGGAGTATTAATTCTATTAAAGACTAGGAGGCGAGCATTATGCTTCAACTTCTTTAATTACTACTCTTCACAGCAGTTTCAACAAACTCAAAACTATAACAAAACACTGAAAATAGTCTGAACAGACTTCTCCTTCCTTGAACTACAATCCCCATAGTCTCTGTAGTCCATCCTACTCCAGCTCAGTTATGACCATATCCTGTCCCTGAGCTCCTCCTCTCTTTTACTCGCTCTGAAAGTCCCCTTGAAAATTCCACACTTAGTCCTGCAACTGGCAATGACTTGAACCGCTCCAAACGAATGTCGCACTCCTTCAACTCAGGCAATGACTTCTACTAGTCTCTTACTTCAATTATTCTTCTGCTCCTCTCCTATAAATAATAGAAAGCAGAAAATTTAGGGAGGTGTCCATGTATTGCTGCCCTCTTCATATTATTCTCATATACAACATTCAATAATATGTACAATACATCCCCTGGGTGGGAATTTAATGCTCGCCTCCTAGTCTTTAATAGAATTAATACTCCCTGCGCAACTAGCAGGGGTAATCTTTATTCTATGACAAGACTGGAGGCGAGCATTATGCTTGTTCAAAGCTGTCCCAATACTGCACTCGCCATACCCTCTGTTGGTTTAAAATAAAATTCCCTAAATGTGCGATCATTCGCCCAGTCTGCTGCTGCCATAATATCTTGCAAGGGAACCCCTGTCCTATATGCTTTGGACGCCATGGCCCCCCTCACTGAATGCGCACCGAATTGCTGCAAATCGATCCCCGCTGCTAGCATTACTTCTCTGACCCATCTCGCTATGGTAGCTGTCTTTACCGCCTGAAAAGGTTTCCTACGCGCTATCAGCAACTGACTAGTACTACTCGCTCTATCGTCCGCTGTTCTGGCCTCGTATTCCTTGATGCAACTAGCTACGCACCATTTGACATTATTGGGAAAATAGGGATAGTGCACTGCGGATGTATTTGATTTCGTCCTTTGTACTATTATGAAGGTCACTCCTTCTGGTCCGAATGCTCTCCTATTGATCTCTAGAGCCCTAACATCTGACACCCTCTTGCAGGATATGAGACATAACAGCATCGCCAATTTGCCTGACAATTGCTTAAGAGACAAGAATCTATTCACCGGCCAACTCTCTAATAACTTCAAGACTCTCGTAACGTCCCATAGCACTGTATATCTGGGAACCGGTGGCGCTTTAAACTTAGCTCCTCTAATGAGCCTACAGACTGCTGGATGTTCACCCGCTGGTGCACCTTCAATCGGCATATGACCAGCGGAAATCGCTGATCTGTACACTCCAATAGTGCGGAAAGCTCTTCCATCTTGCAGCAGTTGTGCTAGAAAATTTAGTATGGCTACTACAGGAGCAGAAATGGGATGAAAACCTCTCCCTCTGCACCAACTCGTCCACCTGGCCCAAGCCGCGTCGTAGCTCCTCCGAGTCGATGGAGCCCAGGATTCGGCAATAAGTTCTGCTGCTTGCATCGAAATGCCTGGCAGTTCCCATCGTCTCCTGATATCCTGCACGCGATGAGCGGGAGTGTCTTCTTCATTCTCAGAGGATGACACTGCCCAGCTGGGTCCGTGAGCAATCGTTCCCCTTCTGGGAGGATCCTCGGCTGGTCTATTAACCGCTCTATAAGTGTCGGGAACCACACTTGGGCTTTCCACAACGGTGCTATCAGCACTAGCTCTGCCCTCTCCCTCCGACACTTCGCTAGCACTCTGCTCAGCATCATGAACGGAGGAAAAGCGTAATGAGTGCTGCCTGTCCAGTCTTGCAAGAATGCGTCGGTCCCTATCGCGTCTGGGTCTAGCCTCCAGCTGAAGTAGCTGGGTAACTGGGCGTTGAGACGGGACGCAAATAGATCCGTGTGTAACGGGCCCCATTTCTGAGCTATCCTCCGAAACACTGCTGGGTCTAACTTCCAGTCGGTGGAGTCCGTGAGGTACCGGGAGTTCCAATCTGCTATCACATTCAGTGTGCCGGGTAAGTACTCCGCTGTCACTGATGTCCCCGTCCTCAGGCAATAATGCCAGAAATCCTTCGCTAGCTCGGCTAGCAACCTGGACTTCGTCCCTCCTAAGTGGTTTATGTAGCGCACTGCTGATATGTTGTCCATCTTCAGTAGGACGCAAGACTTCACTCTGTCTCTCGTGAATGTCTTTATCGCGAAGGAGCCTGCTAGAAGCTCTAAGCAGTTTATGTGCAGGTTCAGCTCTTCTGCGCTCCATCTCCCTCCAGTCTGCAATTCTCCGCATCGCGCTCCCCAACCTATACGGCTGGCGTCCGACTCTATCACTAGGTCCGGCCTGTCCCCGAATATGGCACGCCCATTCCAGGCGTCCATATTCTGCAACCACCATTCCAGTTCCGTGATCGATTCCTGATCTAGCGGTATCGATTGATGATATCTCAGCCCCTGTTGCAGGTGTCTGATTTTCAATCTTTGCAAAGCCCGATAGTGTAAGGGACCTGGAAAAATAGCTTGTATTGAGGCTGCTAGGAGGCCCACAATCCTCGCTAGGGTCCTCAGGGATATAACTCTCTTCCCTAGGCATGCCCTGATCTCTCTCTTGATATCTCGGATTTTCCTTGCTGGAAGTTCCAGTGTGGCTTTCCTCGTGTCTAGGATGAAGCCGAGAAAATCTAACCTCTGCGCTGGCTTCGTATCTGACTTCTCTGTATTCACTAGAAACCCCAGTGACTGCAAGAGGTCCAGAACCCACTGCGTCTGATATTCCAGTGCCTGTTGATCTTCCGCTAGAAGCAATAGATCGTCCAAGTATATGATCAGCCGAATTCCTTTTTCTCGAATGGCTGCGGCTACTGGTTTCATTAACTTCGTGAACGCCCAAGGCGCTGACGCAAGCCCGAATGGCATAGTCCTGAATTGCCAGAATTGTCCCTTCCAGCGAAAAGCCAGGAATCCCCTGAACTGCTCCTGTACTGGTATAGTAAGGTAGGCATCCTTTAGGTCTAACCTGGTCAGCCAGTCCCCCTCCCTCAGGGAGTCTCTGAGCTGATGGATTCCCTCCATCTTGAAATGATGGTAGACTATCCATCCGTTCAGCTCCTTCAAATTTATTACTGGGCGTACCTTCTCCTTCCTGTGAACGAGAAACATGTTGCTGAGGAAACTTGGGACCTCGGGGCATCTCTCTATGGCTCTCTTCCTCACTAAGAGCTCCAATTCGGTATCGAGGGCTGCCTGTTCCCCTCTTGCTAGCTGCTGGCGCTGGGGGGCTTTTGTCTGCACTGGGTCTTGGATGAACTCTAGCTGCAGACCTCTGACGGTTTGCAAAATCCAGGCATCGCTGGAAAGCGCGCGCCAGCTTCCCCAGAACTTCTTTGTTCTCCCTCCCACTGGAGGGTATGTTACCGCTCTTACCTGGTGTGAACCCTTGGCCTCGTCCGAAGCCTCTACTTCGTCGACCTCTGCTATAACGACCTCTGGCCGGGAAGAACGTGTCCTGCTGCCTGTTCTCCCAGTACTGGGCCCTGTGATTCGGGGGTCTCCTGCCTCCTTGTTGGCGACCGGTCGAGCGACCCCTGTAACGACCGGTCCCGGCAAAAACTCTCTGCGGGAAGATCTTGCGGATCGAAGCTTGCGCTTTCTCCAGTGATGTGTATGTGCCTACAAATCGGCCCATCTCCTTCCCGAAAGTCTCCCCAAACAAGAGGCCTTGCGCTGTCTCCCCGGCTTCGTAGGATGCCAGGTCACTGAGCTTCGAGTCTATCTTCAGAAGCAATCCTCTTCTCCTTTCGGAGGCTATTGCGCAATTCGCGTTACCTAGGAGGCAAACTGCCCTTTGTGCCCATCCTGCTAGGGCCTCTGGGTCCACCTCCTCGCCTGTGTCCTTCGCTCTTTCGGCCAAGTCCATGATCTTAGCGAGCGGACCGGCTAAGTCTAGGACCTTCTCCTGGCAACTCTTCCATGATCTATCTATCCCTTTACGGGGGTCCTTATTGGTTTTTGAAACAAAGGTGAGCATCTTTGGATCCAATTCGGGGGCTTCCGCCACCTTACCCGGTAAGTCCGGCCTGGGACATTCTGCCCGGAGTCGCTGGCGAACTTCCTTATCCAGTGCTTTTCTGTCATGTACTGAGCCACTCTTGGAGAAGGCTGCCAGTCGGAAGATCTCGGATTTCTGATGGTGTCCGGATCGAACATATCATCTTGCTCCTCATCGAGGTGCTTCTCTTTGCGGGTCTTCTTTCCCCCGCTGGGCGTCGCCCACTCCTCCTCGACTGGTTCCTCCGGCTCTTGAGGGGATAAGTCTTCCTCCTCTGGCTCTTCTTCCGAGCCTGGGTCATCTCCCATATTATCTTCCCCGGGAGAGGGGGTCATGAGGTCCGGCACGGCCTGACGCTGCAAATATGCTCTCTTCAGCTTCGGGAAAGCGTCGGCGACCTCCGGGGCCTTATCTTCTGCCCCATCCGATGGGCCCTGGGGGTCTGCAGAGGCTTTCCTCTTGCGGGCCTGAATACTCCCCTTAGACCCTGCTCCAGAGGGTTCCATGGGCAAGCTGCGAGTCGTCTTGGTGCTTTCCTTAGGCTGATGAAGCATAGCTTCTAGTGTCTCTAGCCTTTCCTGTAAGGGTCTCACCCCTTGCGCCACCGCATCTATCAGGGAATTCCCCAGCACCTCCTTGAAACTTGCAGCCAAGTCTAGGGACTGCTCCTCCTCACTCCACTCATAATCAGACATGATAAGGGGTGCTGCGTGCCTCAGAACCTGCGTGCAGGTGTCTTCTGCTGCCCACTTCCTGATAGGATGCTCCTCCGAAAACCAAATCTTTCCCTTCTTTTTTTTTTTTTTTTTTTGTGTGTGGCTGCACCTGACTCTTCTTAGTACACTCTGCCTGTGCTGGCTTGTCAGTCTTGTGAGTCCGCTGTGGGTAACTCGCTGGGACCTTATATTATTATAAATTTAATTTTTTTTTTTTTTTTTTTTTCGGAAGGTCTCGCTCCTGTCTCTATTGAGGTTTTGCAGGCCCCGCTTGCTTGGCGCTTCACGCGCACGTGAGGAGATCAGCACGTGGGGAAAACTGCACTCTCGTTCTCGGAGCTCGTTCCGATCGTGCTAATCCGACCTGCTGCCGCCGCGTCGCGTAGTAAAAGCGACGCGGCTCAGCGCTTCCCAAGCTCCGCCCCCCCGAAGGTGGGGGGGACTCCTCTAGGCCCTATGCGAGGGCTCGCCGCTCTGGCGCTCGGCTCCTCCTCCCCCAGGGAGGGGGCCGGCGGCTCAGAGCTAATCAAGCTCCGCCCCCCCAAGGGTGGGGGGGGGGAACTCCTCCTGGCCCTCTGCTAGGGCTCGCCGTGATCGCCGCTCGGCTCCTCCTCCACAAGGGAGGGGGGCCGCTGTGGCGTGTCTGCTCCCCGCTGGATGAAGGGAGGCTCGGGAGCTCCAGGGCCCGGCGGGACACCCCTCGAGTGCCAGTAATGCGGCACGGGGCTGGTGGTCGCCGGAGCTCCCGCTGCTGCTGCGAAGCAGCTAATTAAAAATCTCCGCGAAGTCGTGTGAATGCGGCGTTACCGACACGAAACGCTGTTCCGACTCACAACATAGTAACACTCCATAAATACTGTCCTAAACATAAACCCTCAATGTACACTTGTCATGGGGGCATCTGAAACCCCCCATATACCCCAAAACCTATGCAAATGTAAACTAACCCACATTAGGCTAAGAGGTAAACAGAAAGGCACTTATCTGCTTGAAGAGCAGTAAAAGAAGAGGAGGAGCTCAGGGACAGGATATGGTCATAACTGAGCTGGAGTAGGATGGACTACAGAGACTATGGGGATTGTAGTTCAAGGAAGGAGAAGTCTGTTCAGACTATTTTCAGTGTTTTGTTATAGTTTTGAGTTTGTTGAAACTGCTGTGAAGAGTAGTAATTAAAGAAGTTGAAGCATAATGCTCGCCTCCAGTCTTGTATTGGGCATACCAAGTGGTAACAAGAGCAACTTCTAAAAAAACGCTGATTGTCAAACTATCAATATTGCAATAACCACATAATTCTGAGCCATGCATGGCTAATGGCTTGACATGGCCCATTTATACTTCTAAAGTGGAGTGTACTACTCTTCTCCCGAGCCTGTTAGAGAAACTAAGAGTTGCTCCTTTACCCCTATTCAGGGTACGATCAGATTTTAGATTTTGATTACTCCAATTACCTTTACAGTTAATATGCACATCGTGGTAATCGAAGGGATGGACTTGTTCTCTCTGGGCTCCATTTAATTCTAACCTAATCTCTCTATGCCTCATTCCACTTATGTGGCTGAAACTGTTTTTCCTTTGCTTGTTTAGTCTGAAATAATAATTTCCATTTGGAAATGTGACTCTCAAGGGAGGATGCCAACCATGTAAGTGAGCTGCTCCTGCACTGGGAGGAATATCCCAATAACAATGGGTGACCAATCTTACCCTATGCTGAAGGAGCATACTGTCCATGGTCAGTATGTATGTATAAAGGGGATTGGTAGATTGCACACAGGAGATGCACCCAGGGAGTTACAGGTAGGGTGAGGGATGGGTATGATGAGATGGGGTCTTAGGGATCTTGAGGGGGGAGTAGGGATTAGTTGAGCGATCAGCAATTGGTGAGATGTCTTTTGAAGCCTAGGGTGTTCTGATCCCACAGCACCAGAACATCTGTGAAAGCAGCTTCAGTGTGTTTAAGAGGCCAAACGGACATTAAATAAACATTGGGGATACATGAGTCAAATGAGATATTTAAACCTCCTCTTAAGCAACCATTAGGAGGTGCAGACAATAATTGGGATGCAAAAAGGGCATCCCACAGGCCGCATATGCGGCAAATAAGGTTCTGTCCTCTCTAAATGAGGTGCACTGGAGGCTTCACAAGGGTGATTGGCACTGCTTGCAGACAGTGAGTGACCTGATGATAATGACTACTTAAGGCTCCTAAGTGAACCCCTAATGGAGATACTGGTCCTCATTTCACATTTGTGAAAAGTCCAGTCAGCCAGTTAAAGATAGTTGTTTGGGAGTATTGCAGAGTACTGTTGGTCTGTTAGAGAGCAGCACCGGTGTAGAGAGAAGCTTTGCTGCATGGATGGTTTTGATAGGGGGGGCACCGACCTGGCAACACCTGCAGGGCAGCATGGAGCTCAGTGGAGTACTACAGAGTACTGTTGGTCTGTTGGAGAGGAACACAGGTGCAGAGAGGATCTTTGTTACACCAATGTTTTTGGTTGGGACACACCTACCTGGCCAAACCTGCAGGGTTGAGTGGAGCGCAGTTGAGCACTGCAGAGTACTGCTGGGCTGTTGGAGTGGAACAATGGTGCGAAGAGTAGCTTTGCAGCACGGACATTTCTTTCTGGGACACACCTACCAGACAAAGCCTGCAGGACGGTAACGCAAATTGCTTTGGGAGGTATCCCAGCGCAATTAGAGCCGGGGCCAGGATACCGCACATGTCATAATAGAGCCCCTTTTCCCCTAAGGAGGAGTCACACCCAGTGAGGTCCAACTTGCCCAGACACCTAGGGAGGATCTTGCAGATCAGGCACACCTCCCTAACCCCAAAAGCAGGTGGCTCCCCCTGGGGAAAAGGGGCAAATAATCTCAATTCATCATAGACCAGAAGACAAGGTGTCAAGGTATTCCGCTGTGTATGTTATTTCTGTGTTAACCAGTCCTCACAGACAAAACAGATAATCCATTTGAATCTTTGTGTGACTTCAAAGAGGGAAGTCCATTTTGAGAGGCAAAATGGTGTGTACATGTGGCAAAGGATCTATTAAAAAAGAGAACATTGTTTACTTTCACTAACTTCATATACTGCCTCTTTTTAAAATGTTAGAATGTCAGTATCGAATTATCATTTCCAGTGTATAGTGTATCCCGAAAAAGGTCATTACACTTGCCTTAACCCGGAAAAGTGCATTATACAAACCTTATCTGAGCATAAAAATAATGTTCTTATTGAAAGGTATCATTACAAGGTGGACGGACTGGCACATCCCTACTGTACTGTTTTGTCATGCACCTATGATAAAGGAGTAGGGAAGCATAGCAACAATGAGGATTCCTAACTGCTTTGCACAACATCAAAGCAAATGTTTAGGAACATAGGAAGAACCACAGATCGTTATACTTGACAAGTATGTCTGTGATAAAAGGGCCATGTGCTTGAATTACTAAGTGCATTATACACGCAAGGCCTGGTGCTCATTTCATTTTTCATAAAATACACAGAAGGATAAAATCATTTTTGATCATGAACAATAGATGTTCATTCTGCCAGCGTTGGGATGGGGATGTGGGCATAAAATGCCAGTGACAGCTGTCCCTCCATTAGGATCCAAAGGCTCTATATCTGTATGTCATGGGTATGCCCGGGCCCCATTGCACAACCATCATTATAATTAAGCAATATGACCCGAGCGGCGGGGGCTTTACCGAGTCAGGTAATGCCCGGGGCCCATAGGGTCGGTAATGCCCCTGCCGCGAGGGTCATATTGCTTTTAGCACCCCGGCCCGCATTATATGCGTGACCGGGGCACTGAAAGCATTTTTTTCTGTCCTGAAAAGCCGCAGCGTTTCGGGACAGCAAAAAAGAAAAAAAACGACCAAGAAAATGGCCGCCGGGAAAGGGAAAACGTGAGTCCGTTTTCTCTTTCCACGGCGGCCTTCGGGAGCGGACGCGCTGGAAACACAAGTGTTCCCAGCGCATCTGCTCCCGAAAATAAAAGAAGCAGAAGGTAAGTGGGATTGGGAGGGCGGGAGGGAGGGGAAGGGGGGGAGAAAAAAAAACAAATGTACCTTCGTCACTGCCAGGGGACGATGGAAGCCTCCAGCTGTGTGGAGGCGCAGAGTCTCCACACTGCTGGAGGCTGCCATCGTCCCCTACTAGGGACGCAGGGGCAAGAAGGTAAGTGGGGTGGGGTAGGGAGGAGGGAGGGAAGGGAAAAACAAAACAAAAAAAGCTTACCCGAGTCCCCAGCGGGGGGCGGAGGCAGCCTCTGAGCCGTGGGGAGGCTCGGAGCGGGGATGGCCCCGCTTCGAGCCTCCTCATTGGCTGAGGGGCTGCCACGCCCGTGCCGAGAACAAGGCAGCTGGAATCCCGGCCGAGAATCGAAAGATTCTCGGCCGGTTAAGGACCCGGCAAGAGCCAATCAGAATGCATGTTGCATTCTGCTTGACTCTCGCCGGGTACTTATAATGTATATCATACATGCCAACATTCTGAACGCCTGGGAGGGAGATTTCTACAGAGAAATCGGGAGACAACAATTTCCCTATAGGAATGCATTGGGTAAATAATGATTTTAAGCGGGAGAACGTGAAAAATAGCAGTATTTTTCACTAACAAATCGTGAGTCTCCCGCCTAAATCGGGAGGGTTGGCATGTATGGTATATGCAGGTTGGTTCAGGTCACATGACAGAGCATATATGGTGTATGTACTTTCACAGACACCTTTGGGACTGTATTGTTCAGCCCCAGCCGGGGATATTGGTCATCGTTGTGAGCATTTCTCATGCTTTCGACCAGTCGAAAAAGTCACTTGAGCGGTTGTTAATAAAATAAGCCTGTCATCATCGAGACATGTCCAGAAAAATGCAAAATGATGCATATTCTTAGACAAAAGAAAAGAACAAAATCACAAGGTGCAGGTTCATAAACTAGAACAGCACCCATTGTTGTACATGTTACTTTGAATGAGGATATTTTTAAATTGCCAACAAAAAGTAACAACACAAATGCGTTTTCAAATGCGTTCATTTTGCACTTCAATTGCCCTGTCTGGATTTGCTCCTTTTTTTTGTTTTGGTGTGGTTGTATTTACAAAACGGTTTAAATAAAAAAATAATAATAATAATTGCAGAAAAGATAGATACAGACTAAATGAAAACCCCAGTTAAGTAAAAACGCCTTCAATTTCAAATGGGAACTGTTTGAGAAATATGGTTTTGTAAAAGCTCATGTAACATATTATATGACCGACTCTGGCTTGTTCAGGATCCCTGATGCATATATTATCGATCTGTTGAGATTCCAGCCTTTAGGAATAAGTAGCATGTGTTTTTATTTCAGCGTCATGTTTCTATAATACTTTGCAACACAATCCTTAACGATGATTGTTATGAACAAAGTACTGTCAGAATATATATGTTCAATCATGTATTTACTCAAAGGACAGACAGCCATTTCAGTTTGAAAAAGGTGATGTTTACGGCACCGTTTAGCGTTAATCTTTTCACAGATGAGGATTAGGAATTCATAGATCCAAGAGGCCATTAACAGGATATAGGTAAAGCCAGTCACATTATTATGTGTTGTCTTTCGCTTTGATACAGGGTGGTGGCCTATGATCCTCATTCATTTGCTTTGGTCTTATCTTTTAGTAAAGCCTTTGGACATGTGTGTTTAAGTAAAATTCCTTGACTGAAGGGACCATTGTACTCCTCTTTCTTAGTCCCCAATTCTCCATACCTATGAGTGGAATAATAAATAGCGCCCCTTTCATAAAGTTCTCCGCAGGCCTCTTCCATGTGCCCAGGCAATAACTAACTGACGCCTAGTTTTAGCAGGCAAGGTGGGAGGGGGCATGGAGGAAAGGAATTGTCAGTTACTTCTATGTCCTGTTCCCTTCCTCACCAACCGTGGGAGATTATCACACAATAAGATTCAGATGAGTGCAGGTCCCATGCTGATCGAGCTGAAGACATTCTGCAGTATTCCCTTGCCAAAGGCAGTCCAGGAAGTAATGCTTAGAGAAAGCAGAGGGAGAGGCCTATTTAGCAGCCCTGGCAATGGCCGCCCAGCGGAATATACCTTTAGAGGGCAAATACAGACATTTTGGGGCTGACTGCATGCATGTGCAGCTCCTTTGGGGAAGCCATATTCTGGCACCAATCGCTCTCTGAGATGCAGGAGGAAATCCATCTGGCTGCGGCTGCAATAGAAGCCGGATGGCATTGAGACGATCCTCCACATGGAACGAGAAGCCACTCCGATATGTTCTGATGTGAATGCAGGGGGCATGTTAACTTTTCTTTGTTTCCAGTATTTTGGTCATGGGTAGGAGGCCATTAAAGCAGTTAGGGGCCAGACAATGAGTTTCGGGGGTTGGTTATCCCCAAAAGTGATCATAAACTATTCACAGGTCTTCAACCATTTGCTGTGTGACCTGCAAGTGTTTGTGATTCACTTTTGGGACAGTTTTGGGGAAGTTCAACCAGCCTTGTTTTTTAATTTGTTTCATTGAATATTTTTAGTTGTTATGTTTGGAACTTTTTCCTTTTGAGCAGAATATGTTTTTATTCATACCAATATACTTTGTGCTAATTATTTTAAAAATGTAATTGTTTTCATATTCAATTTTCCAACTTTTCACTTTCGATGCATTAGAGTTATAACATGAGTTGAAATCATCATCATTTAACCCTCTGCAATTATTAATGCAGAATACAAAATCGAAATATGTAGATTGCATTCAAATAATGTGAGACTTGTAAACACCTATTTTCTGTTGAGAATGGCCTTTTAAGAGATTCTACCACTGTTTAAAGAGATTCCACCACTGTTTAAAGAGATTCATCCACTGTTTAAAGTGTTTAGAATAAAAATAGTGCAGATTGTTGTTGTTTTTTGTTTTTATGTTTATATTGTTTACATTTTAAATGAAGCCACCACACTAGGAATCTTGCTGCACGAATACCTATAATAGCTAATTACACATATTTGTCCACTAGCTTTCAAGACCACATGGATCGCTCCCTCAGGGAGTAATAGTACTTGTAAGGGGCTGTGCACCCGTCACTCAGATGGGTACATTGCTGGCACAAATAGGATCATGCACGCTTCTCTCACACATTGAAACAGGTACAGAAAGTGCAATGCCAGTGCAGGGCTCCCTCTTAATCTAGTACAGGTGGTGCATGGTTGGAGCCAGTACAAGATCCCCCAAAAGACACCTGTCAGAGCATAGACAGTGACAGTGTCCATTTCACTTGCAAAGAACTGGTACAGCATGAGCTCTAGATCCATGCAGACTCTAAGCGTCCATGCATGTGGAGGGTTCTTCTCTCATGTGACCCTCCAACCAAATCAGCAGCTCTTGCCAGTTACCACGTGCTGGCTGGGGAGTGGAGCAGGTACATAGGGTGCACTGTGAAAACCTACCTGCTTTCTGCACTCTGTCTCATCAATAGCTCATTACTAGACTTACCTGTGCGTGAGTGAAAGGGCCAGGAGAATAGGTTGGGCTGCTTAGCGCAGCTGTTGTTGCCCTGCACAAGACACAGACACACATAGACACACACGCATACACATGCATACACACACTCACATACACACACACACTTGGCTGGAGCATAAGTGGACCTGCAGGTAAAGAGCAATAAGCATCTTCTATGTTCAATATCACCAGCAGTAGATTATTAGCTGCTACAGCCATGCTTATAAGTGACATTATTTTGGAGAGGCTGACGTTTTCATCAAACTGCTAGCACGGCCTTCCAAAATGTTGATTGTGTTGAATACATTTCACTGTACGTATATTGTTCGCCATGCAGTTTAACATCACAAGACCCACATAAAACGTTGACAGGTTGAGTGCTAGGCATTTTCCTTCAACACGCAGATATTCTCAGCCAGCATGATTATCTTGGATATATAATCTGGACTGGATATAAACATTCTGGCAAAGACAGTATAGTTAAGTATTGCTTTAATAGTTAGCACAGACAATTGCACATTAAATGGGCATCATTTTTAATTTACCAAGGAAGGCTTGTAGAGGAGCAGCTGCATACCTCTGCAGGAGACCCGCCCCCTTCCTCCCATATGTTGGAGAAACGATATCGTGCCATGTTTGACACTTGCCGTTATGACAATACTGCAGCGTGTGTTCGAAAGAAGATAACAGTTGAAACAACCTGGCCGAATGTATCCTCGAAGTAATGCCAACCTAAGGGAGGAAATCCCTGAAGGAATATGAAAAAGAGCAAAGAAACAAGCTAGTGACATCACAAAAGGCATATTTGACGTCCCAAGGATACTGGCTGCAGAGGAAGTATGGATCCTAAAGAACCTGATGCTGAAGTAGAGAATCAAGTGAACTTTTAAATACGAAGAAGAAAATTACACGTGCACGAAGTGCTTCAGAAAATCAACCGTTAAATAATTGTACAGATCCTAAAACACAAGGTAGACTAAGTCATAATAGAAGCTGGCTATACATAGTAGAATGCAGGCGAAGCCACCATTGTACAGTAGCTTGACATCGGTATCATGACTTTAGTAAGCCAGGACCCATGACCATGGAAGTGAAACTGTGTTGCAGCAAGAATAAGCAAAATTGTGGAGCCGCATGGATAGGTTGTCTGGGCAGGAGTCAAGACAGAAGCAGCCAAGGTCGGCTATCTATTCTGGAAAGGAACAAACTCGCAAAGGATGAATCATCCCTTGTTCAGGTGCAAGGAATGAACACAAAGACTGCAAGTATAATTCATTTAGAGCATTTAAAACCTCCAAAATGGACCAAATTGTGGTCTCCCATCACGTGGGCCAAAGATGAAAATAGTTCGGACTTGGAGTTCTGGAACAGGATAGTGAGTGCTCTCAATCCCATGGATTCTAAAGAAAAGGATACATTGCAAGGTCAAGTTCAAAGACAATCTTCATGGCAGAAGGCATGGGTGATGGAGATGCTTGGTTAATTGGTTGGGGAGGTAGTGCCATGCCCATCTCCATGCACCTGGGTCTGGGCTTACGTGCTGCTAAGTCAACCGAATGTTACAGACATGGCACAAGCATGCCAACCAATTATATTAGTCCATATATATCGAAGGACCTTATAGTTTAAAGACCAGTTAGAAACTGTGTATCAAATGTTTCTGAAAATGACGTGTTTTCGAGGTAGGCATGTGTGGTCCACCTGATAGTGGGCAGCCAATTACAATCCTAGTCCCTATAGAAGATACACTTAGATTTCTCCCTTTTCCAATCCCGATCCTTGATAAGCTATTTGCCACATAGTATGGCGTCACCTCTGGCGTGTTTTTGATATAAAAGTTATTGTTTGTGGAGACCACCAGGGGGCGCAGATGTGATGGTCGCCTAAGCCACCGTCTCCCTCTTCAGGCCTGCAAATGTCATATTTTCGGACAGTGCAAGGAGAGCTTGGAACAGCAAAATCAGCAGAAAAGTGAGATAAAGCGATTTGGCAACCGCACAAGCGAACCCGGTTGAAAAGACCGTGAGGAAAGGCAGTTATCGGTCTTCTGCCGGGAGCCCCCGGGTGACTTGGAGAAGGGGGGAAAATGGCGGCCGCCATCTAAACTACGCGCCTCACGCATTGGAAGAGAGTTCGCGCCGGAAGGAATTGGCTCATCAGCAGTGACCTGTGCTTGGCACACAAGGGATATCCCGGGCCTCCGGCGGGGAACCACAGTGACGAAGACGCCGTCGGCGGGGTGCATCTGTTAACCGTCTCACCCAGCACACTGGCAGACGTTCAGTGACCAGACAGGCAGTGGCCGGTGCGGACGGCCTGGCGGAGGTAGGCGGCAGCCCCAAGCGTGTGATCCGCTCCTGCCCCACTCCCTCCCCTCCTCCTCAGCCCCCTCGTTGCCGACACTGCACTGTGCCCCCCCCGGGGGCGCTCCTGTAACACGGTCCCAGTCCCCTCGGCAGGCAAGCCCCACGCAGGCACAAAGACAAGGCCATCCGACGCAGGGGGAGGCGCTGCTCCCCCCCCCCCAGTAGGCCTCAAGCCTGGTCTGAGCTCTCTCCACGAATACTCGGCCCCTGCCATACACGAGGACAAGAGGTTTACGGCCCTTCAGGCGGCAACAAGCTGGTTTCAAGTAGCACCACGGAAGCCCACTACCACTGGTGGAGCCCTGTAACTGTCCTCGGGACCATCAACAGTCCTCCACAACTAAGCACCCCTACACAACGCCAAGGAAGCTGCTCAGCACAACATTAGACCTACTTAAGAGGCGCCCGGGGGGGGCGAGGAGACTGGGAGAGCACTAAGACAAACAAACCCGCAGAAGGCCACAAAGTCCGGGGCAGTTAACCGCTGAGCCGCGAAAGGCATTGACCAGAGAATTGGGCAGAGCAATACGACCGAGGGAGAGATCCCCCCTTCGCCCATCTGTCCCCTCCCACAGCTGCAGTTGCCTGGGGGCTCCATTGGTAACAAGGCTGGATCCACAGACCCTGGCAGCCCTGAGGAGGTTTAGACGCATTGACACAATCATGGAAGCAGAGGAAGCCCAAAGCACTTCGGACATCCCTGGCAACGACTGCGACAGTGCGACTAAATCCGACATTCGCCTGCTGCTCGGAGAAATTAGGTCAATGAAAAACCGCCTCACTGAAACAGTTTCTGATCTACAGACGAAAGTGGCCAAAGTGGAAGACCGCTTAGAAGCAGTTGAGAACAACCAACATTCTGGAGACATCGTGACTATGCAATACAAAGCTAGACTCTTAGACCTTGAACAGAAAGAACGTGATATGGAATCAAAGGTGGACGACCTCAAAAATCGGGAGCGACGCTCCAACATCTGTATAATCGTTCTGGAGGAGGAGCGTGGAGAAACCCAGTCAAGCCTGGAGAGCACAGTAGAATCTTTGATCCTTTCCTTCTACGATGAAACAAACCCCCCGAAGCTAGAGTTCGACAGAGTGCACAGGGCGGGTGGCTCAGCGAAGGGCCCTCGCTCGGTCCTAGTTAAATGCCATTACTACACGCAAAGGCAGGACATCCTACAAAAAGCGAGAATAAAAGACACGATTGAATTCCGTGGCTCGAAAGTGAAGCTATACCAGGATCTCTCTGCAATGACACTGGCTAAGGGGAGAGGGTGCCGTCCCCTCACGACCTGGCTTCAAGAAAAGGGCGTGAGGTACCGATGGGGCCACCCATTCGCCCTCACATTTGAGTACAACGGCGAAGAGTATAGGCTCACCTCAGTAGAAGAAGCGGAGCAGGCTCATTGTCATTTACAGGGCCCAGCCAAGGACTCAGAAGCAGAGGGCCGAAGGGAACCAAAGGGCCCGCACCGAGAACTAGCCGATAGGCCCCCGAGACGAGGTCGCGCGCAACAAAAATGAAAATATAAACGACTGAATACTCCTTGATCTGCTTACATGGCACCATGTTATTGTGTTCCAACTCTTGCTGAAATGGCTGTCGCAATGTTCTGTAGAAGTGTTATTTTTGATAATTGTTTGTTGCAATCCACGGGTTGAGTTAAATTCTTGGGGCTCACTATACCCTAGTCCACTCTTGTGGACGCACTGATCTTTCCTTGCACGATGGTTTAAGGTCATAATTGGGTCTGAAGAGGGGTCCTCTCAGAGTGGCCTTTTCTGATCGAGGGTGTCTCTTTTTTGTCTTTTTTTTTTCCCAGTAAAAATGCACCTAGCGGTTCTCCACATAAGGGAGGGGGTGGGGGAGGGTCCACTTATCCACTCAGGACACCAAGTTCACAGCGCACATAGAATCTACTCACACACACGAAGAAACATGGCAATTGTTCTTTAACCTTATCACAGGGCAAAGGGGTCAGGCAAGCGATGGTAGAGAGAACACGATCTTTACTTTAGAATATGGCTAGCTCTGAAGGCATAGTCTTTGGCTCCCTCAATGTTAAGGGCTTGAATTCCCCACAAAAGAGGTCAATGTTGGCGAGACAGTTTATACAATCCAAACTAGAATTCCTCTTCATACAGGAATCAAAGTACATTAAGGGCGAAGAGAGAAGGATCTTCTGGAGGGACATAGGGGTCGCGATCTGGGCATCCTGCTCGCAAAAGAAGGGGGGCGTGGGTATTCTATAACGAAAGTCCCTGGGTATGCAGGTGAACCATATACAAAGGGACACGCACAGGAGATACGTTGCGTTCAAGGATGTGCTAAGGACGCGTCCCATTACAGTGTGCGCTGCCTATGCCCCCAACCAGGGGCAATCGAGTTTCTTCGAACCCCTATTTGATTTCATTGATAAATGGAGGGAGGGCACACTGGTTTGCGGGGGAGATTTCAAGGTGGTTTCAGACCGAGAATGCGATTGGCACTCAGCACGACAAAACTCCTTACCCCCAAGCACAGTCCAAGGCGACAGATTCTTGAGTCAGCTTAGGGAACATTATTTGATAGACACCTGGCGTGTAACTCACCCGGGTGAAAAATCTTTTACCTTTTTCTCATCACCACATCGCTCTTTCTCCAGAATTGACTACCTGCTACTGGGAGCTGAAAATGAGAGTGATATTCTAGAAACAACCATCCAGATAGTGGCTTGGTCGGATCATGACCTTTGCACCTTGGAATTAGACATGGGCCCTCTCCTTGCCCTGGACCGTCGGTGGCGGTGTAAGGACCTGCTGTGCAGAGACACAATTTTTAAGGAGACCCTTAACGAAGCCATCACAGAATTATTTGAAATTAATGACACAGATGGTATGCCGCTGCACACGGTCTGGGAAGCAGGGAAGACTACTATAAGGGGCATCCTAATATCAGAAGGAGCAGCCAAAAAAAGGCTCTGACTGCTCAAAGAGAAAGAACTAAAGTGTGACATTGCTCGCTTGGTTGGAACGTACCCTTAGGGAGGACTCAGAAAGCGATGATGACACCATAATGAAAATTAGGAAAATGAGAGAAGAACTGAAAGACATATGGAATGGCAAGGCCCTCACTCAAATTAAATACCTCAAACAAAGGTTCTTCGAAAAAGGAGACAAAGCACACACCATAAAAAGCGCAATACTTGAGTATTACTCTTTTTTACACTTCTTTCTTTTTTTATAGCTCCAATATGAATGTTTTATGAATATATTACGAAGGAATACTGTGAATGTAACAAGTAATGAAAATGTCTTGTGTTAAAAAATTGCTAATAAAAACACTTTAAAAAAAAAAGTTATTGTTTGTGTATAAATCACTGAGAGAACCTGAGCGTACGTCTGTTGGTGTTCATTGAAAACTCCGTTTTAGATAATTGCTAATAAAACAGTACTTTGCCATCTTCTTGAGTTGGTTCGGATATTTGGACTCAGAGTTATTCTGTGTGAACCCATCCATTGCATGCACGTTCCTAACGGGCCCTAAGCTCAGGCTAGATAAATCTGGCAGCTGTGAATTCACCCAGAGACAAAGTATTTCAATATTCAAATGACATGTGTGCACACATAAAGGTCTATTCATTCTTCAAGTAGATTTACAGTTGCAGGAATAAATGTGCATTACTTCCACTTGGGCACAAACACTCAAATACATCAATTGTTGGGCCAGTACTTGGAATCATCCCTTCTAGAATTGCTTAAGAAGTTATATCCATCAGGTTGCTCATGCTAATGAAAATGTTTCAGAATAAATATGCTGCAAGAACAACACACTTTGACCTATTCTGAGATTATGCTTCTAAGAGTCTTGAACTCCTTGATGCTAAACTAGCATGAGGCCGCTGCCCCCACCCCGCTCCCTCCTCTCCTGTCCTATCTGCGAGGAGTACTTCATCTGGCCCATGCTCAACTGCTAGAAGTTCCAGGATGGTTCTGCTATGACTCTTGACTTACATGTGGGAGTGCCCTGGTTCTGACCAGGTTGCTTTATTAACATGTCTTTCTGATAGGCCTCTGTGCTTTTATTTGAGTCAGACCATGTATTGTTCTCCTCAAATGTGTCAATAGGTGATAGCCCTGCTTCTCTGCCATGTTCGAGATACCTACGAATATCACCACTGTGATTTGCATGAGGTCAACCCCTAATTACAGGATGATCATTTTGCAGGTACTAACTTGACTAGTGCTTGCATCAACCCTGGGAACAGAGATAAGGAGGTAGACACAGGTGTGAAACAGAATACAGAGGGAACACACAACAGATGGAACAGAAAAGTAGTCACAAACAATGACAATTAGCAAAGAGAAGAATGAGAGTGGCGTGAACAACATGAAAGAGATAATGGTTCAAACAATCAAAGAGAAAAAAGAATGGACATGGAAGAGGAAAGTCCAAGAAAGTGGGCAGTATCATGGTGATACAATGATGGAAAGGCAAGGAAGGTGAGTGAGACAGAGGACATAACTGAGGAGGGGAGAAGGGGAAGTGAGTGCAGGGAGAGGATGGATCGAAATGGCAAGATACTGGAGGAAGAGGCCCAGAGGTGTCAAATGGGGTTAACATGTGGAGGTAGAAGAGAGAGGAGAAGGAGACAGGACACTTTATTTTTTATTTTTTTATTTTATTCGATATTTCTAAGGCGCCTATACAACAAATGCTGTTTCAAAGCGCCATAAAATACAAAAGGAGGGGGGATAAGGGAGAAATAAAACAATAACGGTCCTAATAGGCCATGTGACATTCGGATCGTGCAAGTGCAGTAACAAGAAGTTTGAGGGGGGAGTGCTGGTCTGCACGAGATGTGAACTGCACGGGTGGGAATGGGAAGTGCAGGGTAAAGAGGAGAGAGTGAAGGTGAACAGGGGAGGAGGAGGAGGAAGGGAAGAGTGCAACTAGGGATAGGCAAGTGCTAAGGGGACGCAAGGAAGGCTAGTGCCAATGAATGCAAGAGGTGCAAGGGGTGGAGTCCAATGCTAAGTGCGAGGAGGGAGGTGGACTGGCGAGGGGGCCTGGTGCCCTGTAGAACTCAGAGGGATCCAGGCAGGCAGCCATTGCAGCAGACAGGGGTGTTAGCAGGGGAGGAGCAGAGGGAAGGAAGAAGAGAAGAGGAGTGTCTCAAGGAGCTTCTGGAACTTGAGGAAATCTGGCTTAAGCCTGAGAGGGGTGTAGAGATGATTCCAGAGGGAGGCTCCTGTGGAGAAGAGAGATCTACCCCCACTCTCTGCTTTGAGAAGTGTCTGATCTGCAGAGAGTTGGAGCAAGACGTGCGAAGGGCTCTAGTAGGGAGGGATTTAGGGAGAGAAGGTTGGATGTAGCTGGGCCCCAGGACCCAGAAAGCCTTGTGGATGATGCAGATGGTCTTGAACGGTGTCCAGTCATTTGGTCGACTACAAACTGGTCGACTGCAATTTGGTCGACGTCATTTGGTCGAAAACCAAATGGTCGAATTTTTTTTTTATTATTTATATATGTGTTTTGTGGGTTTTCGTGTAGAAAAAAAAAAAGAAAGAAAAAAAGGGGGTTGGAAGGGGGGGAACCCCCCCCAAAAAAAAAAAAAAGGGGTAAAAATAAAAAATAAAAAAAAATTCGACCATTTGGTTTTCGACCAAATTGATTCGACCAGTTGTCCAGTCGACCAATTGTTTTCGACCAAATGACTGGCAACCGTCTTGAACCTGATCCTAGCAGGAACCGGGAGATGCTGTCCATGGGCTTGCAGCCAAAGATAAGTCTTGCAGTCCTGTTCTGGATTAGTTGAAGGGGGAAAAGGGAGGATAAAGGAAAATTGAGGAAGATGCTGTTGCATTAGTCCAGCCTAGAGAAGACCAGATCTCTGGAAACATTGAGTTTCTGGAGGACAGTGAGCAAAGGGAGAATGCCTCTGATGAGACGCAGCTGATAGTGTTCCTTCTTGACCAGTTCCGTGATGTGAGGAGAGAAGAGAGAGGAGTCAAAGATGGCACCAAAGTTTTTTGCCTCACAAGAGCGTTAGGGGAGGGTACCCATAAAGCGTGGCCTGAGCGAGGGAGGCATTGAGGGAGCTGGGGTCCCAATGAGAAGTCATTAAGGCAGAGATCATTGGCAGCACACCATGCTTGCATTGCAGTCAGATAGTCAGGGATGAGAGAGGAGGAAGAGGAGGAAGTAGAGGGAAGCTTGAAGGAGAGCTGAGCGTCATGTGCATAACACTGGAAGTGAGTAGAGAAAGAGGAGGTCAGATGAGCCAGAGGGGCAAGGTAGATGTTGAAGAGCCACGGTGAGAGGATAGAGCCTTGAGGGACACCCAAGGTGGAGAGTGTGATGGGGAGAGAAAAGGGCCCAGGTGAACCTGGGAAGGTCGGTCAAAGAGGAAGTTGGTCAACCAGTCAAGTGCTAGGGCTGTGATGCTAAGTTCGCCCGTGGTCCATGGAGCTGGCAAACTTTGAATCTGCAAAAAATATTTACTGGAAATACAACTTCCCTTAGACTTGGAACCATTGGATTTTTGGGTACAATGAAACTTAATGCTTGATTTTATTCATAATTTTAAGAGTTATGAAATATGATAATGAACCAAGATCGTGACAATTTCCTTTTTTATAATTGTAAGGGAGAAGTTTAATTTTGTTTTTTTTAGTAAAAATGTTTTTTTAGTAAGATGATTTTATATTAGGTTTAAATATTGCATTGTATGTGTTATATTCAAATTCTTTAAACTTGGTTGAACTATTGTGAAGTTGATTTGTATCAGCTAAAATAATTTAAAAAAAAAAGACAAAATAAATCTGCAAATTCGGGGGATGGCTTGCCAAAAAAGGTTCAGCAAAACCATCCCGTGATGACGGAAACCTACCCACGAATCCAACATGGGAACCATAAGGCATTGGTTCACCCCACTTCACCTGTTGTTATTCGGAGAACTGAAAATGAAGTCCCAGATAAACAACTGATTTCTGTCCCTAAGCTGGTAGGGGGTTCTGGGCCTCTGAGACAACAACTGATAGCAAAAACCCCATAACACTGAGAATTGGCTTGCTTATGTGAAAGCATCCAGGACTGCTAGATCAGTGTTTGTTACATAACTGCCCGACCCAGAGTGTTATGCGCGGCTGAAACATACAAAAATTGTTGAAAGATCTCCAACGGGTAATAGTGCTTTTATAAATTGGACCTGGCTGCTCACTTTACTTAATTAAATTCCGGCCCTCTTTACCGTCACTTCGAAGGATATTGAGGGGCTGGAATTAGCCATTTATAATAGCATTTCAAATTGGGTTCTAGCTGCTTTTGCTACGTCGTTTGTGGGGGAATCCATTTGCAACTACTCCATGGTCTTTTCGGATATGGGTTTTGATATATATGATTTCTGCCTGACTTTAAATGCAGCCTCTGGATCTGAAGCTTGTGCTAAGTCATTTCATGATGTGGAAAGAGCTGAAACTCTGCATCCTGACTATGGTTGTTTGGATGAGAGGAAGGTGGGGTCATGGTTTGTTCCTCCCCCCTCGGATACCCGGGTGCACTATGGACTAAATTGGAGAGCTGGGGCATAGACGTATACATACTATATTTTCTAAAGCTTCTGCAATCAGACACTGAGGTACAGATTCGCCTTTCACAATCTGGCAACCTGGGTACTTCTATTCTCACCAATTGCGGGTTAAAGCAGGGCTGTGTTTTGGCCCCCACCCTCTACAATCTGCATGTCTCTGATTTTGAAAAATGCTTAAGAGCTCTGAATAACCATCCTCCTAGATATGGCACTGAGCCTACCGTTGTCTCACCTACGCTGATGACTATGTCATTTCTGATTGCAGAGCGGTGGGGCTGCAATGGTCTTTGGAGGAAATGGCTGTCTGTGCTACAGAAAATGGTCTCAAGATTCTTATCTCCAAGACAAAAATTATGACTATTGGGAAGCGAGCATACGGCGCCCCCAACTTTGTCTGTAACATAGATGGTCAGCCCCTGGAACAAGTTGCTAAATACAAATACCTGGGCATTAGAATCAAAGCCTAAAGGATCAGTCTCACATTGGAGAGATAGTTACCAGCAGGGCATGGAACAAATGGTTAGCTCTCAGGAGCATTGTCAATAGACTAGGTGGGGGTCTATAGAGGCCAAGTTAAGGGTCTATTATCCCAGGGATTACGTATGCCCTCGAAGTTCTCCCGGAGAGCTCTGTTGGTTGGCTGGTACGGCTTGAGGCAAAAATCCTTTGCTCATTGCTGGGCTTGCCATGCTCAGTATCAGTGTAGGCAGCCAGGTTGGAGCTTAGCCTACAGTCGCTGACCTCATTGTGGAAACTTGCTATTTGTCGGCTGTGGGCCAAGATCACCCAGGACGCTAATTGTGAACAAAATGTTCTGTTTCAATCAGTGGAACACTCTCTGAGGGTGTCCCGTAGTACGTGGTTTCGAGGGCTTGAGAAAAGTATGCTGTCCCATTTTTCAGCCATTGGGCTGATTGTTGTTCTTACGACAATGATTGAATTTCATCTAGCCAGAATTGAGAAGACACAAGCCTATAACCGGGCTCTGACTACTGACCAATTGGCATTACACCCCAGAAATGTACAATACCCCTATCAGAGCTTGCCCGAGCATAGCCCCCGTATCTATCTGATCAAATATCGCTCAACTGCATTGGTACATTTTGTACTTTACCTAAAGCTCGATATACTACCAGACCTGGTTTATAAGGGGGCCTTGTTGGGAATACCTCAAGAATCCACAATCTGTAGGCTGTGTGGTGTGATATTGGAGACTGCTCGGCACGTATTGACCCAGTGTCCTAGATTGCACCCTATGTACGATAGGGGGTATGCTCCTGATCGAAACACAAGCTCTGTTCAATTCTGCAGCCTCCTGTACAGAGGTGAATCACTTGTCCTCACTGCGGGGGCGTATTACATCTGGGAGAAGGTGAAATCCAGATTAAGCGTTTGAGTTTCTTCGACATTGGGTGTTTTACTGTTATATTTAAGTGTTTACATTGGATCTGTATAATTTATGTTGTTTTATTATGCTAAGCGTGTGTTTTAACTTGCCTGGACATTTCTTGTAATTCTTTTTATGTAGTGTGAAAGGTTAATTTACCATTTGCACTTAAACAAAAAAAACAAAAAAATAAAAAAAATGAATGCCCTTGGCTGCAGGTTAAGTTCTTATGTTGGAAATCACATACAAGATGCTTGGCCCTTAACACGTTTGGAGGTAACCTTGTTCATTTATCACAGATAGTTCTTTTGCTCCTACTTTTCCTTGGCATCAACAACCCAGTCTCTGGATGCAATGTACTGAAAGGCCCTAAAATGATTATTGTTATGTCTCAGGGAAGCATATGTAATTATTCTTATCTCACAGGTGCACTCTTTTAATGTTGGTGGCTAATAGGAGGCCAACAGCTGGAAACACAAACTCTTTTCAGGAACGCCTCCTGCACTTTTGAAACAATTTCTGGTTTTAGTTCATTTTCGGAAAAAAATGTTTAGGTCCATATTTTTGACATGGTCCTGCAGGAATGTCCCATCACAATGAGGGTGCATGGCCCTTATATGAGAGTTGAGAGGGGCACAAATGGTCACTGCAGAAAATACAAACACATGTGCTACTTATACCTGAAGACAGAAATCTCAATAGATCTTTTAATATCTGCATCAGGGAATCCTCAACCAGCCAGAGTGGTTCATGTAATATGTTACAAGAGCCTTTACAGAATCATATTTCTCAAACAGCATGTTCCCATTTGCAATTGAAGAAAGGTTAACTTAACTGGGGTTTTCATTTAGACTGTAGATATGTTTTCAGCTATTTCTTTTAAATTATTTTACCAAACCAAAAAAAAGGAGAAACAGGGCAATTCCAATGCAAAATGTATGCATGTGTATGTATTTGACAAAAAATGCAGTTATTTTTGTAAGTAATTTAAAAAGAAATCCTCATTCAAAGTAACATATACAACAATGGGTGCTGTTCTTTCTGCATCTATTTAACTTGGCATGTGCCTCTTTGTGCTCTGGGGATTTAGTTTATGACCCTGCACCTTGTGAGCTTCTTCTTTGCTTTTGTCTAACTTGATGCATCGTTTTGCAATTTTATGACATGTCTAGATGCTGCTAACTCTGAGAGGCTTATTTTATGAGCAAGATATAAATGAGGGTTAGGACTGAATTTTTAGTGAGCTCTGACCCTATAGTCTGGTTACAGAGGCTGGCTGTGTGGCAGTCACAGGGTGGTATACCCCCACCCACCCTAAAATACAGATTGAGGCAACTTGGTGTGATGCTAATCGCGCTCAACCTAATTATCCAATGCTGGGAAGATTCTGTTGGCCGCTATTGTAGAAATAACATGAACAGTGATCGTGAAGAGTTAGACTGGTTCCTTTAATGTTGATAACAGCCGACACGTGCATCGACACAGAGGTCATTCTCAAGGCTGTTCAATGGATGGCATATACACTATTGCATAAACATGAAAAGATAAAAATAAACCACAATTGTATTTAAATTCTAAAGAAAAATTGTTTGTACACAATAAAGTCCATTGTGACATTGGTACCAAGCAAAGATGCACATGTAAAATTGGAAATCAAGGAAATAGTAAAAAAAGGAAAAAGAAAAAAGAAAAACACATACCATTTGGGCCATCGATGGGAAGTTTTGCACGAAATTAAGATAAACAAATATTGTCATGAGCATAGATACTTCCACATGGCACATTTAAAGCATATCCCAATGAAACTCCCAATCTGGGTGGCACATGCTTGCCTTATTTGGGTGAATTATTACATGCTGCTACAATGTTGAATTAGGGGTGAATGGTATGTGGCACCCTGAAACCCGTGAACGATATGGGGGTAAACGTGAACCAGGATGTGGAGTGCATGAATGCAAAGAGATGATTGGTAAAATAAGACCAGCCCCAACGGAAAATACCCCAAAATACGGAGGATGGGATCAGCAGGGTCGGACTGGGACAAGAAATAGGCCCGGCACACACAAGAAAAATTGTCCCACCCCTCGCCTCAAAAAAGTGGCCCACCCCTTGTCTCACGACCCTTGACCTCTGATGGCATCACCGGAAGTGATGTCATTTGACCCAACCCGAAAGTGACATCTCGGGAAGTGATGAAACACAACCTTTCACCCCTTCATAAAACAGGAAGTGGCATCAAATAGCATTGTTCCTAAGTACACTACGAAAAATATGGTTATGATTTCACTAATATGATATACATTTCATACAAGAATGGATCACCATGTGCATCATTAATTTCTGTGTGTATAGATCAATATTGTACAATTACTGTGAATGCAAGTAGACGTCCATGGCCAAATGATATGTTATTGTATAGCACTTACACTTAAGCTCTTTTTTATAGAACAAATATGCATACAACATCACCCAACCTGTGTTGGTACTCATTTATCGACCTCAGACGGATGAAAGGCTGAGATGGCCTTGCTGGGATTCGAACCTCCAACCTGCAGATCAGACACACATCGCAGCAGCGAGCGCTCAACCCACTGAGCTTTCATATCGGCTATGGTAAAATGAGCAATAATTCTGTAGTGGATACCCTTAAACTGGTAACAGAGATTTAACAGCAGACCAGTTAAGTTAATCTGCAGGTCGGGGGCAAGCATGTCAAGCCTGCGTGCATCTACTTTCAGTCTTCAGAGGTTGGCAAAATAGGGAAAGCAGCGCAATCACAACCAAATACCCAAGAATCCCCAGGTAGAACTGAACATATAACATCTCAGCAGCAGTTACTCAACCTTCTGTGCTACCTTTTTAGCTTCCTAGTTTACATTTGTCATCGATCTGAACACTCAAAGAACTCCTTGTGGATCCCTGAAACTGCCCAAAATCACTGCATTACATGCAGTTCATTCATGTATATGACTTTAAAGCCAGTGGTATTTTCTCTCCAACAACATTGACACTGCACATCGATTACTTGGTATGTACGGCCAAAATTGGAAATTGTTTAATATGTTATTACCAATGTGAGGTTGCCCATGTAGTTAGTGCCTATTGTGCACATTTTAGATCCTGTGAGCATGCTTAAGCACAGTAAGATCTCCCCCCCTTTAAAAAAAAACGGGAGGGACATGGAATTGGTAAACTAAAATGACCTGACAGGGAGAACCACTTGCTCCCATCACTCCCTTTTTTTTAAGAGCTTACCCTGTGGCCAGAAATATGTATTGCATTTGTAGGGGAGTGCTGAATTTTGAAATTATTTTCTGAAATAAACTGTCTCTCAGGATGGCACGTTCCTCTGTGGTGAATGTCTAGTAATGATTCAGGCATTCTAATCTTTACATTTACTCCCGCTCTGGGCCTCTGCATTGCAATGAAATATAATTAACACCCACTTCAAGCTATGCTGTGACCTCGCCTAACACGGGCAGTGGTGAAATTCGCCAGCTGTAAATGTCAGTCCTTTGATGTATTCTACACAAAACGTTGCCTTAGCTGGCTGCACGAGTGCATGGAAGGAAAAAACAGAAGTACCATACCAGGGAAAGGGTACTCAACGACAGACTAGTCACACTGTTAGGTTTAGTGTCAAACTCCAGAAGAATCGTTTAGAGCAGCCCCCTGTTGTACTCCTCACTGGGACCACCATATGGGGCCAACATGCACCTCTGCGCCTGCGAGCCCCGAGGGGGCCATCTCGTACAAAGACACACAGGAGACAGCTTAGGAAACAACCTCCTTTATTGCCCTCTACACGGATCTGTTTCCGGGCTCTAGTAGCCCCTCCTCTTCCTCCCTGTCCCTTGTGTCAGGTCCTTCCTCTTTGACTTAAGGTGGTCCAGTATTTAAGGTGGCACGCTCGCTTTCACCCTGCAACACCTCCCCCTGCTTAACATCTTTGTGGGGTCGGCGACTTGTGTTGCGTTCTGGTGGTCGCTGCTGTGTGCGCTTTAGTCTTGTTAGCCGCTGCTCTTATGTCCTCCTCCCTGAGTCTCTCCGTTCTCGCAGATAGCTCCTTTTCTACTGTTGTCCTGCAGTGCTCCTTGCTGATGTGATTGCTGTGCAGTAGTCGCGTATTTGGGCTATCCTTTGTGGTATTCAGCAGTCGGTCTTGTTCTTTCCGGTGGCTCCCTTTTCTGGGTTCCTTTTGTTGCAGGTGTCCTACTCCTTCCTGTTCTGTCCTCTGGCCCTTACACCTGGGCTTCCTTTCCTGTGTGTCTCCTTTTCTTGCTGCCCTCTTTTCTGGGCTCTCTTTTCTGCTGCCCTCCTTTCTGGGCTTCTTTTTCTGCTGCCCTCCTTTTGGGCTCCGTTTTCTGCTGCCCTCTTTTCGGGCTCCCTTTTCTGCTGCCCTCCTTCTGGGCTTCTTTTTCTGCTGCCCTCCTTTTTGGGCTCCGTTTTCTGCTGCCCTCTTTTCTGGGCTCCGTTTTCTGCTGCCCTCCTTTGGGGGCTCCCTTTTCTGCTGCCCTCCTTTCTGGGCTCCATTTTCTGCTGTTTCTGCTGCCCTCCTTTTGGGCTCCCTTTTCTGCTGCCCTCCTTTCTGGGCTCCATTTTCTGCTGCCCTCCTTTCTGGGCTCCATTTTCTGCTGTGGGTCTCTTGGGCCTTCCTGCTACTTGTGCAGTGGGCTGCCATCTATGTGGGCGAATTGCCTTCCTCTCATTTCTTGCTGTTGGGCAGAGTGTCCCCTTTCCACTGTGGGTGGACTTCCCCCTCTTCCCTCCGCTTTTCCTTGCCCCCCTCCTTTTGGGTAATTTTCTCTTGAAGCTGTCTCATTTGCTGTTGCCTCAGGGTCATCAAGATCTTCCTCCATCACCTGCTCTTTGCGGTACTGCTATCCTGTCGTTCTCCGGTCCCGCTGTCAATCCGCTCTCATCCTTGTTCTCCGGCGCCATGCTCCTGGTTCGTAACCGGCCATTTTACGTCCTGGTCCTCATGCCGTCCGTGGTCTGTTACATGCTGTATGTGCCATAAATCTCCAGTGGCAGTCGTCCCTGTGTTAGTTCCTCTGCGACAACGCTGTACTACAATGTTTGTGCTTGACCCTCTATGTTGTGTTTCACTGGGCTAGCTGCTGGCCAGCTGAGAGCAGCAGGTCTCAAGCGGTATCCCTCCACAGGGTTTTAGTTCTGCATGAGATCTCTTGATGCTCCTTGGGTCTTCAGTGGGTGGTGTGTGGCGTTGCCAGACCGCCTTTTCCCATTGCCAGCTCCCAAGTCGTTCCCGCGTTGCTGGTGGCACTCAGATGAGCAGTCTCTGGTAGTCTCTGTTGTGAGCATGTTCTTGTCACCATTGCAGGTGGTTTGTATGGGCTGCTACGTGTGTCTGTGGTTCACTGGGCTGTGGCTTATGGCGTGGTTTTGCTCTTTTGGGGCTGTTGGCAGTCTACAAATGCGTGCCCTTGGTCCTCAGCAGTGGTGTGAGCGACGTGATGGCTTCCCACCTTGTGGTTATCCTCGTGGTGTTGCTCATTCGTGTTATTGTCCTTCTGTGGGCTTGGCAACTTGCAGTACCGGTGGTCTGCGTGGTGTGGGGTGGACACTGTAGTGGTGGTCGGTGATTGGCCCTTATAGCTTTCTTCTGGTTAACCCTCTGTGAGCCTGAGGATTGATGGCGCCGGTGTCCTCCGGAGTCTTGTCGTAACGCACTTGTCATGTGTGTCTTTTATCACTTGGACTCGTGCTCTGCGGTTTCGTGCTGCTTTTATGATGTGGACCCCCTGGGTTGGCACGATGTCATGTCCCGGTATGTTAGTTTCGTATGTTACCTTTTGATATTTAGAAACATTCCTTTCTTCGCAGGAGCGTTTTGGCTCTTTTGCGGGCAGTTCGCTGCCGTCATGGCTGGCGGGATGATGGTGTCCCAGTTAGTGTGCCCTGTGTTTTTTTTTTTTCCACGCTCGCAGGGGCGATTTGGCGCGCTTGTGGTGCTTTTTGCTGGCGCTGCTCTTCGTTTGGCAGGCGGCGATGGGTGAGGGGCGCGGGCCTCTTTGCGACGCTTGCGCAGGCCTTTGTTCTACATGCCCCGATGGGGGAGGGGTGTGGACTCCTTACCGGTGTCTGGTGCCTCCCATTCTGGGCCGCTACGGTCTTCGTTTTGCGTTGGGGCTCCTCTGTGCTTCTTCCGCCTGCTGGGCTCCCTTACTCTCCCGATGGACTCTCTTAGATGTAGCAGTGCATGCTACACCTCCACTGCTGGACACACCGGGACTACAGCCTTCCTTGGCTCTGCAGGGTCCGATTACCCTCTTCTACCACAGGCAGCGATGCCTGCTCCTTGTGGCCACTTCTGCTGGGCACACGATCCTCTTCTTGGCACCGTCCTGTGCCGCTCCTCTCCTTGCGCCGGTCCTGCGTGCTCTGACTGGTGGCACACGGGCCTCTTCTGCCTCTTGCGCCGTTTTAGCTTGCACGGTGCAGTGCCTCCTTCAGTGTTGTCACCTAAAAGAGTGGTGTCCACTGATGTGCTGTCTCACTCAGGTGGTGTTGCCTCACTTGTAGTGCGGGCTTCTCTGGTACTGTGATGTGTCTCAGCCATATAGTGTTACTCCTCATGCCATTCGGGTGTCTCTCCCTCTGTCTCGTAACGCTGGTCGCTGGATCACATGTGTGCAGTGGACCCTCCTGCAATCCTGTGGCCTCTCTCTTGTGGGTCAATCTCGCCCACTGTGTTGGGTCTCACGCTGCGCTCTGCCAAGCTTGGCTGACTCTGCCCTGCCAATGCTGGCATCTCCCTGACTCAGCGCTGCATCTCATGTAGTTACGGTTCTCATGCAAGGGCCAGTGATGTCACACGTGCAGTGCCGGGTCCCTTGAAGACACGTGTATCTATTTGCCTGCTTGGCCCGTACTCTTGATGGCGGGCGCACTGGCCAGTGCGTCGTGTGTTTCTCCTCAGCTGGGCACTCTGTGTCCTTCCCTCTGCTCCTATCCTCACATCATCTGGCGGTCTTCACGCGTTGCGCATTGGGGCTTCAGTGGGTGCTCACCACGACGGTTGTTCCCCCCTTGGTGCCGTGCTGCTGGGCTCTTGTCCCCTTCGGTACCAGTGTCTCTGCGCCGCTTCTGCTCTGCGGCCTGCTGCTGCGGGAAGCGCACCTCACCTCCTCTGCAGTCTGCGATGTTGGGCTCACTGCTTTATCCTGTCCCCTGGGCTCCTCTTGACTCGACTCTTCGCTGGGACGTCACCTGCACCTCACGTACTCTGTGGCCTGCATAGCCGGGCACTCTTTGTGGGCCGCTCCTCGGTTGCGGTACGGGCTGCTGGGCTCCTCACACCCACCTCTCCTCCTGCGGGGGCGCCTCTTACGCGGCAGAGTAATCCTCCTCTCCCGTGTTGCTATCCTGTCCGCTCGGCTCTGCTGGACGCTCCTCGCCTGTCACACTGCTGGGCTCTGCGCACCCGTCTTGTTGGGCTCACTGTGCCCCCTCCGTCATCGACTGTGCATCATACAATCAGTTTAGTTCCATCAGCCGTATAGCGTAGGGTTCGAATCACTTCGTCGCCAGTTGTTGTACTCCTCACTGGGACCACCATATGGGGCCAACATGCAACTCTGCGCCTGCGAGCCCCGAGGGGGCCATCTCGTACAAAGACACACAGGAGACAGCTTAGGAAACAACCTCCTTTATTGCCCTCTACACAGATCTGTTCCCGGGCTCTAGTAGCCCCTCCTCTTCCTCCCTGTCCCTCGTGTCAGGTCCTTCCTCTTTGACTTAAGGTGGTCCAGTATTTTAGGTGGCACGCTCGCTTTCACCCTGCAACACCCCCTCCCATCCCACGCTCTCCATACCTGCTGTGTGCAAGTCCAGTACCAGTCCCACCAGTCCAGTTTGTTTGGTGTGCCGGGGGTAAGAACTCCTCTGGGTCTGCTGCTGTTACCGGACTGAACATGCAGTCAGGATGCACGCTAGAATTACTGGGCACTGGCTGCTAGGCAGTCGTGTCCGACAGCCCACAGTACTCTGGGACAATGAGACCCTGCACTAGCCTTTTCCCAGCCGGAGCAGGGCAGCTCAAGCTATACCCCGGGCGCTAGCACATGCTGCTGGAGCTTTTTGCAAAGTGTGCTGAGCTGCAAGAGCAAGGAAAGGCTCGTGCTGGAGCTGAGTAAAATAGTTACATGGGTCTGCTTGGGGGAGGGGAATTATGCAAAGCAACGAGCCTTGCTGTCTGTGTTGTGGCCGCCGATCACCTAATGTGAATGGAGTCAAACGAAAAAACAAAAAGGTCATGTTCAAATTTGAGCATCTTATCATGAAAACAAAACGTATAGCTCGCCTTGCAAAGGCCCTCTACAGCACCTGTGTGATTCCTATTCATGACAGCCCGGGGGGCCTCGCAAGCTGCAAATTGGAAAACGAGGGATCACAGGGGCTGGAGAGGACTGCAAGGCAAGCCCCGTGTTTTGTTTCAGGGAAGGTCTTGTTCAACGTGAGCATTTTTTTCTTCAGCACTCTACACAGCATGTCGTTAGGAGGCCGCCCTAGGCACTTTGGAGGCTGCCATTGGAAGCGCTGTTTAAGTAAAATCGGTGCTGTGTGCATCTTGGAATCATACAAAATATTTCGGGGGGACACCCAGATGGAATGTAACAGAGACAAAGGCAGAAAAAAAACACGCTTTCACATTTTTTGTTTTCAATTTTTTCACACCAGCACAGGCGTGGGCAGAAACCGGCCCCCAGGGACTTCACATCATTTCGGGCCGGCCACGGGCTGATTGGCCGATGGGGCCAGTCCGACCCTGACGGGATGGGTAGTCCTTACCTACTGCTGGTTAGGAAGCCTGTGGGGGATGTATAATAAAAGACAGTAAGATATATGCAATAATACCACACAGATTCGGTTTGGAGCCCCTAGAAGTGTAAGACTTACCCAAATTAGTAGAGTAAGTCGGACAAGTAAAATCCCTGTTGGGTCTCCTAACACTGTCCGTATCCCTGACAGATTACACACATTTTCTGATTTATATTTTCAGATTTACGAGAAAATTGAAATTACCCATGTGACTCGTACACTACCAGACCTGCTTAGGTCACTATCCTTAGCGGACATAGAAAATACTCACCTACTTATGTCGCTTGAATCTGATGTAGAATTAAATGCCTGTAATTTGAAAATACAGGAACTCAAACTCAAGTCCAAGTTCACGCCGAATTTGCCAAATGAGAGCTTCATAGACACTTTTCATCAAGCTGCCATCAACGACATCCACACACATTTGGACAACAAGAGTTGGAAGCATCAGCCTATCACACATAACCTTAGTTCAAGTGAGAGACTATGGGTGTAATTCATAGAATTCAGCGCACAAGTGGTGCACGCGGCTGGCGCACAGTGTGCGCGTGCGACAGTCTGCGCCAGCCGCGTGCGCCAAAACCCATTTCGGCGCACAGCGTATTCATGGATTTTGACATACCTAAGGAGCCGTGGCGCAGAGTGGCGCAGCGACCCTGCAGCAGCGCCAGTTACGCCCCCAACCCCGCCTCGTGCGCCATGAACAGCGCACAAATCCAGTACATGGCGCACAGGCCAGTGGACCAGCATACAGCCCCCCCGACCACGAAAACGTGTGTAAAACTCCCAGCGCACTCCTCGGAATACACATACCCCGGTCGCGCTAGGCCAATCGCGTGTAAAACTCCCCGCGCACCCCTCGGAATACACGTACCCCGCTCGCGCTAGGCCAATCACGTGTAAAACTCCCCACGCACCCCTCGGAATACATGTACCCCGCTCATTCGCCGGAAGTTTCACACGCGATAGGCCTAGCGCGAGCGGGGTATGTGTATTACTGGGCTTCGCAGGGAGTTTCACACGCGGTAGGTCCTGTGCGAGCGGGACACGTGTATTTCTGGGGTTCGCTGGGAGTTTCACATGCGATAGGCCTTGGGCGAGCGGGGCACGTGTATTACTGGGGTTCGCGGGGAGTTTCACATGCGATAGGCCTTGGGCGAGCGGGGCACGTGTATTACTGGGGTTCGCAGGAAGTTTCACATGCGATAGGCCTTGGGCAAGCGGGGCACGTGTATTACTGGGGTTCACGGGGAGTTTCACACGCGATAGGCCTTGGGCGAGCGGGGCACGTGTATTACTGAGGTTCGTGGGGAGTTTCACACGCGGTAGGCCCTGTGCGAGCGGGGCACGTGTATTTCTGGGGTGTCCAAACGAATTGGCAGTGTGTGTCCTCCCAGGTGTGCCCTCACACCCCTCCCCATGGCCTGCAGGCAGACCACAACACAGGGGAACATACTGCACCCCTGGCCATGCCCCACAGGCAGCCCATCCACCCTGGCGAAGCTCCCCAGCCAGCCCACATGTCACCACGCACAAGTGAGCACTGACTCATGTCCCCCCACCCACCTACCCAGCAGTGAAGGGCACCTGCCAGCAGGCCCCTACTCATGTCCCCCCAAGCAGTGGAGGGCACCTGCCAGCAGGCCCCTACTCATGTCCCCCCTCCCACCCACCCACCCAGCAGTGAAGGGCACCTGCCAGCAGGCCCCTATTCATGTCCCCCCACCCTCCCACCCACCCAGCAGTGAAGGGCACCTGCCAGCAGGCCCTTAACTCATGTCCCCCCTAAGCAGTGAAGGGCACCTGCCAGCAGGCCCCCACTCATGTCCCCCCACCCAAAGCACACCCACCCATCAGTGAAGGGCACCTGCCAGCAGGCCCCTACTCATGTCCCATAGCAGTGAAGGGCACCTGCCAGCAGGCCGCCACTTATGTACCAAGCAGTGAAGGGCACCTGCCAGCAGGCCCCCACTCATGTCCCCCCACCCACCCAGCAGTGAAGGGCACCTGCCAGCAGGCCCCTACTCATGTCCCCCCACCCACCCACCCACCCATCAGTGAAGGGCACCAGTCAGCAGGCCCCCACTCATGTCCCCCCCAACACGTCAACATGACCCACAATCATGGCCCTCATGGCCACCCAAATCCCACTGCACGCCACCCCTGCCCAAATAACCAACCAAGCATAACATACACCCCACATTGAAATGGCCATTACATGAAACAGCACAAATGGCATGTATGTACATCAACACATGTCCGTCACACACACACAATGGGTGCCAGTGAATGTGAAAACCCACATCGTGACATGCATGAAACCAATGAGAGAATACCACACATTGAAGTACAGGAAAAATTGTATTGAACAAAAAATGTGGAGAAACAAATTTAAACACCAAACAATGGACATAAGGAAAACAATGCAGAATATCACATAATGATAAAAAAAGGAAATCAGAATCCAAAATATATGAAATCAAAAATGTCTCCAAAGTCTCCCTCAACAAAGCAAATTCAAACAGAAATGAAAAAGTAAAATCCATTGCTCCATGGAAAAATCAAAAAAGAAAATGTCGACAAATCCACACTCCAACTATTTACAAGGATGAAATCCTGGGTCCATGAGCCCAACTGTCCAAATGAAACCTACAAAAATACACTAACCAATGAAGAACTATATACAGAAATGTGGGGTATTGTCCAAGCGCCCCAAAAAAAAATGAAAACAAAAATGAAACCTAACACTAACTAACTAACTAACTAACTATTAACAATGGCAGCGGGCTAGTCCGACGGCTCACTTTTTGATGTCCCGGGTCAGGGCATCATTGAACTTCCACTCAATGCTGGAGGCGGTCCTCTTCCATGGCCCAGAGGGTTCTGCAGGGACGAAGACATGTTGACCTCCAACTCCCTGCGAATTGCCTCAAGGCACTCGGCCCGCCTCAGTGCCCTCCGCATGGAGTTCTCCGCCCTGACCATTGTGAGCCATGCCTCTTCCGCCCGCTGCCGCTCCGCATCTATGGCATAGCCCAACCGCTGCCACATGGAAGACACTTGTAATCCTGGGTTCTCCTGCACTCTGGCCAATGCCTGCCCCTCCGATGTTAAAGGCCCTGAGCCATCATTGTTCCCACCATGTTGCTGCTGCTGCTGTGCCTGTGCCTGCGCCCTGGCTCTTGCTGCCTGCACGTCCTCCTCAGGCTGGGGTGCAATTGTCGTGGTGGCCACCCCTGCTGGACGTCCGACTCCCGACTGTGGCAGGGATGTGTCCTCCACCAGCCTGGCCGCTGGGTCAGAGGCAGCTCCACACGGTACCCAGGTGATACATGGGTGGGAAGATGGCATGCAGTACGACTGGCGCGTAGGGGGTTCAGGTGAGGAGGGGGTCACAAGAAGGTCCAGTACACGGAGGAATCCAGCACTGGTGACCCATCCCAGTAGGTCAATGCAGTCAAAGAGGCATCCGAGATGACGTGCAGTGTCTTCACGAAAACACTGCAGGTCACCTCGCATCCCCCGTTGACGCAACGCTATCCCAGCCAGGACAGGCTCAACCCGGTCCCGGGTGCCACGTCCACAGGGAGAGGAAGGCCAGTTGTTGTGCGCCCATCCCCTCCCTGAAAACGGGTCTAGACGTAGGCATCCCTGCTGGTGCCGGATGATGCAGTCACAGGATCAGGGACAGGATTACACATAGGCACCTCTGCGGCGGCCTGTGCTGCCTCCTGTCCCTGCCTCTGCACTGCACCACTAGCACCAGTGGAATCCCCACCTCCAGACCCCGTGTAGGTCCCTTCCAGGGCCTCCTCCTCCTCCAAACCCCCCACCAACATGGATGACTCCATGCCATCTTCCTCTGTCGGACACTGTAGGGTCTCAGCTGCCCCTTCTGCTGCCGAGGAGTCCATCTCCAACCTCCGCCTCTTGGACCTACCCTCGGCAGCTGCGGCCTGAGACGCGGCACCAGACTCCTCACTCCCCGAAGAGATGACAATCTGGGAGGGGAGCCGGGCCTTGCGTCTCCGGCTGGTGGTGTGATCCCTGCCGCTTTGCTCCACAGCACCCTCTCCGCCCTCTTCATCAGTTGACGCTGCAGACAGGGAGAGATAGAACACAGACATCAGGGCACTGTACAATGGACTGATACACACATGACAGCTGTACATGAGTAGCATTGTCAAACTTCAGACATGGCATCACACTCCCTAACACACATGTCATTTCTACTTACACACATGAGCAATTCCACAGCAATATTGCACCAGGCAGCACCATCCATACACATACAACAGCATCAGCATCCGAAGGTGAGCCTGACGTCACATGAAACACAGGGAGTGCACAACACATGCACACACACCAACACACTTACATGCATGTGTACATGTCCACCAACTGTCACAGTGATGAGATCGCCATCCATGTCACATCTGGCATTCAGCCTTCTACATGTCAGTGCCACATGCATCCATGTTGCATCACAGTTGCACACTTGTCAAATACACACACATGCACACAATGCAGATACATGCAGCTGGAACCACCATCCATGTGTGACACCACAACCATGCCAACGTACATACACAGCAATGCAAACTTGTGTGCTCCCACACCTGCATTTGGCCTGCATGCTGACCAACACATACACCATCCATGTGTCTCACACATGAGAGGACTCCCATGTGTCAGCCCCATGCCCCTGTACATACACATTCATACATGGCCCTCCAAAAACACATGTATAACCTGCACACTACTGGCACACCACAACACGCACAGCGTCCAATCAGTATGCATGTACACTTACCGCTCGACTCCAGATGGGTCTGCCTCTCAAGGACCTGGACGTGGAGCGCTGGGCGTATGCGTTCCAGGACCCTCATTTGGTGGTCTGACAGCTGGCCCCGGCACCCCTTGGCATCCGCTACCTTCAAGAGCGCTTTCGGACATGTTTGATGTCGCGGACTGCCACCCCCTCCTCGTTGATGGCAGTCACGATGTTCATCCAGATCCTGGTCCGTCCTTCATTGTCGGCGCGCAAACTTCCAAAGAGGGCATCATACTGCCCCAGGACTTGCTCCACCAGGACACCAACTTCCCTGGCACTGAAGCTGGTGGCCCTCTGCCTCTCTGGCTGGGGGTTGCCAGTGGTGCCAGATGGTGTTGTGCCCGACATGGCAACCCCAGAGGCAGATGTGGGTGGGCAACTGGGTCCTGGGGCTCGGCTGTGGAGCGATGGTATCCCAGTCGGGAGTCTTCAGTTCCAGCAGGGGTGGTTACAGCAACTGCACCCCTGGCTGAAGTGCAGGAAGCAAATAGCAGGGCACGTGGGCAGCAGGCAGGCAGCAGCAGATGGCAGGTGGGAGCGTGCTCGGGGCTCTTGGGGGCAGTAATTCGGCCTTCTGGGCAGGAGCGTGGTCTTCCGTGTGTTGTCGCATGGCCAGCTTGATACGGAGTGATTTGGCACGTGAAAAAATTGCACGTCAGCGTGTAATTCGAGCAAAGGCCCTTAGCGCGTAAGCGCGTCTGTGACATTACGCGCACGGGTGTTTCCCTCGTGACGGGTGCATAGTGAATCAGCACGTGAAGAAACAGCACGTATGCGAATTCATTGGACCAAAGGCCCTTTAGCGCGTAAGCGGATCTGTGCCGTGACGCGCAAGGGCGTTTCCCTCAACATGGGTGCATGTTCATTGTACATGTGCAAAAACTGCACGTCCGAGTGTCAGCTCGTGTAATTGGAGGAAAGGGCCTTAGCGCGTACATGCATAAGTGACGTTGTACATGTGGGATGGTTGAAAAGGTACGTGTAGGACGCCATTTTCTTGTACGTGCTTTTCGTGGAGAGCGAGTGGGTGAATTTTGTACTTCTAGTCGGTTCACACGCGATTACTTCACAATGGTTCAAGTTCGTACTCCCTGTTACCTCTGACAGCGTTCAATTCTTATTTTGGCCTGTTTCCTCAAATATCGTTCACTTCTTCTTTTGTCCTGTTTCCTCAGACGGCATACAATTTTTCTTTTGGCGGGGTGTTGCCAACGTGCACACGCACGTCTTTTTCACTGAATTTTTCCAGGCATACGGTGAGTCGCGCACGTATTTACCAACTGTGCTTGCCCTGTGTGCCGCGTACCCCTTCAGAGGTCAGTGTAGGCTGCGTGTATTACGTGTACGCTTATTTTGTTGTTTCTGGGTGCCACAGCATAGTGCGGGTTCATTTTTCCATGTACGTGGTCTACGAGGGGTTGCGTGCACGTTCATTTTTGTTTAAGGGGTGCCTGTGCATTGTGTGACCCGTCATCTTCCCCCAGGGGTCACAGACAGCCTTGCTAGAGCACTAGGGTACGAATTCCATCTAGTACCCTACCCCTTTCACCCCCAATCGCTGAGGACAATTGTTTACTGCTACTCCCATACGCACAACAACATCAGTGCCATGGTTGGGAGGCGACCAAGCGGTAAGGGAGGCAAAGGTGGCCGACCTCCAAAAGGTGGGCGTGGTGGGCACGGTAAGGGATTTGGCCAGGATTTGCAGGGTGCCCCTAGACCCCCGTTTGTGGAGGACCAATCAGGGACACCCATGCCCCTCCCCCTCCTGGTTGTGGGAAACGTAGCTGACACCATCCCAGCTCAGCCCTTGTTGGTCCAGCCCATTTTGGCACCTGCACCGGCACAGGATGACTCCCAGGCTGACTTCCAGGTCAGCAAGTCTAAGCCACGTGTGGCGGTGCAAGTTGCTGTCACCAGGCCACGTGGATCTGGGGCAGCAATGTCATCTGCTGCCCCAAGTAGGCAGGGTGGGGAGGCTGCAGGGCAACTGCAGCTCTATCCACCTCAGCTCTCAGTCTCCCAGCCAGGATAGTGTCGGTCCAGGTCCATCAAACCGACGTTGGCCCTGCCAACATCACCCGGCAGCCAATGCCTGCACCAAGACCTATGGTCATTGTGCATTCGCACACTCCTAGTACCCAGTCCACCGGCGCTTCTGTCCCTACTGACCAGAGCGGCGTAAGCCACTCAGGATCCGCACCACCTTTGAAAAAGAAGAAGGGTGCTCTGGCACTACAGGCTGAGACCCCAGACACGGCTACACACTCCAGCACGTCAATAAAGCCTAGCTTTACTGACGCCGAACTTGATGCACTTGTGGCCTATGTGTCGGCACATAGCCGCGAAATGGTGGTGACTGCAGGGTGCAAGACCACACCTGCTCAACGTAAGGCACACTGACAGACCATCACGGACATCATTAGTGCCCTTGGATTTGTGAGGCGCACAGCTGATGATTGCTTGAAGCGGTGGAATGACCTGAAACGCACAGCAAAGAACAAGCTGGCCTCAAATCATGCCTCTACTCTGGTGACTGGCGGTGGGTCTCCACCAGAGGACAACCAACTCACTGAACATGAGTCTGTTGCTGGAACCTTCGTCACAGAGGAACAGATCCAAGGCGTGGGAGACCTACCAGATTACGACGCATTGTCCGATGAGTGCCCATGCATGTGTGTGTAATCCATGTGTATGTTGTTTGGGTGAAGGGTTCTGATTGAGTGCCAGGTGAGGGTGTGTACTCCTGAGTGGTATGGGTCACCCATGTGCTTCCTCCAAAACATTCACCGGCCTTGAATTTGGGTATGACAGTATCCCTTCTGCCCACAGTAGCCAATTAGCGCAACATTACTGCAGTTGCCGTTGAACTGTCATCTTGCAACAACATTGTTCAGATTTTTTCAGGGTTCATTCAGGCTGATTGTTTCAATTCTCCCATTTTTGCAACACATTTATCAGCCCTAATGCCACATATGTGACATGCTTCTGTCATTGATTACACCCCACATTGGCCCACATTTGTTACCTTGTTATGTGAATGATTAGACCATTCAGGCTGATTGAGTACTGGCCTGCTCACATTACTTTCTGGGGCGTGTTTGAATGTGGTACATGATAGTTGTTTCCTGTCATGTTGAAGTGACCAACCATTGATGTGTACATCTGCCTGCCATCACTGTATTATTGTACATTGGATGTGTTGCAGTTTGTGGCACATGTGTATTTTGTCACACTATCTAGCATTTTTCATCTCATCATGTCCATCTCACATGCATGGGTGACAGTACTCATTCACTGACATATGGATGTACTTGTCAAATGTACCATGGCTATGCTACATGCCATCTGTGTGCTGGCATGTGTCATGTATGTGTATTGGACATGCCACTCACAGGCTAATATGTGATGCCAGTGCTACCCAGCATGCAGCAAATGTGTTGCTTTTCCATCTTGGTGTCCTGAGTGTCTGCTTTTTGCCTTCCCTACCAACTCATTGACAGTGCATGCATGCCAGGGTTATAGTCATGTGGGGCATGTGTAAATCATGTACTGGATCTCTGGCTTGTCAGGCCTATGTGTGTGCTATGGTGCTCATGCCTGTTTCCATTTGTTGTCTTTCATGTTTTTGCAGGTGATGACGCACTTGATGCTGTTGAGGTTGAGGAGATGGTGCAGACCCAGGAGGAATCTCAGGCACGACCGGGCACCAGTGGGGGACGTGGTGTGGTGGACCTCTATTCAGGTGCTGAATCGGATGATGAGACTTATGTGCAGTCGCAGGTGAGTGTTTCTGGCAGGGATTCTGTTCTGTCCAACCCACCTGCACCAGGGGTAGAACCCTCTGTGGGGATGTCAGTGTTGGTAAGTCCACCTTTGGCAGTTACGGATGCAGGGTCACACTCCACAACATCTGATCCTGTTCCTGGGCCAGCAGATCAGAGGTGGGAATGCAGTCCTGCAGCCTCAGGCAGTGTCAGCACAGCAACGTGCAGATCACCATTGCCCCGAACAGGTGTGGTGCCCGCCAACGTGTTGGCTGTACGCCACCAGGCAATACTGTATGGGAAAACTCCATTTACAGTATAGCAGCCCAACAGGGAGCATCGGTTGAAATGATGGCTCAGGCAATGGAGAGGGTGGCCACTTCCATTATCCCCCCTGTAAGGCAGATGGAGCAACAACAGCAAGCAACAGACTCCATTTGCCAATCACACAGGGAAGACATGTTGGCGTCCAACAGGGACCGACGGGCGGCACTGGAGACTCTACGCAAAGCCATATCTATAGAGTCACAGGGCCACAGGGAAACCCTGAGGGTAGAATTCCATAACCTCAGAGAGACTCTGGGTGAACTTGAGGCTTCCCGAAATTTAAGGACAGAACAGCAGCTGGAGCTGTTCACACATTCGCTCTCAGCTGAGCTGCAGGCAACTCGGGAGGAGATCCGGCCATCACGGGAGGCCATGCGTGCAGAAATGCAGCCAACCCGTCAGGTGCTGCATGGGGATCTCCGTACTATCATCCTCCAGAACGAGACCTTCCACACCCGCATGCTTGCTGCCATGGAGGACCATACCAGGGCTTTGCGTGGGCTGCCTCCCATAGCACCACCACCTCCTGATGCAGCAGCAGAGGGTGATGAGAGCGACAGCAGCACTACTCCCACACTAGCGTAGCCGTGCAGGCCATGAGCCCATGGAGGTATTTTTATTTCCGCAACATCCACACAGGTGGCTGTTGGTGTGCACCCTGTCCTCGAACATCCTGGGTGCCCCCCCCCCTGGCCCTCACATGGCCATTTTTTTTAAAGCATTTTTTTTTTACAGTGTGTTGCCTTGTGTGGCTCCCGTGGGCATCCATGTGTATTCCGGCTGGGCACATGCAGGCTTGTCCTGTGTTTGGGTTAGATGCTTGGGTTCCTGACACACATACCCCTCCTGCTTCCCATTTCTATGGGCTTGCAAAGGGTGTGACCAAGTGACAGTGACTTACACAGTGACATTGGTCTCCCATGAGCTGTGTGGGCAGTCTGTAGTCATAACTGTGTGGACATCCCTAGTGGGGTTTGTTTTTGTATTGAACCCTGCATGGTGTATTGATATGTGCTTGTGCATCCATGTCTTTCTCCTTATTCGCAGGTACCTTCTTCATGTCTTCACAAGGCCGTCTCCTTTGCAGATGCAGTTCATGTTGTATGCAGTACACTGACACATTTTCCTGACAGCAACACTCTGCAATTGGTAGGGGTGGATGTGCTGGATTATTCAGGTTGTAAGACTTACACTACTTTGAGTTTGTACTGTCATATTCTCGCAATGTTTCATGCTGTGTTGCTGTATTGTGTTGCTGGGAAGTATTTGGTCATGTGTGCTGTTTGTTATTGATTACTGGGAGCATATTGTCTGTGGCCTCTTTCCATTTGGGACAGTGCACTTTGTGACACTTGTGTCATGTGTTGTGCATTCCTTTGTTTGCTTTGACATTGCATGACATGCCATGGTGTGTTGGGTGGCAGACAAGGGGAGGGGTTGGGTGACATGGCACTATTTTCATGTTGTATTTTGCAAGGGGGTAGTCAATCATGCAGCATAAATGTGTGTCTTTTTGTGACACAGCATTGGTTGTCTTTCCGTAGGTAGGGATGCACACAATGTAACACTTCCAGGTGACCAATCTCAGGCTGGTATGGTTGTGACAGTTGACTGTCCCTTATGTCATCATCATTGATTGTCAGCTGGTATGTGCCAGGGCTGTGTGCACTCCACAGGGGTGTGATTTTAGGTGAAGTAATTAGCCACAAGCTGGGTACGGGCTGCCTCACCACGTGCCCTTTCCCCTCCCATGCGCAGCGGCCGTGCATGTGGTTGGGGATGTGGGGGCACCACCATGTCCCCGGCAGGCCCCGGCGGGTTGCAACGTTGTGCAGGACACATGCTGCCACTATAATCCTGCACACTACTGGGGGCGCGTATAGCAGCTGCCCACCAGAGTGGTCAAGGGAGCGAAAGCGTGACTTGAGCTCTCCGAATGTGCGCTCCACTATGCCCCGGGTTGCAATATGGGCTGTGTTGTATCTTACCTCGGGTGGTGTGGTGGGGTTCCGAATTGGCATCATCATGTGGGTGCTCAGAGGGTAGGCACTGTCCCCTGGGGAGGTGGTGATGGGTATCATTAGTGGGGTTGTGACATTATTCAGTATCTGACATGCATGCATGTGCAGCGGCATTTATACTCACCAAGCAGCCATCTATCGCCATGCCGGCCAGCTTCTAAGTCCCGGTTTAGGGTTGACATTCTGTAGATGAAACTGTCATGGGTGGACCCTGGATAGTTGGCATATACTGAGGTGATGATTCCCTTGGCATCACATACTACCTGCACGTTGATGGAATGCAGTGCTTGCGGTTTCTATAGATGTTCTCAGTTGCCCTGGGAGGACGTAGAGCCACATGGGTGCAATCAATGGCACCTAGCACTTTGGGGAAGTGTGCCAACCCCTAAAAATCCTGGACGGCAGCCTGCCTTTCTGCAGGTGTTCTGGGCAGGTATATGTGCTTGCGGACTGATGAGCGTGCAGTCATGATGGCCAACACCTGGTGCAGTCAGCGTGACTGCGTGGCCTGTGACACCCCCCCCCCCTGCTATGGCACTTGTCCGCTGAAATGAACCTGTGGCCAGGAAGTGCAGTACATTGAGCACCTTTTCCAAGGGGCTCAGTGCTTGGGAGCACATGGTGGGTGATGTGAGGTCATCCTCCCACTCACTCATCAGGTCGAGTATTATGTGAGGTGGAAACCTGTACCTCTCATACACCTGGGCATCAGGCATCCCAAAAAGGCTGGTCCTGGGTGTAAAAATTCTGGCCCTGACTATCCTCCTCCTCCTGCCGTGTCCCAGACTACTGCTGCGAGGAACGGTATATTCATCGCAGCGTATGAGCTTGTTTGTTGTTTGCGCGCACTTTTATGCTGCGTGGGTCCGCGTACGCCTGCTTCCTGCTGGCGTACGTGTTTCCGGATTAGCGCGTCTTTTTTGGTGCACACGTTTGCCCTGTTCGATTCCATGAATACGTGTTGTGGGCGCGCGTGTGGGCGTTCCGCGCATTTGCCTCCTGTACTTCCCCGTAACGCCCACATTTTCATGCGTTGTTCCCCATTCCGCGTGTTACGCCCCATGTTACGCCTACTTTTGTTGTGTGCACCGTGCTATGTGCGCGTAGCGCACACCGTTTGATGACGTGTGCACCCGGGTGTGCCACGCAGAATTTTAGCGCACATCCCAGAATTTACACGCGCACGGACTTCCATGAATTGATGTGCGCAGATTTTGCACGCTTGCACTGCGATTTTCGCAGTTGCGCTGCGATTCGCACGCTTTCGCATGCTTGCGCAGAAATTTTCAGCGCACATTTATTCCATGAATCGGCCTGTATGTTGGAATATTTTGGCTCCAGATAATGATGGATCAACCATGACACATGAAGAAAAAGGGACTATACCTTTAATAGCGAACTTGTATGTAAGAAAAATGAGTGGATCAGAGAAGGAGCGAGAGAGCCATACTCTGGGGAAGCCCTCTGACATAGCTATGCCTTGCAGGGATGGAGCAAAGTGGAACTGCAGAGCCCGCAGCGATCTAAGAAGCAGAGAAAGCCAGAGCAAGATGCTCTAGAACCAGAAACCGGAACAGCGGAAAAGATGTGATCAAGGCAAAACTTTGATGATCATCCAACGTGGTGGCGTGACCACAGAACCACTGTGGTGGGTCTGGGAGCCGTCTAATGATGCTGATACCAGGTGAACGGGGAGACCTAAAACCTCCCATCAGAAAGCATTTGCCAAGCGTCGTAACCTGCAGAAACACCGAGAGGGGGGCGGTTGCAAATAATTATAATAATTTAGCATTTATATAGCGCTACGAACACTCAGGTATCTGAGTGCTGCTTATTATTACCCACGGTGTGTGGTGCTCATTTATCGACCTCGGAAGGATGAAAGGCTGCGTTTGGCCCTGCCGGGATTTGAACCTGCGTCAGCAGGCTCTGCACAGATGTCAAATCGAGCGCTCTACTCACTGTGCTATTGGACCGTGCTATCAAATCCCAGGGCGGGGCAACAAGGAACCAAAGAAGCAGACGCATGAGAGTCTTAAATCCTGAAAGGCCACAAACGACGGACAGAGGTACCGCGGTGGAATTTAGAAGGGGAGTCAGTCTGGGCAATATAGCTTAAGTGAACAAAGTTCTGAAAAGTACAATATTGTTGTTGGGACAATGAAAAAGCGTACGTTTTTGTATCACGAGAAACCAAGGAAAGTGAGAGGGGATATTAAACATGGGACGTTGACAAAGCCGGAAAGAGTATCCTATAAAGGATGGAAGAAGTTACCAAACTTAACTGTTGATGATTGGGGTAATCCCTTAATGAGAGACTTTGAAACAAACTATGACTCAAGATTACAGATTGTGCCAAAGGCTCACAGAAAGATCCTAGTAAAGAGACCCGGTGCCAGTGCAAGGTTCCCTTCTAAACTAGTACAAGTGTAGCATGGGCAGCCCCTCCACTTTTATTGGGTCAGCAAAGAAAATGTAACTGAAGAAACAACATTTAAGGGAAGAAAAAAACCAAGTTTCCATAAACAGTTATAAGAAACATAGCATGTGAAGTCACTGTTGAGGTTTCCTGTCTACAACTGATTACCAGGGAAAGTCAGCCAAGCCAGACACTTGGGAATGTATTGTGACACATATGCAGTGAAAACATGCTCTAAACTTGATGATTTAGTAAAATGCTCACCAGGCCTGGGAACCGACACCGACCTGGGAGGTCCACTGGCTGCAGAACATTGAAGCAGGAATAATGGTGCAGCCATTTATGCTTCACATACTAAAACAGAACATATTACATCTACTATTAATCTCTGCCAGTGGATAAGCAACTGAAAAAGCCTTATTTGCACAGCACACAAGCAGGTCCAACTTTAATTGTAGAGAATTACACATTTTGGAAACAAGTAGGTTTCTGTGTGAATGAATAGAACGCACACCTTGCCATAGATTGGCCCTGACACCTTTGTGCGTGTGTTGCTGTACAAGCATTTAATAACAATAATAATAACAATAATAATAATAATAATAATACTGCATATTGACACAGAACCCTGTTTGATTTTTGCAATACTTTTCTTATTTGATGCAAAACCTCAATGTAAATATGGTAAGATATTTGTAGGTTGGTTAGTTGGGGTATGAGTACTGACCAATCAGGTTCAATTCTGCCAGAGAGCATAACAAGGGGTGATCTTATACTGTTTTTAATTATTCAGTGATGGATAATCTGTGGTGCACTTTATTCCATGGTTATGAAGATTATTGCATGCTGGTCTTCAGGAAGATCATATCTTCATGTTTGATAAGTTAAGTTTACTAGGTACCTCTTTAGAGAAGGAATGGTTTCAATTATTTTTTTTTTAATGGGGAGGGGGCGTGCTGCCGACAAAGCAGGTTGCAGTGCTATATGTGCTCCAATCCTTCTGGAGGAGGTGTGGTCTGTGCGTATGGTGGTTGGGGATGATTTGAAGAGACTGATGTGACTGATGAGTCTGAATGTGAGCACACTCTTGATTATGACGATATATACATATGACTCTTCCAAGCATGGGAAAGAGGAGCAAATGCAGAACTTAAGATCGAAACATCAAAAAACAAGTAGTGCGGCCAGCAGGTGTGAAATAAACGCTGAGGCGGAGGTAAGTTTCCAAGTGAGCCTTTATTTACGGCCCACAGAGGCGAGGCTCGTCAGTTGGGGAATAGCTCACCACGTTCCTTAGTGGATCGTGGTGGGGGGAAACATTCTCCATTCTAAATGGAGTTGTATGACATGACATAACATCATAACATCTCCTTACCTAAGGGAAAGAGAGGGGCGGAAGGGCGGGGAGAGAAGGCAGGGAAAGATTGGGGTGGAATGGCTGGCTAAGGGTATATGCAACAAGAGTTGACAGCTGCTGGTCAATAGTAGACGTAATCGCTGCTGAAGTTTCGGATGATCCTCCGATTTCTTTTTGACAATTTCCTGGCAGATGTTTCCTCATCATCGGAATGGGGCTAATTGTTTCTTGCGTGCTTGTGATATGATGTCTCCTCAGGGTTGTGTTAATTTCTTGGCCATGCACCTTCATCTAAGTCTTTAGATGTGCTGGGTCTGCATGTGTCGTTGGTTCTTCCCATAAAATCTTTTCTTGACCATGTATCATTGTAACTGTCTTTGGAAGTGCTCGGTCTGCAGGTGTCGTTAGTTATTTTCACTAGATCATCTTGGGACCATCTCTTTCCATCATCCAATGTGACAGATTTTCCATGGCAATGTGCGACTCTTTGTGGAGACCTGAATTTGGATTCGCCCTTGAGTGTTTTCTTCGGTTCTTTGACACAGACCCAACCTCCTTCCTGAAGGAACATCTGTTTTACTCCGTTCCTTGAATCGTAATATGTTTTGTATTTCTTTTGTTTCTCCTTTACAGTTTCTTGGATTTGTTCCATATTCATTCTTGCCTCACCAGTGTCCATGAAGATCCATGCTGGTCTCAGTTGGTTGGTTGCGGCTCTGACCCGCATCATGGTGAAGGGCTCCAAGTTGGTGGTGGAGTGTGGCGTTGTTCTGTATGCATGTAAAGCTTCCTTGAGGGTTTCTCTTCATGGTAGGGCATTGGCTGTGGCTAGTTGGATCACGCTTTTTACCAGTCTATTCATTCTTTCCACTAGTCCGTTGGACATTGGATGGTATAGTGACATAGTGATGTGGTTGATGGATTTGTTTCTGAGGAACTCTTGGAATTCCGATGATGTGAACTGGGATCCGTTGTCTGAGACTATGTCCTTGGGGTCACCTTCTCTGTTAAATATTTCAGTTAAGAAGTCTGTGACCTTTCTTGTGGTTATGTTTGATTCCACCACTCCTCAATCGGTCCATTTGGAGGTGTAATCCACGATCACGATGATGAATATCTTCACTGCCTCCAGGTTTTCCAAGGGGCCCATGATGTCTGTTGCCAATTTTGACCACACATATTTAGGAGGTTCAACGGGTTGGAGTGGGGTTTTCCTTAAAGTTTTAGATTTGTCACTGGAGGCGCAGGCACAGCAGTTTTTGACTACTTCTTCCGCTTCTCTCCACATGTTGGGCCACCAGTAGTTGTTCCTAATTCTGTTTTTTGTCAAACTTCTCCCCAGATGTCCTTTGTGAGCTAGGTCGAGTAGTCTCTTCCTGAGTGCTACGGCTGGGATTACTCTGTCGCCTCTATAGATATGCCTTTCATCCATGGATATCTCGTTTTTAAAAGGTGTGAAGTTCGCTAACCTTTGCCCAATGCCTACCCAGTCGTTCGCCACAGCTCTCCTGATTTCCTGTTGTTCTGTGTCATTGTTGGTGATGTTATGGTTATGGTGCTTCCGTTCTGTTGTTCCTCCAGGACTCCGGCAAGGCTGATCTTACTAGCATCCACTGATACTATTGTCTTGGCTTTATAGTCAAACATGCTTAAAGCTGGAGCCCGATTGATGGCAGATTTGAGGTTTTCAAATTCGTTTTTACATTCTGTGGACCATTCAAATTTGTTTGATTTCTTCATGAGGTTCCTCATATTTTTTGTCTTGTTGGCATAATTGCTCACAAAGTTGGAGTAATACTCCGTCATTCCTAAAAAACTTCTCAGTTGGTCTTTATTGGTAGGTTCAGCCAAACTCAATATAGTGTCCATGAGTTTTTTCTTGGGACGGATGCCCTTGGTGTCAATGGAATGGCCGAGATAGGAGACTTAGCTGCACTTTATGTTACATTTCTCCAATTTAAGGGTGAGCCCACTCCTTTGGATCACCTGTAGGACACCCATGAGTTTGGCATCGTGCTCTTCCTCAGTTTTGGCTGATATGAGGATGTTGTCTTGGAAGCACTGCACTCCATCAAGGCCTCCGAAAAGGTGTGACAAAAGTCTCTGGAACACTGCTGCCGCTGATGCGAGCCCAAAGGGCATTCTGTTGAACATGTACGCTCCCAATGGCGTGACAAAGGATGTGAGGGCTTTTGAGCTGTCGTCCAAGGGAATTTGGTGGTATGCCGAGGAGAGGTCTAAGGTGCTGAAGAAACTTGCTGGCTCCATGGTTGACAGAAGTTCAGATATGTTAGGAAGTGGGTGCCTGTCGACCCATATGTTTTTGTTCAGGTCCCTCAAGTCAACACACATTCTTTCGGAGTTGTCGGGCTTTTTTACCAAGATGATCGGGGCGAGCCACTCAGAACTCTCTATGGGTTGGATGATGTTTTCATTGCATAGGCGTGTGAGCTCGTTTTTCAATGCCACCTTAGTCCCGAAGGGGACTCCACGCACTCGATGGGCCACGGGAATGGCACCTCTCTTTAATACAATCTTGTGCTTGAAGCCCTTGAGGAGTCCAATTTTGCTGCAGAACACTTTGGGGAATTGTTCGGCCAAAGTAGATTTAATGTCGGTACTGCTTTTGAACACACTTAGCACAGGGATATCCTCCACAGGGTGGATTTTCACCAGTAGGGCTGCTTGTTCCTCCCAACCTACCACCGAGGATCCATTCCTGGCTACGAACAATTTGCAGTATGTTTGCCTGTCGTGAAACCTGAGTTTAATCCAAGTGTACCCAATGATGTCAATGGGGGTCTTTCCATAGCCTGTGGCTTTCACCAAGGAGTTCCGCAGATCATGGACTTTACCAGAAAGCACCTTTACAAATGTTTCAATGTCCACCATGGTATAAGGGGACCCTGTGTCCACCATCACCTTCAGGGGTATGTCATTGACATACATGTTGACCCAGGGACCTTTGGACTTCTGCAAAGAGGTGAAAGTGAGGATTTGCACTTGTGGGAATGTTTGATTGATGGACAACATGCTGTCTGACACCTGATCGTAGTCCACTGTCTTCACAGATCCATATCTGGTGAAGGGTCGTCTGGTGGTGTTGCCAGATCTTCCTGACCTCCCTCGGTTGTTTCTGCAGACCTTGGCGAAATGACCCAGCAGGCCACATTTGTAGCACTCAACATTAGTTGCAGGACACACCTTCCCAGCGTCATGGCGTTTATACCACCCACACTTTGACAGTGTGTGGGGTTTTGATTGTCATACGCTGAGACTCTCCCTCTTCTGGAGTTTAACCTTGAGTTTTGCGGTACACTCCTCACAGTTGCCCCCAAGTTTCCGCCAAGGTCCAATTCATCGCTGCTTTCTATGGACTTCACTTCAGCGCCCTCTTTCAGGAGCAGTCTTTCCTTCATGCAGCGGTCCCCAAACTCCATACTCCTCACTATTTCAGTGGCTTGGTCCAGCGAGGGATTCTTTGTCTGCCATAGTTTTTGTTGTATGCGGGGATCAGTCACATTGAGCACAAGCTGGTCTCTCAAATATTCATCCCCAACACTGGTGAAATCACATGTGGACATGAGCACCCTGAGGGAAGCTAGATAAGCATCGACTGATTCGCCCTTTGTTTGTTTTCTAGAAAAGAACTTGTACCTCTCTAGCACCACATTTGTCTTACTGCCGGAGTGCTTGGTGAGCTTGGCCAGGCAGTGTCAAACTTTCGGTTGCCGTCACCCCCCCACATCATCTGGCTCCGGTAGTGCCCTGAATAACCTCAGGCCCTCTGTCCCTATGCAATTCAGGAGGGTCGCTTCCCTAAGATCGTTGTTGAACTTATTTCCTCCAATGGCCCTGAGGTAGATCTGGAAGCCGTCTAGCCATTGCTCCCAAGGGCACGTCGGGGTTCCAGGGCAAGGAAGAAACTTGTCAGGGTGCGGCACGTTCTGCATGGTTGGCCGGTGTGTGTGAGCAGAGCGGAGAAATGGATGGGGTGGTGTAGGGCACTGAGGGTCGTGTTACGCTGCCAATGAAATGGTAGATTCCCGGGACAATAATGCAGTCTGTAATACTGAATGCACAACTTGGCAGTTCCCTTTCCTTCACCAGTGTTCGCAGTCACAGTGTGCTTTAGTAGTCTGGACCACTTCACAGTCTGAAATACTGCATGCACTGTTGTCCGGTGTATTCACAGTCACAGTGTATCACAGCACACAGCACTCCTCCGTGGATGCAATGTCACTGCAATGTCTCTCCCCCATACAGGATGAGTGGCTCTTTGAAGGTGGTGCAGCGCTGTGATAGATTTTTGCTGTTGAGGCAGTGCGGAGTCCGCACAGCTGACAGGACTCCGCGGCTCTGTCGCCGTGGAAACGAGGGCTGGGCCTCACAAAATGGCTGCACGCATGGCACGTAACAAGGTCCTTTCTTCTAATCACTGTTGGCCGGCGATTCGTATAATGCGCTCGTGCGCTGCGCCCGTAGTGCCCAAAAGGAGGAAATCAGTACCTTTTATCGCCATGTCCTCAGGAGCGATCCATACTGCCGGGTAGCCCCTTCTCCCTCAGGGCAGCTGGTGGACGGCAGGGACGCGGTCAGGAGAGCTCCGTGGGCCTGGTCGCGCTGTGGGATGCCTCGTCGCCAAATTAAATAAACGCTGAGGCGGAGGTACGTTTCCAAGTGAGCCTTTATTTACGGCCCCCGGAGGCGAGGCTCGTCAGTTGTGGAATGGCTCACCATGTTCCTTAGTGGACCGTGGTGGGGGGAAACATTCTCCATTCTAAATGGAGTTGTATGACAGGACATAACATCATAACAAGGTGGCAGTGCAGGGTTAAGTGCAGACAGCAAATGTTAGATACTGCAGGTAGGAGGACTGTAGGGTTGCAGATAAAGCCCCAAGTCAAGGGTTGCCAGGAGGCAATGCAGCGGTGCAACTGGGTGGGCAGGGACCTGGGACTGTGGTGATTCAGAGGGTAGCCAGGTAACCAGTGCAGTATCAGAAGGAGAGCCACAGAGAAGAGGAAGAGAGAAGGCAGAAGCAAAGAGGAAAGTCTTAAGCTGCTGCCGGAACCAGAGATGGTTCTGCTCAAGTTTCAAAGAGGCAGGGAGGCTGTACCAGAGGGAGGTGCCAGCCAAAGAGATAGATCTGCTCCCAGCTCATTGCTTGCAAAAGTGACTGGCCATCAAGAGATTGGAGGTGGAAGAACTAAGAGCTCGAGTAGGAAGATACTTCAGAAGAGAAAACTGGAGATATTTTGGTCCCAGGCCCCAGAAGGATTTGTGGACAATTCAAAGGGTCTTGAACTTGATCCTTGCAGCCACTGGGAGCCAATGGAGAGATGTTAGTGCTGGAGAGATACGATCCCTGGTCTTGAGACCAAGAACAAGTCTTGCAGTCCTGTTCTGGATGAGTTGCAAAGGACGGAGAGTAGAGGCGGAAAGATTTAAAAAGAGGCTTTTACAGTAGTCAAGCCTAGAGAGAACCAGAGCTCAGTGAGATTCTGGGGGAAGGAGAGGAAGAATACCTCTGAGGAGGCACAGTTGGTAGTTTGACTTCTTATAGACGTCAGAGATGTGAGGAGAGAAGGAGAGTGTGGAGTTGAAGCTAACCCTGAGGTTCTTAGCCTCGCAGGTGGGAGCAGAAAGGAGGCCAAGGGAGGCCAGACAGAGAGTAAAAGTAAAGGGAGGTGCAGGTGTGCCGATGAGGAGGATCTCTGTTTTGCTGGAATTCAGACAGAGATCATTGGTGGCGCACCACTCTTGGATTGCAGACAGACAATCCGGGATGAGAGAAGGAGAAGAAGCGGCAGGGGGTAGCCTGAAAGCGAGCTGGGTGTCATCCACATAGCACTGGAAGTTGGAGCAGAGAGCAGCAATGCGGTGGAAAAAGAGGTGCCAGGTATTGGTTGAACAACCAGGGAGAAAGGTTAGACCCCTGGGAACACTGCAGGTGGAGAGAACGATAGAAGAGAGGAAGGATGGGCGATAATTAGCCAGAAGGGAAGGGTCGGCTGAGGGTTTCTTGAGAAGAGGGTGCACAAGACAGTCCTTCAGGGTGGAGGGGAATTTTCCAGCGGCAAAAGAGTGGTTCTTAATGTCTACTCTGAATTACATTGGTAGCCATACACGTTCTTGAGGGCAAACACTGGTGTATCACCCCTTCTGCTTCTACTGTAGGCACACCATTTCCTTCCTGGTTAGGGCAGGAAGTTAACTGTTTCCGTAGGTCAGCTTGTGCATGGCTAGAGCCAGTACCACCTGGCCTTTATAGGTCATACCAAAGGATATACAAATCCTGTGAAGCAGACTCAGTATGAGTAGATGTAAATATTAAAGATTCATGGGGGCATTTATGTTCAAAAGTGTGAAATGTGAACTGTCTCCATCTGAATGTGCTCATTCAAGTCCATGTATTGTTCAAACAGGGACACCAAAATATAAAGGGATTTACATCCTCAATATGGGTATTTGAATTCTTCCAATTACTTACATAGCTCAGAACAGGCGAGATTACCAAGCAGAATGTAACATATATATTCTACTCTGGTAAAACTGTGAGCCAGTTAAGGTAGTAGTGATTTCCTAGGCATGTTGTGTCCAGTGTCCTTCGCTGTGCCTTCTAGAGGCTTCCTGGTACTCTAGCCGCTGCATCCTGATTGGCTGCCACACCAGCCTCAACCAATGGCAGAAGCCGGCCACGCCCACTAAGGGCCACAGCTTAACGGCCTGTCTGTGCCTGTCTGGGCCGTTCGTGCCGTCGGCCAGTCATTCTGTCTCTCCATCCCCCACTCCTCCTATTGATTCCGTCCATAACAAAGCCTCAACTGGCTCCAGTACTGGCACTACACCAATTGTAAGTACTACCGTGCTATTTGCATCTCCCTCCCTCCTATCTGCATTTTGTATCTTGCTTCTCCCCTACATCGCCGGCGTCAACCGCCCAATTGGGCCACACAGCCCTATCACCTAGTCCCTACGGTGACCTGAACACTTTCTTCCTCACCCGGGCTGTTCCGGCAGCCTCACAAAGCCTCGGCAAAAGGCGTGTCTCCTAACACTCACCTCGACGCATTCCTAAGCATGGCCCGCAATATAGACTACCACGTTGTTGCCCCTTGTCTACCAAGTCAAAATATGCTTACCGCTTAGCCCCCCTGAGATCCTATCCCATACTTCCAGCACAGGATGTTACATCTGACCCTCCCAACGGAACCGTTATTCCCTAAACTATGTACTATTTCACTCGTTAACCCACCCGTAATTCCATCTGTGTGCGCATGGCACTCAGCAGGGTCTTGCTGCCACTGCCATTTCGCTGAAGCATTTTTGACCGCCTTGCCTAAATTATGATCAACTGTTTCCCGCTGATATGTATATCCATCCTATTACACTGTACTGTTTCAGGTAGGAGTACTTTTACTCACATGTTGATATGTTTATTCACAGTGATGCATTTGTAAACAACTGATTGTGCTGCCTAAATTGAGTTTTAGCACAAAAGTACCTATATCTGAGGTCATTGTATTGTTACAGTACTCGTATTTACCTGTCATAGATGTGCTGGACTAAACTATTGGTTGTCCTGCCTAATTTATGCTTAGCCTAAAAACACAGCTAGCCTAGCACCCTGTTCTGTTCATCTATCAATATGTATACGGTTACTATTCATCAAATCTCTGCTATGCTAAACCATAGTCTGATTGCCTAAATCCTCCTTACCTGCATTAGCTGTCTGAGATCAAGTTTTTCGCTCACTGTACTGAAAAACTATGCATCTGTTGACTGTCACATTCTGGTAGTTCTGCATCACCCAGTACACTGTCACCGTGCCCAGGCCCATATGTATCCACACCATCTACGTGTATCCGTGCCTTAACACCCACATGCATACCTTACCCTTAGTAACACAAGAAAGTTATAGCACCCTGCTGTCTTAGCCTTATTGGTTGATAACCTAGCTCCTCAGGATCTCCAGCATGGATTTTAAGCCACCAAACTCTTAAGACATTTGACAAACTCCCTTCCGGCCCCCCTTCTTCTGTTTCCCCTCTGCTCCACATGCCCTGACACCTACTGATATTAATCTCCCCATCAACCCTCTAGCTAATATACTAGCCAGGTTGCAGTGTCATTCAGAGCCCTCCCAGCCCTAGGCCTACCCAAATAAGAAACCAACTACTAGGAGCCCGCTCCTTTCATACTGCAGCCGCCATTAAACAAAAGCCAGAAGCTCAGCAACTCCAGCTCCCCCTTAAACACGGGCTTACTGCTTCACCTATCTCTGACAAGGATAGTAGGACTCCAATCCCTACCAAAAACAAAAACATAGTAACACCTGCTCCCACTCAACTCCAATGTGCCCTTATTAATGCGTGTTCACTTCCAGCACATGCTACCAAGATTCATGACCTCCTCACCAATTTGGAACTTGATGTACTCGCAATTATTGAAACATGGCTTCATGAAGCATCGGGACCAGCCATCTGTCTAGCCCTCCCACCAGGCTACAGCGTATTCCGTCAGGACAGAACAATTGCCAAAGCAGGGGGTGTGGCTCTCATAGCCAAGGATTCACTTGCTGTTGGACAAATGAACTCACCGTTAGGTGAAAATGCAGATGCCTTATCTGTAAAAGTCTACCTCTCACTAAATAGTACTATCACTTTTCACATCATCTACTGCCCCCCAGGATCACTACTCAACTGTCAAGGTAATCTACTCCACCTGCTAGGCGATAACCTAAAAAACGCCACAAAAGCCATACTTATGGGCGACCTTAAACTCGGCTTCAATGATCCTAAAGATAAACAAGGCAAGTCCTTGGCCAAATCATTCCAGGACATGGGTTTCCGTCAAAGAGTCACTGACCCGACTCACACAAAAGTACGTATATTAGACTGGATAGCTGACCACAATTGTGCTGCAGATATCAGTTCTAACACCCCTAGCCTCTATCCCGACCAGTAATATTACCAAATCTAACACGTCTGCCCCCCCCCCCCGCCCAGCATTAGCTAGATCCTCACGGCTGCTCACCAAAGATAGGATCATTGCCCAGCCCATAACACCAGAATCTCAAATGCCAAATCCGAATCAAAAGAATTGTTTGCAATATTCAAGGAATTGGCTGCACCATCCACCAACACCCAAGAAACTGTGAAAGAAGAAGCCTGGTGCACCAACGTCCAAACGGCCATGTTGAATAAAATAAACTCCTCCAGGAAAAAATCAGCTCCCTATAATGCCTTGCCTAGAGGCAGCTTGCCCACTACACCAATCATTAATCCTGACAACAAAGACAAAAGGGTTTTTTCTTTCAACGAAGTAACTGAGTGTGAAGTATTAGCTATCATGAAACAAATCAAACCGTCTATTTGCAAGGGGGATATCTGCCCCGCCAACCTTATAAAAGAATGTGCAGACTCACTAGCCCCATTTCTTACTGCTTTCATCAATGCCTCGTTCGCTTCGGGTTCTCCCTTTGCTAAAAAACCTTCCCTGGATCCGGACTCGCCTAATAACTACAGACCCATAACTACCATGCCATTTCTGTTAAAAATATTAGACAAAGCTGCTTATTTACAAATTGAACATTTTCTGGAAGTCAACCATATCCTTGGTAAGAGGCAATTAGGTTACCGTCCACGGAACAGAGTCGGCCTTACTCGATCTTAAGAACCAATTAGGGGACATTATAGACAAAGGCAAGACAGTGCTGCTCTTGCTCCTCGACTTGTCTGCAGCTTTTGATCTTGTAGATCATAAGACCCTCTGCAGACATCTCAGGGACACTGCCCAATTCTCCCAAGAAGCCACCTCCTGGATCACCTCCTTCCTTGAGTGAAGACTTATGAGAGTGTTTTCAGAGCAGGCTTGTGCTGCACAGACCGCCATCCACTGTGGAGTCCCACAGGGCTCCTGCACCTCGCCCACATTGTACAATATTGTTACTCTACCACTTTTTAATGACCTGCACAATCAAGGCATAGCGTATAGAAACTATGCTGATGATACTCAAGTTCTCCTCTCCCTCTAAAGCTCCTACGAACAGGACTCAGCTACACTGTGGAAAACATATTTCATCATCCAGACCTGGATGGCGGCCAATAGATTGTGTCTCAAAGGGGACAAAAAAGAAATCCTTCTGGCAGGCCCAAAGGAAATTCTCAACAAACTTGACAGTCAATAAAGATCCTTCAGCATTGAGAATACTGTAATAACTACCTATGCAGGAGTCAAAACATTGGGAGTCTTCCTTGACTCCACCCTCTCTATGATGCGTCAAGTTAGGGCCATCTCATCATCGGCAGCAGTTACTACCAAAATCATAAATGCAGTCAAACCATACCTCTCATCCGAAAACGGCCTCACCATAGCTAGAGCCAGCATTGGGGCCAAGCTAGACTATTGTAACGTTCTGTTTTTAGGCACGTCAGCAAAAAACCTTAACAAATTACAAATCACCCAAAATAATGGACTTCGAGCAGCGTTAAGCATTCCAAAGGGAGCACATCTCCAAGGCTAGACGTGATGTCCACTGGCTGTTAGTCAAAGAGCGTATACTCTTTAAAACCCTTGCTATCACACAGATGTGCCTCTCCCTCACAGCACTTCCATACATGTCATAAAAAATCTACCTTGCCACCTCTGACAGACCCAAGCGAGCCCAGCACTCAAATCAGCTCCTCGTCCCTACCGTTAAGAGAGCCAAAGCAGAAGGCGCAAGCTTTCCTTTCCTAGCACTTAAAAATTAGAACTGCTACCCACCTCTCTTAGGAATGAGACCTGCCTCACTGCTTTCCATAGAGCACTCAAAACCAAGCTTTTCAACTAGTCATGCTGTCCTAAACAAAAAGATCAGCTGGTTCCCCTGTAACCCTGGAACCTGTTCAGTACAGAAGCGGTATATCTTGTAAATGTCATTATAATTTTGCACTGTATCTTCTTCGATGTACCTAACGCCTCCTAAAGTATGTCATACTTTTCTAACCATTGCAATTAAGTAAACCCTATTGTAACAGCACCACAATGCCCCAGGGCTTTATGGGTGCTTTATAATTGCAGAAAATAAATAAATACATGTATTTATTTCTTATTTTTTTATTTGTGATTTTAGTTGTACTTGCCGAATCGTACACAATAGAAAATAAAATACAAATACATAAATATATATAAAAACATACAGAATAAAATCAAATCAACAGCAGTTTACATATAAAGCAGATTAAATCCAATGCAAAAATAAAATGCTATATAAAATGCATCATTAATCCTAAAACTCAAAATATCCATAGCCTTACTGCCACAACTTAATCAACCCAGCTGCTTTCAACACCTTAAAAACAGCACTAGTGACAAACGTTTCGTCACCACTCGATATACTTTCGAATAATTGCACAGAATCAAATAACATGTAGTTATCAACAAATCTGCCCAGCCATTTAGACATTACTTTCATTAAAGCAGTGCAGTTTAAGAGGATGTATTCTCTATTCTGAGTCACAGATTTGTTTTAACGCAGAGAACATCCTCTTCTCGTTCCGTCACCCAAAGATCTTATTTTACAGATGTCCCCTTTTGGGAGACGAGTAAGCCTATATTGTAGTAATTGTTCAGCCCAATATCCATTAGGATATTTCTTCTAGGTATGGTTATTTGAGGTTTATCGAAAGTTGACAGATTGTTATAAAGTTTGTATTCCCTCATCTTTGTCAATGTGCCAATCCAATCCCAACTAATAAGGATCTTTTTTACCCAATCATGCTGTTCAATTAGCTCATTAGTTGACAACTCTGCTGCCGCCAATACCTCAACCACCCTTTTCCTCAAACTGACCATGGCAGGCGATGTTATTCTGGACAACACTTTAGCCAAATCCTCGTAAAGAGTATCCTTTAACGGGACCAACAACTTTCTATAAAGGAACAGGATTCCGAGGTTCACCAGACAGCCCAATCCCTATAGGATGAAGGTAGTTCCATGTCCATAATTTCCTATAATCCTTTGTTCGTGAGATATTACTACCGCCTTCAATCCTATTTCCTTGATCTCCACCCACAAATGCAGAGCAATCAGTGTTTAATCCCCTGCTACCATAATGTAAATCCCATCATTCTCACACAGGAAGGTGTCAAAGATTTCACCCAATTGATCCAGAATAACCGATAGACTGCTGTGACAAGGGAAATTGCTTTATATATTTTGATTTGGCTGAGGGTACTTTCCTCTACCGGAATTGGGGACGCGGAGTGGAGCAGCTGGCGTGCCACGTGAGCTCCTGTTGGAAGGTAGTGCAGGTGAGTGCCGGTGCACTGAGCTGCGACTCACCATCAGTGGAGGATCAGGTGCCGTGGTCTGTGCTGCCGGTTGCCAGCTGCTTTGCCTAGAGCTTGATAGCCTCCGTAGGACGTGCATGCTACGTTCATCCGGCCTTGGTCTACTGCGGCCGCATGAGCTGCTTCAGGGGAGATTCCGATCATTTGATAACTGCCCTGTGCCAGGTGTGGGCCAGGAGTAGCCATTGTGCACAAGTCACTGTGCCTGTGGCTCGTCTGCACGGCAAGTGCGTGTGGGCTGATGGTTACTCGCACTTCTATTCCCCCGTTGTGTGGGGTGGCCAGCGTAGGGGTTTTACTTATAAAGGTCTTACTTTTATCAGTAAAAGTATCAAGGTCCTACTTCTGGCAGGGTGTTGAGTGACTGGTATGGCATAAAGGCTAAGCAGGAAGTGTTTCATCTAGCTGGTGCCTCCCACTTGGAAATAACTGGTATAGTGCCTGTGGGTCCTTGCTTCCCAAGGCACGCTTACCATGCATCCTTGCTTACTACCATCTGCCCCTTTTGAGTTGCTGCTATGTCTGCGTGCAAAAAACACTGCTATAGGCTTTGCAGTGACGCACCTACTAGAGGGAAACGTTTGTGCAGTGCCTTTGTGGGAAAACGGAAACATCCAATGCCCCAGTCTGTTAGTAAGGGCTCGAAGGGCAAAGAGGGACGAAGCTGTACTGTACAGTCTGAAATAACTCGTTTGCTTGAGATATCTGCTCCCATTGCATCTAATGGATTGCCCCCTTCTGTGCCTCAGATAATATCTGTAGAAAACGATACTCAAGACGGTGGCCTAAATGAACAAGCGGACTGTCTCGGAGCCATCAACAACAATGAGTCTTTGCTAAATATGTTTCTTTCACTAAAAATGAATTCCCTGGGGCCATCTTGCAACATGCTTTTTTTTTAAACAATTTTTATTATTTTAGAACTAACACGTCAACCATGGTAACTTTTAGGACATACATAATCAATATCAAAACATCACATTATGCATTGTCGCTTCCCGTCCTCCCCCCTCCCTCTCCACAAACTCGAGCCATCACAGCCTCATCATCTACATGAGCATTTTCGGGAATCTCTGTGTTCATCTGAGTCTTCTGTATCATGATTGACCTGGTGGGGGCTAACCATTGAGGTCACCAGCTGCCTCCAGGCTATCAGGGGGCCCGCTTCTCCCCCCCCCCTTGGTGACAGCTTCAAACCATACCACAGTTTCTGCTTCCGCCCATCTCAAGAGGTCCGCCCACCATATCTCCACTCTGGGTCTGTGGGCCGCTTTCCAGCACATTGCGATTCTGCGTTTAGCCAAAATATAGGCTAGGTCCTTCATTTTACTGATATGCTTCGAATGATCTGGCTTGGGGAAACTCCCGAGCATGCAAGCCCAAGCAGATCCTACACCCAGTACCACTCCCACACCGGCCATTTATCTTGCAACATGCTTAGCGAGGATTTGCCTACTAATCTTTGTGCTTCACCAGACTTGGTGAAATATATATTTTCTTTGGACTACACCAGTATGGACAGCAAACAGGGTGAGTCTAATTGACCCACTGCTGTTGGGGGTCAAAAGTCCACATCCGTCTCCCTCATTGGCTACATTCAGCATATAGAGGCTAAGGTGGAATATGTTTCGATTATGCTCCAGTTTGGCACTGGGCCAGACCGCTATTAGGAATAGAGTGAGACTGTTGACAGCCCCTGTGATTGGGTCTGTCTCCTTGGGTGAACAGTTGAACCCAGGGTTGACCAAGGAAACTAACGATGATCAGAGTAAGTTGGGAAACGCGAATCCCAACTCTTCCCTTCAGGTATTCCCCTTAAATCAGTTTCATACTGTAAATATCATTGCCTCCTCAGAGGATCAAGCTCTACACATACTACATGTAGAACCATCTATGCTGGATAGTCCCTTGTCCTTGATCTTAGTTAGAAATCGTCTATCCCTGGTATCCAGACAAACAGAAGGACAAACAGCAAGAAACCCCCCCCCTTAAGGCAAAAAGGGAAAAGTCATACCCTTGAACACAATGAGTGGGCTTCCCATTCCCCCCTGCCGCTCCTGTGGGCTGTTAAACCATCACCAAAAGGGGGAGGGGGACAGTATGGTATGGCAGGTACTGCTGCACGGCCCCACTGATAAATGGTGGGGGAAGGGCAACCCATAGCGACAAAACAACAACTCGGCTTAGCTCCAACTGGCAAGGGTTGCTTGAGTCATCCGTGGTCCATGGAACTGGCACACATTAAATCTACAAATTCGGGGGAATGCTTGCCAAAAAAGGTTCAGCAAAAGCATCCAGTGAGGAAGGAAACCTCCCCACAAATCCAACACGGGAACCATGAGACATTGGTTCACCCCACTTCACCTGTTGCTACTCGGAGAACTGAAAATGAAAACCCAGATAAACAACTGGTTTCTGTCCCTAAGCTGATGAGGGGCTCTGGGCCTCTGGGACAACAACCGATTACACAAACTTATAAGCATGACAATTGGCTTGCTTATGTGAAGGCATCCAGGACTTCTGGATCAGCGTTTTTTTGCATAACTGCCCAACCCAGAGTGTTATGCGGGGCTGAAACATATACAAATTGTTGAAAGATCTCCAACGGGTGATAGTCCTTTTTTAAATCGGACCTGGGCGCGCAGTTTACTCCTTTAAATTCCGGCCCGCATTACAGTCACTCCGAAGGATATTGAGGGGCTGGTCTTACCCATTTATAATAGCATCTCAAATTGGGTCCTAGCTGCTTTTGCTACGCCTCTTGTGGTGGAATCCATTTGCAACTACTCCATGGCCTTTTCAGATATGGCTTTTGATATATATGTTTTGTGTCCGACTTTAAATGCAGCCTCTGGATGTGAAGCTTGTTCCAAGTCATTTCAGGATGTGGACAGAGCTGAAACTCTGCATCCTAACTATGGTTGCTTGGATGAGAGGAAGGTGGGCTCATGGTTTGAACCCCCATGTTCTTGCATATTTGTGAGACTGATACTATTCCTAGGACTTGCCAGCAATCCATCCTAATCCCAATTTACAAGAAGGGCTCCCAGCATTCCCCAGAAAATTACAGACTACTGGCAACGCTGGACAGCGCCTCCAAAATATTTGCAAAGTTGTTACTGGAGACACTGACAAAATGGGTGAAAAAATGTGCCCTTCGCAATCTTACCCAGACGGGATTTAGGATCTATGAGCCATCCCTTGTGGGTCCTACTCACGTTAATCTCTGACACCCTAATGGCTCCGGATCAGACACTGTACTTGTGCTTTGTAGACTATAGTTCTGCATTTGACAGTGTATATCCGGGGGGTAAAATGGACTAAATTGGAGAGCTGGGGCATAGACTAATCTCTACTATATTTTCTAAAGCTGCTGCATTCAGATACTGAGGTACAGATTCACCTTTCACAATCTGGCAACCTGGGTACTTCTATTCCCACCAATAGCGGATTAAGGCAGGGTCAACAAGATGACTTAAGCACCTCTATTGTATACCAAAGAGGGGTGTTTGTTAACAATAGAAAATTGTACTTGACACGTGTTTCTCCGCTGAGTGTGACAAATGATTCAGAGAATGGAATTCTAACTGAGACAATTGCTGCTTTGCACACGCTTAGGGTGGACTTGGAGAATGAAGCAGGAATGACAAATGAACTTGTTTGGACTCTCTTTTTCTTGAGTGCCATCTTGGATGAGCCTAGCTGTCAAACTTTTTATGCCAAATTTGGTCTTTTTCCTTATTATGTTTGCTCCTGTCAAATGCTCTTATGATGCTGCTCTTCCCACATACCGAAAGCAGCTGCCATGATGACTGTGACCCTGTCCAAAGCTAGACCCACTAACATTTCATACAACACGACTACTCAGACTGAAGCTGTCTTGCGTCCTCCACAAAAGTGGGATGATTGTGAGAGCAGCGGGTTGCTTGCGAAAGTGGTGGGGGGATGAATTGGGTTTGTTCAGCGGAGTAGTATGCCCATATTATGACTGATGTAAGGGATGTTGTAGGGTTTTATTTCCCTGAGAAGATTGTTTAAAGGAATAAGAAATGTGTGTATTAATCAAAGTATTAACTAAAGGAGAGGAATGTTGGGATGGTAAATAAAGGTTCCAATGAGAAAGAGGGGTTCATGTGGCTCGTGCCATTTTGGTGACTAGGGGATTGGTGATATTGATGCAATGCTGCAATTTTATATGTATCTAGTGTAGTTAATCAGAAAGGGATGTGTTACTTTTAGTGTTACTTTGTTTTTTAAGTTGATACATTTTAGAATCACACATGCACAGCAACATAAATGTCATAACTGCTGATGCAACATAAATGCAATGTAGGTATGTTGTGCCACGTAGTGCTTGAGAGTTGGGCAACAAGGAGCTTTATATGCACACGCGAGAAAAGAGATTTGCCATGAAAGAAACCACTGTGAAGAGGACGAGGTAGTCCAAGTGCAGTTTCTGAACAGCCGTAGTGTGAAAACTGCTCAGCAGATTTTGACCAAATGAGAAACAATTTGGGAACAAACCTTTATATATATTGGTGTTGGTGAATTACAATAGAGAGGCTTAGAGACTTTTCAGAAATGAAAAGTCACCTTTTTTGTTGTTGCTCGATTTGTGATTCCCACGATATTACTGAGAGAAGCTGCAAATAAAAGAACTCAAACTGCTGTTTAGAGGAGGAAAAAGGATGCCATCAAACTTTGAAATGTACTCCCCCACAACCTCACAGAGTCTAATAACGTTCTTGACTTCAGAAAGAGGCTCACAACTCTTCTGTTTATGTAGTCACTTCTGTAGAGAAGGAGCCAAGTACCCCATCTCAAGCTCCGCCCCCATGCTGCCCTTATGTTGGGAATCAGAAATTGAGACATGTGCAATGCTAGGGAAAATGCCTGTACCACAAAGATTCCTGGAAGCAAGGTATTCACTAAGGAAACCATACATGCAGTCACGAAAATATGATGGCCATTTGAATGAAATCCCAGAGGAAGTGTGAAAACAAGTGAAAAGAAGACTGGTGACGTCATGCGAAACAGGACTGATGCACCCAGAAAAGATGCAGAGGCGAAAGGACATAAAAATTTTATGAGATGTGAGGAGGAGGTGTTAAAGATGAGCATCATTTCGGATCGGGATGAAGATGCTCATGCTATAGAAATGCTGAAGAAAATGAAAAGTCATTTTATAATTATACAGATGCAGTAACGCAAGCAGACAAAGTGATCATAAGGCTGGCTATGTAGTGAATAGATTGTGGCAATGTACCAACATATATACATAGGAATGTATGGAATATGGACGTTCCACAACGAACTTTAGCAGAGCTTGGACCCCCTGAATAGAAAGACTTTTCAGTGTGGCGCAGTTCGAAAACAGCTAATGACGGAGGAAGAATTCAAGAAAGACTTGGCTGGCCCAGCACCAAGAAGTCGAGGCCACCATGTGCCTGGGTGTTCATTCAGTAGTTGCAAACATGAGAAAAGAACAAGCCCCTGTCTGAGGTGGGGTGGAAGAACACTGAAGACGTCAGAGGTTCATCATTTAAGAGAATTAAATGCAGCAAATAGCTCAGAAACTTGGTCTCCAGTCACATGGTCAGATGAAAATAGACATTGGGTCGAGCTACACCGAAACCAAGAGACAAAGGGCCTCATTGCGACCTGGGCGGTAAGTACCGGTCATTATCGGCATGGAGCAACTACCGTGTCCGTGCTGGCAATAGACCGCTAAAAGCAGCCTATTACGAGTACGCGGGCACAAACTTTGGCCATGCCGGTAATGACCCCACCGCCATGCCGTAAAAGTGTGAAAAATCTCCCTTTCCGGCATCGTACGCAGTGCAAATAGCACCACCGGCATCCAAGCCATCGGCATTAGCGGTGACCGCTAATAGCGATCACCTCTATTAGCGGTCACCGCTAATAAGCGGATCTGGAAGTAGCGTCATCGCACAGGAACGGGAAAGAGCACGGTGGCCATCTTTAAAAACACAATCCATTGCCATCCACCATATCCAGGAGCCATCTGACCCCCAGAACTCTACCACATCTCCAACACTACCTGCTGCATCTCACCATGCCGAAAGCTGTTAAAAAAACCACAGATCGCCTGCGCAAGGAGCGCTTCTCCCGAGAGGAGTTGACCATGCTGGCGAAGACGCTGCAGGAACATGCAGATGTTGTGTTCTCCTCCGACATGTCCCGCCCTGCAGTCCAGCGCAAGAAACAGATATGGGCAGAGGTTGCCCAGAAAGTCAGTCAGTGCCGTTGGCAACACACCCCACACTCCCAAAGATGTACGTAAGCGCTGGGACGATCTGCGTTTACGCATGCGGAGCATCCTCTCCGCCAACCGCAACCTGGGGATGGCGACAGGCGGAGGTGCGGACTCCCCCATCAAGTTGCAACCATGGGAGGAGATCTGCGCCAGCACCATAGGGACGGGGGGGCAATTGAGGGAGTGGGGGACATGGAGCGAGGAGCCCCATCATTGGCCGATGCAGATAGGTGTCCCAAATGAAACAATGCTAACACCAACATGATAATGTCCACCTGAACTGACAGTGCAATGATGTAGAGCAGGGTCCACCAGACACATATGTACAAGACTGCCTACAGGCAGTGCACAGCATCATCTTGTCCACATGCATGATGCACCCCATATGTGTTACAACCCAGATGCTTCCATGCATCACCCACCCAAAAGCCAAGCAACCTGTATGTCACTCACCCAATGTCAATCAACTGCCATTCCATATAAATGCAGCCACCCCAATGCATGCCTGATGCCTGCAGACCCATCACTAACCCTCTCCCTCTTTTGGTCCCCCACAGGCACGCATTCAGACAGTGGTGACGAGGACACTAGGGAAGATGATGCCACGCCACAAAAGAAGGCCAGGGGCAAGGAGGGAGAACACCACCCCTCGACTTCAAGGGGTACAGGCCAACCTGCACCACTGCGGAAGGGCAAGAAAACCCCAGAGGCCACAGCACCATTGTGCACTACGGCCCCCGCAACAGCACCCACCAGCCACCAGCACCCAGGAGCCAGTGGCAGAAGGCACATCATCGGCTGCCAGCAGCACAGTGGGGGAGACATCTGCCACAGCAGCCATTTTGGACGATGAGGCAGATGTTCAGGCGCATGGCGCAAACACTGGCACAGCCCCACTGCATTCACCACAACTCTCCCCATGCAGCATGCAAGGGCTGTCTCCTGGGGATTCATGGCACAGCAGTTTTAGCCCCACGCCAACTGTGCATGATCCAGAAACACTGTTTGAAACCCCTCACACATCCACCACTGTTCCAACCAGCCAAAAGGGCATCAGGGCTATTCAGAAGCGCCAGGAGGAGCTGACAGGGCTGTTGACGCAGCATATCCAGGAATGTGGCAGGGCAAGGGATGACATTAGGGAATGTGCTGCATCCCTGAAAACAGCAATCGAGACCACCTCGAAGGACATTTGCGCCGAATTGGCAGCAGTGCGGCAGGTCCTCTCCGAAATGGTGGCAGCAATGCAGGCCATGCGTCCACCACAGTTGCCAGGACAATCTGGGACAACTTCTAATGGCAGTTCAACTAGGACCAGCCCCGTGCTTAGGTCTGGCAGGAACCTGCGCAGATCGGACAGGGGTGCACCTGGTGCTGGTAGAGGGGGAGGGCTGTAGGTACAGCCAGGCATACTGATCCCACGTGGACTAATGGTGCATGCCAGTGCACACCATGTGTGGGGAAGTCAAGGGGGATGGGGGAGGGAGGAGAGGGCGTATGGAGGAGTCAGAGGAGGGGGAGAGGGCGTGTGGGGTGTTGAGGGGGGAGAGGGTGTGTGGGGGAGTTGAGGGGGCAGGGGGGAGAGGGTGTGTGGGGTGGAGGGCTTGTGCACTTTGTTATATTTCTTTAATACACCTGTTGGGAAATCATAATTCACATGTGCGGACATTGCTTATTGTGTACGTGTGCTTTATAGGTGAACAGTCTACAGTGTCCATGTCCCTGATACACCCAGTGCCCTGAGTGCCACCTCCATGTCACACTCCCCGTCCATGTGTGCTAGAAACATTAGTTGATCAGAGTCTGACGCATGGCACGTCCCTCCTGTGCATTGCTGCCTCCCTGAAGTGCAGCCCCATCTCCACCCTCCTCATCCTCATCGTCAGGTGGTTGCAGTTCAGCGTCAGGGGGCAGAGGCACATTCCGTCTGATGCACATATTGTGTAGCATGACACATGCCATGACGATTTTGGCCACCTTCTCATGGCCGTACAGGAGTGCCCCACCAGACCTGCTGAGGCAGCGAAATCATGCCTTCAAGAGACCAAATGTCTGCTCAATCACCACACGGGTACGTGTATGCGCACGATTGTAGTCCTCCTCGTGCCTGTTCTGCGTGTTCCGGACTGGAGTAAGGAGCCACCTCTTCAAGGGATAGCCTGCATCACCTGCATGTGGCAACAATGTGTATGTGTAAGTGATCACATCATATGGGACCTGTATCAATGACACCATAGCATGCATTGATTTACTGTTCACTACCACATATCCATGCATGAATACAGACACACAATCTGACTGCTATGTGTGTATTCCTCCTATGGGCAGGTGTGCATGCCATCGTCTAGTGGGCGCAGGGGGGTCCTATTCCTTGTGAGTGATCATGCACTGTGTTTGTCCACGCTGGTGCTGGTTGTTCCCATGATCTGGCTGTTGTGCAGTCATTTCTATGATTTCATCCTGTCACTGTTGATGGCAGCCTCATGATGCTCTCACTATGCACGACAGATGGTGACATGCAGTTTTGGTGGGCCTCTGTGTTAGTGTAGTGGTGTTTTGATGTATTTGGCCCTCATGTGACTCCTTTGTAAGCAGTAATGGAGGACTGTCCTTTCTGTTGATGGTATTTGGTGCTGTGCATTGGCCATACTAATTGCTTGTAGCTGCATTGTGTTGCGGGGTATAAGGTCTAATTATGTACAGTGCACATGTTGATGGCTATGGGATGGTTGCAACACTGCATCAGTTTCATGGTAGGGAAGCTTACATCTTGCATTTTGGGGTCAGGTGTCAGGTACAGTCTGGCCTGCTTTGGTTTATGAGCATGGTCCATTTTCCCAGGCACTCTCTGCCACGTGAAGTATGCATCTCTCCACCCCATCTCAGCCAGGTGAAGTATGCATCTCCCCCCCATCTCAGCCAGGTGAAGTATGCACCCCCCATCTCAGCCAAGTGAAGTATGCATCTCTCCCCCAATCACCTACCCACATCGCAGTTTCATGAGCCTAACATGCAACTCACCGAGAAGCCATGATCTCTGCCCCGCATGTCGCTCCATGTAGCGTGGTATCGTGGAGTTCCGCAGGACCATTGAATCATGGGTTGATCCGGGGAATCGGGCACAGCAATGTGTGATGATCTTGTTTGAGTCACATACCATTTGCACGTTGTTTGAGTGGTATAGTTTACAGTTGCGGTACACTACCTCCATGGCATGTGGGACCACCAATTCCACAGGGGTGGAGTCGATGGTGCCAATGCAACCAGGGATGCCGGCCAGTGAATGGAAGCCAACTTTGGTGTTGCAGATCTCCTGGGCTGTCCGTGGTAGGTAAATGTGGTCGCCTGTGTGCTTCAGGAGGGCATCAAGCACTTGGTTAAGCGTACGTGAGAACAATGGTGGAGATATGCCATGCATGTGCCCCACTGTGTGCTGGTAGGTGCCTGTGGCCAGAAAGTGGAGCACAGACGCTACCTTCAGTAGGGGTGGGATGGCGGTGCGTATTTCAAGCAGGCTGACAATGTCGTCATGAATCATGTCCACAATGGTGGTGATAGTGTCCCGGTCCAGACGGTACAGGGTGTGGATCTGCTCAGGGGTTAGGTTGAATGGACTGGCTCTGATGCGAGGGATTGGGGGCTGCTTGCGTGGTGCCACTGGCTGCGCTGGTGGGGCATGCTGTGCCTGCCTCACCCTCCTTCGGCTCCTGCGTCTCCTCTGTGCTGCCTGTTGTTGTTGTTGTTGTCGCTGCTGGACTTCCACTGCAATCATGTCCTCCAGCCCCAGCATTGCTAGTAGTATTGAAATCATTTTGGTGTGACTGGGTGTGGGAAAGGGTGGGGTGTGCTTCTTTTGTGCTGGCCCAGTCTATATTGCCTCCACCTGTGCGGATTGTGTGCACCTGTGGCAGTTGGGAACACTGCACATGGCCATTTACAGGTGGTTCGCGATGCCGGTATTTGCTCCATGCCGGTAAGGTACTTTTTGGGCTTCAGTAGGGCGTTATTTGCATGTCCACCTGACTTGTGATGTTCCCCTGTTTACGCTATGCCGGTATTTGCAGCATTAAGGGTTGCATGCCCGCGCTCCTGCCGTTAATTACGGTGCCGCTAATAGCGGGATGGCGTGTCATAATCGTGCAGGTCGGTAAGCGATGCCGGTAATCGGCATCATTATTCACTTACCGCTGGGTCGTAATGAGGCCAAGGTCATTTTCAAAGGCTAATTGACAGGCAGACGGCAAGAGGATAGATGTCAGATTAATTGGGTGGGAAGCTATGGTCAAGTCCAGCCCACTGTCACCTGGGGTACCAGCCTGCGTGCTGCTAGTGTGTGTGGAATATTACAGAGGGATATGAGGGTTCCAACCAATTATAGAGTGCCACGTATCAAAGAGCCCTATAGCTTGTGAGCCAATTGATTGTAGTGTAATTTATGACGACATAGATGACATTAAGGCTTAGTTGCCCACCTGATGTTAGAGACCTAATCACTTTCCCTGTCAAGTAAGGAACATATACTTAGCTGTACCCTTTAAGCCTATCACTTACCCAAGTAGGTTTTTCTAGTTTGCCACGTAGGATGACGTCATTGATGATTAGTTTTTACTATATAAACTGTGTTTTTTATGAAACGATCAGAGCGAAAGCGAGCGTATGTCCTGTGTTGTCCGTTGTAACTCCCTGTTTTAGACAATTGCAAATAAAACATTAACTTTTGCCAACTTCCTGAGTCGGTTTGATTATTGATGTTTGAGTAACCTCTGCATCCCATTCTATCTCAAAGTATTTCCAACTCAGCTTAAAGGGTCCTGTGGGTACACAGGTTCACTCCTAAGGGAACACTAATTGTTTAGAATGACAGTGCTTACATGGGCTGGCCGTAGGCCTATATAAAAACCAATAGCAATTGCAATAGCAATCACATCAGGCTAGTAGTTGGGAGTGGGAAAGAAACCACCATGTGAAGATTGGATTTGGAGATGGGTTGGGGAGCAAGTTACAGGTAGAAAATATTTGGTTTATCATTTTAAAACCGTGGGAATCTCACGAGATTACAGCGGCAAAGCTGCAAGACAGACTCAGGATTGTTTTTGCATCACACAAATCGATGAGTGATAATGGGTAATGGGAGAGGATTAGTTAGGGAAAAAACGTATTGCCTGGAGTGAGGGGACCTGGAAGAAATAAGGGGGGCACATGTTGAGTGCATGTGAGGTTGTGGAAGACCTTTTAATGCAAACATTTTTTGTTTGCAAAATATCAGCTAAATCCGTCCTGCAAGTCAAAAGTTATTAGGTATTCATTTTTCCAGTTTCCTATGGCACTAGATACACACCTTAACTTTAGAGTACTGGCTGCTGCACAATAATATATATACATATGTGTGGCTTGTTAATGTTATTAGAAACTGTAAGTGCCCCCACTCTCCTAAATACAACTTCTGGACACACCACTGATCATGCCAGCCCCAACCCATCTGGTGGCCATGAACCACATGAGAAATACCTATAAAACAACACCACAGGGCACGTCTCTTAGAGAAAGCTGGATAAGGCAAGGAATGCAAAATGGGAGCATAAAAGAAATATGCTTTATATTTAACACTCCGCTCGGTGCAAAACGAGTGCCGAAATGTTCACAAAAGTAATTGAAAACATCATGACATGCAGTCATTGCATGATCTCATATTGGGAAGAGTTTTATTATAGTTTGTCTTTTAATGGCAATATGAGTTATAGATCGAAAGCGAACTCTTTGCAATGCTTTAAATCGCCTTCTAAAAAATCAATATGCAAATATCTGCAATCAAACAATCTGTGTTGAGTAACAATCCTGAAGCGATATGGACATGGCGACATGTGAGTAACAATCCTGAAGCGATATGGACATGGCATCATGTGAGTAACAATCCAGAAGCGATATGGACATGGCGACATGCGAGTAACAATCCTGAAGCGATATGGACATGGCGACATGTGAGTAACAATCCAGAAGCGATATGGGCATGGCGACATGACCAGAGAACACCGAGGAATCAACATGCAGGTGTTACACCTTGTCTTTTACATGGCCAAAGTATGTGGTTATTGCACATTCTTTTCTTTACATGCAACAAGGCAGAACACACTATCATAATCCATAACAGAATATTTGGTTTGATTAACTCTCTTATTATCTTTTGATTCATTAATCGCAAAGCCTGCATCAATCACAGCTGCTTTCACACATTCCTTGTCTAGGCATAAGACAGGAAACTTGAATGTGCCGCACATCCAGAACGTGCATCCCAGGGCTAGCACCAAGACAAAGGGCCTCAATACACGGATGGTGGTGGACCAAGGTGCTATTAGCACCTTGGTCCATGCCGGTAAAATACCGGCACCACCTTGGTGGAAAGGGGAATTACCGCCGTATTCCAAGGTTGGTGGGGCGGTAATTCCCTCTTCCCCCATTGCCCTTCCCCATTCCCATTTTTGCCCCATAGGTGTAATAACTATTGCATAAATTGGACGTTTCAGGAATAATACTCTCCCTCTAAACATGCACCCACTGACCTGTTCCAGTAGATGTGTGTGTTGAATATGAGTGGCCACCTGGAGAACCTCCTCCTCTCCCTAGATAAATGAATCAGGAGGGAATGAGCTCTCCAGGGAAACCCTCAGTGAACACAATGAACAGAACCTAGAAAAATTGCGGATAATGTCCAAGATGATGACTTTCTTGTGAGAAGCAATGGTCATCTGGAGGGGAGCCGTCTGTTCTTTTATGGGTCCCGAGACCAACGGACTTCCATCCACGGATTCCACAGGAATGGAGATAACCTGAGCAGTACGAGGAATCCCAAATTTAGCAGCCCAAATTTCATCAACGAAATTCTCAGCAGCCCTGCTATCAACCAGTGCCAGAACTTCAATCATACCCAATGAAGCACAAGAAAAAGAGACTTTAAGAACCAGCATGGGGGCATCAGGAACTTCCGTGATGTGGGGTGAAATGTATGAAGGAGGGGAACCGCTCATTGATTCCCTAACCGTGGTTCCCCTGACGGTCGGGTATGAGCGTTTCCCTGCTTCCGAGAGAGAATGATAGGACAATTTTGAAAAGAATGCTCCTTGGAACCGCAGTACATACACAATCCTAAAGTGCAACGTCAGATCCGTTCCTCAGAGGACAAAGGACCCCGAGCCGCACCTATCTGCATGGGTTCGTCAGGGGCAGCGCCCTTGGGGGAGGTAGAATAATCCGGCAGAGTCCTGAAACCTTTCTGTCGCTTCTTTTCCTGATGCCGCTCCAAAATTCGATAATCCATCTGCATGACCATCGAAATCAACTCCGCCAAATTAGGAGGGCGCGGAACTCTAGAGACTTCGTCCTTCAAGTCTTCATTTAAGCCTCGTCTAAAAAGCGTAATCAAAGCGTCATCTGGCCACGAAGTACCTGCTGCCAATTGCTTGAAGCGAGTAATATATGTCATGAGATCAAGGGACCCTTGACGGAAGTCCAACAATTGTTCCTGAGTCGACACCGTGATTTCCTGCCTCCCGAACATGGTCTTAAGACTATTAACAAAGGCTGGATAGGAATCAAGAATAGGATTGTTTGACGTGACCAACGGGGTGGCCCAGGCTAGAGCTGGACCCATGAGCTGAGCTATCATGTGACCCACCTAATCCCTATCATTATGAAAAAAAGCAGACTTGAACGTAAATTGTACCGTGCAAGACTCCAAAAACTCCTTTAACTTATGAGGATCTCCATCAAAACGTCCCCCAGGCAGAGGCCCAGGAGGAACTTCCGAGCAGCTAGGAGCCCTCCCCATTGAATTGCCGTAAAACGGCATTCTCCTGTTTGAGTGCCTGAACCTCAGCCATCAATGACTGTACTGCCACTAACAACTGTTGCTGCTGAGCCGGATCTATGTCAACAGGAGCAAAAAGGAAAGGGGAGAATACGATTCCCAAAAAAAAAAAAAAAATGTACTGTAAGCCAGTAAAAAACGATCCTTTTGGTTATCTTTGGGCGTTGCTAACTGTAATAACTATTGCATAAATTGGACTTTTCAGGAATAATACTCTCTCTAAACATGCACCCACTGACCTGTTCCAGTAGATGTGTGTGTTGAATATGAGTGGCCACCTGGAGAACCTCTTCCTCTCCCTAGATAAAGTAATCAGAAGGGAATGAGCTCTCCAGGGAAACCCTCGGGGGGAAAAAAACCCTGATCGCCTCAGTGGATGTAATCTTCTATGTTGCACTGGATGGGGTGAGTTTCCGTTGCGATTCCAGGTGACTGAATGCAAATACAACAAGGAAATAAGAAAGGTAAAGATTATAGAACAATAGGTTCAGGAGTAGAAATAGGGAAGAAATGATCAGGATATAGGATAAGGAAATATTTACCCTATGGAGATAGGAAATGTGCAATGAAGTATTCAGAACTGCAAGAATATGAATTCCTTCTGAATGATTGAAATATAGAAAAAAGAAGGTTGAAGGTATTGAGTCTCCTAAATGTCGTAGTATGTTAAATCGATTGGAAAGGAATCTAAAATACCTGCAAGCAGAATTTAGTTGTAAAGAAATTACGTGTGATCCTAGTTGTGAGAGTTCTGTAATCGGCTGTGAGCCGGAAGAGATAAGAAGAGACGTGATGAGAAAAAGGCAGTGCTAACTAAGGCGTCGGAGCTAAACTAAGCGTGCAAACGATACCTGGTAAGCAAGTTCCCCTTGTGAGATAGGTCGGAAATGGGTTCGGAGTGAATTGCCGGGTAATGTCCGGAGAGACTGGAGCGATAATGCCGGCTCAATGTGTCCCGACTGGAATGAAGGTAAGCGATCCCGGATGGCTAGCAAAGAATCAGGCCTGAGTCGACCGCTGGCTTAAAGAGAACGGGTGTTAAGCGGCGAAGCCTCAATTCCGGAGGAGCGGATGGGAAGCTTTGAAAACACAGAGACAGAGAAGGGTAAGAATCGAACACTGAGAGCTCTAGCAAGTAGTAAAGCCTAGGGGCGAATTTACGGAGCGCTGACTGTAAGGAGTAGCAACGCACTTGAGCGTTGTGCATGTCGGCAGATAACCGGAACTTTGCTGAGGGGGCGGAGCCTTGGTTGCAGGCATCCACTGCAAGGCTGGAATGTCGCAACCTGCCGGAGCTGCCATCTTGGGAGAAACAATGGCTGCCATAAGTGCCTGTGACCATCGGTGCCACAAAGACCATCTTCTTCTGTGAGATATGACAATAGGGCTCTATGGGAACGGGGAAGGTGTTAATTACGGTACCACAAATTGCGGTACCGTAATTAGCTCCCTGGTCCCTTTGCGGGTTGGTTTTTAACGCCTGCAAAAGGCAGGCGTTAAATTCCCCAACCCGCAAAGGGACCTCGTAGTAAGGCGGTAAGGGTTTACCGGTACCAGTAAAATACCAGTACCGGTAAACCCTTACCACCTACCGTGTAATGAGGCCTAAGGTGTCCACCTATTTTGAACAGTGATGACATATCTTTCAGAGCCCTGCCGAAGCAATCCATGTCTGTGCACACAAGTTCCAGCAACGATGTTGAGAGGATACAGTCAACTTGAGTCAGAAGCTTCGGCACAACAGGATGATCTTCATTGGCTTCACATTTCAGAAGCTTTGTAATCTTTCCTCTCAGGCTTTCTTCTTTCTCAATCCCTATTTCTCTGTGGAAACAAATGCAACATATAATTTGGCAGATATGTAGACAGGTCAATGTTTACTTAACATGCAGTAAAATCAGCTTCTACCAAGAATGGGGTTTCCCTTCTTCTCATTATACAAGTAGAGCTCTCTGGGATGCATCTGAATTAGTAATGACTTTGCATATCACTTTCCAGTCAATGTGAAATATCATTATGACTTTGCTGGTGCAGTAATAACATGCCGGTAATTTAATTTACCGACACGTAACTGCACCAGCAAAGTGCAAGTTTGCCGGTGGGGCAAAAATCGTCAGTATTACTAGGACAGGTATTACCAGTGCCGGCAATACGGGCAAATCATGGAATGGGGATTTACAACTGTTTCCGGCACTAGTAATCCAGCGGTAACACCGCCGGAACAGGTGACGATCACAGTAATACAGTTTGGTGGTATCTGAGCAGATTTACCACCCAGATACCACCAATTTCGTAATAGGCGATTAACAATATACTGTGCTTGCCCAACTTCTTCGTGTATGATTTGCCAGAACACTGTTTCTCTTGATTATGCATTTTTTCGTTTTTTTTGTTGATAGAACAGATGTTTTGTTCAGGGTACAGCAGTAAAAGTAACCAAAGTCTTTGGAGAAATCCTGCAGCATGTGACTTGCAATAGAGGGAATCATAATGCTTGACTATTTGATGGGCCACAAAAGATACATAGGGCCTCATTATGAGGTTGCTGGTCCGCCTACAACAGCACCGGTAAGCTTGCCGGTGCCATTGTATCCGGACTGGCAAACTCTGAGTTGTGCTCGCGGGTGCCTTTCATTCCACCAGGTCTGACCTGGCAGAATGAAAGACACTGCACAGAACAGCATTTCCAATGCACAGGCACCGTTAATAACGGTGCCTGTGCATCCGGCTTCCCCATGGGAATGGGGAAGAATTTTTTCCAGTGCTCAGGAATGGCCAAATACTGGGTCCGGCAAGGCCATAATGACCCGGTAATTGCCAATTTCTGTGCGCCGAAAAAAAGGCAACTCCAGCGGCAGCCATGCCTGTTTTACAGGCACGGCTACCGCCAGGGTAGTAATGACCCTCATGTCCCTGGTATTAGACAATACACAAGATAGCCAGTGACCAAAGGGGCACTGAATATTTATAGGAGGAATGGTCCTATACACAGGCTCTGCCTTGGGTTGTTCCACTTGTCATCTAGGGAGTCCTGTGTAGCTCCACCAGGGGTGCAACTACCAGTTAGGATCCAAACTTATGCAGCTTGTGCCTTGCAGGCTCCCTCCAGCGATCACTATGACAGACATCACCAGGGTGCTGACATTCACTTGCAGTTCCTGGAACATCACGCCTTTAGTGCCGTGGAAAGTCCAAGGTGCAGCTGTGTGCACTAGTTCGACATATGCATGGTCTATACAACAGCACACATGAATGTGCACATGTATTATACACAGGCTTACGAGTTGCGCAGTGTAGTAAAAATGCAATGTTAAAACTACAGGTTTGGGAGTAAGGTGGAGGAAAAACCTCCAGCAAGAAGCTGGAGGTAATTCTACCACCTTACTGCCCAAAATCAGCAAATTAGGCAGTACTGCCGCCGAAAGTAATACAGCCAACATTCCCCATGGAGTCCTAAGGACTCCAATTAATGGGGACTAATACCGCTGATAAAGTGTTGGTAATGGTAATACCATTTGGTGGTATCACTGCAGATTTACTGCAGAGATACCACCACATTTATAATAAGACCCATTTAGATCTAAATACTACCTTTCTATTGCAGGGACTTCAGCGCAAACTGCCATATTGAGCAGCAGCTTATGCAAGCAGGAGAACCTGTGGGCAAGCCATTACTCGAGGTTCTGGTGTTGGAGGAAGCACCAGAAGCCCCATCATGTTGCTGTTGGGAGTCTTCCTCTGATACCCACGGTCTCCCAAAACCTGGCGCAGGACTCACAGACCTCTCTTCATCATTACCAGCTGAGGTAGCACATGACATCAGCTATAAGCAGGGGTGCAATCTGTGAGCTATCCCCCTTCACTCTAAGTGGCACAGCCAGCAGAGAGTTCATGTTTCCTCATCGTATTCCCACTTACTCAACCCACCCTCATTCATTAGCCAGTCCCTCGCCCCCTTCCACGTTCTAATTCCTATTCCGCTTTCTCATCCCATTCCCTTTTCAATTGCCTCTTTTTAGTGCCACATTCTCACCCCTTCCCCTTATTTATTTCCTCATCCTATCCCTCTTCTCAGCCCTTGTCCTCATCACAGTCCCCCTTCCTCTTCTTTGTCCCATTCTGTCTTCCTCATACTTGTCTCTCTTTCTCTTTTCCTTCCTCCTTTTTCCTCCACCTAGTTCCTCTCCCTCTTCATTGATCCACTTATTTTTCAACCCCCCCAGTTCCCTCTTGCTGCTCTTGACTTGCCCCCTTCTCCCAATCCCTGTTTCTTGTACCAGTCCCTCTTCTTCTTCCTCACCCTTGTACCTCTTCCTTGTCTTAGTCCATCTTTTGCTCGTCCCAGTACAAACTCTGCCTTCTTCCTTTTCATTACAGTCCATGGTTTTCGTCCTCATCTCAATCTTCTATCTAATCCTGGGACCAGTCTCTCTTCATCTTTGTTATCTAGGTCTCTCTTACATGTGCAAGTCCCTCTTCCTTCTTCCTCTCCCACTTTCACGTCTCAGTCTCTCTCCTTTTTCCTCAAACCAATCCCTATTCCTCATATATGACTTCCTTCTTATCTATGTCCTCATTCATCTTCCCCATCCCGGTCCCCCTTCCTTGTCCCAGTCATCTGTTCTTATGCTCGCCCCATTCCTACTTCCACTTCTTTAATCCTGTCCCTCTTCCTTAGTCCATTCCCTCTACCTCTTGCTCATCTCAGTTGTCTTCTGCCCCAACTCCCTTACTTCTTCCTCATCCCTGTCCCTCTCTACCTTCCTAGTCCATCTTCATCACCCAGCTCTCTCGTCCTCTTTCATGACCCTCTTTCTTGTCCAAGTCCATCTTCCTCATCACAGTTCCTCATCTTCTTTTTCTCTCTTCCGCACATTAAGTCAATCTTTCTTTTCCATACCCTAGAACCTCCTTGTCCTCTTCATACCTTCATTTTCTCAATTAATCTTACTTGTCCCTCTTACTCCTCCCAATCCCTCTTCTTTTCTTGGCCTATGCCCTCTTTCACACCCTAATCCCTCCTTCCCATTATGTTTCAGGACTAGTGAGGAAAGGGAGGTAGGAGCTAATCAGTATGCATCCTCTCTGTTCAGATCTCCCATCCTGAGTCCCAACTGACAGTCCTGGAACCTTGATGACCCATGAGGTTCCAGGCTACATCCTCACATTCCACTGCCTGCATCTGTGCACATGACACAGGCCAGATACAACACATCCTCTCTCCTTACAAAAACACACACAACAGGATTTATAGACCAGTCTCTCAAAAACCACCACATCAAACATCCACCACAAAACAACCGGACAAAATAACCACATTCAAAAGCCCTCTCAGCGTACACCACATTCGAGAAACTAACATCCCCCAACAACCTAAAAAAACACTGAACCACCACTTTCTCCGGACTGCCACTCCCGAGTCTTACAGCTGCCACTTGCAAGCACAAACCCCAACCAAGCTACACTCCACCACATTCTCAGCTTACTCACCTTCCACTCCGTCTGCCACACAGAGACTCGGGCCTGCCACGCCCGCAGCACAAACGCGTACACATATTCAATCAACCAGGAACTTAACTAACACTCAGCTGCAATCTCAAAGCACACAACACTTGTCCACATATAGAACCACCCCTCATTTTCACCAAAGGAACCTATCATTTGCACCCTTACTCTCATACTCCACTACCCCCAAAAACATTTAAACGTAGGAAAATAGAGAAAAGATACAAACTAAACAAAGGACACATGTAACCACTGTGGCTGCACAGACACAGCACAGGAAAGAAACACCACAGGGAATTGATCAGAAACCCCATGGCATCACAATCTTACACAGAGAATGCATTCACCAAAGCTGCAATTATGCGCATTTCCAAATGTCCACTTTGCCGGCTCATACATGTCACAAACACATCCATGCTCCACTTCATGGATAACAATTAACCTGCAAGCCCATACATCATATCACAATAACTTCACAACTCATTTGGGCTTCTCATTTATAAAATAACCAAATACATATCATCTACATAGCCAATAAACTTCATACCATAGCTCCAACTGGGCTCATAACTTAATCTGGGCTCATACTTCATACCACTAATGTGTCCATTACATCATCTAATTGCATGTCAATGTGTCTCATGACACCGCGCACATCATTTACACCATGAACGTGTAATGCCACCTCATGCACTATTAAATACCAATAAATATATCATAAATATTACAATCCATAAGCTGCAGATAACAATCCCTTATATCAAAATATGCATTGAATACAACAATGTATCCATCACATTTCTTTGAAAGTGCGCATAATCCTAAAAGTCCATGGTGCGTCCACCTTAAACCCTGAAAATACTCATGAATGTTAAAATACTTGCATATTACTTTTTGCATTTACCTGACTTATAATATACATTTCCTATAAGTGAATATTATCCTATAAGTCCATGGTGCGTGCACCTAAGCCCTGCAAATCCTCAAATAATGTTTAAAAAAACGAGCTTAACACCTTTTGCATTCACAGATCATGCAACTCAAAAACTATTGCAAATATTACTATTCCCATTCAAACTGTTGATCACTCCCATTCCAATTACATAGCACCTTCCCAGCCAGGCGCACAACTCCACACCCCAGCACACACAACATTTTCTTATGGCAGCACCTTAGTCTGCATAGACAGTAACAATAATAAAATACATTTTTCCAATCAAATACATTTTTCTAACCGTTGCCTGAATCATGTTAGCATTTCCCCTGCAGTATCCTACTTGTACATTTAACATTAAACTGTCTATGCCTCGGCAGCATATTTTCCATTACTCCATTGCGCTGCAAAGAACCCTTACACAGTACTGGTATACTTCAATACTTGCAGCAACATCCACTTTTTGAAGAGCACATCACAGTCCGCATCAGCATGTTTGAATCATCGTCGGCACCGCAAGTAGAAACAAACCTTTATGTTTATTCTGGTTTCAAGCTGCATTTCTTTACTTTACGGCACCGGAACATTGCGGTCTACTTAAAAACACAGATGACCGCATACCGACACTTCAACAGGGCTGAAATCAGAGCGATAAGCAGCTCCTTCTCACCGCAGCGGTCTCCTTTGAAGTTCATGACCCAGCACTGGAAGGCATTCTCTTCCTCCATGAACCTCATCATGTTGAGGCACTGTAGAAAGGAGGAGCGGACCCAGATGAGCTTTAAGTAAGCTTTAATGAAAGGCCCCCCGCAGTTTGGGCTGCCAGGATGGTAATGACTTGAACACTCCTTGTGAGAGCGTTCAACTCCAAACGTTCCACACTGATGTAGGGCCAGTGTCTACATAACATAACATCTCCCTTAGGAGGGAGCAGAAAAGGAAAGGAAGGCAGGGGGGGGGGGTTGGGAAAAGGGAAAGAAAAACAGGGGAAATAACTGTAACAATATTAGTCAAATGAGGGGTTCTTCTTGACAGGAGGCTGCAGTGTTTCGTGCATCAATAATAGATAGTCGTAGTCATCGTTGAAGTTTCGGATGATTCTCCGGTTCCTCTTGGAAAGACTGACTGTGGGGCCAGAGATCACATCACCGTTTTCATCACAGTTTTGTTGATGTGTGTCTTCTGACTGGACAACGTCTTTTGGCAGTATGTCCTTACTTGTGCTGGGTTTTTTGTGGTCTCTCTCTATCTTCACTAGGTCATCGCCAGACCATTTTTTCCCATTATCCAACAACACAGATTTGCCATAGCATCTCACTACCCATTGTGGGGATTTAAAGCGGGATTCCCCCTTGAGGGTCTTCTTGGGTTCTTTAACACATACCCAATCTCCCTCTTGGATTACCATCTCTTTTACTCTGTTTCTTGAGTCGTAGTATGTTTTGTATTTGCTCTGTTTCTCTCTTACAAGTTTCTGAATGTGATCCATGTCCAATCTCACCTCCCCATTGTCCATAAACATCCAGGCTGGTCTGAGCCGATTGCAGGCAATTCTGCCTCTCATCATTGTGAATGGTCCGACACTGGTGGTGGAGTGTGGAGTTGTTCTGTATGCGCATAAGGCCTCCTTGAGCGTCTCCCTCCACGGAAGTGTGTTGGTGATGGCTAACTGAATCACACTTTTCACCAGCCTGTTCATTCTCTCTACGAGGCCATTAGAGATTGGATGGTATAAAGAGGTGGTGATTTGATGGACGGCTCTGTCTTTGAGGAACTCCTGGAATTCTAGTGACAGAAACTGTGACCCATTGTCGGAGATTAACTCTTTGGGATCACATTCCCTGTTAAATATGTCCGTCAGGAATTCCGTGATTTTCTTTGTGGTTACACTTGTCTCTGATATGCCCCACTCCGTCCATTTAGACGTATAGTCTACTAGGACTATGATGTAGATCTTGACCGCTTCCAAATTCTCGAATGGTCCCATAATGTCTATGGCCAGTTTGGACCATACATTCTTTGGACTTTCAATTGGCTGTAATAGTGTTTTCCTTGTGGTTTTGGACTTGTCGCTTGTGGCACAGGCGGAGCAATTTTTGACCAACTCTTCTGCCTCCTTCCACATGTTCGGCCACCAATGGTTGCACCTTAAACGGTTCTTGGTTAGGCTTCTCCCGAGGTGTCCTTCGTGTGCCAGATCAAGCAACATTTTTCTGAGCGGTGCTGGTGGGATTATTCTGTCACCTCTGTAGATGTGTTCTTTGTCCCTGTATATATATTTCTTGCATGATGGGCATGAAGTCTGTGAGACTTTGGGATGGTGTCATCCAATCGTCAGTTATTGCTTTCCTGATCTCTTTTTGCTCAGGATCATCATTTGTTATGCTTTTCCACACATCGATGGGAATGGCTGGATTTATGGTTGCTATTATGTCTCGGTCTGGATCCTCAGATTCAGTGTCTTGATTGGTCGATAACCTGGAGAAGCAGTCGGCCACTTGATTTTGTGTTCCGGGAGTATAGCATATGTTGATGTTGTATGGCATAATATCGAGGATCCAACGTCTTATTCTTGGGGATATGAGATGAGGTGTCTTTGACTGGAGAATGTGTACAAGCGGTTTGTGGTCTGTTCTGAGTGTAATGGGTAAACCCCAAATTAAGTTCCGAAAATGTTGCAGGATCCACCTTACCCCCAGCGCCTCCCTCTCCATCGTGGAATAATTCAATTCCACACCTTTTAGTACCCTGGATGCGAAGGCGATCGTTACTTTGCCCTTGTTATGGATTTGCTCCAGGACTCCACCCAGACCGATCTTACTGGCATCCACTGATATAATTGTCTTTGCTTTGCAGTCAAACATGCTTAAAGCGGGTGCTTGATTGATGTTACGTTTTATTTCTTCAAATTCCGTTTTGCATTCTTCGGACCAGTCGAATTTGTTAGTCTTCTTCATGATACTCCTTATGTTCTTGGTCTTGTTGGAGTAATTACCTACAAATTTGGAATAATCTTCAGTCATTCCGAGAAAACTCCTTAACTGGTCTTTGTTTTCTGGTTCAGCGATGTCTAGGATGGTATCTATTAGCTCTTTCTTGGGACTGATGCCGTTGGAGTCTATGGAGTGACCGAGGTAGGATACTTTGTTGCATTTGACGTTACATTTCTCCAATTTTAAGGTGAGGCCACTTTTTTGGATCACTCGTAATACGCTGGCAAGTATTGCATCGTGTTCTTGCTCTGATATGGCCGAGATGAGAATATCGTCTTGGAAAGAGTGTACTCCTTCCAAACCTCCAAACAGATGTGACATTAGCCTTTGAAATACAGCGGCGGCTGATGCGAGGCCAAAAGGCATCCTCTTAAACCTGAATGCTCCCAGAGGAGTGACGAATGAGGTGAGGCTTCTGGAGTTTTCTTCCAGGCTGATTTGGTGATATGCGGAAGAAAGATCTAGGGTACTGAAGTATTTCGATGGCTTCATGGTCGTTAACAGCTCCGATATGTTCAGGAGGGGGTGCCTGTCGATCCATATGTTTTTGTTTAGGTCTCTTAGATCGACGCACATTCTTATGGAGTTATCCGGTTTCTTCACGAGTACTATGGGAGCAAGCCATTCTGAGCTCTCGATAGGTTGTATAATGTCCTGCTCACACAAGCACATGAGTTCTTTCTTTAGTGCCTCCTTGGTTCCAATGGAGACTCCATGAACTCTGTGGGCTATTGGAATGGCCCCCTTCTTGAGAATGATCTTATGCTGAAACCCCTCTAGGAGTCCAATTTTTCCAGAGAACACCTTGGGAAATTGTCGTGCCAGGGTATCCTTGATGTCCTTGATGTCTTTCTCATCACTCAGAACAGACATTATGGGGTTCTCTTCGCCCGGATGGATCTTTAAACAGAGAGCAGCTTGCTCCTCCCAGCCTACTATGGATGAACCTTTGTCCGCTATGAAGAGCTTGCAGGAAATCGTCCTGTCGCGAAACTTGAGTCTCACCCATGTATAGCCAATGATGCCTATGGGACTCTTCCCGTCACCTGTAGCTCGTACTGTGGTGTTCTTTATATCACTCAAATTGCCAGACAGTTCAGACAGAAAAGGGTTCTACACCAACCATCGTGTAGGGGGATCCTGTGTCCACCATTAAAGGCAGTGACACTCCGTTGATCTGCATGTTGACCCAAGGGGCCTTGGAGTGTTGTAGAGAGGTGATGGTAAGTATTTGTATGGGTGGACTCCTTCGATTGACAGTTAACATCTCATTGTGTCCCTGATTGGTTTCGACAGCTCGCACCGTGTCTCTCATTGGCCTGGCAAATGGACTCCTAAAGCCGCTCGACCTGCCCCTTATGTTCCTGAACACCTTGGCGAAGTGACCAATCTGATTGCATTTATAGCACTCAATGGCCGCTGCAGGGCATTCTCTGTCAACATCGCCGTGTTTCTGCCAACCACATTTTTGGCAACGTAGTGGAGGTTGATTGAAGCGTACCGAGTTCTTGCCTCTAGTTGGAGAGGGCCTCGGGCATGCGATGATGTTCTCCTCACAAGGGCTATTGAAGGTTCATTCATGTTAGCTTCAATGGATTTCACTTCAGAAATTCCTGCCTGGTCGAATCTCTCCTTCAAGCAATGGTCACTCAATTCAATACTTCTGGCGATCTCGGTGGCTTCCTCCAAGGATGGATTCTTGGATTGCCACAGCCTCTGTTGGATTCGTGAATCAGCCACGTTCAGTACCAACTGGTCTCTAAGGTACTAATTTCCAACGCCGGTGAAGTTGCAAGTTGACATGAGCGTTCTGAGGGATGCAAGGAAGGCATCAATAGATTTGCCTTTTAACTGTTTTCTGGAGAAAAATCTGTATCTCTCCAGGACGACATTCGTCTTCTTGCGGAAATGCTTGGAGAGTTTAGCTAGTGCATTTTCATATTTGCGGTTGCCATTGTTGTCACCTCCTCCATCATCCGGCTCGGGAAGTGCCCTGAATATTCCGAGGGCCTCCGCCCCTGCACAGTTTAGTAGAGTCGCTTCCTTGAGGTCGTCGCTGAATTTATTACCACCAATGGCCCTTAGGCAAACCTGAAAGCCATCTATCCACTGCTCCCAGGGATATGTGGGATTGCCGGGACACGGAAGAAACTTTGTTGGTGGGGGAATACTCTGCATGGCGGTGGTTTTGAGAATAAGAAGAAGTCGCCTTATGAGGGTGAACTGGTCGAGAAAAGAGGTAGATGCATGTAACGGTGCTAGGATTCAGTTAATGTGAGACTGCCCTATTCACAACTCGTATGCACTTGCTGTGCTGAATTTCCAGATGGGCATAGGGTTTATTCGGGAAAGAGCTCTCAGTGAGGTGATCCCATTGATGGTTGAGGCTCCGACGAATGGCTCTGGCTTGCGGCTGTGGATTGCGCTGATACTTGTCTTTTGGTCTGGTGCCGGTAGTAATGTGCGTCCTATATGCTTGCTACGACAAAATTTTGTGTATGGTGTGGTTTGAATGTACACTGTAGTGTGTCACTAATGAGAATATGTGTGGGTTGAACACGGTTGCACACAGCTTTGGTTAGAGAATGTCTTTACTACTTCAGCATGGACTGAAAGGCCTGTAGAGGTTGTCCTGAACTTGATTCAGAGAGCGTGCTGAGAGAATACCTTTTGTTTGTCAGCCTTTTGATGGCTCTATAATGTGATCACAGAGTCTTTAGGCACTCGGCACGGATTGTAACCTCACAATAGACTGAAGCGCAGGGTGACTAGTCCTGGAAAGTCTTTGATGGAATGTTCAATGTGGGTTCTCAGGTTACATCACAATGGCTATTGACAGAGTCAAGGTCCCTTCCTGCCGTGTGCGCGTTGCGGGGCAACAGGTGGCAGCTTTTGAAATGGATACAAAGTTTCAATCACGGCGGTGGAGTTCGTTTTAATAACCTGAGAAGGAAAGATCCTTCCAAGTCCCAATAAAAACACATACGTTTTGCTATGAACAAAACAAGCTACTTCAAAAATTTCAGTGACGTGTCCTCCCCCTCCTCTGTGGAGCCCTGCTCTGACCTGGGAGATGGACAGCTCCTGCTGTCTGGTGCACCGTTAGGGCTGGCCGGTTGTAGACTGTGCGCCGCTCTGAACTCCCAGCAGGGAGGAGCGGCGCCCTTCACAGGCGGAGCACTGGATGTTGCGGGGAGCGCTGGCGAGGCCTCTCTAGCGTCTCTGCAGCCGGGTGAACAGGGCAGGGCAGGAGGCGCGGCACAGTTAGACTTCACGGTGGGCCTCTGCGAGCGTCTGTCTCAAGGTGGAGTACAGCACGCATGAGGTGGGAATGGGGCTAGCCTTATCGGGTACTCCTCGTCGCCATTTGTAGAAATGAGGAGCGGACCCAGATGAGCTTTAAGTAAGCTTTAATGAAAGGCCCCCGGAGGTTAGGCTGCCAGGATCGTAATGACTTGAACACTTTGTGTGAGAGCGTTCAACTCCAAACGTTCCACACTGACGTGGGGCCAGTGTGTACATAACATAACAGGCACGTCGATGGGGCCACTCCTGTAATGTTTTCCTCATATTACGGAAAGGAATAAGAAACGTTGCTCCACATTCCGACGCAGATAAGAACGCTCAGCATTTAGCGTTCTCAGCTTCGCCAATAGCCCACCAACGTTCTAATACGTCACCATTCTACGCCCAGCTGTTATGCTGCATGGAGCTCTGCATTTCTGCCATACTAACGGTCGACGTTGGGGAGTGCCTACAGTTCACAGCAATCCCAAAGTAGGTATCATAACTGGCATGGCACGCTCAGCTTCCAAATGTAATCATACTGAATTGCTCTCTAGATGCGCAGCCGAGGCCTTAACTATGATGCACATCTCGCACAAGTTTTCATTCCCATGTATTTTCCAATAGCGGCAGCATTTAAAATGGCAGTACCAGTTCAGTGCCATTCGCATGCCCATGGCCCCTGTCACTTTAACACAGCGTGCTCTCACCACATTTGACAGTACCTAGAGAGCGCCGGTAACTTGAATTACAGCACATACCGTCTTTTGGCTGCATGCCTGGGTTCTCCTTTGTCTAATGTACCCCCCCATTGACATGCCTTATACATGGGCTTTAACACTCACATGGGTCCAAATTCACTCAAAGGTTGTGAGACTAACACTAACTGGATTCACTGAGCATATTCCCCTTCCACAGGGGCGCCACCTCATCAGAGCTCCTTTCTGTATCTCTGGACCGCTTTCAAGAAACATCCTTGTCGCCACTTGTAGCATCTGGGTTCTGGGTATGAGGCATATACATATAAAAGGAAAATAGTCTTTATTTATGTTTCAGGGCTAGCGGGGAAAGGGAGGTAGGAGCTAATCAGTATGCATCCTCTCTGTTCAGATCTCCCATCCTGAGTCCCAGCTGACAGTCCTGGAACCTTGATGACCCATGAGGTTCCAGGCTACATCATCACATTCCACTGCCTGCATCAGTGCACTTGACACAGGCCAGATACTACATTGATCTCCCTGTAACCAGTATGTCTGCCTCCTACACCTTCCTTCTCTATATCTTACTCATCACAGTCCCACTTTCTCTTCCTTAACCTAGACCCTCTTTCTCATCCCAGTCCCTCTCCTGTTCCAATGACCCCCTCTGCTTCCTCAGATGTCCCTACCTTCATCACAGTCCCTCTTCTTTTCCCTCTTCCCCATTCCCGTCTTCTCTCTGACCCTCTTCGACTTCCCATCCCTCTCCCTGAAACCATGTCTCTCTTCATAGTCCCAGTCCCTCTTCTTCTTTGCCCAGTCCCTTCTCCTCATCCTATTCCGTTTTACTTATCTTGTCATTGTCAGTCCCTCTTTGTTTTTTCCTCTTCCTCCTTCTGCTGCCTATTCCTTATCACCTGCACACTCCTTTTCTTCTTTCTGTTCCAAGTCCGTCTTTCTCATCCCATTTCTCATCCTCTTCCGAATCCAACTCTTTTCAGTTACTCTTTTAATTCCAGGCCCCATTCCTCATTCTAGGTGTTCTTCCCTCTTTCTTGTCCCAGTCCCTCTTGCTAAATACCCGCGCCACTCCCTCTTCTCCCTCTTCCCCCTCCTCATCATACTTCTGGTGCTGTGCTGGGACATGTTACTGCACAAACATTTCATCTTTCTGGAAACAATTACACATGCTCTGCTGTCTGCATTATTGTTTGGAGTAGGACTGTCATACCTGTAACATATGGATCATTATGATTTACCTCATTCTTTTGGACAAAGTTATGGACCTTGGTAACTGAGGCTTTAAGCTGTTTTTTTAAACATAATTGATGATTAGAAGTCATATCGGAAAGAGGACCTTCACCACAAGCTGTGTAAGCTTTGGGTGTTGTGCCTCGGTCCCCAATGCATTAAGTAGTCAACCAGCAGAGTGTAACAGCTCATGTAACCAATAGCCATGTCATGATCTGAGCAGTATCTCGCATGATCTTTGATCTGGACCTATTCTTTATGGGGCCAACACAAATGCATGCCTTTGAATTCAAAATGCAATGAAAAACTGCAAATGTCCGAACTAGCTCTTGTTTAAATTGTATCAGTTCATTTGAATTACTCTACAAAGTGAATACAGAATTTCATTGGTAAACATTTTAATAATTAACACTTTTTTATACAGAAAGATGCACACTGTGTTTTGTACAAGCATACCGACTTTGGGACTCATTACGAAATTCCCAGTATACAGTAAAAGTGCTGTAATTCTGGTTAAAGACCACTGTAGATGAGGCCATCCTCTAGACACCCTCCTCAAACACACACCCTCCCCACAGTGCACACACCCTGGTATTGTCCAAATGTTATTTCCTGTGCCTCCTGGGTAGGGGGCTCTTTTGCGGCTCGTTTCCAGTTAGGAGGCGCTGAGAGTGGTGCCTTTGGGTTCCAGACAGGGAGCCCTCTGTGGGGCTCACAAAGATGGAGGGCTCGGAAACTCTGGGCCTGCATGGGCTGCAGGGTCAGCGTTATTGCCTGGTAGATCACCTCAGCACTGGCTGAGGAGGAGTCGGTGTGCTCCTGCACTCTCTGGGCGAGAATGACTATGGCGGCAGTGGCATGGCCAAGACATTGGGGCATCCTATGGCTGCACCGCTACACACACTCATGCATTGCACGCATTTCCTGGAGCTGCTGGCCTACAAGTTCGCCATGACAGTCTGGCGCACCTCATTGGCACACAGGGGTGCATTCATGGATGAGAAAGTGGACACATACAGAGGTAGAGGGCTGTGCAGTGACCAGGGTTGTAGCAGCCCAATGTAAATGAGGCATCATCATCAATCCTCCTCATCAGTTTATTTATTTATTTTATTTCTATTTTATTTCTTATAAGGCACTACAGGCCCGTAGGCCTCAAAGCGCTCCAAGAGAAGAGGAATGAAGGAAGGAAAGAGCAGAAGCGGAGGAAAAGGATAGATTTCTATTGGGGTAGATTAAACAGTAATGTCTTTACATTTTTCTTAAACTTAATTTAAGATTGAGATTTTTTAATATTCAAGGACAAGACATTCCATTCAAGTGGAGCATTGAATTCAATGCTGCAATTGCCAATGTTTTTTAGACGAGATTGCGGCTGACTGAGCTGACGAGTGTCGGAGGAGCGTAGCACTCTGCTGGATGATTTTCTCACTAGTCGTTTGGTTAGATAGTGTGGCGCATCTGAATTCTGGCACTTATATGTGAGTCTAATTCTCTGCTTCACCGGAAGCCAGTGTAATTTCCTCCTGAAGGCGGCGATGTGGTCCCATCTGGCTAAGCCAAATACATCCCTAACTGCTCCATTCTGAGCAGTTTTAAGCCAATTTAGGTTGCCTTGAGACGTGCCGATTAGTAATCTATTACAGTAGCCTAATCATGAATTTATTAATGAAGATGCCAAGAGTGATCTGTTTTTAAATGAGAGGTATGGCCTAATCTGGTGAAACAATTCAGTTACATTCCACATGATGAGCAAATATGAGAAACCTGTTTTTTCATTGAGAGATTGGCATCCAACATCACTCCCAAGATTTTCACTGATTTGCTCACAGGGATTATGTTACCAGCCCCCTCAAAAGAATCATATTGATGGGTGAGTTTCTTTAATTGCGGACCGAGGCCAAGATAAGCAGCTCAGTTTCTGAGCCGTTAAGTGCTAATGAAATGTGTGCCATCCAGGCTTGGATTTCAAGATAAACAAGATTCACGGTTGCTACATCCTCCTGATAGTTGCCAGACAACGAATAGGATCCGGTTGTCATCAGCATAATTTGCAAATTGGACACTCAGATCGTCAAGGAGATCGAGAAATGGTCTAATGTAAATATTAAAAAGCAAGGGAGACAGGTAGGAGCCTTGTGGAACACCACATGCGATAGATGTGGGTTTGGCTTGAGCCCTCTCGACTGGCACTCTGGAGATTCTAGGGCCCAGGAAGGTGATATCAAACACTGCCGAAAGATTCAACAGTAATAGCAGCGCAGGATGTTTTCTTTCTATGATTCCAACGATGTTTGACTTAAGGTCCAGAAGAGCGGTCTCTGTGCCGTGCGGGAACGCAAACCAGACTGATTTGGATTGAGAAGCTTATGTTCCTCAATTAATTTCTGGAACTGTAAGTAGGCCAATCCATCCAAGATTTTCAACAGATATGGGACGTTGGTAATAGGTCTATAGTTCTTGGGGGCTGTGGGGTCAAGAGTGTCCTTTTTTAAAAGGGGAGTCACCCATACCTCCTTCAGAGCTCCAGGTTCTACGCCCATCAAGAAAGAGGAATTGATCATATTCCTTTTAATAAGTCAGGAGGGTAAGAGTCCCCTAGGCAAGATGTGGATTTCATGTCAGTGACAATCTCATTGATCTCTTGTTCGGTACAGATGTGAAATAGAAATTTCAGAAGGGTCGTCGACAAGGTATTATTTTGACAATCCGCAGTGATATAATCTTTTTTGGTGTCAAGATTGGCCAGATGGTTAAAAATAGCTAGATGATTTCCAGCAATTTTGTTCATAAATCTGTCTTGAATTTATTGACACCAAACAGAGTCCTTGGAAATAGGAGGAAAAGAGGATGTGTGATTTTCAAAATCTCTAAGAATTTTTTATAATTCTTTTGAGTTGGATTTAGCATTATCAATGCAAGCATTGTATGTTTTCTTTTTAGACTCAATTATGACATTTTTATACTTTTGAACCGATTTTTTTATATTGTTCCAAAGTAATCGGGCATGGGTCCTTCCTCCATTCTCGCTCCTATGTTCTTTTTATTTTTCTTGCTTCCACGATCTCATCACAGAACCAGATTTTATTGTTAGTCTCAGCTTTCATCATCTTTTCATTTTTTCTGTGGCCAAAGTAATGATGGTATTGTTAATGGTAGATGATAAACTGACTGAATAACTTGGACGTGTGAATTAATCAATAACACCCAATTTGGTGGACAACAGAGAGGAAAAAGCAATCGGTGTGACCTTTTTAATATTTGTACAAGTAATCATAAACCTGGCATTGGTATCAAGCCTTAATCTGGGACTTGGCATTATGATCGTAGTGTTTACAAAAAGATGATTCGACCAAGGACTTCCTAGGGTAATATTGGTAGAGCTCTGGACATTAGGTGATATTATCCAGTCCAAGGTATGGCCACCTTGATGTGTTGGTACCTTTACCAGTTGGGTGTAACCTATCACTTCCAAGGAGGATAGGAGAGAAGAGGCAGAAGTGTCTGATGGATATTCAGCCTATAAGTTAAAATCACCTATAACAATGACTGGTGAATTCACCTTAGTGATGAAGAACGCTAATTAAAAAAATTGATGTTAAATACATAAATAACTATTTATAAAAGAAACCTTGAATGTAAGTGTTCCTTGGCTACTTGTATTTAAAAATTTCGTTTGTACAGCTCTACAGCTCACATTTACCCCTCTTGAGATAGACTACCAAGTTTTGTAGTGCAGACCTATACCAAAAGTTGGGCTACCTAATACCAAGCAGATAAGGGATGTGTAGTCTCACCACTGTGATTGCATCAATTCTTACCTAACAGAGCTGGCACCAGATAAATCAATGTATCAGCCTTTCCTAAGGCTTGCACATTTCTTAATCCAAGGGTGTAGCCTCAGTACTTCTCAAGTCATAAAGCTTCCCCTGCTCTCTTGTTGGAATGAATGTACAATGTCCCACATGCGAGAAGGAATATAAACTAATAAAATCCATAAAACTCAATTCTGAAAAACCACACCGAAGGCCAGGGGTTTAGACATCATGCATGATACACTGACACTCCCAACATCTCTCTCCAATGCGTGATAGACAGTAGCCAGCAAGACACACATACACACACACACACACACATTTAGAATTTAGTTCAAGTAGGATGATGTCAATGATAATTAATGCACAGGTAAACATTAGATTTAATCAGACATGCACACACAAGGCAGCAAGACACAGACACGAGGAGTGCTTCAAGTAGTCATATAAGCATTCATTAGAAACACTAAAAGGTAGATTATTTGATAAGTCATTTATATTGCACCTGTACATAAGGGTTTCTAAGCATGACAAGACAAGTAAGGGGAGACAGATGTAGGACAAGACAAACAATGTTACTAGGCCTTGTGTCATTCAGATCATGCAAGTGTGAGAATGAGAAGTGCAAGGGGAAAAGGGGGCTGCTGAGTGCCAGGGAGAGGGAATGTGAAACAGGGCAGCATTGCTCTGAGTAAGTGCGGCCAGGGTAGCGCAACTCTGGGTAAGTGCAAGGAGGCAGGAACTGTAGAGGTTACAGTTAAAGCCCCTAAGTGAGTGGTAGGCCCTGAGGTAGTGCAGGGGGTGACTGATCAGGAAAGAGCTTGGTACCCAGGGAGATTCTGAGGGTTGCCAACAACCCATCGGTGCAGCAGACAGGTGGTCAGGATGGTTAGCAGGGGGAGGAGAAAGACCAAGCAGAGGAGAAGAGGAATGTTTTAGCTGCTTCTAGAACTTCAGGTGGTCCGGATCACCTTTGAGTGGGCCAGGCAGGCCATTCCAGAGGGAGGCACCTGCAGAAGAGGGAGATATACCCCCATTCTCTGTCTGGAGTGATTGTAATTGGTTACTTATAACATGCTTAATATCCAGAGGTGTCTAAGCGCAGACCCGGGTATTGAACTTGTGTTGCTCCACATCGTCTTGCTTTCAAGGCGAGCACGTTGCCCATGAGCTATGCTCCCGTGATGAGTAGCGTCTGACCTTTAGAGAGTTGGAGGTAGCTGGGCAAAGGGCTTGAGAAGGAAGTTATTTTGGGAGAGAGCGTTGGATGTAGTGTGGGCCCCAGCCTCAGAAAGCCTGTGGACAATGCAAAGGGTCTTGAACTTGACCCTTGCAGTCACAGGGAGCCAGTGGAGAGATTTCAGGGCTGGAGAGATACAGTCCCTGGGCTTGAGGCCAAGGATAGACTTGCAGTCCTGTTCTCGATAAGTTGCAGAGGGCCGAGAGTAGAGGAAGGCTAATTGAGAAAGAGGTTGTTGCAGTAGTAGACAGAACCAGGGCTCTGGAGACAGTGAGTTTCTGGGGGAAGCTGCGAAAGGGAACAGTACCTTTGAGGAGGTGCAGCTGGTAGTGGGACTTCTTGGCGATGTCCGAGATGTGAGGAGAGAAAGAGAGAGTGGAGTGGAAGATGACATCAAGGTCTTGAGGCTCACATGAAGGTGTAGGAAGAGGGCCCAAAGAGGGCGGCCAATGTTACAGCGGGAAAGTAGGAGCAGGGTTTCCCAATGAGAAGGATCTCCGTCTTACTACCATTAAGGCAGAGATCGTTGGAGGCGCGCCAATCCTGAATCGCGGATAGACATTCAGGAATGAGTGAGAGAGGAGAGAAGGCCGAGGGGAGCCTGAAGGAAAGCTGAGTGTCATCCGCATAACACTAAAAGTTAGAGGAGAAGGTAGAGATCAAGTGGGCAAAAGGGGCCAGGCAGAGGTTGAAAATCCAGGATAAGAGGATAGAGCCCCGGGGAATGCCACGGGTGGAGAGATAGGTGGCAGAGAGAAAGGACCCAAGTTGGACCTGAGAGGGGCAGTCCAAGAGGAAGGACGTCAACCACTCCAGGGCCTGATCCGTGATGAACAGGTTCTCACAGAGTCGATTGATTAGGAAGGTGTGGTTGACCATGTCAAAAGCAGAGGAAACATCAAGGACAATGAGAACAGAAGGAATGCTGGAGACAAGGTTGGAGAGCAGATCATCACAGGTGTTCAGGAGAGCAGTTTCTGTCCCTCTGGCAGCTCTGAAGCCAGTCTGATGGTCATGGAGACCACCAATAGATTCAGTGTGGAGAGTAAACTGGGAGATGGCCAGCTTTTCCAGGAGTTTGCCCAGGAAAGGGGTGATAGAGATCGGGTGATAGTTTGCTGGACAGGTAGGATTGGCAGAAGACTTCTTGAGAAGGGGTTGAACAAGGGAATGCATGAGGAGAGAGGGGAAGGTTCCAGTGGCGAAAGAGTGATTACAGAAATTGGCCAAGGTGGAGCGAGTGTGTCAATATGGTCCTTGATGGTTCTGGAGGAGCAGGGGAGCACTTTCTGTTGTGGGTTTTTCCCTACCGACAGTGTGGCATCCCGGGGAGACAGGCCTTACTTGCTACAAAAGAAGGACAGAAATAAAGATAGTACCTCGAGGAAATCAAGAAGGAAGAAACGAGACACAGAAGAAGACACCAGCTTCAGTGAAGAACCAGGTGAGGAGGAAGGGAGGGAAAATAGCCCAGAGTTTGACACATGATCACAGCGATGGATGGAGGCGTTTGAGTAAAAATCGGAGAATCATGCTGCACATTTATACCTTCACATGATGAAGAAAATGGAACCTTAACAGAAGCTATAAGCATGCTAACAAACCTGCAGAACCAGATGACTGATGAAACTGATGGAGTAGATGAAGACACCTGGTTCAGAGCATTATTCTCTTGGGTCCCACAATGGATGGCAACATACTCAAGCTTCTAGAAGCCCTGCTACTGATGATACTATTGGGAGTTTGTGTTTTCAAAATAATCATCATGCAATGCCAGAAAACTGCGAAGGAAGCCATTGGGATGAAGGTCATAGTCGTTGCTGAACCAGGATGGAAGCCCAGAGACCTAACTGATGAAGAAATAAGAAACTTTGTGAAGGCCAGTGAATTTGCGCCAGAAGGAACAAAATTTGTGTATCCCAGAAAGCGACGAAGGTATAAAGGAAAATGGATCTATTGTAGCCCAAATGGACAATGTCAGCTTATGACCTGGAACAAAGACGAACATGTAAAAATGGCAGGAAGTCTAAAAGGAGTGATAAAGATATGGACTCCAAAGAGACACACGTTCACACCATCATGTACAAACCCAGAAAACGATGATCAAGATACTGAAGAACCAAGTAAGACAAACCCAAAGGAGGTTGCAGAAGTGGTTGATGAACCGACCAGAGGGGGAAGTGTAGAGGTGGTCCCAGACATGGCTTACACCCCAACCCCACAGAGTGAGGTACCGGGATCATACTCGCCAAAGTATGTGATGTATGAGGAACAAATGAGCCAACAGAGAGCAGCTCTAGGACTCTGCCCAGTGCACATCAGAAGAGCAATACCTGTTGAAGTGCCTATAACCAGACAACCTTGGGCAGCCCGGTACCCACTGATACAACCGTACCAGCAGTTAACACGCAATAAAGGCTACTTACAGACTGTCCCCGAAGAGACCCAAAGAGCCTTAATGGAAGGCAAATGGTGACGACAAAAGAACCTGGGCAGTCGTACAGATGAACATAAACGATGAATGAAAATTGACACACATGGGAGAAACGTTAGGAATAAAGTTGTAATGGACGTGTAAGAGAAAAGGCGTTAATATAAAGAAACGTAACCAATAAGTGAAATAAACACACGTAACTGACTAAAGTGCCTGTAAATAGGCTCGGAACGCAAGAAGCCAAGAGAACGATACTGCTTGCAATGCTTAGTAGAAGAATATAGTGGCATGTGCCAACTATATATCTACCTCAATAAAGCACACTATACAAGTGCAACTCCATTTTGTAAAAGCAGAATTAAGCCCAGGCTGCAAAGGGCTAGCAATACCAAGATTCATATTCCAGCCAAAGCCAAAGGGAAAAGCAGAATCGAAACTTAGTGAGAAGTAGCTCATGCTTGGGAATTCGAGGTCAACCTAAGGAAGGGAGGAGAGCGGCAGCTCCGGAGAATTGAGACTTCAGAGCATAGCAGTCATCCAGTGAAGGTCGAGATAAAGAGGCCCCAGGCAGGTGACGAGGCTACGGGAGAATCAAACACATGAATGCAAGGAAAATGAAGCAGATTCACGGTGAACAGACACGTGACCAGCCAAGGGCGAAGAGGTACCAACGTCTGATCTCACCCAGAACCCGAGGATGCCATAACTTTCCCAGATAAGAAGCTACAGTTTCGAGGCCATCCTCAGCCAACTAATTGACACATAGCCCTAAAGTACTGATTGATGTAGCCCTAAAGTACTGATTGATGGAAGGGAGGCAGGGTGAATCTTGGGGCACAAGGCACCTGGGTATCTATTCTGCATGCTGCTAATTAAAGTAGAGATTTATGCTTAGGGGTGTAACCCACCCAATCACAGTGGACCGAATAATCTAGGGTCCTATAGCTGTAGAACCATTCAGACGTCGTGCTTGTAGTGACGTCTATCACAAGTGATGTAGAGGGATGGGCGTAGATGCCCACCCCATAAGAGTTATCCAATCCCTACGCTTTGTAACCATATACAGATATAGCACCTATACTTAAGTTACCTTTTCCAACCAATAGAATTGTATGATAAACTTATGAGTGTTACACGTCAATGATGATAATTTATAGTTATAACTATTGCTGTCTGAATGAAGAATTTGGAAGTTGAAACGACACAGGCATTCGCATCTCTGGTAATTACCATTTGTTTCCCCGTTTTTTGTACTTGTCATTAAACAGACTTCCCTTTGCCAAACCGTTGAACTGTCCTCATTGATTGGTGATGGAGTAAGTGAATCCCGCACCCCATCCTCTTCATGGTGCGGCTATCTTGTTTAAAGGTGCCTGGGGGGAAGCTCTGAATCTCATGGGCCCGTTCAGAGATCGCTTTGTCCTCCAGTACAGGTGGTCATTTGATATTATCGCAGCTGCTTCCTGCTCTTCCTCAGCCTTCAAACTTTTCTAAACCAGTTTTCCTAGTCACAGAGGGTTCATCTCGCCAACCCAGGTTTCTGGGCCTGCACAATCCCTAACTGTGAGAGGACTTGTGGCATATAGAGTTTTATATTCACCATGTACCGCATATGTCCCAAACACATGTCCCTCATGACACCCATGTATGTATGTCTGTGCATTTATGTTCAAGACCACTGCGTCCTCTCACAAGGTTTCTCCATTGCAATTCTACTTTCTCACATGTGCATATCAAGCTCCTCGCTGCCCAACCTATAGGGGCTATGTGGCACACCAGACACATTTATTGTTTATATTTGCATCAGTAGATTTGACATTATCTTGCTGTATGCATGAGAATCTAAAATGTATCAACTTAAACAAAAGGTAACACTAAAAGTAGCACATCCCTTCCTTATCAGCTACACTAGATACATGTTAAATCACAACATTGCGTCAACATTCAGTATACCGCAGTGGAAAATATTCTGGGGCACTGTGAGAAACCTGAAGGTGTCTCACGGGCTAGTCCCTGGGGATCTGTCATCCAGGTGGCAGGGACACGGCCAGCGCTTTTGGATCCAGTTCCTGGGGGTGGACCAGTGTGGAGGATCACCTGGGTCAGGGGTCTTCGGGGAGTGGGACACTGGATGACGAGACCTGGTATCCCCTTCCCGATAACACCTTTACCCCATCCTACCAGGTAGGATATTTAGGAACTCAACCCCCCTTCTTCACAACACAAACACTTTCTTATTGACAGATTGTTATGAGAGAAAGAGGATTAACACCCAAGCCGTATAGCTGACATGTCCCAATGCAATAGTCAGGTAGAATCAGGCAATTACTTATCCTCACACACACCTGACTTCCATTACACTTCCACACACAGATAAAAGGTGGAGCATGAGAGCCCACTCTGAGCAAGGCAAAGCACTCGAGGAAGCAGCAGTTCCACGATGGCAGTTTAACACGAGGAGAAAAACGTCCAAACAGAAGGAGTGCCCTTGGCCTTTTCAACGAGGAACCGTTACTTTCATGAACTCTCAAGAACAGAAAGCGTAAGACCAGGAAACAAGGCTGAAGAATCCTGCATTGTGTGTCGGAGGTACCCGGGGCTCTCATGCATCGATAGTCATGGTGGGGAGAATCGTTTGCCACCATGGTACTGTCCTTGGCTCCTGCAATGAAGCAGCGCCAATGAAATCAACACAGCCATTGAGTTGGGGAGACGGATACCAAACCGGTCTGTGTTGAAGCCAAGGTTGCAAGCTGCAACATTGTATGGTGAATGCTGAAGCGAACAGTGTATGAAATGCATTTGATAAGCAATGTGAGTAAAAAGTGAACCACAGATGAGTGATTGAACTTTGAAACCGAGATACAATGCCCTTGACAGAGTGGTCCAGCACCGCAAGGATGCTCATTCGAAAGTGTCTGTAGGGTGTCCAACCGAGAATTTAAAAAGGTGAAAGATTGGCAAAAGGAACAGTACTTCGAAGTGGTCCTGAGATGGGTCAAGCAAAGTCGAAAGTCTTCGATGTTGATACTACTAAGCAAGTTGATGGCAAAGTGAGATAAAATCATTCCGAGCCCAGCAGAGGGAGACTGATTGAACATTGTGTTGAAAAGGATCTGAGGCCGGCAGAGGGGGGTCCGGGTTGAACAGAAAGTCACCCGAGAAATCAAGAATATTGAATGAAGTGGATCTGAGCCCGGCAGAGAAGAATCCGGGGTGCATATGAATACACCCGAAAAGTTGAACATTGTGTCGAAAGGAGATCTGAGCCTGGCTGAGGGGGATCTGAGGTGAACAGTGAATCACCTGAGAAATTGAGTATGTGTGAAAACCTAAGAGGAAAGGAACCTATTGTTTGTCGCATCAGACCTTCTGAAAGAAGAGACTTTGAAAGGCAAAGAGACTTGGGCACAGAAGGCCCTGGTGCTAACGTTTGAAAAGCATACTTGTGCTAGAGAAGCCAGATACTGTGCTATGCTCGAGTGAACCGCCTTGTCCCATGCTGAAAACATGGGGAAGGGAGGCCAACGGCCTGAACATTGTGAAACATCATTTCTTGAACACTTCTTTCTTTTATGTAACATTGTTTCCCACACTATTTGTATTTAGAGGTAAGGATTGGCAATAGGTTTATTAGTATAGGCCCTTTTATTTTGACACAACACCACTAGGACGGCATTATTATTATTTGATGGTTGTAGCTTGCTCCCATTGGTAGATTTAGGATGTTTTTGAAGTTTTAAACACCCTGGAACTGTGGTCGCTTGTGCCTGGCTACTGTTGATACCATGCCTTCCTTACAGTCACCCACAGATCAAATCATAATCCTTTTGCTGTCAAAGTGGGCCAGTTCAGAGTACTGCTTGACGGCTTCCTGGTGTGAAAGCCTGCCTGCGTTCCCACATCCGTATGTCCCCTCTTCTAATCGCCCCTTGTTTGTTTCCAGTAATCCGTGGCGTGCTTCTCTCCAAAGCTACTGTTACACTAATGGATCTTGAAGCCTAGATAAGCTGTAAAGTTCCAGAGCTGCCTGGCCCTGGCTCTGACCCAGCATTTTGCTGAAGCCCGTGGATGGTGGCAGCACAGTGTTTTCAGTGAGTTCTGCGCATGGAGTGCGGCGAGTGCGCAGGTGGATGCTCCATGTGTCTGTTTATTTATATGATTTATTGTGCATTTGTTAGGCGCTTATACAGCAAGTCAATTCTGTTTCAAAACGCACACAGGGCAACAGGGAGGGAACATGATTATGAACAAATTATGAAACAAGATAGAAGCACTGTATAAAGTATTTAAATAATAAAATAAGGCTAGGTCGGATGGAGCCTGAACTAACTAAACACACCTTGCAATAGTATCTCTATTTTATTAAACACAAACATTGCTATTGCCATTCCTAACTTACTGTGGGATAATAACTGTAAAACAAGGGAAATAATCACATGCTTTAATTTAAATCAGCTTTCATTAGCCATCAATGAGCAATGTATGCAGTAACAACTAATCGCTTCTGTCAATCTAATGGGAATCTCTAGATATTAATATGCACTTTCTCTTTTTTTATGCCAATGGCATTGATCTCCTTGCAAATACACTGTAAAACCACGGTTACAAAAGTCAAATGTTGTGATCTGTAGACTAGCATATTTCTATACTATACTTGTAGTGGATCCAGGAATTTGGTTGTCTAGTGCTTTATTGTGAATAAGATGTTGTAAACACAATTTTGTTCTTTAATTATTGCCTCTTCCAGGTTGTTTATATTGAATTATTTTTGTAATCTACTGCAATGGATTAGTAACTAACAAGCAATTATTTGTTTTATATTTGTAATAGAAATGAGTCCTATTGATAAAATGTGTTCTTGTTATGGTTAATAGATTTTAAACATTTTCTTTTTAGTAAGCACCTTTGGGTCTTTATGCATAGGAAGAATAGAGTTTATAATGACTATTAAGCTGTACTTGTGATGTGATGTGGCATCTATGTTTGAATAATATATGGTATGTAATTTGGAATAGTTTAGTTATTGTGATTTATAAAGATATGGTATTGTTATTTTTATTATTGATATTATTGATATTATTATTATTATTATTATTATTATTATTATTATTATTATTATTATGGTATTAATTGAGCGTGGATCTAGCTTCAGGACGCAGCAACATGCTTTACAAAGTGCCTTACAGAACACAGTGAGGGAAGCAGAGAAAAAGGGGGCAGGGCTAACAACAGGGGAGGAGGCAACTTGCAGCAAGGGATTTCCAAGCAACCTGGGGAGGTAACAGTGAGGAGCAGATCACCAAGACTCACATACGGTGGGTATTGGAAGGTTTGCTGATCTAGGTGTTCAGGAGGAACTATTACTTGAAGAGGAAGGTCTTGAGCTCTTTCCTGAACTGCAAAAGCGATGGGAGAGTCTGATGTTGATGGGGAGCGGGTTCCAGAGTCTTGGTGTGTAGACAGAGAAGGCCTGACTTCTGGTTCTTTCCTTCTTGCAACAGCTGCACATATCCTTAATTCTAGTTGATCAGAGGCCTCCAGAGATTCTGATATTCTCAGTGAGGTAACTTGAGGACTTCAGGGTAACAGCCATATAGATGATGCAACACGTTTAGAATATGATCTGAAGAGGATACAGGCTTGCAGCAGGAGCCAGTACAGTTAGAAGATCATCGGGGTGATTTGGTCTAATTTGTGTAGTCCTTTGATGAGTCGTACTGGTACATGCAGGACACATCTCAGGGGCGCCAGGGTAGTCGCCAGAAGGCCTTTCAAAAGAAGGGCATTTCCCCAACCCAGGTCATACATTATTGTCTGCATGCTTTTGGCAATTATTCTTCAATAAACATCCATCTTCTCTGAGGCACCCACATCCCTGAATCACTTGTGCTCGCTCCCAGCAAATTTACATCAGTGAGACTCTCCCACAAGCTGACCTTAGAGATTCCTGGCTCCATCAGCTTCTTCTCCCAGGTGTAACCCAATGGCAGGTGTCTAGTACACTTATGCTGAGGGATGGGAATGACTGGTGTGTCACCAGCATCCCCAAATCTTTGCTGCTCCCCGCTAGCGAATCAGTCAAGCATGGCTTCTCCACAATCTTCCTTTTGGGATTTCCAGCTATACCCCCCAGGAGTCACCTTATGGTAAATTTTTCTGCCACTCACCTGAAGAGATGGACTCTGACTGGTCTGTTGCCCAACTCTCTGATTTTCTGATGCTCACTCTCATCAGAATCCGGTGAATCTAACTCTTCAACAAGGTGTCTGCAAGGTTGCAGGCTGTTCCACCTCTGGAAAAGTGCCAACCAATGGCACATGTCTCGTCCAGTTACTCCAAGCGATGGGCATTGACTGTTGTGTCAATTGCCTCCTGGAATCAGTGTTGGCCATGTCTTACCCATTCACTTCATGAGACGGACATTCATCCCAGAAATATAAGGAAAGCCTGACTCTCCCACAACCTGTCCTCAAGGATTCCTTGCTGCCCTTGCTCCTCCTTGCAGGTGTGTTTAAAATAAATGGTCACGTGTGTGAGTCTTTGGCAGTCACCCAACCTGCTCCTCTTTTCAGGGATTCCCCCTCCTTTAACCCCCTCCATATGACAAATGTGTTGTTTGCTCACTTTAAATCACTGACTCTGTGACACAGTGCCAAGTAAGCATAGCCATCCATAAATCTAACTCCTCAACTGGGCCCCAGTCACGCACTACCGCTCCCTCTCATTCTTCCTACTCAGCTACTCTAACTGCACCCCATTGAAGGAATCCTACCCTTTCCTTAGCCTGCCTCCAGGAATGATTCTGTGCATCTATGAAAGTTGTCTTTCACTGTAAAAGCTCCAACCTTGTTCCCTCCTTTTTAAGCCATGTGGTTGAACTCCTGATGACATTTTCAAAAGCTTAGTTCAATCACTTGAAATTCAGATGATTCAAGGTTTGTGTGGGAAATTCCATCTAGGTCTAAACATTACCAACAATGAAATATTTTTATAAATGGTATTTGCCTTCGTCTGTTAAAAAAAGAGTTTGTTTGCACTTTAAGGAAGGCCCTAGGGTCAGCATTACAAAATATTGCAATCTACCTGAGTATGCGCGTGTGCTCCAGAACTGATTTTCTTTTGGAAAAAGGGGTACAAATACCCAGGCTGCACCTGGCACAGTCTGTCTGTTTTCTAGCCAAGTGCATCCCACAGATTTCTTAGAGCAGCCCTGGAAAGCTAAAGTCCTTTATGCACCGCCTTCTGGTTTCGCAATGGCTTCTGTCATTCCTTGCTCATTTAGTCATACTGTAAATGTTCATTCCTTGATGACTAATGACTCAAACTTGTATTCAAATCCAATGAAAAGTCACATTAGCTTGAAATGGAAAGGACATGTGTGAGGCTTTGCCCACCGCCCAGTTATCCCATTCTTACCTGTTTCCTTCCAGTTCACAAACAATCTTTGCAACCAGACTCCAGTCAAATGCTCCAGGTTCCTTATTAATCCATGTTCTAGCCGCCTGTAGCCTGGTCTCCAGGAATGCTGCCAAAATGATTTCTTTGAAGAATCTACATGCAGGTAAAAGGAAACCTAGATTGTCGCATCCTCCGTAATGGATTAAGGTGTCTCCCTTCACATCACCTGGTTTAAAGGGAAAAGACTCAGGCTGCCTCCCGCTCTGTGAATTGTGCCTCTACATGGAGATATTGGACCTCGCTTGGAACTCGCTTGATTGGAGCTTCGTTCACTGACCGGCACTGCGAGTCGCTCCTCGACTCTTGCCACTGTCAGCTGCGCTACACGCTTCCTGGAGGAGGCGGAGCCACGCACGGCACGTGATCTTTCACGTGACTTCGGGAGCAGCCAAAAGACTCAGGCTGCCTCCCGCTCTGTGAATTGTGCCTCTACGTGGAGATATTGGACCTCGCTTGGAACTCGCTTGATTGGAGCTTCGTTCACTGACCGGCACTGCGAGTCGCTCCTCGACTCTTGCCACTGTCAGCTGCGCTACACGCTTCCTGGAGGAGGCGGAGCCACGAACGGCACGTGATCTTTCACGTGACTTCGGGAGCAGCCAAAAGACTCAGGCTGCCTCCCGCTCTGTGAATTGTGCCTCTACGTGGAGATATTGGACCTCGCTTGGAACTCGCTTGATTGGAGCTTCGTTCACTGACCGGCACTGCAAGTCGCTCCTCGACTCTTGCCACTGTCAGCTGCGCTACACGCTTCCTGGAGGAGGCGGAGCCACGCACGGCACGTGATCTTTCACGTGACTTCGGGAGCAGCCAAAAGACTCAGGCTGCCTCCCGCTCTGTGAATTGTGCCTCTACGTGGAGATATTGGACCTCGCTTGGAACTCGCTTGATTGGAGCTTCGTTCACTGACCGGCACTGCGAGTCGCTCCTCGACTCTTGCCACTGTCAGCTGCGCTACACGCTTCCTGGAGGAGGCGGAGCCACGCACGGCACGTGATCTTTCACGTGACTTCGGGAGCAGCCAAAAGACTCAGGCTACCACCCTTGCGGCGTTAAGCCCGACAGGGGTGAAGGGCGCTGACTGTTATGTGACTGTTCGGTGCTGTGACGCTACCCTCAACTCGGAACCTGTGGAGGTGAGCTATTCATATTACAAACATACAAGTACAATGTCTTAGTGCACTCTTGCTATTTTACATCGTGGAACCTGATACAATTGAAGCGAGATAGTATTTATACGTTGGTACCTATCTCTTCATTACTACCCCTTCATAGGAGAAGGGTGATTAAAATCAATCAAAACTCATGGCCAAAACCAGGCAGAACAAAACTCGATACAACCTGCGTAAAGGCCAAGAAGAGTCCAGGCACCTTTTACCGCAGAAAGCTAATAAGAATATTAATCCTACAGAGGTGGAGGGTAGATCGGTTAAAGGGACTATTCCAGCTATGTTTGGGAAAATCCACACCAAGCCAACTAACGCTGGGGAGAAACCAGGAACGGAAGCCAGTAATTATCAACGGCCAGTCCAACATAATAACAGTATTTCATTGGACAATACTAACTTTAATGACATTGATAACAACTCCCTCTTAGATTTATGCTTATCAATTCAAAAATCAATGGCCCCATTAAATAATCCCTCTACAGTATCCAACGATTGCCCACTTGTGATTGAGGCACAGGTTCTAAACGCAGCTCAGAGGGGGCAGCAAAAGCCTGGGGGACTTATTAGCCCAAGACAACCAGGTAATTCAACATCAAATATATCGGGCTCGTTCCCCATGCGCCCCTCCTCTATCTCCTCAGTGGTTTTGTCAGATGAACGGCTATCAACTTCCCCAAATCTCTATATAAGCTCTGAAGATCCGGAATGTATGGACAAAGGAGACAGTGGAAACTCCGAAGTCTGTAACAACCCAGCCATTATAGATCTGCAAGCCTCAGTGGCTTCTCTTCAATTTGCTATGAAAATACTGCTAAAACTATGTGGGAGGATCCACGCAAACTCGATAAAACAGCTGGGACTACCCAATCCTCTCATTCCCACTGGGCAAGATCTACCCAACCAGTACCCCCCTAATGGTGATGAAGGACAGGATTCACAGATGATTCCCGATAATTTAGATAAATCTATAGAGAATGCCTTGGAAATACCGTTGACAAAAAAACAGCGACGCCAACAAAGACGCATAGCCTCAAAAAATTTGGTGGCTGAAATAGCCTCCCCTTTACCTGCCACTAATGCCCCAGCAATACGTGCAAAAAAATCTAAACGTAAGAAGCGAAAAACCAAGAAAAATGCTAAGAAAGGGATGGGGACCCTAACAAGTTGGATCATCCCGGATATACCACAGGAAATCACCAGCACGATTATGGAGGACCCCAACTCTGACCTCTCTACTAGCTCAGTTGAAGTGGACACTATATGCTCGCACCAAGAAGAACAGCATAAAGTGGACAACAAGGGACCCCCCAACCCACTGGAAACAACAGAAATTGATACCCCTGATATAAGCAAAATATGCATTATCAAAAACTTAAATCAAAAGAAGAGGGACAAGTGGTTGACAAGAACGGAGGTTTTGAATAAACTGCATTTGATCCCACAATTGCGGGTAATCCGCTCGGAGGACTTCTCTTTTGTAGAACCACTTACTGTATGCAATCCCAATGTGACAGCCCTCCATTGCTGTGTCTTGGCATCTGCTCAATTGATACGATCTCATAAACAATGTCTATTACAGGTGGGGGTGGAAGTAGATGCTTGTAAAGAGAAGGAGGATCCCTTACTTCCAAGTGTCGAGTCAACGGCACCCTCAAATAAGAGTGGTATACCCACCCAAAAAACGGGAAAGAATGTACAGATGGCAGACATTCAAAATACACTGAAATGGTTGGCAGATTCGCTGCCCCTAGTTCTACAACAATCATGAGATCAAACCCTGTTAAGCTGGAATACACATGGTCATCAACATTTTCTTACCAACAAGGGCTCTCTAACAATGATAAGTAAATATCCCATCTTTCTATTACAAGAAACTTGGCTGCTACAGCAGACAGCCATGGATGGGTACACTATATATCATACCCTTGCGAAGAAAGGCATACGCGGACGACCATACGGGGGTCTAGCGATTGGGATATCATAAGCTGAAAAGTAGAATGATCCCAGTGGATAGTGATTACCTGTGTGCTGCTGCTCTGACCGTCAGGATTAAAGCAAGATGGGAAGAAATATTATTAATAAATATATATAACCCCCCGGGCGCAAAGCATAGAGAACATATACAAGATACCCCGCATAATCTCTTAAGTGATTGGAATGTAACCAACGGTAGAGATTTTGTTATTTTGGCCGGGGATTTAAATTGTAGAATTAACAGTGGTAGTGGTACAAGTAATAATCAGCTTCTAACAAGCAACAGTATATGGAATCAGGCTTATACGGATATAGAGGGGATGTGTTGGAGGGCCTTCTTTGAATGCTGGGACCTTGAAATAATAAATGGTCGTACTAGAAACGATTGCCCTGGTAAATTTACATGGAAGAATGGGAGCAGTGTGAGCACCTTAGACTATATCTATACTAGTGTAGAGATTGCATTAATTGTCAAAGATATGAAGGTGAGCGAGTACAAATGGAGTGATCATGACCCGCTGATATTATCATTGGGACTCAGCCACCCGGATGCTGCATTGGTTAATATGGGAGATCTCGCAATTAATCATTCACTAAATCGTATTTCCTGGTCAACGAATAATATCCTAAAGGCTACAAGGGCGTCCGAAGAGTGGGATATTGAACAATTAAATTTGTTTATGCAAAAGTCACCGGAACAAATAGAAAATTGGATAAGTAAGTTCTCTGCGCTGCACGGTTCCCATAAAATGGGTCTAATGGTGGGCAAGGCCTCAAACGAATTAAAATTCGACCGTGCGATCAGAGATAGGAAACGCAAGCTTAGAGGAGAGATGAGGTATATAAGAAAGGGCCCGGACCCCAAGAGGATGATTGCCTCCAAAATAAGAAAGTTGAAGACCACTTACCAAACATGGCTAAAAATACACAAAAACACAAGGAAGATAGAAAGGTGGCAACATACAGTCAGAACATTATGTGGTAAGAACACTCGCAAAATTTGGTCCATATTGGGAAAGGCGAAGGGGAAAACTCTACCCAGTATGGTTAATCCTATAGGAGGTGACAAATGGATCTCCTTTTTGGAAACGAGAAATATGGGGAGCAGCCCTGGGACTTATATTCCCAAGGCCAGCAAACCCCCTACTCCCCCATTCTCAGTTTCGGTGGAGGACCTACAGAAGAATTAAGGCCTTAAACACCTCACGAGCCCCAGGGCCTAATGGCCTTTCCAATATGGTGCTGAGGAGTAACCCCCTCTTTTGGGCAAACCTCTTGAAAATATTGTTTGATAAGATATTAAATGAAGGTAGTATACCGACATCTTGGCAGGCAGCCATCATCATACCTGTCTTCAAGAAAGGCAGCAGGTCCGATCCTATGAACTACCGGCTCTTATCTATGCTAGACTGCTCTGGGAAACTGTTTGCAGCACTCATCTTGAAAGAATTGCTAATATGGGTAGAGAAAGCTGGGATCTTAGATCAATTCCAGAGTGGTTTTAGAGCAGGCTACTCTACTTCCAACAATATATTTATTATGAATATTCTGAGAAGCAAGGCTCTATCTCGTGCAAATCCCCCTCTATATGCACTATATATAGATTTTAAGGCGGCTTTTGACTCGGTCAATCGCTCCCTTCTATGGAACAAATTGAGGAATCTAGGCTGCCCTGAACCTCTTCTGTATTATTTGGAGCTATTACATTCAAATAATACTGTTCAAGTTAGGTTGGACAATTTGGGTTCGGTAACCAAACCCATCCCTCAGAGGCGAGGAGTAAAGCAAGGATGTGTTACTGCCCCAACATTGTATAACTTGTTTATCTCAGATATACCAAAATGTCTTCTAGGGATTAATAATTGTCCCCCTAAGTTAGGTTCCTACCACTGCCCACTTTTAGCTTATGCAGACGATTTGGTGATCATGGATCACACTTTTAGTGGTATCCTGAGATCAGCCAAACAGCTATGGCGTTATGCAGAAAGCAATGAACTAGTTATTAACAATAGTAAGACCAAGTTGTTGCTATACACTGTTGGTAGAGTGGCTAGACCAAGAATGATGATGGGTGCGGTCGAAATTGAATATACATACATGTACAGATATTTGGGGGTTGAATTTGATAATAAAGGAAACTATTTCACTTGCATCCAGGAGCGCAAAACAAAAGCTGCTCAACTTACAGCTTTAGTCTATAAATTCACACGAGAGCAATGCGGATTCTCAATTTGGGCAGCACGTCAGCTATATATTCAATGTTTGGCTCCCATGGTGACGTACGGTTTGGACCCACTGATAAACATGAACTTAGGATGGTTACAACTGATTGAGGGTAAGTTTTGGAGGAAAATCCTCGGCCTTCCACAGTGTATTCCCATGGCAATTATTAGACTTGAGCTAGGAATCTTCTCCCTTAGAGCCATGGTATTAAGAAAGAGGATGGAATTCCATATTAAACTCAATAATAAACCAACAAACAATCTATTACTAACGATTAGGGAAGAGTGTGCGGCTGGTAGACAGGCTAAATTTGAAAATCAGATTCGATCTCTGACTGAAGAAATTAGCTGGTCACCTGAATGGGGCCGGGAAAATGAAGTCCTGATTACCAGCATGCGCAATCGTCTCAACCTGTGGGATTGGCAGAACAATTTTAAACATCTTAATAGTCTGAAAAGCTACAGCTTTATTCTATTTATGCTATATACCTATGGAAAGGCGCAACTCTATCTAAATCAGTGCCCATCAGAACACCTGAGGCGGTTTATCCTATTAATGCGCCTCAATCATTTACCAACTCTATCTACCCAGGGCCCAGCACTGGGGCTAAGCCTAGCAGAAAGATATTGTAGGATTTGTGATCTCCCTACTGAACCTGAGACGGCTCAACACGTGTTGACGAGCTGCGACAGGATGAGAATAGAGTATATCAAGTATCTGGGCGAATTTGTCCATAACTCAGACTATATGGGCGAGGCAGATTTTTGGAAGCAGTGTGTTAACACATATAACCCTAAACTGCACTTAGCACTTTTTCAGGTCTGGCGAGTGGCAATTGCTCTCATGAAATTAAATTCAAGGGGGTCTTCCCCCAATAAGTAATTGACATTTTGTCGTGTAAGCATGAAATGTTTTATCTTAATTATGAATCAGAATAGGATGTTTACTCATCTCTTTTAGATTTTGATCCGAATTCATATATAAATTAACCATCTAGAAATTGTATCAAGGATTTTACTAAGATTTGGAATTGTTTTGTACTTTACTGTATTCTACTTATGCATTTTAGATATCTGATGTTAATTTATGTGTAAAGTTTTTTACATTTGTTTAAAACTATCACATTAATAAATAATAATAATAATTAAAGGGAACAAAAGAGAATGCGCCTTATCATATTGGTTGTCTATGTATTCTATTTTCACAAATAGACCACATAAATGTGGTTCACATACAATGTCAACATAAAAAAAAAATGAAAACGTGTGTATATAGCACACACAATTGGGAAATTATTTTATGTATATGACATGTGTGAGCGAATTAGAAAAACACATTGAATTCTATGTTCATGTGAAAAGGTGAATGTGTGTGGTTAATCTCCTGTATTTCTATAAATGTAATGGTATGCTCACTTCTGTCGAAGGCTCTATACAACATTTGAAAAGGAGGAATGAATAATTATGTGGTTTTGTAAAACAAAATGTGTGTACTCACATGTACCAATATTTTGTGTATCATAAGTTTATCTATACCATAACTGTGATTAGATCACTACATGCATTAACCCTTGGTGTGCCCAAAAATGTGGTTTTGATTGGGAGATAGTAAATTCTGTGACCCCCATTAAACGAAATGAATAAACATATTCATCCATTACTCCTGGCCTCAGGGATGGAGTGGGTGGTAATACAAAGGTAAACATGTGATGAGCAACAGCCACGTGAATGCTTGCCATTCGTCTACAAATGCTGACATTAACACAATATATCCAAATCAAGTTTCTAGCATATTACATTGGATATGATTATTCTTTAAGGTATACACCTTGAAGCCTCTAAACTATGTTCAGAGTCCCTTTTCTTGTAGGAAGGGGAAACAGCACACCTTCTTGCCAGCAGTTGGACGAGGACCCTCATGATGGAGAAGGATGTCGTTGCAGAAGGATACAGGGATTGAAGCAGCTGGTTAGAGTCATAGGAAAGCAAAACAAAATAGGTGATGGCTGGAAGGTTTAGAATTAAGCTAACCTCTGGCATTGCTCTGGGCAACCCTCGAGACCATTGTTCTGCACCTTCCAACCCATTACAAAATGGGAAAGACCATATGCAAATCAGGCTTAGGTCGCAACCCAAAAGTCATAGTAAAAGCAGAGGCATTTGCCAAGGCAATGAAGCCTACTATGACCTGCATTAGTGTAACGCTAATTTTGTATCCACAGGGACGCCCCTTGACTTGGCTGGATCGCTTCTGAGATGGGTTCACCTCCCCCGGGGACTCGCGCCGCCGTGGGTCTATTCTGAAGACAGGAATTCAGTTTTAGCCACAATCGCCTTCTCTCGGGGCCCGCCTCCCAAGCGTTCCCCTAGCGACCCCCTTAGAGTCTTTCCTCACCTTGTATTTCGATAAGGTACGCTCTCTGTCCTGCTGTTCTGTGCAGGGGCGCGTCGTGGCTGGGTACCTTCGGCCAAGTTCCTTCAATGGCGTGGGCCCGGGAGTCCAGTCTGGCTGTGACTTCGCTCTTGAGGTAAGTCTTTAGTTCTTAAGAGTATATGTCTGCAATAGTAGTTGCCCTGTTAACCTTCTCCTTCGCTCGTAGATGCAGAAGGGTTGATGGAGACGTCGAGCTGATGGAGAAGGCGATGCTCGAGAAGGTAAGAGAATACGCAAAGCGCGGCGCTATGAGCGTCCTTTGAATCGGGCTAACCTGTGCTATTCTTCCTTGCAGGTCGCCGGGAAGTTCCTGGAAGAAATGCGGCCAGATGGAAGCGGAACATAGCGTGGAAGATGTCCGGACCATTGTTGAATTCCAGGAGAGCTTCGGTAGGTAAGCGGAGTATGGAAGGCGTTGGAATCAGAAGACGAACGCTTACTAATTGTCCTCTTCTTTTCTCTCCTCTCTAAGATGTTGCTTGCGGATGAGGACGAGCTCCAGGGAAGACTCCGGAGCAATTGAGGAGCTGGTTGCTGAACGGGTAAGGAGGAATAATGGTGTTCTTCTTCTCCCTCGTAGATGCAGGCCAAGGATGCTGCGAGCAGGTCTCGGTGAACATCACGCTGCGAGTGCAGAACAACGCGAAGCGCGTGCCTCAGCTCAGGCGTGGCTTAAATAGCCAGCAGGTATCCCAGGTGCCTTCAGGGTGGACCACACCTTAGATGCTAGACTGCATGGTGCAGTTCCACGCCGAACCTTGTGAGGTCTGCCATGTTGTTCCATTCCCCAATGGAATCTCCACCTGCCATATGAGCTTGGCACCAAAGGCGCCAGGGCTGGCTCCAGGACAGTCGAGGGGGGCATGATTGGGCCCTTGGGGCCTTGCAGGAACACTGTGCCGTGGGCCAGAGACCCCGAGTTCCAAGGCCAGGGGTTATGGTTGTGACAATTAGTCTTTTGATCTGGATAGTCTTTTGATCTGGATCCACAATAGTGTTCTGCAATGTACCAATGGCAGGCACAATGTCATGCTGAGAAGCTTTCGAAAATGTACTCAGCTTCCTCCATGTTGTGATGAGCTACTGTCCAATATACTAGTGAGGCCAGAAATACATTGCTGTTAATAATCAATATGGTCGTTTAGGTGAACACTATGTGGACCCATGTAAAAAAAGGAGAACTAAGCTAAGGTGCAGTATTAAAGTTAGTATGGCATTTGTTGTTTGTGGGACTCAACCCCACTCACCCCTACTCCACCCACTCCCTTTCATTGGCTGCTCACTGAGGTTGCAGATGATGTGCCTAGGATTTCCAATTTTTTGTTACGTTGGGACATCCACAACACTGTCAGCTGGGCTCTGAAGCCTGGACCACTTGTAGGGCTACAGGTGTGACCTAGGATATCCTGCCTGTCCTAATATGCATCAGCAAGCTGTGATGAATCAGTAATATTGACCCCCAAAGCCTCAACCTCAGACCATCCTCATTTGACCAGGGGAAGGCAGATGCTTCCTGAACCCGACACTGGGTGTAGTGTTCTGTGGCAGGATTCATAACTTTCCCCCGAAACCGTAGTCTTTTAATGGCTTATTGGAAAGACGAAAGAGCTAGAAAGACTAACTTTATTGCCATGTACTTCAAGTCCCATAATTCCTACGGCTGAAGGGAACTGAGAGGCTTAAAAAGCCACCTCAGGTGGAGGCATCAAAAGAATGAGTAGAGTAGCGGAAGAGGAAAAAGCAGTGTGGTTGCAGCAGAGAAGGAGGCCTGAGGCAAGAGAATATGCCGGGACCACTGAAACAGCTGAACCTTTGCCTTGAACTCTCCCTGTTGCAGCGGTCACACAGCGTATGAAAGATACGCTTGCCCGATTAAAATTAGTTGTGCAGAGTTTGCACAGAGGGAAGCAGCAGTAGCGAGGGAAGTGTGTCCTCTTTGGAGGTTCCAGGTGGCTGTGTTGCAACTGGCCGTCTCCAGAGCAGAAGACGCTCCATTCTTCAGTGGCATGAGTGAAAGAGGACCAGAGGAGGCAGTCCAACTGACTGCAAGGAGCCAAAACGACCGAAGACCTGCGAACACTGAGCAGACTGTAATGAAGCAACTAACTGGTAAATTCACAGGTTGTCAGTGACTCCAAAGCACTCCAATACTGTCCACATGCTCATGGCAGGCAGCTTCACTTGTGTGTGAGTGAAAGCAGCAGTAATTGTATTTTAAATGGATTGTGTCCTCCAACGTATTCCTCATCTTAGATGTATTCCATCCAGCTTTAGCTGCTTCGGAAATTCTTTCTCCGGCAGAGGGCGGCATGCGTCGATGTCGTTGAGTTGAAGTCACTCGAAGGCCTCTGTCGAGGGTGACATCATCGGGTATACAAGTAGCACGCACAGCGCCCGTTGGCCTGAGTTCCATTTTTCCGCAGTACGTGTTGCTTCGGAGACTCGGCACGCCTCGAGTAGTTCTGTGACGCAGTTATTGTGAAGCGATATTCGAGATGTCCTTTGTCGTCGACCCCGACTACCCCGCGTTCGGGATTCAAAAAGTGTAAATCCTGCGGTTCCAAAATGTCCATCACGGATCCGCACCGAGAATATCTGTGGTGCCTCGCTGAAGGCCACGACATGGAGGCCTGTGAAGTGTCAGGCAATGACGGAGAAGGCCTTGCGAGAGAGGAAGGGAAAACTACAGGTAGGTCGAAAACCCGACCGAAAAAGCATCAAGCGTCGAGTCGAGGTCCCATGAGGAGAAATCTCCTCGACGCGAAAGGCAAAAGCATCGGTCTAGGTCCCAAAGTGGTTCACACTACTCTACGTCTTTGAGATGCCACCGGTACCCTTCCACCTCGTCCACGGACGAATCTCCCAAGAGAATGAAATGCGCCCGAAGAATGGGAAGCATTTAGAATTAAAATGATGGAGGTTTTTAAAAAGGCTAAGCCTCGGTCCGTGCCTTCTTCGGAAGCCGGCCGGGAGCGTTACCATTCCGACACTCGCGCGCCCTCAAGCCCAGGTGATCGAAGGAGAAAAGATCGGGAACGCTCCAGGAACCAGAGCGAAATAGATCTCTCGAGTCGAGTCGACCGCTCGAGGTCACTGACGCCATCTGGAACCCGACACACCTCGAAGGGCGAGCCTTCGAAAAAAACGCCTCAACGCCCTCGAAGCCAGCTCCGTCAACGACTACCATTTCGTCTACGCCATCGACGCCTTTGCCGACGTTGACCCCGAAGCCCTCGGTGCCAAATGTTTCAAAGGCTCCAATTCAGCCAGAAACTGTCAAAGTAGCGGCAAAAGAAAATGCTGCAAAGACTGTAAGCCTTCAGTCTCTACTGCAACACCTCCTCCAGAAAATGTATAAACCTCTACCAAGGAAAGAATATTTTAAATCCTTAACTTCCAGTTTTGAAGAACAAGAGAGCTCTGAGGAGGAGGGGGAGGTTCCTTTTGGCCAAGAGTATGGCACCCCTAATGTCCCAGAATGTCTGATTTCTGAGGAAAGCAGAATGAGGGATCTGGTGGAAACCTTGCATAACGCAAGGACACTTCACCTGAGACAGATTTTGGCAGGCCAGAACCAGGGGAACATGCCAGTCCCTCATACAGGCAGCTGACAAAGGTGGTCGATTATTTAGGATGGGCTAAACCACCAACTCAGTTCATCCAAGATGATCTGACTGATATATTGGATCATGGCCCCACCGAAGATCGATTTTACAAAATAGGGTGCCCAAAAATTGGGAGACCCCAGACTCAATTCCTCCTGTGAATAAGTCCCTCACTTCAAAATACCGCCCTTCCAGTAGCAACCCCGGCTACCTGTCCAAACACCCTACTCCTGTGAATCTGTTGGTCCAGGCAGCCACAGCTTCAAATAAGGTGGCGTACCCTTCCATCCCTCCAAATAGGGGCGACAAGCGTGTGGATGGTTGGGGACGCAAGGTATTTACAGCTGGGAGCATGGCGTTAAAATCGGCCAACTCCACATGTGCCTTGGCAACATTTTCGTACACTCTGTGGGAGTGCATTGCAATGGCGGCGGAGCACATACCAGAAGGGGAAGAAAGGGAAGGATTCCTAGCCATCATTAGAGATGGAAAGGAGGCCATGCAGGAATCCCTTCAGTCTGGATTGGACACTGCAGACACTTGAGCAGGTCCATGACCACTAGCACAGTGATGCGCACATTTGCGTGGTTGCCAAAGTCGGGTTTCGCACCAGACGTGCAAAACCGTCTTTTGAACATGCCCTTTGACGGGTCTCACCTTTTTGGCAACAAGGCTGACGAGAGCCTTGAGAGGTTGCAGACCTCAAAAGCGGCTTCCAAATCTTTAGGAGCTGCTATTAGGCAACCTCAGCCTTTTCGTGTATCAGGACAATCTTGGAGGGGACGATCTTATCGTTACTACTCCTCATATGGAAATATGGAAAGGCGAGAGGAATGGCCAGTCAAAGAGGCCAGAGAAAACCACTCATGATGGACGAGGAAAACGTGCAAAGCCAGCCCCAGCTCCAGCCTCTTTACCATCAGTAGCTGAAGCAACCGCCACAAAACCACTTTGAGGACTTGCATCACAAGACACCTGTGGGAGGCAGGCTGTCCCAGCATCTGCAAGAATGGTGAGCCATTAATTCAGATGTTTGGGCTCTAGAAATAATAGCCCAAGGTTACTGCCTCTCTTTTTTAACACAACCTCAAAGCAATCTACCAGGGAGACAGTCTTTGAAGTTTCCAGACCCGCTCCTACAGCAGGAAGCCTTAAACCTGCGGGAGAAAGGTGCTATAGAACCAGTACCTGTAGCGGAGAAGAACAACGGATGGTACTCCCCATATTTTTTGATTCCCAACAAGGACGGAAGACTGAGACCCATCTTGGACTTAAGATGCTTGAACTGGCTCCTCAGGAAGGAAAAGTAAAAACATGGTCACACTTTCTCAGATCCTTCAGGCCCTCCAGTTACAGAATTGGTTGGTGTCTTTGGACCTTCAGGATGTTTATTTTCATGTGCCAATCCATCTCAAGCACAGAAAATACCTGAGGTTCGTAGTTGGCGACTCATACTATCAGTTTTGAGTCCTACCATTCGGGTTGACCTACGTCCCGAGGGTCTTCACCAAGTTGATGGTAGTGGTGGCAGTGCACCTCAGGAGAGGGGGGATTCACGTCTACCCCTACCTGGACGATTGGTTGATCAGGGCGCGTTATGCCGAACAAGGCCTGGATCATCTGAAAGTCACCTGCCACTTCCTCCACAGACTGGGCTTCTCCCTTAATTTCAAGAAGTCACAAATGACACCTTCCCAACAGCTCCAGTACATAGGGGCTGTATTAGACACATCCTTGGGAAAGAGCTTGCCTCCCAAGTTGAGGGCTCAAGACATTCTTCAGATGGTTTCAAAATTCCAAAATGGCCAAATTCTCCCAGCCTGCGACTTCTTAAGGTTGCTTGGCCTCATGGCATCCTGCATTTTCCTAGTGCCAGAAGCACGCCTGAGGATGAGATCCCTTCAATGGGCTCTAAAGACTCAATGGTCCCAGTTCTCAGGACGAAAGACGGATCGCCTTCAGATTCCGAACAAGGTTCGGCAGGATCTTCTGTGGTGGACTTGCGCAGAGAACATCCTAGAAGGAGAACATTTTTGGCAACCATGGCCGGAGATTACAGTAGTGACGGACACCTCATCAATGGGGTGGGGAGCTCATGCCAACAATCTGACAATCAGCGGTCATTGGTCTCCATCGGAGTTCAAACTACACATCAACCTTTTAGAGCTGAGAGCAATCAGACTAGTGCTGAAGGCTTTTCTGCCATCTGTCAAGGGAAAAAATGTCCTGATAATGACGGACAACACAGTGGCCATGCATTACCTAAACAAAAGAGGAGGTTTAGGGTCACTTCCTCTGTGCAGAGAGGCAATGCGGCTCTGGTATTGGGCAATTCAAGAAGGAATCTCCTTAGCAGCAGTTCATCTAGCCGGGGAGGAGAATATGATGGTGGATGCTCTGAGCAGGCAGAGTATGGTGTCCTACGAGTGGGAACTGGCTCAGGAAGTCCTTCAGGGGGTCTTCACCCTTTGGGGAACCCCTCAAGTAGACTTGTTTGCAACCAGAATCAACCGGAAGTGCGAAAAGTATTGCTCAAGGAAATTTCCCCCGAGAGGAGCCCTAAGGGACGCGTTCGTGGTGGAGTGGAACTTACCACTGCTATACGCGTTCCCTCCGATTCCCGTCATTCCTCAAATCATCAGGAGATTGAGACGGTTAGAAAACTGCATGATCCTAATTGCCCCGGATTTGGCCAGGAGCACGTGGTACACGGACCTTCTAGACATGTCCATCTGCCCTCCATTACATCTTCCTCAGAGAGAGGACCTTCTCTCACAAATGGAGGGCCAGGTTCTCCATCCAGAGATCAGGACTCTCAACCTTCGTGCTTGGTATCTGAAAGGCTGAGATACAAGGATTGGGACCTTCCAGATGACGTCATGGAGGTGTTGCTTTCAGCAAGAAGGCCAGCAACAAAATCTCTGTACAGTTGCCGCTGCAAGAAGTTTTGAAACTGGTACAGGTGAAAGAATGTTGATCCTTTTCTGTGTTCTATCCCAGAAGTGTTGTCTTTCCTTTTGTCCCTGGCACATAGAGGCCTCAATGTTGGGACCATTAAAGGTTATATTGCAGCGCTTTCCATTTCCAAGCGCTCTTAAGAAGAATGTTCCTACTTTAAAATTCCTTTGATAATAGAATTCTTAAATTCTTTTCCTCCTTCTTCTTTCCAAGTCCCAGTTTGGGACCTGAATATGGTTCTAAAGTTTTGAACCCTTGCACACTTGCCCACTAAGATTACTAACATTGAAAACTGTTTTCTTAGTTGCTTTAACATTTGCACGAAGAGTGAATGAATTGCAGGCACTATCTTCTGGCCACCCTATACTGTGTTCCACAGGGACAGAGTTGTATTGATGATTAAACCTTCATTCTTACCTAAAGTTGTGTCTGATTTCCATTTAAATCAGAAAATTATTCTGCCTGCGTTCTCTCCTCCACCTCATCCCAGCAAGGAGGAGGAAAGATTGCACAGGCTGGACCCGAGAAGAGCTCTAAGTTTTTACATTTCTAGGCTCTCCAATCTTAGAGTGGATAATCAACTTTTCACTGGCTACACTGGAAGGACATTGGGTCAATCGGTGTGAAAACAAACCCAATCACGTTGGATTGTGCTTTGCATTTCAGAATACTACAGTTTGGCGTGCAAAGGTCCACCAGAAGGTTTGAGGCCCCATTCTACCAGAGGCATTGCCCCTTAGACAGCCCTTCAAAGACGTGTTCCCACAAAATCAATTTGTGAAGCAGCAATCACTGCACAACTTTTTCTAAATTCTATAGTCTGGATGCTTCCCACTCTAAAGAGCTTGCTTTTTGGTAAAGCAGTGTTATATTCAGCTACATAATATTACAAATCTACTCCCTCCTCCAAAGAGCTTTCTACACTGCTTTTGGAGGCTGTCTAAGATGAGGAATACGTAGAACCCATTCGAAGAACAAGTTACTTACCAACTGGTAACGTTCTTTCGACTGGATGTTCCCCCAACATATTCCGCATCGCCTTCCCATCCTAGCCGTCTGTAGATTTTTCAGTGTTATTACCACTTCAACTCTCGCAAGGCTGACACCTGGCTACCTACACTATCTATACAGCAGAGCAAGAGGGGAAAAACAGAACTGAGGGCAACCGGCGCCACGCATGCTACTTGTATACTCGATGATGTCACCCTCGATGGAGGCCTTCGAGGGACTTCGACTCAACAACATCGACGCACGGCGCCCTCTGTCGAGAACATTTTTCCAAAGCAGCTAAAGCTGGATGGAATACATCTAAGATGAGGAATACGTTGGAGGAACATCCAGTTGAAAGAATGTTACCAGTTGGTAAGTAACTTGTTCCTTTGAATAGCAAACTGTACAAAACTAACAAACGTTATACCCGTTGAAGCAGTGACTGTGTAAAGAAGCACACGAGATTGTGGAAAGCCCAAAAACCCAGTGGGAAAGCTATAGATGATCCAAAAGCTTGCAATCAATACCCAAGCCAAGAGTGTATTAACAACCAGCCATCCCAACATAACAAACAGTGCTCAAGGCAAAAGAGGAATACTGATAGGCTTATTGGTGGTAAAGCTTACTGCTTGTGTGCTATGAAACAAAGATCATCAGGTGATAGAAACCTGCATTGCCAAAGCCAAGACAGATGTAAAGCGAGACTAGCATTTGGTAATATTATTGTTGGTGCAGAGGGGAAGGGAAGGTTGCAAACAGGGTGCCCTTCTGGACAAGGTTATTCAGAGGGAGAGGAGCATAGTTGCCATGGAGTCTTGAAGAGCACTAATGTGGTTCCTTGTTTCCCCGTAACTTGTTTAAAGTTTGATGCCAAAGAAGTCTAATGAAGTTGTTGTTATTCTAAGTTGGAAGTCACCACTGAAGCACTTTTCTGTTCTTTTTGGTGAAGAAATAGACAGGCAGGCGAGTATACCCGTATGACAAGAAGTTGTTGCCTAAAAGGACCTGGCAAAGGAATAAACCAGGTAGTAGTTGATGCAAGTACTGAACTGTGGTTCTAACAGAAACAACTCATGTTAATTTGTGACTTTCAAAGAAGAATTGTGAAAGCTTGTTCAGGAAAACGTACAATTCTTTTTTAAACCAAAGCTGCAGCAAATCATTCTGACAAAGACATTTGTTGTTACTCATCTAAACAAATAAAAAGGTGAAACCTGGAAGAGTTGGAATAGACTTTTTAATCTCAGACCAAAATGTGTGACAAATTATCCTGGCCAAGACTATTCTGTTGTTTGCTTGGAGAAGACACATGTGAGACAATTTTCACTCCAGGAGGTGTTGGAAATTAGAATAATTTTTGATACCTTACTAAAACAACTGAACTTTATGTGATTAAGGTCAAACCCTTAAGCACTTTATTGGAACTCTGTGTGAGACTGGATTTCCTTGTTTCTTTTGAACTATGGAGAAAACCCCTTTTCAGATGTGGGGAAGGGAAACTCGCCAAGGTTATGAGAAGAGACATTGATCATATTGTGAATCTAATCATATGTTATATATTATTGTTGAATTGAATTTCCCTATATTTCCTTATTGCTTTATTGGTTATACAAGTCTGGGGGACAGATACCCTTTTGTTATAGTGTTTCCTTTAGTTTATTTTATGCAGGGATATCCTCGTCAGAGTCGGGATAGTGAGGCGTTTATCCAACCTTTTTATTTAATGAAATGGCTATATTTGAAAACTCTTTACAAAGTTGTCTGCCTCACATTTCTGACCCCTCACAAAGCTCACAAGATTATCACCTTTCCATGTGATCATTGGAGACTTCCCTTGCTAGCCCCACTGCTCTACAGGAGATAATAGCAGTGGGACTATTTGGTTACCCGAGCCAGATGACTACTGATCTGGAACTGCCCTCTTGCATTGACTCATAATCTCTATGGTACAGTTTGTTCTTCTTTATACACTCTCCTCCTGGACCCTTAACTTTATTGCAATGTACCTTCAAATCCGATACACTGATATAATTATTTACTGTTTTCTACAAGCTGCGATGTCCTCCATTATCAACGCAATGTAAATTACATCTGTATATTGTATTAGCTGAACAACACGGGTGTCACTACAAACAGAAACATCTTACACATGATATGTTTGCAGATGACAAAAGAAATCCCTGGGTGGGTAGCTTTATTGTATGCAAATGTTATGTGCTGCAAGTGCACCAGTTGCTACGCTGATAGTAAAATCAGACATAGTATGGGTCACAGTGACTAGAAAACAAACATAAATAAGACATTCACAACAGAGCTAGTTCGATTATCTGCTTGCCTGTGTGTTTTCAAATGATATTTCAATACTCTATTTTTAAAAACATGTTATGGATTTTCTAGCTATAAAATGCCGGGGAAGAAACCTGTCCCCATCTGTAGATCCGCCTCCACCTTTCTCCATCTCGTATTGCCTCACCCAACCCTCATAACTTGCATTTTGCAGCAAACATTTGATAAACAATGTGGTACCTAATCTGCAGTAACATTTCTGCAGTAAAATGACTGGAGACACAATAATCTAAATTGGACAATATACACATTTACAATCATAAGTGCCAGCTAATTAATCTCTGGGGATCAATGTTATCTATATATAACACAGGTAACATATCTCTCAAAACTGTTGACAATGTCAATGCATGTTGCTGGACATTTATTTATTTATTTAAGTATTTGTTTATTTGCAAGTTTTACACTGTGCCATTTGTGCAACATTCTGCTTTAGGGTGCCCAAAACAAAAGGTGGATGGGAGGGGGAAACTAAGAGGAGAAGATGGTGGTAGGGAAGTGGCAAGGAGAAACATGCAGATGGGAGATAGACACTACTTTCACTCCTTGAGCAGTGATCCTATCCCTGAATCCATTGTGGTATTCTGTGGGAAACACAGATAAGCTGCCCAAATACGTTTACCTGAGCAATGACGTCTACGTGAATGGAGTGGGTATGATGGTCGAGAGGAATCCATAATTATTACATGGGGATAGCCTCTGTGTTGGCTGAGATAGATTTAACAATTTATCTGGACTGTTGAGCAAATGTGAAGGTATGTCATTTAAGAGCGTGTATAAGCTACAGTCTATACATTAGCTGCCATTACACAAGTACAGGAAATATATATATTTTTTAATGTAGTAATTTTATTCAGTTTCAGCATATTACAATCAATTTCAATAGTACATGTATAACACACAACTTAATATCCTTAATATATATTATATAATATCAAATAATTTATGCAAAAAACAGAATTAATATTTATCACACAAAACTATCACCTATAACTCATTTTATATGATATATGTATAACCAAAACTGCTTTTTTGGTGCATAAGATACACAATTACAAACATGCCATCTATATACACCAAACATTACTGGGTTAAAAAATGTAATCTATTTAACATCTCTGTTCCTTGAGTACAGGACTTACTGGGATGTGAAATGAAATCATAAGACACAACATCACACACAAACAGACAGAGATGGGTAATAGGGAAGAACAAAATGGAGGGAATGGGAAAATAAAAGAAAAGTAACTGAACCACAATAAGCAGAATATGCAAAAGCAATATTATATCATCCTGGCAATCATCCAACATTGCATGATCAGTATAACCTTTAAAGATTCAATAATGTGGTCAACATAAAATCAACAAACCAAGGCTAATAATTGATAAATAAGTGTAAATGAATTTCCATTCTATGAATATATATTAATATTACAAAGCCACAGCAGTGGCTGTGTAGTTATGGTTAAATTGCTAATCCCATAGGAAGAGCACTTTTTTGGTGGCGTGTAACTTTGCTCCCCCTGGACAAATCCTCACCAAATTTTGCATACAAAGCGAATGGCCCACTCTGAATTTGTTTGCAAAGTTTGTTGAGGTTTGGTCCAGGAGGGGGCAAAGTTATAGGGGGTCCCAAAATTAATTTTTTTTCCCATAGACTGAATGGAGAAAAAACATTGTGCACGCCTACAGCCCATACGGCTGGATGGAATTTCACCAAATTTGCAGCAGGAGCAGCGGCTTGGTCCTGAAAGCGCGTTTTCTAAATTTGGTGAAAATCCGTCCAGTAGTTTATTTTAAAATGACCAAAAAGTAGGTCACAAAAAATTTGTGATATCTATGTCCGCTCTGCTGACACACTTCACTGTTCGCTCCGCGGACAGGACACCGATTGGCTAATCGGCTTGCGTCATGTCAGCGAACATGCAACGTGTTCGCTGATTGGCTAGGATGAAGCGTGAGGTGCGTCGGATTGTTTTGATGCACCCACCATCTTGGATCCGCGGACATCCGTGGACAGTGTGTTGATGAACGGGGGAGTAATACAAGTTTGGCAGTGTGTTGGTGTGTAAGACTGCTTGGGGAGGGTGGAGGAGTAAGAGATGGGTCAAATGCTGTGTTTGTTTAGGTGGCAGGCACCCCTGATGTGTTCGTCATGTCTGCGGTCACTGCGGCTGTCCGCGGACATAAAAAATGCATTGGGGTGGCTCATATAGCACAGTTAAATTGTTTGATTCTATGGGTGTGTCATGCTGTGGTGGTTGTGGCCAGGGTCTAGAGTCTTGGGTGCATGGCCGAAGTCTTGCACCCAAGACTCTAGGCCCTGGCCATAACCACCACAGCATATCACACCCATAGATCACACCTATAGAATCGAATATCTATCAAATATTTGCAAATCTACAGTTTATGTACTGTTTGATTTGTATAGTTTGTATGTGAAGTTTTGGCTATGTCATGTCATTAAGATTGTAGAGTTTGGTAACAAGCACTGCAGTATAACATATCCATGGAAGTAAACATTTTGTATTGTGGTGTATGGTTAGATGTTTGCTTCAATAGTTGCGTTATGGAGCAGTATTTATTATATTATACTTACAGTTTGATTTTTTGTGATTTGATATATTTTTTTCCTGACGTGGGTAACTGGAGTAGATATATTCTTTGTCTATTTCTGTGATAAAAGAAAAGATCATGTTAGTTTAGGTAGTTTATAAAGACTTATTACATTGCATAATAGACATTTCTGCTTTATTTCGACCCTCATATTTAGTAGTTTACAAACAAGTGTACTGTGTAATTTGCTCAGTTTATGTGTTTGTTGCTGAAATCATTGGGTCTATGGGAAAAAAATCCATGTTGGATTAAAAAAAATGTTTTTTGTTATGGTACAGTACATTTGTTTGTTTGTTTTCAGTGTTTACCTGTTGTTTCTGGCTAATGTTCTATCTGTTGGCTTGTGCAGATTGTTAGATACCTGTTGTCGAAATGTAACTGGTTATTATATTCTCAAGTTGCTAATCTATCTGTTAGGTTGTTGCAGATTCGTGGGGCAGTTAGATACATGTTGGCGTATTGTAGCTATTTATAGTTTTCTAATTTAAGTTTTATTAATGTTTATGCACAGATTAGATGTTGGTGCTATTGATTTATTTGTTTGGTTGTTGCAAAATCTTGGGGCAGTTAGATACCTGTTGGCGTATTCTAACTGTTTATTTCTTCTTATAATTTAGTGTTATTGATTTATCTGTTTGGTTGTTGCAGAATCTTGGGGCAGTAGATACCTGTTGGCGTAGTCTAACTGTTTATAGTTTTCTAATTGAAGTTTTATTAATGTTTATGCACAGATTAGTTATTAAATTTTGGTTTTAAGAATATTAAATAAGCGTTTATAAGATTTGCTGGCAATCTTTGCTTTAGAGTAATGGTACTATAATTACATTCAAACCATCCACAATTCTTTTTTATATATGCAGTGTAGTGACCTGCATTGGTTGTGGCTCCTGCATGGTAGATTATACCTATTGTTGTGAAGGTTTTCTTACCAAGTAAAACTTGACCATGTGTGAAATCAGTCAGTTTGCAGTTGTTTTTGGTACCATCTGCATTGTAACGTAAAAACATTAGTATTACATATTTACTATGTGTTTGTGTTTGTATTTGTATGTGGAGCGATTATCTGAATTGCAGGTAGTACATAATCTGCCATGGTTTGCATTTTGTACAAGTTGCTGAAATGGAACGGATTCACAGTTAGGTATGGATACATACACAAAACATTCCTTAGGGATTTCTTCCTGTGCCATATTGTTGCACAGAGTGCATGTATGTTTCCACATGTATGAAATCTGAAAGATTTCATTTAAAGGTATGTTTTTGTTTTCCAGTACTTGTATTAAGTACATTAGAAATTATTGTGGATCTTCTTGTGAGTTTATAGTGAATTTCACCAATCCAGCACAGTAGCCCAATTCTTGTCTTATTCCATGAACACTGTATGTGTTTTCAGGATTGTTGCTTGCATTTCTATGAAGGACTAACATTTGCAAACACAATTGGTTTTTATTGTGTAGGTAAATGTTGTCAACAATTGGTGGCAATTGGAATAGAATATTTATTGCTACATTTGCGTAGCAACTTACACCAGTTATATTTGAAAATTTGAATGGACCAGATAGTTCTGTGTCCAAGTCATTTCTTCTGAGCGTCTGCTGCTTCTTTGAAGAAGTACCTGAGTTACTTTGAGTAGTAGATTCTTCTTAGGTTGTAGTAAGTGATGAAGAATTCCCTTCGTTTATTCTCTTTTGAGGATTTGAAGTGAGATCCTGTTGCATTTCTGTTTTAAGTAGTTTTCTTTTACAACATTTTCCTTTCTGTGGAACAGGATACGTGTTTAGATGGGGGGTGTACAGTGAACGTAGTCTATTGTATTCTAAAATTCAAGGAATATCAGCGTTTATTTTACTTGCATCAAAGTTGATTAGAAATAGACCGTCAAGTGTACGTAAGCGTGATAGTGCTACGTAGCTCATGCCTTCTTTAAAGACTTTGTTCCCAATATCTATCAATGCTTTATCTAGGGTAAGACCTTCTGATTTCTGAATGGTGACTGCGTATGCTAGAGTTAGAAAAAATTGCTCTCTGTGTACATACATGTCTTTGAAAAGAAGGAATCGAGCTGTTGAGCGTCCTATCCTTTTTATTGCTGATAGTTTGTCAAAGAGAATATTGACAAACTGAATGTTGTTGTCACGTGGGTATGTTTGAAAGCCAACAACTATACCAAGTGCTCCATTAACTAGTCCTTGCTCCATGTCAAGGTTACGTTTAAGCATTACTCTACAGTTTAAAGATAATTTTAATATTTTCTCCAAACCACTTGTGTTGGAGATAGAGTTTTCTATGGTATTTAGTCTTGTTGTGGCTTGTTGACACATGGGTAGGGTCATACCATGTACGTCCAGTTTGTCTGAGGAGCAAATTTCAATTATTGGTTGTATTTCTTTTTTCAGCATTGTTTCATTGAATTTTGAACAGCTTGCAAGAGTTGGCATCAAGGACATACAAGTGACATTTTTGTGTGCTAATTTTTCCATGACGTCAGTAGCACATGAATTATGGCCATACAGTGCATGGATGTGCTGGGTTTTTAATATTCATTGTGCTTCTTGAGGTAGTACACCAACTCTATTACTTTTTTAAAATGTTGGCGTATGTGAAGTCTGCAGACTGGCGCACATTTTCAGTTAATTCTCTGTATTGCAAATGTTGCCAAAGGTTGACATTTCCTATGCTGCCAACAGTTTTATGGCAGAGTTTGTTTCCTAAGGTTTTAAAAATAGGTTCAAATTTCACTGGTGTCAATTGACACCAGTGAAAGTTGACAATAATGTGTTTTCCTCCAAAGAGCTCTTTGTAGTTTGTTTTGAGTACTTCTTGTAATCTGAGGTGAATCAAAGCCAACGTTAGGTTGGAGATCATGCTCACTTCATCTATTAGTAGCATTTTCATTTGTTCTAACACTCTGCCTAGTTCCATTGCAGCTTCTGTAGAAAATTTGTAATCGTCTAATTTGTTTTGGTGTTCTACTGGAAGTAGGAGTATTCAGTGTAAAGTGACAATGCCTATGTTGTAGGCAGATAAACCTGTGGGGGCAGTTACAACAGCTGACAGTTTGTTGTTTGTCAATTGTTGAAGGAACTTGCTGATGATTTTGATTAAGAATGTTTTGCCTGAACCAGCTTGGCTACTCACGTAAAGTAGTATAGGTTTGTAATTTTGGCAGGTACATTCTTTATTTTCATGTTGTACACCATGTGCAATTTCTTTTGATACTTCTTGAAAAATGCTACGCTGCTCATTGTTCAGTTTTGATTGCAGTACAATTAAGTCTTCTGTATCTTCTTCATAGTGAAAAACAAGGGTGCCGAAGCACAAAGAATTGATTACCCCTCTCTTAATCGAAATGAGAGCTATGAGAAAAAGAGGATTGGTCACGCTAAAACATTAACACCAACAGGTACATATTGTTACTATGGTTTGTAAAACTAATTTTTCAGCACAAAAAAACATATGCCATGATTAAAGTAAAAATTTCTTTTTAATATGATACAAAAAAAAGTTCATATACATTCAGTAAAAAGACAACAGAGAGGATGTCCAATTCGTTAGATGGCCGAAACTTGTCGACACCTAAACTCTCAACGGACGCCTAATTTTGAGCCGTCCATTTAATTAATTTGCCCAAAGAATCCTTTTCCTTGTCATTTCTGACTTGACATATACCCCCTTTTTTTGTCCGTGTTGTTATGTTTTAGAACAAATACGTATGATTTTGTCAAAATCTTTTTATGAATTTCTTTTTGTATCATATTAAAAAGAAATGTTCACTTACTTTAATCATGGCATATGTTTTTTTGTGCTAAAAAATTCGTTTTACAAATCATAGTAACAATATGTACCTGTTGGTGTTAATGTTTTAGTGTGACCAATACTCTTTTTCTCGTAGCTCTCATTTCGATTAAGAGAGGGGTAATCAATTCTTTGTGCTTCGGCACCCTTGTTTTTCATATATATTTACCCATTTGAGAATTGTTTCCCCGATAACAAAAAATTGGGTAATTACCATTTCATTATATATATCTTCTTCATAGTGAGAAATGGTGTTTTCTACTTCTGTCATAGCTAATTCTGCCTCATTTGCTATTAGTGGCTGTCCCAGTGGTTCTTGGCTTCCTGTTGCAGAAGGTTGACTACTGTCGGGAGTGTCCTTATCTAGTTGGGCCTGGAGTTCTTCTTCATGTTGCAGTTCATTGTGCAACATTGTTTTGTACTGTGTAAAGTTTCTATAGGTTATAGTGCTTTAATTTGCTTTGAAAGCGTCTTCATAGGAGTCATAGATATCTCGTAACTCTCCTTCTTTTCTCCATTGTTTAAAAAGTTGTAGCAGGGACATGTAACATAGTTCTTTATGTTGAGGAGTTTTTAATGACAATTTGATATAATTAATTAAGCTTCGTTTGGTAAGTTTCACTAAGCTGCCTTCACAATTTGTCACTCTATATCTACCTTTATTTTCATTGGGTTTTATATTATTTTTGTATGTGAAGTTTTGGGCCATGTGGTATAGACACATGGTTTCCAAAGTGGTACTCCTGTTTGGGTAGTATGTGTCTAGTAAATTGTTTTTCAAAATTTCTTGGCTGTTGGGATCATTTTTGGCTATTGTTTCTATGTTGTCGTATGATTTGAGAACTCTTTTTCTAGATTTAGCAGAACCAAGACTTAGCCATACTATATTTTCAGATTTTCCATAAAAAGCAGTACTGGTTAATGATCTGCAGCTTCATAGCAGCCACATTCTCTATGAGAGAGCATTTTTATGCCTAAGCTGTACAATTTCTGAGACAGTGTTTTGTCCGATAATAGGTCATTCCAGAGGTCTTGAAGCTCTGTTTTTTCTGCTTTGGTTAAGTAGGCTTTAACATATTGTGCAACTGCAGTGGAATTGTCTGCAATTTACTGCACATCTATGTTTGCATTCCATAAGAGGGCAATGATTGCATTGTAATCATTGATATATTTTGCTTCTTCTGTTCTTTTTATGTAATATGTGTTCTTAGGTGATTTACCTTTAACACTATGTCTAACTGAAGACATGAAGTTGTTCACTTCACCTGTTTCTGTAACTGGTCTAGGGAAACCAAAGCAGCATTTGGTGTAGTATTTCCCTTTTGTTTTGTATTTGCGACGACAATATTTCCCACATTTGTGTCTTTGAAATTGTACAATTTGTGCATGAAGATCACTATTTGTTGCTTCCGATGGAATTTCACAAGTGACATATTTTTCGATAAACTGTAAAACAGTGGCATGACTGTCTTGACCAAATTTAGGAACATCTTTAATCCATGAAAGCATGTGGATATGTGGTGCTCCTCTGGCTTGGTATTCTTTTCTCCAAAAGAAGTTTTGCACTTCTCTGAGGGGAGGAACAGTTTTATTACAAATAAAGTGTAGAATAGCAATGAAGAGTTGATGGAAATATCTTGAAACATTAACAGGATCTAGAGAGTAAAGTTCTCCAGGTGTTAGTATATATATGTTTGTTTTGTTTTTGTTTGATATGCTTGGGAAATCATGTACATTTTCCCATGCATATTCCACACAACTTAGTGTAACAAACCAAGTGGGTGGGCCAATGTTTCTTATCATACAACGTACATCTCCGTGACATCGGAACCAGTACTCTTTAGTACCATGCAGGTTTGCTAACAGATTTGTTATGATTGTTTGTAAAACCTCATCTTTTTCTTGCACTTTTTGTAGTAATTGCGTAGCTGACATATTTTGAAACTGGGTACCTGTTGCTAGAGTTGCTACTTCACTTTCAAAGATTAGGTGGAATATGTATTCCACATTTTGTCTATATCTGGGATCTTCAGAATACATTTGCAATGAGCGGTATTCTGATGCTATTATCTGAGTGGTTCTATCATCGTACCTTCCTCCTTTCCCAGTAGGAAAGAGTAGAGGAAAAGCATGTGCTTCTATACTTTTTTTCCCATTTGCTGATTGGTGATCCTTTAGTTTGTCACATTTGGCACATTTCTAGTGCATCATCTATGGTGTCTTTAGAGTGTAATGGATGAATTGTATAATGGTCTAAAATATTGGATAGTGTAGCAGGATCTAAAAGTTCAAATTGACCAGTTTCTGGTGACTCTTGAATTATTTCAGTGGTTTCCCTTAAGTTTTCTTCAATATTCATTTCTTTGTAGTATTCATTATTGTCTTTTAGATATTGCAAGGCTTGTCTAATTTTATGTAAGTCTACGAGTTGTTGCAAAAAATGTTTTGTCTTTTGGAGGTACACCATTTACTAAGACAATTAAAGATTGCTCTATTGGACGTTGCACTCCCAGAGTGTGCACATTTTCTTTCAGATCTAATGGTAAATAAACGACTTTGCCACAAATGCCTTTCACTAATTCAGAGGGAGGTAATTTTGCTGTTTTTGGTTGAAGGCGTATTATTGCTTGCAATGGGTGCACTGTTTGAATTATGATGCTCTCATATAAATTGAGTTGTTGCAGGGGTTTTGGTAGTGGGAATAATTCCAAGTTATTTGTGATAGCACGTGAAGGAGTTTGGTTGTTCTCAAGTTTTGTAGTGCAGTAACTGCAAAGTATTAAGGGGTCAGTTATTTCATATTTGTTTTCTGCTATAAGGTAGAGAGCTAATTCAAACCATTTGGAATCTTCATTGTCTTCTATTTTGTATGTTACGTCTACAGATTTTGTGTTAAAAAGTTCTGCTGCAACACACACACACATGGTTTGGTACTTCAGCAGATGTACTTTTAAATTTTAGTATTTCTTTTTTGTATGTGTGTAGTAGAAGGTTGCCATCTGTACAATTGTTGCTAGTCTGTTGTAAAGCGATTGCATTTTGTAAGTGGCTTTCACTTCCAAAATATTTTCTTTGGATATGCTCTATTTCTTCAAGTAGGTCTTTGGCTGTACCATGTAAAAGATTGTTATTTAAATTGGCTATTGCTAAAGCAGGACTTTCAGCATAGTATAGTTTATAGACTAGATTTCTTATAGTTGGATGATGTGTTGATATCATTTTGATATGATGGAAAGTGCTTTTGCAAATAGGTCCTGAAATGCAGGCTAATGAATGTCCTTGTAGTCCTGTGTATTTGCGCACTGGATAGGTATCCATAGTTTGTAGTAGTTTCTTTTTGATTTTGTCTTTGCCTTTCACATACTGATTGAGGAACTGGCGTAAAGATTTGAAAGATTTTTTGGCAATGTTACACATTGACGCGCACGGCCATTTGTATACTGGACATTCTGGTTCAGTCGAATGGAGAGGTGATATTGAGTTTTCTGGGGATATTTTTGTAAGCAGTATTTCTTGTTCTTTTATGGTATTATTAAGTTTTTCATACCCTCGTTCACTGCTATGTATGGCAATTGTGTTTGTTTGCTTTTGTTTGTATGCTTCTTCATAGAAATATGGTTCTGTGCTTGTGGTGTGACTCCATTCACCTCCACAGATATTTGAGAAGTTACTTTTGTTGACATTCCGTTTATTGAGAAGTCTTTTTTGTAATTTAGTAGTTAGTTTTGTTAGTGGTTTCATTCTGTTTAACACTAAAATAAATAACTTCCTTTTGAGAAGGATTGTCAAGGAGTCCCCCCTTCTCACCTGAGTTCGATCTTTGCTGTATTTCTTGATCGATGCCTTCTTGCGGACGGATCGAGTCTTGAATAAGGCTGCACGAGTCTCTTCCGACTCCAGCGTGCGTTCAAAGTTCCGGGATGCAAGGATGCAGGAATCCGGGAAATTTACAGAGTGCGCTACTAGCACACGAGTCCAGGAATCAAGAAAGGAAGGAAAGGGACTAGGAATGGGGTTGGCTGGAAGAAGCAAGGAAAATAATACTGCGAGCTACGGAGCACACGTCTGGTCGCTACTTCGCAATAGCATTGAGATGCGCGGAGCCGCGGGAGGCGTGGTCTATAAATAGAACACGCTACGTCCAAGGTGTAGAGCGAGCAAGGTGTTTCACAGTGGACGGCCATGTTGGAAGTACAAGGGAGTGTAAGCCCCGTTGAGACAAAGACCAGGAAGTCCAAAAGGGTCATGTTCTGTAGTTCATGACAGCATGCCTCCTCTGAAGACCCGTTCCTCCGGGTTTGCCCGGGTGTATAAGGTGACATCTTCTGAGCAGTCGAGGGGCCTTGAGATTAGGAGGATCACTAGGAGGATATCCTTTCCATTCAACCAGGTATTGAAGCTGACCCCGTTTATACCTGGAGTCACATATTCGGGATACTTCATATTCCAATTGGTTGTCGACCAGCAGAGGAGGAGGTCGGCAGGATTTCCTGGAGGATTGGGTGAAGGGTTTTAATAAGGATGTGTGAAATACTGGGTGAATTTTCTTGCAGGAGTCTGGTAGTCTGATCTGGTATGAAACTGGATTGATAATTTCCTTGATGGGAAATGGGCCATAGTACCGAGGGGCCAACTTGTTTGGCTGTAGATGTCACAGTAGTAATTTCGAGGACAACCAGACTTGATCACCAATTGCATAAGAAGGACCTGGTCTTCTTTTGGAATCCGCATACCTCTTAGTCTGTGTTCTGGCCCTCTCTAAGTTTTCTTTGGCCTCCTGGTGTACGTTGATGAGGGTTTCTATCCAGGAGTCGACAGTAGGTACTGGTGTAGGATGAGGGAGAACAGAGGGTAGAACCGATAGATGGAAACCCTGGCTACAATAAAAGGGACTGGTCTTAGGTGCTGAATGATCGGAATTGTTGTAGGCGTATTCAGCCACGGGTATCAGGAGCGACCAGTCATCCTGAACCTTGGTGGCAAAACATCGAAGATACTGCTCCAGGGTCTGATTAGCACGTTCTGTGGCCCCGTTGGTTTGGGGATGATAACAAGATGAGAGGGCGCGTTGGATTCCCAAAATCTGACAGAGATGTTTCCAGAATTGAGAGACGTATTGAGGTCCTCGATCAGATATGATCTTGGAAGTAAGTCCATGTTAACAAAATATGTGTTCCAGGAAGATTCCTGCAAGCTCGGACGAGGATGGTAGCTTACACAGGGGTGTGAAATGAGCCATATGAGTGAACAAGTCTATGGTAACCATGATGGTCGTGTATCCTCGGGAAGGTGGTAATTCCACAATGAAGTCTGTAGCAATGAATTCCCATGGCCTTGTTGGTAGTGTAGGTTGGAGTAGAAGACCCGCCGGTCTCTTGTTATGTTTATTTTGACTTCAGATAGTGCAAGCTTTGATGTACTGCTGTACGTTGGTCTTCATTCCAGTCCAGGCCACCAAAACTGTCTTTGTATGAGACGGAGGGTGTTGGTTATGCCACGATGTCCGGAGTGAAGGGTATCATGACAAAAGTTTATTATTCTTTGTTGTAATTTCTGTGTAGGAATGACCAGTGCATTGTCCTTGAATAAATATCCTTCCTTAACTCTTAGGTTCCATGGATTCTTCCTTTAAATATCCTTCCAGAGGTCAGAGGATTGGGTTTGCACTCAAATTTCTTTCAGGAGGTTGACTGCTTGAACAACAAAGATCGTGTGGGGAAATATCTTAGGATAGACCCTGTCTACATTAGTTACATAGTCAGGACGTCAAGATAAGGCGTCAGCAATCATGTTATGTGATCCGGGAACATGAGTGATTTGGAATTGGTACTGGGCAAAGAAGTAGGCCCAACGTGCCTGACGACTGTTCCTGCACTCCAACGAGTGTAGAATTTGAAGATTCCGATGGTCCGTGTGGACCTGAACTGGATATCTAGCACCTAGATGTTGCCATTCAGTGAAGGCTTGGCGGATGGCTAAGAGTTCCTTTTCCAGGACGGAATAATGTGTCTCACTGGGAGTCAGGGTTCGTGAGAGGTAAGCAATGGGGTGTTCCAGTTTATCCTCAAGTTCCTGCTTCAAGACCGCTCCTATGGCGTAGTTAGAGGCATCCGTTTCCACTAGGAATGGCCGATTTATGTCTGGTTGGGCCAAGATGGGGACTTGCGTGAACTCTGTCTTTAAACGTTGGAATGTCTTATCTTGCGGTGTAGAGCAGATAAAGGGGGTGTCTTTTTTCAAGAGGGCAACGATCGGCTGAACGATCTCGGAAAAGGTAGAAATGAACTTCCGGTAGAAGTTGGCAAGCCCCAGGAAGGATTGAACTTGTTTCACGGACGTGGGAGCGGGCCATGCCAGTATGGCCATTACCTTTGAAGGGTCCATACCAATTCCTTCTGGGCTAAGGATGAATCCTAGGTAGTGAACAGAAGTAACGTGAAACAAGCATTTTTCGGGTTTGGCTAAAAGTCTGTGTTCACCGAGTCGTAATACTGCCTCTACATGTTCTTCATGCTTTAGAGGATCCTTGGTAAAGATCAATATGTCATCCAGATAGACAATGACGGAGAGAAATAACATGTCAGAAAACACCCTATCCATAAAACGTTGAAAAACTTCAGGGGCATTAGCTAGTCCAAAGGGCATGACTAGATATTCATAGTGACCAAAGGGTGTTCTAAAGGCTGTTTTCCATTCGTCTCCTTCCCGGACATGGATCAAACTTTGTGAATATTACGGCGCCTCTCATAGCTTCCAGGATATCCGAGATCAGGGGCAGTGGGTACCGATCTTTGAGGGTGCATTGATTTAAGCCACGATAGTCGAGGCAAGGTCTGAGTTCCTTGGTGTCCTTCTTGGGAACAAAGAACAACGAAGCACCCGCTGGAGATTTTGAGGGTCTTATGGTGCCATTTTCAAGGTTGGTATCCAGGTATTCTCGGAGGGCTTTTTTCTCTGGTTCGGAAAGGATGAACATTCTGCTGAAGGGAATCACTGCTGAGGGATCTGTATCTATGGCCCAGTCTTCAGGTCTGTGAGGGGGTAAGCCTGGACTATGGCAGTTGAAAATACATCAGCATATCCCTGATAGGCCTCTGGGACTTGTATGATGTTGGAAACCATGAGTGGTGTTTACTGGTCTCTTAGTGGTTCTTTAGGGGGTGTCAAGGAGAGATCCAGGAATAGACAGTGGGACATACAAAACTCTGAGCCTAGGAATAGTGATCCTGCTGTCCAATTGATATACGGATTGTGCTTTTGTCACCAGGGCATGCCCAATACCATGGGGTAATGAGCTGACTTAATGATGTCGAATGTAATCTGCTCTTGGTGATGGTTTATGGAAAGCTGGATCTCTTTTGTCTGCAGGCTTATGGGTCCTGAAGTGAGGGGTCTTCCGTCGATTGCTTCCACCGGCTGCATGGTGCTTCGTGTCTCATACGGAATATGATGACTAACAACCCAGTCTTGATCAATGAAAATTCCCATAGCTCCGCAGTCTACCAAGGCCAGAATGGGATAGGTCTTATTCTTGGAGGGCGACAGGAGGGCCTGTAGTATCACCAAATTGTTTTGTCCAGGAGAGTTCAAGAATGGAATTGATGTGGAGCAAACATCGCTCTCCCGAAGCCCGAACGCCGAGGAGGGGCTAGAGGACACTCCCTAACCAAGTGTTTGTCTGAGGCACAATACATGCACAACCCCATATGAATCCTTCTCATCCTTTCTTGCGGGGATATAGGTCCACGGAAGGCTCCTATCTGCATGGGTTCTGGTTAGAGACTGAGCCTGGGTTTGTGTCCGTCTTGGTGGTACTCTCAAAGGACAGCTTCGGAGGATTACCTCTGGATTTTTTCTTCTCTGCCTTCCTTTCCTGGATACGGAAATCTATTTGCATGGCAAGGTCCATTAGTGCCTGGAATGAGTTTGGGCGAGCCACTCTGGCCAACTCATCCTTAATCTCCTCATTCAGTCCTCTCCTGAAAAGGGTAAAACTCGCCTCAGGGGACCAATCAGCTTCCTTGACTAATTGATTGAATCGGGTAACATAGGTGAGCATATCCTGGGATCCTTGCTGAAAGTCTAACGGGCGTTCCTGAGCACTATAGACCTGCTCTGGACGGTCAAACATGGTCTTAAGGGCTTGTATGAAGCCATCATAGTCATCTAGGAGAGCATCGCCGGAATTAACGAGGGGTGTAGCCCAGGTTAAGGCGTTTCCTGAAAGGTGGGAAATTATGAACCCCACCTTAGCCCTGGGAGTTGAAAAGTGGTAGGGCTTAAAAGTAAAGTGGAACAAACATGAATCCAGGAATCCACGAAGGGTTTTTGCCGACCCATCTTATTTGTCCACTATGCCGCCCAGCAACACACTTTCTTTTGTGGCAGAATCACGGGATAGAACTAATTGGTTGAGAGCGGCGTTTTCCGCCTTTAGATTCTGCACCTAAGTTGATAGCTCTTGCATGCCATGCATCAGGTCGTGGACGGCCTCTTCCATGTCCATATTGAGTTCGGTCAAGTGGCGTCTCAAACTGTCAAGGAGTTCCCCCCTTCTCACCTGAGTTCGATCTTTGCTGGATTTCTTGATCGATGCCTTCTTGCGGACGGATCGAGTCTTGAATAAGGCTGCACGGGTCTCTTCCGACTCCAGCGTGCGTTCAAAGTTCCGGGATGCAAGGATCCAGGAATCCGGGAAATTTACAGAGTGCGCTACTAGCACACGAGTCCAGGAATCAAGAAAGGAAGGAAAGGGACTAGGAATGGAGTTGGCTGGAAGAATCAAGGAAAATAATACCGCGAGCTACAGAGCACACATCTGGTCGCTACTTCGCAATAGCATTGAGATGCGCGGAGCCGCGGGTGGCGTGGTCTATAAATAGAACACGCTACGTCCAAGGTGCAGAGCGAGGAAGAAGTTTCACAGTAGACGGCCATGTTGGAAGTGCAAGGGAGTGTAAGCCCCATTGAGACAACACCAGGATGTCCAAAAGGGGCGTGTTCTGTAGTTCATGACAAGGATTGCACTGTCTGAGAGCTTCTAATATTAATTTTCTACGGTAGGTTTTAAGGGTTGTGCATGATTTGTCTCCTCTTTTTATAAGATTCTGAAGGACTCTGTGGCGGAACATTTATTCTAAAATACTTTTTTGGTATGGTTACTTGCCACTACATCAAGATTTATAGGAGCAGTGTTAGCAGAAGTGGTAGCTGAATTCTTGTTATTCACTTTCTGTTTCGTTTTACATTTTGAAAGAGGAGGGAAAGTTTTTGTACTGGAAGCTTGTTTTGTTTCGCTTAATGACTCTATTAGATCTTTTGTTTGAACTTTTTGTACAAATTCTGCTAGAGATGGATGCTTATTTTGGACACTTTTATTTTCATTTGCTCTACTTCTGCGTTGCTTTCTACGGATTTGCTTTTTGGTAGGCATTCTTTGGGGTCTGTTGAAAAAAAAAGAAGGTATGGGTTGGGCTGTTCTGCAATGTATGTGTGCTGTGAGCATGAGTGTCTGAGTATGATAGTAAGGATGGATGTGGTGGTGTGTGATTGTGTATTGGGCATATACAACTAGTTGGGAAGGCTATTCTTGTATTTGTGTGTTACTATACTGGGGTTCAGATGACAGTAGAAAGTAAGCTAGTGGTGAGGAAAAGCACACATACTAAATCTAATGGTATAGAATTAAAACAGTTCTTTGTTCTGCAATACTAACATTCTAGGGGCTGTTATGTCATTTGTGTGCCAAAAAACAGGGATTTGTGCGCCATTCTGCCTGCAAATCCCTGTTTAACAAATGGGGATTTGTGGGCATAATGGTGCACAAATCTCAGTTTTCTGGCGCACAAATACAATGAATCCAACCCCACAGTGTGTTTGAGTAACAGCAAGAATATTATGGTAATATTGTACTTACTTTTTTGTGTAGAATGAGTAGGTTTCTTCTGAGTTGTTGTTTGTACTTCAGATGCTGCTTCTTTTCAGGAGAGTGGTCTTCACTGCAATTGTAAAGGAAAGAAGTTAGTAATTTTGTGTGTTTATAGCACTGATGTCAATTTACATGTTGATTTTTATGTTTTTGTAGTAGTATTCTTGTTTGATATCTGAACATAGTGTGTGCATGCAAGTTCCTTTGACTATGTGCAGCCTTTATATTTTACTTTAAATATGTTAGTTGAACATGCTTTGCAAATGAGTAGAATAGTAAGTGTATGAAACTCACTTGGTTTCTTAAGGCTGTGTTATTAAATGTTAGGGGATAGAATAATTATATACTTATTTTGCATTTTTTTAAGGTAAAACGCAAGAAACTGTATAGAAAAGCATTGTAATGTATGCATTTGTGAAGGTGTGTGTAATAAAGCAGAAGGATGTGATTTGCAGGCAGTGGTGTTATTTCAGCTGGGAGCCTTTCAATGATAGTGTCTATCTGTGTGAGTGTATAATGATGCATGACCTTATCCTGGCTGTGTGTAATTTTATAATACACTACTAAGTGTTTTCTACATTTATACTGTTATTCCTCCCATCTTTTAATATTGTAATTTTTTAGATAGCTGTGTGTGTAAAATGAAATTAGATAGCAGATAGGTTTGGAAGTGACAGTTGATTGTAGCAGATGGGAAAAATGACAGTAAGTTCATTTTATAGGTTATACAGGTTAGGTGGCAGTTACTCTGTTTATATGTATTCATAAGAATTGTACATATACTGTGCAGAAAATATGCACACCTTTAGTTTGGATTCATGCATGTGGATATGCATGCAGCTGCAAGTAGAAATCTTGGAGACTTGTACAGTAGTTCTTGTAGTATGTGCTTTCCAATGATATGAGAATTGTACTCAGAGTGATCAACAGTACATTTGAAGAGCTGAACTATGATGATGGAGTTAGATGTAGAGGTCTTGGGTGTGATTGGTGGATGGTTGTGTGACTGCTTAGCTGTATCCAATGAGGGAATGACACAGAGAATTAAGTGGAAATTGTAGAAGGGCTGCCCAAGTTACGATATGTCCGCGGATATGACGTTAGTCCGCGGACACAGCGTATTAGATACAGGGATTTTGGGGTGCAGAGGCATGCAAATGAGAAAGAGCAGAGCAAGGGATTGGTCAGTAAAGTGTACTGGGTGTGTTGTGTAAGGAGAGAGTTTGTCAGAAAGTATTTTTCCTGAGAGAAGAACAGATAGCTATCGATGTGTGTTTCAGAAAACAGATTATCTGGATTATGGGAGACTCATGGATACATTGGTTGGAGGTGCATGCAGAATGCTGTGGAGTAGCTGCAGATCTTGGATTCCCTCATGCGGAAGTGCACTGACATGGAGTGTGTGGAATGAAGTGGCTGGACTTGGTACCTCTCAGTGCTACTTTGGGGACAGATCATCATCCAGACATAATTATAATTCATTGTGGAGGGAATAGTTTAGGACATGTGTCTGGAATTTCATTGCAATTTGCAATGAAAGAAGGACTTGGGAAGGTCATGGATATGTTTCCAAATTCCCAAGTAATTTTTTCTCATATTGCGCAAAGACAAATGTGGCTTCGTTCTTCTTCATTTGGTCCACAAGGCGCAATAAGGCTGTTTGTGCCTTTCTAAGAGATGCTGGCATGTCCTCTTTTCACAATGAAAATATTATGTTTCGTAGCACATATATTTTTCGCAGAGATGGAGTCCATCTTACTTATGCTGGCAATCAGATATTTCTGAGAAATGTGCAAAATGCATTGCAAAATTTTTTGGAATTACAGCCATCTATTTTGCAGTAGATGTTGACCATTTCAAGTTTTTCAAACACACAAAAACAGAGAAAAGTGCGATGGTTTTGATAGGGCAGCACCCTAAAATTTTAGATGTCTGTGAACTGTCAGCGGACTTCTAAAAATGCACTATTTTTAAACTGTGAAAGGCGGCTCTGAAAAGAGCCTTTATGGGTTTTTGTTGTTTTTTTTTGTTTTGTTTTTTTACACACGACACACTAGGAGAGGAGGGGAAAGGAGGGTAAGGAAGGGACACCAACCACGGGGATAAGAAAGGGCAGGTGGCGAGAGGAAGATGTAGGGTGGGCCTTACTTAGGTAGGTAGCAGGTCTTCGCGAGCTCCTTGACCGCAGTCTCGAAAGCACTTCGAAGACTCTCCCCCCTGCAGAGTACTGCATCGAAGTACATACACAATATTGTGACCCTCGAAAGATAAGGGTCAACAGCATCGTGAATGGCCTGTGAGACAGCTGGAGGGATGCGCTCTCCCACAGGAGTGTTTCTTGTGGTGAGAGGAGCGGAAACAGAGCATGTGGTAGAGGAACTCAACCTACTACGTTCATCACAAGGTACAACCTTGCGAATGGCTCCACCGTGGAACGACGTTCGGTGTCGCTTCATGGATCTCGTACCAAAGCTGTACGAACCAGGCCTCCCACGACTCAGCACCATTTTGCACTGGTTGTAGGTGACCTTGTTTGCACGTGCTTTTGGTATGTTACCATGAATGGTAAACAACCGCTACACCCAAGACTCACGGTGAGTGCTGGTAGTAGGGCCTTCCTCTACCTCATCCTGTTCATCCTCCTCTACGTCCTCACGCCTGTTCTCCTCTGCAGGCCCTTGGGGGCGTGGTGGTGTTGGAGGGGGTGGGTGTGGTGCTGAGGCAGATGTAGCAGCAGCAGCCATCAATGCCATCTGGGTTGATGAGATGATCTCAAATCAAAAGTCAGATAAGCAAAGGCAGCAAAACTCAATTTGCAATAGCCAGAAGCACAATGAGGATCAGCTCTGGGGTGTGGCCTTTTATAGGGGTGCTGGTGCGCGCTTCGCGGACACCCGCGTGGTGCGTGTACAGATCGAACACCCAAAAAAGGCTCAAAAAGTTCCAAAAAGTATGTAGAAAGCCAGGGTCATTATCTGGGACATGTGCAATGGTGAATTTCTACTGTCAAATACTTTGGATTGTCTAAAAAAAGTACTTTTAAAATGTTCGGGGACCCGGACAGTGTCTGCAAATCAGGACACATGATCAGTGTGGGTGCAGTCACATGATGACGTCGCAAACACGCCCGCGAAAGGAACGGGTGTCCGCAGGACACCAAATGCACATGAACGGCCTTGCGCATGCGTGCAGGTGTTCGATGGACAGTGTTCGGGTCCTGAAAGTAATTAAAAGTGCGACACACGTGAGACGGACAGGCGCAATGTTTGTAGGATTTATGTGTGCGCATGTGCGTAGATGTTCTACAGACAGTACGGGCAGGTATAGTGTCCTTAGGACACCTCCATTTTACTTAATTATGGACATCCCAGGCACCGCGCATGTTCTAAGAACAGTTCCATCTTGCTTGCGGATAGTATGGACAGGTATAGTGTCCTTAGGACACCTCCATTTTATTTAATTACGGACATCCCGGACACCGTGCGTGTTCTAAGAACAGTTCCATCTTGCTTGCGGACAGTACAGACAGTTATAGTGTCCTTAGGACACCACCATTTTAGTTAATTGCGGACATCCCGGACATCACGCGTGTTCTAAGAACGCTTCCATCTTGCATGCGGACAGTACGGACAGGTATAGTGTCCTTAGGACACCTCCATTTTGGTTAATTGCAGACGGGACGGGTGTCCGCAGGACACTAAATGCACTGGAAAGGGCGTGCTGTTGCGCGCGGGTGTTCTACGGACAGTGTTCGGGTCCTCAAACTAATTAAAAGTGTGACACACGTGAGACGGACAGTTATGGACAGGCGCGATGTTCATAGGATTTATGGGTGTGGTGCGCATGTGCGTAGATGGTGTACGGACAGTATGGACAGGTATAGTGTCCTTAGGACACCTCCATTTTAGTTAATTACGGACATTCCTGACACTGCGTGTTCTAAGAACAGTTCCATCTTGCTTGCGGACAGTACGGACAGGTATAGTGTCCTTAGAACACCTCCATTTTGGTTAATTCCATCTTGCTTGCGGACAGTACGGACAGGTATAGTGTCCTTAGAACACCTCCATTTTGGTTAATTGCGGACATCCCAGACATCGAATGTGTTCTAAAAACAGTTCCATCTTGCTTGCTGGCAGTATGGACAGGTATAGTGTCCTTAGGACACCCCCATTTTGGTTAATTACGGACATTCCAGACACCATGTGTGTTCTAAGGACAGTTCCATCTTGCTTGTGGATAGTACGGACGGGTATAGTGTCCTTAGGACACCCCCATTTTGCTAATTACGTACATCTCGGACAGGCGCGCTGTCCGCGGACACCCTAACTGCCTTTTTAAAAAAAATAAGACAAAAAAGACTGAATTAAAACAAAGATAATATTTTTTTTTTATTATATACAGATATAAAATGTATGACAGAGACGGGGAAGCAGAAACTGACAGAAATATAGGGGACTTATGGGTTTGGCGAGGATAGATGGGAGGGGATGAAGGGATGAAAGTCTCATCAAAATGTTTTTCTTGGTGTTGAGGGTTTGGGGATAGTTGACTGGGACATGGAGAGGTGGAACAGGTGCATGTTGGACAATGATTTTACATTTTTTCTTTTATGTGGTCTTCCACCAAATGTTTCAAAAGATTGACATTTTCCATAAGCATGTCCATTTTTTGTTCCATGCGCTACAGAGTATTTTCTAATGTCTCCTTTGGTGTATTATTTTCAATATTTGTATGGTCTGTTAAATATATATATATATATATATATATATATATATATATATATATATATATATATATATATATATATATATATATATATATATATATGTTAACACATGGAGGATGGAAAAAACCTGCACTCCATGCACAAGGTCTATAAATCCCAACAAAATGAGAAAAACTCGAATCCAATTAAGAGGAAAAACCGAGTTTAATGGGAGGTAAAAAATACAAGGCAAAAACACACAGCAAACAATACAGGACGCCTAGACAGTGTCCTTAACGACGCGTTTCGCGCTGCCCTGAGCGCTTGATCACGTTAGGAGGACGTGTAGAAAATGAAGGTAGATATTACAGATTGGTCCTTCTTCCATGTTACCAACAAACCTAAGCTCACAACCTTGCATGACACCATGGCGGCCATTTTAGAATGTTGTCAAAAGCTGCATTAACCATAAAGAGTGCAAGTTTAGACACAGCAGTAAAATGCAAAGCACATTAAAAGCCCACATTAGAAATGTGGAAATGTAAGGTAAATAAATGAAAGGGGCAGGCAATGTAATGAATGTCAATAACATTTGCTGTACAGAAATTAGTGCACATAAGCAAAAATTAAAATTCATATAAAGTCCGCAGCTGTGACATGAAGTACAAATATCTTCCTATGGAAGCTTAGAAGCTAGTCGTACCGGTAGCTAACAAATATAGATACAAAAATGTAGATGTATGAAATGCAAGTGCATATCTTTGCTAACCATGGCAGTATATAATATATAGTACATGATAAGAACACAGCTCGGACAAACCTATATGGAACCTTCAAGATAAAAACATATAGCAAACTACAATATAAAGTGCAAGTGCATTAGGCCGTGAGCATATCACTCTAACCAAGTAGCCTAGTCAACAAGGTTAACATAAGCATATCATTGAGGATTTAAAAATAATCTATGAATACAGCCTAAGTAATAAAACATGTAGCAAACTACAATGTAAAGTGCAAGTGCAGTGGATCGTAAACCTGTCACTCTAGCAACATGGCCTAGTTAGAAAGGTTGAATGATCATAAAGTGCAAGTGCACTATTCATTGAGAGTTTATCAATCAGTGAATACAACCTTTAAGATGAAAGCATGTTGCAAACTATTGTATAATGTGCAAAGGCATGAGGTCATAAACCTATCACTCTAGCAGCATAGCCTAGTTGAAGAAGGTTAGGTAATCATAAAGTGCAAGTGCATGGCATAATATTGGAGCTTATTATGAAAAAGGTACAAGCAATTATACAATGGAGGAGCAATATCAACCACTAGAGTTTCAGGGTACAGATACAATCATGTACTCACAAACTTCAAACCCCCTAAACACAGAAGAAAGACTGGGGCAAGACAGCCAAAGTTCACCAATTAAACAATTAAAAAAGTTGGATGATATAAACAATGAAAATTAAAAAAAAATGAACAAACATTAAATAGATGAACAATTCCAGGCCAGGTCAATAAACATTTTTACAAATAAGTAAAAAAGAAAAAGAAAGCAAAAAGCAGTATACATATGGCAGAAGGCCAAGATCAGTGCATAAAGGAACTAAATAATTAAAATAATTAAGTTCCCACAAAAGTATATAACTCCTCGTCCAGATTGTGCCCATTTGGATACTTAGAGTCAAAATCCAGAGTAAACCTGGTTTCAAGCTGTCTCAGTTTTAAAGTGCGATCACCTCCCCTTGGGTCAATCGGTACATGAGCGACAGCAAAAAATGTAAGTAAACTGACATCACTGTCGTGTTCCTGCCTAAAATGTTTGGCCATGGGATACGTGGGGTCAAAGTTTTTGATGGCTCTAAAATGCTGTAAAATGCGGAGCTTAAGAACACATGTCGTGGATCCCACGTACCATTTCCGGCAGGGACAGGCTAGAACATAAACCACAAACGGGGTCTCACAGTTAATAAAATGTTTCAGCTTAAATTCCATGCCCGTGACAGGATGTTCAAAAGATTTACAAATGGTTGCATGAGGACAGACTTTGCATTTTTGGCACTTAGTGAAACCCTTAGGTAAGGCAGGTAGCCAACTAGTCCTGATGGAATTTGTCTGGACAGGGGGCAAATAACTGGAAACCAGTCTATCCTTTAATGAGGGTGTCTGCTTATAGGTTAATGTGGGGCATTTGGGAAGTAGTGGACCAAGGTCTTTATCCAGCCTGAGGATATGCCAGTGTTTTACAATAATCTTACGGACGTCACATGAGGCCTTATTAAATGTAATAATAAGGCGGGGTTCATCCTGATCCTTATTTTTTCTCCTGCTGGCGGAACCATGTAGTAACATTTCTCTTGAGAGTGACCGTGCTTTAAAAAAGGCCATCTCAATGATCTTTTTTTGGTATCCCTGATGTAAAAAATCGGCTGCAGCCACCCTGCAACAGTGATCAAATTCCTCAATATCTGTGCAGTTGCGCCGAAATATATATTAAGTACACATAAAGTAATGATTATTAATTTGCTTATATAGAGAAGTGTCTACCATTAGTATCACTGTCTTCAGACATTTCCTCACGTGGGAAATTTTCCTCAAGCCATTCCAAAGTACTGGACATTTCTGTGTAAAAGAAATATATTACTTTTAGTTTACCAAATACATAAAGTTTAGAAATATATAAGAAAAATTAAGTTTACGTACTAGTTTCTGGTAAGGTGTGTTCTTACTGTTGTGTAGGTCTGCTGTTGCTCCTAGGTGTGCAGTTTTCGTGAGGTAATTATGTTGGAAGCATATCTTTTTTGTTTTGGTATATTCCATTTTAGTACATTTGTGATGTCATCTTTGATGTCCTGGGTGTTAGTCTTAGCAGTGCACGGTGGTGGCGCAAGTTATGATTGCTTAGCTTACCATAACTGGTGAATTTCAGGGGGTTTTCGGTTTTACTTGGAACCATAACGTCCCTTTAACAACATTTTTTTACTGAATTTCATAGGTTTTTAGTAGTGCAACTTAACCATAATGTCCATTTACAAAGTTTTTTTACTGAATATATATATATATATATATATATATATATATATATATATATATATATATTCACTGGAAAAACGTAGTTAAAGGGACATTATGGTTAAGTTGCGCTACTAAAAACCTATCAAATTCATATGTTAAAGGAACATTATGATTAAGGTGCCCTAATGAAAACGTATGAAATTCAGTGAAAAAACGTTAAAGGGACGTTATGGTTCAGCTGCCCTGATAAAAAGCTATCCCATTCAGTGCAATAGCTTTCTTAAAGGAACATTATAGTTACTTTGCACTAATAAAAACTATCCCTATTATGGTTACTAGAAAAAACAAAAAAAACAGAAATTCGCCAGTTATGGTAAGCTAAGCAACCACAACTCACGCCACCACTGTGCACTGCAAGGACTACCACCCATGACATGAAAAAAGACATCACAAATGACATCACATGTCTGGCTCCCTCTTTTTGTGTGCACTGACAGGTGGTTTTCCTCACTAACAGCCAGGAACTAAAAAGAGGTACTATGTTTGTAGATCTTACCTTTCTCATATGTTTTTACACTGCATTCCGTAGGGTGCAGGCACATCATATGATATATACATGTATATTTCTAGACAAGTCCGATCTATGAAAGTCTTAAAACAGGTTCATCCCTATTCCTGCAAAACCATCAAGGACCACATTGACTCCCTGGCTCTTTCCCTGGCCAATTTCTGCAACCACTCCTTCACCACTGGAGTCTTCCCTTTCCCCTGAAGCACTCCCTTGTGCACCCTCTTCTTAAGAAACCCTCTGCCGACCCTTCCTGACCAGTTAACTATTGCCTAATCTCCATCACTCCTTTCCTGCTCTCCTGAACATCTGTGAAGACCTGCTCTCCAACCTCGATTCCAACACCCCCTGTGTCCTCATCTTACTTGATCTCTCTTCTTCCTTTGACACAGTCAACCATGCCATCCTGCTCAACTGTCTCCATGATAACCTGGGGATCACCGGTCTGGCCCTAGCATGGCTGACCTCTTTGCTCTCTCATCGACCCTCCCAGGTTCAACTTGGGTCCTTCCTCTCCTCTATCTCTATCTCTACCTGTGATGTTCCCCAGGGGTCTAACCTCTCTCCCTGGCTGTTCAACCAATACCTGGCACTTGTTGGCCACCGCATTGCCACGCTCTGCCCCAACTTCCAGTGCTATGCGGATGACACTCAGCTCATTTTAAGGCTACCCTCAGCCACCTCTTCCCCCTCTCTCATCAATGACTGTCCGCCATCCAGGAGTGGTGTGCCACCAATGATCTCTGCCTTAATGCCAGTAAGACCGAGATTATCCTCATGGGCTCACCCACACCCTCCTTTCCTGTCACTCTCTGGCTAGCCTCTCATGGCCCTCTTACTGCTCCCACCTGTGAGGCAAAAAACCTTGGGGTCATATTCGACTCCACACTCTCCTTCTCGCCTCACATCTTCAACGTCTCTACGAAGTCACACTACCAGCTGCACCTCCTCAGAGGTATTCTCCCTTTCCTCTCCTTCCCCCAGAAGCTCACTGTCTCCAGAGCTCTGGTTCTCTATATGCTGGACTACTGCAACAGTCTCTTTCTAAATCTGACTGCTTCTACTTTCCGCCCTCTGCAACTCATCCAGAACCGGACTGCGAGACTTGTCCTTGGCCTCAAGCCCAGAGATCGTATCTCTCCAGGACTGAAATCTCTGCACTGGCTCCCAGTGGCTGCGAGGATTAAGTACAAAACCCTCTGCATTGTCCACAAGGCCTTCTAGGTCTTGGGGCCTCAATACCTTCAACTCTCTCTTTCTAAATATCTCCCTTCTTAAGCTCTTCGCTCATCCAGCCTCAAAACTCCCTCAGGGTCAGTCACTTCTCCAAGCAACGAGTTGGTGGGAGATCTCTTTCTTCAGCTGGGGCCTCCCTCTGGAACAGCCTCCATGAAACTTGAGGAGAATCATCTCCAGTTCCAGAAGCACCTCAAAACCTTTCTCTTTGCTTCTGCTTTTTCTCCTCCTGTCCCCTGCTGACTTGCTGGCTGAAACTGCACTGGTTACCTGGCCACCCTCTGAACTCGGTGCCCAGGTCCCCTCCCCTGCCAGTCGCACACCTGCACTGCCTTCCTTGCAACCCCTTGGGGACTGTTTTCTGTATCCCTACAGTCCCACTACCAGCACTTGACACCGGATGCCTGCACTTGCCACCTGCTGGCCTTATGTTTATCTATTGTTATTTATTCTATTTTCCCATGTACAGCACTTTCCCCTCCCCCTTCCACCCGCAGCTCCCACTTCCCATGCATTTGCACGATCTGATTGACACCTGGCCTAGTAGCATCGTTGTCTGTCTTGCCTCTGTTCCCCCTCCCTTGCTTCGTCGCGCCTTGAAACACTTGTGCATAGGCGCGTTATAAATGCCATATCATATCATATCATCTCATATCAAAGGGGAAAAACGAAGCCTGAAACACAGCAATCATTTCTGTGCATGAAGTTAATTAGTGAGGTTTTGAACACTGTCTGGTAATAGTGCTGGTGTTTGTCCTTACTTTACTTTCCCGGTACATACTCGTATTTGTATGCGTTGAAGTCTCGTTATGGTTTGTGTGTAGTAGTACAATTATGCAGTAAGGAAGGCATTGTTAGGTACTTAATACATGTTTCGCAGTATCCAAAAGTATGAAACAAAAGCATTCATAATTTTACTATCCAACATGGAAGGTTTTGAATATTTCACCTCTATGGTGCATACTGCAGAGAATGCCTATGTGTGTACATGAGTGCGTTCATGTACTGGAAAGAACTCAGAAATGCAATGGTGTTTATAGCAATGCAGCGCTTAATTAAGTATTTGTCGCATCATATTGCTTCCAATGATCTCTGACATTTTTCTGCCAACATTATAATGACAATCCCGTGTGGAGGCTGTGTTTGAAACTAAATGCACATGTGATGTCATCAGTGATGTCATCAATAACATTTGTGATGTCATCTTTGATGTCTTGGGTGGTAGTCCTTGCAGTGAACAGTGGTGGCACAAGTTATGGTTGCTTAGCTTACCATAACTGGCGAATTTCTGGGGGTTTTCAGTTTTACTAGTAACCATAATAGGGATAGGTTGTTATTAGTGCCAAGTAACTATACTGTTCCTTTAAATAAGCTTTTGTACTAAATGGGATAGCTTTTTATTAGGGCAGCTGAACTATAATGTCCCTTTAACAATGTTTTTTCACTGAATTTCATAGGTTTTTAGTAGCGTCAACTTACGCATAACGTCCCTTTAACAATGTTTTTCAGTGAATTTCATAGGTTTTTACCAGGAGTAATTTGTATTTATGTACCGTACAGCATACTGAACCCGCTGGCTCCATGTTAATGGGAACAGTGGTCACGGAGTATGCGTCTGTTCACGGATATCGGGTAGCATCCAACCTGCTCAGAAAGGCAGGGGTTCTCTTACATAGTGGTACCATGTAGCAGAGTCAAGGGACGTATACAAACAGCACCATGTACGGAAATGGGAAGGGAAAATAGAGTAGGTCTGCCAACTCAGTACTTATAAAAGAAATAGAGCAAAGGCATAGGGTATACACCATTATGGAATGCACCAACAAGAGAAAGAATGTCTGCCTTGAACAATATTACTGCACTGCTGCATTACATAGGAACGAAGAACAAACTGCCAGACCAAGGACTGCAAAGTGCTGAGAGTAGAACGTCGCATCAAAGTGGTAAGCACAGTAAAGTCTGTTTTATAATTGCACAGTGTGTGCAGCATACAATAGTAGAAAAGCATGATTTTTTTTTTTTATGAAGCAATGGCAAGCACCTTAGAGTGGCTGGAAGAGAATTTCCCTCATGACGAAATGAGTGACGACAGTAACACCATTGGTACGCACGGCAGTGTGGAAAGTAAAACAAATGATATATATTACTTCATGTCACCCTCACCACCACCACCACAACATCCTTCCGAATGGGCCTGGACAAGGGAACAGGCATGGTAAGAGGAAAATGAGGATAAAGTAGAGGAATTCCCTATTGCCTGCAGCCAGTGTGAGTCGTGGGTGCGGAAACTATTTACCACCATCGGAGGCGTGCCCAAATCTCGGGTGAACCAGGTGAGATACACTGAATGCAAGACAGTACTCAGTCACGGAAAACCTAGCTTGTACAGCTACTGCACCACAAGGCAGCAGTTCAGAGGGTTGTCCCCTTCCAACAAGGCAGTATGTTAATTTCCTCTACAGCATCCGCTGAATCTGCTCCTGCCACCACTAGGGACCCTTCAGTGGGGCAGTGGATCCCTAATCCGGCCTTGCAGGCCATGTGCACCGCAGCAGACCCGTAACTTTCAAAGATGACTGTATTGTGCATGTACTGTGATGCGGTACTCTGCAGGGGAGAGCAACTTCGAAGTGCTTTCAAGGCTTCGGTCTGGAAGCATGACAAGGAGTGCCCCCTACCTAAGTAAGGACCACCCAACATCATCCTGTCTCCACTTGCCCTTTCTTATCCCTGTGGCCGTTGCCCTTTCCCTAACCTCCCTTCCCTTCCTTTCCTTTGTGTTGTGTGTTATAAAAACAAGAGAAAAGCGAAAACAACCAGAAAGGGAAAAACAAAAAAAGGCTCTTTTCAGAGCCACCTTTCACAGTTCAATAATAGAATGCCAATGAAGTGATCCATGTCACCACGTAACCTATAAGCTCCGCGGACAGCGCAACAAAAAATGTGAGGTGTGGCTCCCTCACAAACATTGCACGCATTCCCAAAAGGAAGTGGTGGTTCTTAAAAGAGCCTTTTTGTGCCGTTTGTGTTTGGAAGGTTTGAAGTGGTGAACACCTACTGAGTAAATGTTTGCTATACTTGCAAGAAGCGCTGCATTTTGTATATTAGCCAGAAACAGCTCATTGCCAGCACCGGTAAAATGGACTCCATCGGAACGGAAAATGTTGGTACTACGACACGTAATATTTTGATTGTGGAAGGAGAACATGCCAACGTCGTGCAAAAAAGCGCAAACATCCTTGTTCACATTGCGCCTCACTTTCTCCATTTGTGCCCAAATGAGGCAGAACGCAGCCACACCTGTCTCTAAGTAATGCGAGAAAAAAACGACTTGCGACTTTGGAAACATTTCCATGACTTGCCGAAGTGTCACCTTCATTGCAAATTGCAGTGAGATGCTGGTAACATGTCCTAAACTGTTCCCTCCACAATGAATAATAATAATGTCCAGATGATTGCCCGTCTCCAAAGTGGCACAAAGAGGAGCAACATGCAACCACTGCATCCCACGTACTCCGTACCATTGGACAGCCACATTAAGGAACCCAAGGTGTGCAGCCACTCTACAGTGTTCTGCGTACACTTTCATCAATGGATCCAGGAATCGCCCAAAAAGCCATACACTCTGCCACCTGCACAGCACAGCCATAGCCATGTACACTCCTATTTGCAAACACACCTTCTAGCACAATCTTTCCTTACACACCACACCCAGGAAACCTTATTGACCAATCCCCACGCCTGCACAGCCCCATTTCCATTTAAGCCACCCTGAAAAGAGCTGCATTTGGCACGTGCGCTCCTCCAAATGCTGCGGTGCTGTCATGATGCCTACCCCCGGGGACCCAGACTAAGTCCAGCAACCCCGGAAGCAGGCATCAAGTTATTCCAAGCAAGCCCAACAACCCCTGCTAGAGGCTATTTGGGTGCAGTCCTGGCGTCTATGGTGCCATGCTCATATGGAGAGTCAGTCCATAGGCACCAGGCTCATAGATTAAAACTTACCTGATGCAGACCATGCTGCAAACTTACCTGATGCAGACCATGCTGCAAGAGCTCCAAGCCAAAAGAGGCTTGGAAAGGACTACTTTACCTAGGGGCTATTTTTTTACTCGGGTGGGGCTGGGGAGGAATACTTACCTGGGACTACTTTGGAGGCTATTTAAACCATGCCCGAAGAGCAGCACACGCTTCGCGTTATTCTGCATCCAGCAGCGTAACGCTCACCGTGCCTGCAAGTCTGCATCCAGTCTTCTGCCACGCTCGCCTCGAGTCTGGAGCTCCTAGAAAAAGGGAGAAAGAAGGAGAAGACGTTAGAACAAGAGCGATACCTTTGATCCTTACCTGAATTCCTGATCCATCGCGCCTTCGAGCTGGAAGAAAGAAGTTATTTTATGTGCGTCGCCTCGCCTGCTGCAGCGCCGCGCTGAACTCACCGGCCTTCGCAGCATCTTCACATTTCACCGCATCCTTCTGCATGTTCCTGCCGCACTCCGGCACCTAAGGGGAAGACAAGAACAGCAAGGTGAGCCAAGGGAATACACAAAGGCAATATTAGTTATCCCCCATAGACTTACCTGATTTTACCACCGGGGGTACTATTCTTCTTCATGGGTCGGCGCAGCTTCCACTGCATCCTCCCCGAACCCCGGCCACTAAGGGGAAACAAAAGGACAGCAAGGTGAAACAAAGGGACAAACAAGGGGAAACCTCCTCACCACAATAGACTTACCTGATTTTACCGCCAGAGGCATAATTCCCCGAGACTTCATACTTTCTCCCAGCGCCTGAATAAGGGAGAAAGCAACAGGTTACATATTGACATTATTTTATCGCACTGTGTTGGATAATACAAATCCTTACCTGAATATTACCTGTTGCCACGAGGAACTCTTCGCTAGGGTCAAGCTGCAACCTGCAAGGAATCGGACAAGAGTGAAAGTCAGACATTTGAACTCTTACGAACTGCATACTTACGGCGTCTTGCTGAGAATCTCAGAGTCAATATTGTTCTGGAACTCACCAATTCCTTCGAGCCAGTGAAGCAACTGGTTATCTAAGCACCCCTGTGCTCAATGCAGGATGGAGAGCTCATCTTTCCAAACCATCAGAAGAATATTCCTACGGGCCAAGCAAACAAAGCTAGGTGGCCCAGTCCAGTCTGTCATCTCGGCACTACGCGTAACATTGGTGGAGACCGCAGCTGTCCAGTTCAGATCGACGCCCCTGTGGGAGCCAGGTGAGCGTAACAGGTGCCACCGGGCATATTGTAATTTGTGGGCGGATCCTCTCTTTATTGGTAGCTGTGAAAAAGTTTTTTCTTTTCCTAAAGTCGCTTCTAAACAAACACCTTTTTTTGTCTATTTGTTGGGTATTGTTGTCTTCTTCTCCTCCTTACATTATTACACCAACTTCTCCAAAATAGCTTTTAGATTCGCAAACACAAGAGCTTTTTACATGGGGGACAACAAAAATCAGCTCCACTGAAAAACCTCACATCATAAGCACTAAGGTTCTCATGGCCACAAAAGAACATCCCTGCATTGAACAGAAAAGCAGAAATGCCGCCATTTAGAAGACACCTTTCCTTCCCTGCCTCGGAAGAAAGTACATCAGGATTTCTCCCCGCTAGTCTTGGTGGTATGCATGAGAAAATCACTGTTGCAGTGGGAATAAGGCGCATCACTGCTTTCAGCACCTCCTTCAGTTCACCGAGCAAACTTGCAATGGTGCGAAAAGCCACATGCAGTGCTCCACAATGCAGAACTACTATGTGAACAGTAGTCCAAGTGGCCACATCTCTGCACTCTGCAAGCACAGCTTGCAAACCCGGTAAAGGCACACAGCGCCACAAAGCTTGCTCACCTTACACACCAACATTTTCATCAATGCCGCTACCCCGGGCATATGTGTGCAGGTTACCCACAAACGCATCACCGATGATGAACACTCACACTCTCTGCATCTATGCCATCATCACGGTACACAGCAATACAAACATTGTTTGACCAGCCCTTCCTGTTACGCACACCCTCAACACCTGATTGGATAATCTGCAGTCCCATTTCATGACAAGCATAGTAAGGAGGACAGCATGTAGCACGTGTGCTTACCCAACTACCGTGAGGGCCGTGCCTCAGTAAAGCAGGGGCAGTCCTTCATCCCTTTATAGTACTCTTTTTCCAACACTCCCTCATAGGGTACTGTTAAACAGTCACACACGCATCCACCAATCATATCCAAGACCTCTGCATCTAATAGTATCATCTCTGTTCAACACTCCATACTAATTGTTAAACACTCAGAGTACAAGTGTCCTGTGAATGAAAAGCACCTCCACTGGAAAGTACTGTGAAGCTATCTACGATTTCTGCATCCAAATTCATCCACATCACCACCCATCACCACAATCTGCAGGTATCAATAGTTTTTATACAGTACATTTACAACTCTGTTATAACTTCCTTGCAACAGAGTACCTTCCACTGAACCTCCATAATATACTCAAAAAGCATACTGTCATTTCTCCCATCACCTACCATTAAATTCCACCTACAGTGCTATGTGCTTGAAAAGTTGGCATTTACCCATATCAGCCATTGAATATGAAAACCCTATCTCTCTTCTTTCTTTCTGTCAATTTTACGACTTTCTCCCCCATTAACGCACCTATGAAATTCGTCAAAATCTCACAGAAAAGGATCAGTGAATTCATCCTACCAAAGTAAGCCAAGTACATACATTGCATGCATAACAACCAGGTTCCTGCCACTTACTTTGCACACGTCACAGATTGCAACATTTCTTAAGAACCAAAAAAAATGATGTGTGCATTGACACCAGTACCATTCATAAATATGCATAAATAAATGAAACAACTCAAACAATTGCTCCACTCATGGAGCAAGTATATATATGCATAAGTAAATGCAATTGAACACACAAAAAAATTCTCCTTTGCAATCTGTACATGTTTCAGAACTTTTTTCTCACCCTTCTACGATGAAAAGTAATCCATTTGCAAAGTAAATATTCCTACACCAATGCAGACACTAGCTAAAGCGCACGTCATACAACACACTTACAAATAACCCACTTACCCCCTTCCCAAACATGCTGATGTTCACAAGTCCCCATTCATATCGTAAGCCATCCACTTATATACACACACTAACTCTTCCTGCCAAGACATCCCCTTAAACTTTTAAAGAATGTATTCTCCATTCTTACTCATGCCACCTCTACAGTTCCTCAATGTATATTGGCAGCACGCCACCATAATACTAACCCCCAGATAGTAATATAGTGTCCCCAACCAAAATTTAGAGCCCATTACACAGTGACACACTTCCATTTATATGCCTACCCTCATATTCAAACACTCATGCACCTTGCACAAATATACATTTCAAAACGTGCACACCCACACTTTCCTTTTTTTCTTCAACAGCTACCACAGAATGTCTACCAAGCAGCAACTCCATAGAAAACCATGCAAAAATAGATCATCGCAGCCTAAAAGCACAGAAAGTAGTCATCCACCCCTAGCAGAATTTGTACACAATTTTCAAACTGAAGAGCTAATACAGTCACTAACAGAAAGTGAATCACCTACCAGTAAGGAAACTGTAATTCCTCTATGAAAATGTAGAAATGAAAAGAAATGCACTATTCCCAAAAATGTATTATGCAAAATAATGTTCCACCACAGAGTCCTTCAGAACCTTATAAATAGAGGGGAGAAATCACGCTCAACCCTTAAAACCTACCGCAGAAAAGTAATCCTGGAAGCTCTTGTAGACAGTGCAATGGTCCTGAAACATAAATTGTTTATATTAATTTTAAACAGAATGAAACCACTAACAAACTTAATTGGTTAGTTACAACCACTACTTCGAAACAAACGCAAGGTCAGGATAGATACCTTTGGCACCATCTGTACAGGTGAGTGGAGTCACACCACCAGCACATAGCCATACTTCAATGAAGAATCATACAAACAAGAGCAAACAAACCAAATTGCCATACATAGCCGTGGATGAGGGTATGAAAAGGTACACAATACAAAATGGAAGAAGAAACTCTGCTCTGACAAATATGCCCATCAAACTTAGATGGCACTGTCCATTCCACGGAACCAATACGCCTCACCTACAAATGGCCTTGCACATTAATGTGTAACGTTCGGCAATACTCTATCAAATCTTTGCAGCAGTTTCTCAATCACTGTGTGAAAGCCAACGACAAAGGAAAAATGAAAATACTACAAACTATGGACTCCTGTCAAGTTTGCAAATACACAGGACTATAAGGACATTTCTTAGCATGTATTTCTGGACCTACTTGCAAAACCACCTTCCACCATATCAAAATGTTAGTGACACACCATTCTACTGTAAGAAATCTTGTTTACAAACTGTACTATGCAAAAACTCAAGCTTTATCACTGTAACATTTAAATAATATTCTCCTGCACGGTACAGCCAAAGGAATTCTCCAAGAAACAGAAAATATTTTGGAACTGAAGAGCACTTACAAACTCCAGCAGTTTCAGACAACAGTAGTGATAACTTTGCAGATGTCAACTTTCTATATCACAGATACAAAAAAGAAATACACAACTTCAAAAGCACATCTGCTGGAGTGCCAAACTAAGTATGTGTGTGTTGTCGCAGAACTTTCTATAAAAAGAGCATCAAACCTCTAGACATAATGCACAAAATAGAAGACAATGAGGAATCCCAATGGTTTCAATTAGCTCTGTACCTTATAGCTGAAAACAAATACGAAATTATTAACACCTCCATGCTGTGCACTTACTGCAATGCAAAACCTGACAACCAAATGCCTTCACGGGTGATCAGTAATAATTTAGAATTATTTCCACTGCCAAATGCACTCCATCAGCTTGTATGAGAGCATTATAATCCAAACAGTACACCCATTTCAAGCAATAACATGACTTCAACCACAAACTGCAAAATTGCCTTCCACCGAATTACTAAGAGGCATTCGTGGGAAAGTAGTTTATTTACTATTAGATCTGAAATAAAATGTAGACACTCTAGAAGTGCTAAGACCAATTGAAAAATCTTTGATTATCCTGGTAAATGGTGTACCTGCAAAGGATTTAAAAAATGTGGCAGCAACTAGTGGACTTAAACAAAGTTAGGGGAAGCCTTGCAATACCTTAAGGAAAAGAATGAATACTACAAAGAAATAACCTTTGAAAACCTAAGAGAAACCACTAAAATAATTCAGGACTCCTCAATAACTGGCCAATTTGAACTTCTAGACCCTACTGCACCCTCCAATATTTGATATCACTATACAATTCACCCACTGCACTCCAAAGACACCATAGATGATGCACTAGAAACATATCAAATGCGGCAAGCCAAAGGATCCCCAATTAGCATTTGGTAAAAAAGCGTAGAAGCACGATCCTTCCCTCTACTCTTCCCAACTGGAAAAGGTAGAAGATACGATGAAAGATACACACAAATAACAGCATCAGAATACCGCTTTTCACAAATATATTCTGAAGACCCTAGATTTCGACAAAACATGGAATACATATATCCCCTCCTTTTTTAAAGTGAACTAGCAACACTATGTTAAGGAGTTGCACACACATTGAAAACCGGTTCCGATTTTCAAAACATGTCTGCTACAGAGCTACTTCAAAAGGTGCAAGACAAGGACGAAGTTTTATTAGGCAAGAATTACAAATCTCTTGGCAAACATGCGTGGTATGAAAGAGTACTGGTTCCGACGGCATGCAGATGTACGGTGTATGCTACAAAACCTTGGACCTAACACATGGTTTGTCACTTTAATTTGTGCAAAGTGTGCATGGGAAGACTTGTACACTTTGCTACGCATAGCAAACAAAAACAAAACAGGTGTAGACATGAAAGCACCAGGAGAACTTTGCTCTCTAGATCCTGCAAATGTATCAAGGTACTTCCATCATCGCTTCATTGCCATGCTGCCCTTCATTTGCAATAAAGCCCTTCTTCCCCTCGGAGAAGTAGAACACTTCTTTTGGAGAAAGGAATATCAAGCCAAAGGAGCACCACACATCCACATGCTTTTATGGATGAGAAATTCTCCTAAATTTGGTGAGGACACTGATGCAACTGTTTTGCAGTTCCTTCACAAATATGTCACTTGGGACATTCCTTCAGAAAGTACACATAGTGACCTACATGCACAAATTTTGCAGTTTCAAAGACACAAGTGTGGCAAGTATTGCCTGCGCAAATACAAGAACAAAGTCAAATACTACACCAAATGCCGCTTTGGTTTCCCTAGACCAGTTTCGGCAACAGGCCAAGTGAACAGCTTCATGTCTTCGGTTCGACACAGTGTGAAAGGGAAATCTCCTAAGAACACATACTTCATAAAAAGAACTGACGCATCAAAGTGCATCAATGATTACAATGAAATAACTGCCCTCCTATGGAATGCAAATGTAGATGTACAGTACATTGCAGACAATTCCACTGCAGTTGCACGATATGTCACAGCCTACTTAACCAAAGCAGTGAAAACAGAGCTGAACAACCTCTGGGATGACATATCATCTGACAAAACACTGGCACAGAAATTGTACAGCTTTAGCATAAGAATGCTGTGCCATAGAGAATGCGGCAGCTATGAAGCCGCTGACCATTTAACCTGCATTGCCTTATATGGGAAATTGAAAACATAGTGTGGCTAAGCCTTGGTCCTGCTGCATCCAGAAAAAGAGTCCTGAAATTGTACGAAGACATAGAAACAATAGCAAAAAATGATCCCAACAGCCAGGACATTTTGAAAAACAACTTATTGGACACATACTACCCAAACAGGAGTATTACTTTAGAAACCATGTGCCTGTACCACATAGCCCAAAACTTCTCATACAAAAATAACATCAACACAGATGAGAAAAAAGGTAGATATAAAGTCGAAAGTTGTGAAGGCAGCCTGGTCAAACTTACCAAACGCAGCCCGATTAATCATATGAAATTATCATTAAAAACTCCTCAACACAAAGAACTGTACTACATGGCTCTACTACAACTTCTCAAACCATGAAAAAAGAAGAAGTGTTATTAGCCACCTACGCCTCCTATGAAGATGCTTTCAATGCAAGCGAAAGTACCATAACAGATATAAACTCTACACGGTACAAAACAATATTGGACAATGAACGCCAACAAGAAGAACTTCAAGCACAACTAAATGTAGACACTCCTGAGAGCAGTGAACCTGCTGTTACAGGAAGCCAAGAACCACTTGGACAGCCACTCATAGCAAATGAGGCAGACTTAGCCATGACAGAAGTACAGACCACCATGTGTCAGTATGAGCAATCTACAAAGAGTTTGCTGTACTAAGATTGCAACTGAACAATGAGCAGCGTACCATTTTTCTACAAATAAGCAAACAAATTGAACATGGTATACAGCACGAACTAAAACTTGTACCTGTGACACCTACAAACATGTACTGCTATAAGTGGTGAAGCTGGTTCAGGAAAAACATTCTTAATAAAAATGATCAGTAAATTCCTCCAACAATTAATAAAAAACAACCTTTCAGCTGTTGTAACCGCCCCCACTGGTTCAGCTATCTACAACATAGGTGGTGTCATTTTACACCGATTGCTACTGCTTCCAGTAGAAAACCAACACAAATTATTACAAACTTTCAGCAGAAGCTGCTATGGAGCTACGCAGAGTTTTGAAACAAATGAAAATGTTCCTAATAGATGAGGTGAGCATGGTTTCCAACCTAATGTTAGCTTTGATTCCCCTCAGAATACAACAGGTCCTCAAAACAGACTACGAAGAACTCTTTGGAGGAAAACATGTCATTGTTTTCGGAGATCTCCTTCAATTAACATCAGTGAAAGGTGAACCTATCTTTAAAACCTGAGGACACAAACTGTGCTGTAAAAGTCTTGGAAGCATCGGGAATGTACATCTCTGGCAACATTTCCAATACAGAGAACTAACTGAAAACATGTGTCAGTCTGGAGATCTCACCTACGCCTACAATTTAAAAAATATGCGGACTGGTGAACTATGAAAGAAAGTGCAGTCTACCTTAGACGCACCCATGAGCTGTATGGGCATAAAACATGTGCTACTGATATCATGGAACAATTAGCTCACAAAAATGGCAACTGTATGTCCTTAATGCCAACTCTGGCAAGTTGTGCACAATTTAATGCAACAATGCTTAAAAAAGAAATGCAACCACTAGTGGACATTCACTCCACAGACAACCTGGACGAACACGGTATGACAATACCTATGTGTCAAGAAGCCATAGCATGACTAAATAACTTAGAAAACTCTATCTCCAACACAGCTGGTTTGCAGAAAATGTTAACATTATGTGTTAACTGTAGAGCAATGCTAAAACGTAACCTTGACGTAGAGAAAGGTTTAGTGAATGAAGCACTTGGAACAGTTGTTGGCTTCCAGACATACCCACGTAACAACAGCATTCAGTTTGTCAACGTCCAGTTTGACAATCTTTCAGAAGTTAAAAGGATAGAATGCACAACAGCTCGATTCCTTCTTTTAAAAGACATGTATGTACGCAGAGAACAGTTTTCTTTGTCGCTAGCTTATGCAGTGAATATTCATAAATCGCAAGGTCTAATCTTAGATCAAGCATTTATTGATATTGGCAACACAGTCTTTAAAGAAGGCGTGGCTTACGTAGCACTGTCACGCCTACATACACTTCAAGGACTATAGCTAGTCAATTTTGTTGCAAGTGCAGTCAGTGCTGACATTCCTTGCATCATAGAGTACAATAGACTACATGCAGTCTGCCTACCCCATCTCAAAATGTACCCTGTTCCTCAAAAACGGAAAGGTTTTAAAAGAAAGCTCATCCACTCAGAAGTTCTACATGATTTCCCAACAGTACCACCAAAGAAATTAAAATCAGCTCATACTGCATCAACTACCAGAAACACAGAAAAATTGACTGAAAAGGACAGCACATACCCAACTCCACACACAAAGAAAAGTACCTCTAAAAGAAAGCGCGTGCACATCCATCAAAGTACTCAAACACAGAACTACCTTGTCCCTTCAAATTTTCCAATACAAGTGGTGTAAATTGCTTTACAAATGTAGCAATGAATAGTTCTATTCCAAATGCCAGCAATTGTTGAAAACATTTATTTAAATAGCTCGGACCAGTTGTGTTTACAAATGCTAATCTTTCACAGAAATGCAGCAAATAATCCTGACAGCACTTACAGTGTGTCAGGAAAAAGGCAGGAATTGAACTACTGTGCTGGAATGCTGAAATTCATGTTAAACAGACAAGAAAGAAGATCCACAGGAATTTCTAATGTACTTACTGCAAATCCTGGAAAGCCAAAAAAACATACCCCTAACTGACATTTTTCAGATTTCCTACATGTTGAAACATGCATGCACTCTCTAACAAGTCCCTAACACATGCTTTGTCTATGTATCAATACCGAACTGTCAATCCATTCCATTTCCACAACTGGTGGAAAATGCAAACCATAGCATATTGTGTACTTCTTGCAATTCCCATAATCGTTCCACGTTACATATACAATCCCACAGTCAGTATGTAATATTAATGCTTTTAAGATACAATACAAGTGGAACCAAAAATAACTGCAAACTTACTACCTTCACACATGGACAGGTATCAATTGGCAAGAAAACCTTCACAACAATAGCCATAATCTACCACACAGGCGACACAACCAGTGCAGGCCACTATACTGCATACATTAGAAAGCAATGCTCATGGTGGGAATGCAATAATATCTCCATTATTCCAAAGCAGAGATTACCTGCAAATCTTACAAAGGCCTACTTACTATTCTTGAAGCCAAAATGTACTCATTGATGTACAAAATTAGAATATCCTACTCCCCAACAACTACCAGTACCTACGTAATTGCAGAAAAAAGGAATTACCTTCTACACTGTGAAACTAGAACAATTTAGCATACAGTAAGTATCCAACAAATACATCAACGTGTCTGTTGTACAACTATTTCCCCAATTAACCCAATGATTGCACTCAGAGAAACAATAAGTGCACAAAAATGACACTAATACTGTTTCCTACATGATACGTAAAAGAAAAACTACTATGAGGGTTCAAAACTATCCTCAGTAACCTTTGAAACAACCAACTACGCAAATGCGTCACCATCCGGTTAACAATAGCCAAACAAATTCCATTCATACTCAAATATCAGTACGTAAAAACATAATGGTGCACCACCACTTCAGAATGTGGATAGATATGAAACTACCAACAGGAGTGCACTAGCTTCAAAACTTACTCTATAGAAATGGGACACTGTAAACAGTTAGAATATGCCAACTGATATCTAGCTGCAACCAGAATACTGCAATACTACTAGCAGCATTGGAACAGGCCAACTCAACCTTCAGCAACCACTGTGCTACAAACATATCCTCAAACACTTCCAAAGTAAGAACAGTTACAGTACACCAACAGGTACGTAGCAGCCCTCACAATTCTGCATTAGCACAGTGCAATGGCACAATACTTGCAAAACATGACCAGCAACCAAATGCATAAGGAAACAGTGCTAACAAAAGAAAGCAGGTAAACAGTTACAATATGCCAACTGCTATATAACTGCAACCACACTACCAACACGTACAAAACAGCTATCGTACACCATTGCAATTCCTCCTACTACAACACTGCACCGTAAACATTGCTATAATGAGTACAAACGTTACTGTAATTGACTATGCAACGTAACAGCAAATACATTTATCCAGCATGGATTTTTTTTCCCCACAGACCCAATGATTATGCAAAGAAACACAGGAACTGCGCACATTGCACAGTACACTTGTTTAAAGCATAGTATTTATGAAGTACTCATTATGGTGGGTCCACAAAGTGTAAAAATGTCTGCAATGTAATAAACTGCAAAATGACGACATACCTGCTCTAACATATTATGTTCTCTTTCTCTACAGATAATGAAGCAGCGATTACTACATTTCACATCCCATACACAAAAAACTGCACAGGACCTCCACAATAGAAACAGTATCATGCTTCTTCATAATCTGCAAAGGGTAATGTGTCCACATATTTCTGCAATCCACATACAAATGCTCAATGTAGAACTATACTACACTGTGCTGCTTGTGCTCCCTGCCTACACGCTTCACTACACACCGTATAGTGTACGGGTTCCAGCATTGCACTCACTATTGTAGACCCTGGCTAAAACTACCACAACACAGTACAACCATACATAGAAACATCTATACACTTACTACAAACCCGACACATAACACAGCCAACTACCTCTTAGGCACTTCAGTTCACATTATATTACATTACCTCCACACAATGGACAACCTCTTTGCTGAATACCCTCTTCACATACGCCTGTAATAAGTGGACACATTCAATGCACTATATTACACTAACCTATCCACTAATGTGCACATTCACAACAACCCATGTTCTGTAAGATTTGCCTCCTCACATGCCACTGGCACCTGGTGGAGCATTACTTCATCTTTGTTGTTATGTACACCATTTGCCTGGAAGGTACAGAATAGAGTGCAGCACTTGGTGCACAACTCGGCAACCATATTGTAAAGTCTACGGTACTCCCTAAAATTTCAAACTTCTCTTTCTCTTTTTTAATATGTAATGGAGACACAATTTGAAAACCATACCCCCCTTACAATGTTTGAAGAAGGTATTAAGTTATTCCTTTTGTTTGATATACGCGAGCCCCAAATATCTGCCTTTGTACAGCGTTGCTTCGTAAAACACTGCACATATAAATAGTACATAGGGCCTGTAAATTTACATTTATGTATTTTGTCATCTGTGCATTCAGTGCAGTAAGATACCATCATCTCCATGCACATTCTACTAACTTCAACGTAACCACACTACTTACATTCAGTCAGAAATTCATGGTGAAATGGAAACATGTTGCCGCCAGATTTTTTTTTGTAGCCTCATGGTCGCCGGAAAGCGAAACCTAACATACCTCTCTGTCAACAGGAGAAATGTTCATTGTAAAACAGCCTTGAGTAGGCAGACGTATGAAATGTAAAAAAAAATCAAAGAGAGCGTACAGTGTAGTTGCTGCGCACATTGTATTGTATTGTATTGTATTTTGTTATTTACATAGCGCTCTTTCCTCACTTGTGTTGTCTCAATGCTCTTTTTCCTTGGTTAAACGCCCTTGGTGACCGTAGTCGATGAGGTTAGAGATTATAGGGGAATAGCTTAGATGCATGTGTGCATGTTTGCCATTCTAAGAATTGGGTGGCTGGCAAGGCTCGACTAAGCAGCCCAGTAGACGTCAGACACGTGGGTGGGTGCTCTTGAGGTTAGAGATAGATTGCTGTTGTTCAGAGAGTCTATGTGAGGCCAACTATACTGGTTGGTGGTCGCTGTATGCTAGTGGCAGAGATGTTGTGGTACGTCAGGTGTTTCATTCTGGACGGCTATGTGTGAAACTAGGCCGGATGTGCTTCGCCTTAGACGTGTTCTATCGTGCATCGATGTTTGGCCTTGCCTGCGGCCTGTGTCCATGCTAGTGGTATGAGTGATACATACCGTAGGCTGCGAGAATTGCTTATTTGGCTGGGTCTAGAATTGAGAGTCCTGCAGCGATGGACCGAGGTTACCCACTGTAGCTGGTATCGGCGTATGATAAGCAGACTAAACACAGCTAACTCACAATGCAATTTGTGTACAAGACTGGGCACATCTAGATATGGGAGTACTGCATAGTGGGAGAGAGGCCTACGCCTGACAATGCAATTTGTGTACAAGACTAAACACAGCTAACTGACAATGCAATTTGTGTACAAGACTGAGCACAGCTAGATATCAGAGTACTGCATAGTGGGAGAGAGACCTACACCTGACAAAGCAAATTGAGTACAAGACTAAACACAGCTAGATTTGAGAATCCGGTATAGCGGGAGCGAGGCCTACACCTGAAAAAGCAAATTTAGTACAAGACTAGACACAGCTAGATTAGAGAGTCATGTATAGCGGGAGAGAGGCCTACACCTTACAAAGCAAATTGAGTACAAGACTAAATACAGCATGATTTGAGAGTCCTGCACAGTGGGAGAGAGGCCTACACCTAGCAATACAATTTGAGTACAAGGCTAAACACAGCTAGATTTGAGAGTCCTGTATAGTGGGAGGGAGGCCTACACCTGACAAAGCAAATTGAGTACAAGACAAGACACAGCTAGATGTGAGAGTCCTCAATATTGGGAGAGAGGCCTACACCTGACAAAGCAAATTGAGTACAAGACTAGACACAGCTAGATTTCAGAGTCCTGCATAGTGGGAGAGAGGCCTACACCCAACAATGCAGTTTTAGTACAAGGCTAAACACAGCCAGATTCGAGAGTCCCGTACAGTTCACAATAATACACCATTAGACATAAGGGCTAACATTCACAATTCTTATCTAAATGTGGCACATGCTAGTAATCCCAGTTCCGAGATAGGATAATGTAGAATGGCAGGGTTTTCTCTAATCCCCACCCATGCCACACTTACTTGGGTGGTTGATGCTGGTTGACGGCTGGTCGCTGGCTTCACTGGCTTCCCCTGCTGACACCTGCTGACACAGTATGGAGCCGCTATTGTAAGAGCCACCCTTTGCCTCGGGGCCTTAGCCTGAGGCTGCCCTGGGAAAGTCAGTTATGAGCAGTAGACTGACCAATCAGGAGCGTGTGCCGCGACAAGGCCAGCAGGGCCGGGATAGACAGCCTATCAGGGGGAGGGGGGGGGCAGGAGGCAGGAGGTGGCTGCGGAAGGGAGAGGAAAATCACAATGGGCTCGGTGCTGCAAGAGCACACCGCGGCTCAAACCAATATTTTTTAAGATGATTCCCAGGCCCAGGAGGGTCTGGGAAGTTGGAATGCCCTCACCTCATGATGCCTGGGCAAAAGAGGTGAATGGGGCATGTGCCACGACTAGGCCAGCAGGGTCGGATGAGACAGCCTATCAGGAGAGGGGGGCGGGCAGGAGGCGCGAGAATGATATGGAAGGGAGAGGAAACACACGAGGGGCTCGGTTATGCAAGAGCACGCTGCGGCTCAAACCAATATTTTTTAAGATGATGCCCAGGAGGGTCTGAGAAGTTGGAATGCACTCACCTCATGATGCCTGGGCAAAAGAGGCGAACGGGGCATATACCGCGACTAGGCCAGCAGGCCGGATGAGATAGCCTATCAGGGGAGGAGGGTGGGCAGAAGGCGAGAGATGGATGCGGAAGGGAGAGGAAACACAAAGGGGCTCGGTGCTGCAAGAGTACGCCATGGCTCAAACCAATATATTTAAGATGATTCCCAGGCGCAGGAGGGTCTGGGAAGTTGGAATGCACTCACCTCATGATTCCTGGTCAAAAGAGGCAAACGGGCATGTGCCGCAACTAGGCCAGCATGATCAGATGAGACAGTCTATCAGCGGAGGGGTCGGGCAGGAGGCAGGGGGTGGATGCAGAAGGGATAGGAAACACACAAGGGTCTCATTGCCGCAAGAGCACACCGCGGCTCAAACCAATATTTTCTAAGGTGATTGTCAGGCCCAGCAGGGTATGGGAAGTTGGAATGCCCTCACCTCATGATGCCTGGGCAAAAGAGACGAACGGGGCATGTGCCGCGACTAGGCCAGCAGGGCCGGATGAGACAGCCTATTAGGGAAAGGGGAGGCGGGCAGGAGGTGGGAGGTGGATGCAGAAGGGAGAGGAAACACATGAGGGGCTTGGTGCTGCAAAAGCATGCCATGGCTCAAACCAATATTTTTAAAGTTGATTCCCAGGCCCAGGAGGGTCTGGGAAGTTGGAATGCACTCACCTCATGATGTCTGGGCAAAAGAGGCGAATATCTGCCATGACTAGGCCAGCAGGGCCGGATGAGACAGCCTATCAAGGGAGGGGTGCGGGCAGGAGGCGGGAGGTGGATGCGGTAGGGAGAGGAAACACACAAGGTACTCAGTGCTGCAAAAACACGCCGCGGCTCAAACCAATATTTTTAAAGATGATTCCCATGCCCGTGAGGCTCTGGGAAGTTGGAATGTACTCACCTCGGGATGCCTGGGCAAATGAGGCGAACGTGGCATGTGACGCAGGCCGGATGAGATAGCCTATCAAGGCAGGACGGCGGGCAGGAGGCGGAAGGTGGATGCGGAAGGGAGAAGAAACACGTGAGGGGCTAGGTGCTGCAAGAGCACGCCGCGGCTCAAAAAAATATTTTTTAAGATGATTCTCAGGCCCTGGAGGGTCTGGGAAGTTGGAATGCACTCACCTCATGATGCCTGGGCAAAAGAGGTGAATGGGGCATGTGCCACGACTATGACAACAGGGCTGGATGAGACATCCTATCAGGGAAAGGGGGGCGGGCAGGAGGTGGGAGGTGGATGCATAAGGGAGAGGAAACACATGAGGGGCACGGTGCTGCAAAAGCATGCCATGGCTCAAACCAATATTTTTAAAGATGATTCCCAGGCCCAGGATAGTCTGGGAAGTTGGAATGTACACACCTCATGATGCCTGGGCAGAAAATAAAGTTCTGCAAAGTTAGTCTGCAACTGTTCAATGTGCTGCACTGAGCAATTTCCCGTCCGCACAGTATAAACATGGAATTTGCAGAAGTTATGTAAGTACAACTTTACGATACATGTGTAATGGGATTACAATTAAGTAGTATACAGTTTTGTATGCATAATTATGAAGTTACCAGACCGTAGACTTTGTCCGTGTGCACTGTACGGGGGTTTGTAAAAGCAGTGGCCACGCTGCGTTACAGTGCCATGTCTCCACCATTTTACGCAAGTGGCAGATATGAGTGTTCTTTATTTTGTTGACATGCTTCTCCAGCCAATGCAAATGTATACATAAAGCACAACACACAACACTGAAAGTGAACGCACTTCTTGCACTGAAACAGCACACCATATGCTCAATCGTGTGCTGCTAGTTTACCTGTATTGTCCTTACAATGAGCTTTGAAACACTTAAGAGTTTTATGGGCCTACATTGTATTAAAATTAATAACGCCCAGAGATCCGTATAGCACTCGACCAGCACACAAACAACAATATTGAAGTGTTAGATGTTTTGGCAAAACAGCTCCTGCATAGTTCTGCAATTGGAGGGCACCCCCATGAAGATTTCTTTTTTTTAATGTTTCTTTGGACACACACACAGAGAATGTGCTGTGGGTCTGGTGACACTCGCTGCCACTGACATCTTTTATGAAAAGCAAACACATAAAAGGAGCGTGTGTTGGCAACGTTTGAAAGACTATCCAAATGTGTGTAGCCGTAGAAGGAGAGTGGCACCTACAAAAGAAGAGAGTAAGGCAGTGGGTGAACATATGATGCTACTCAATAACACACAATTGATCACCCAAAGGTCCATAACCTGGCCACCTAGTGCCCTTTTACGACATACTTCCCACAGACTCTTGTCCTTTATGCTGCCACTGATAACGGCTACTTAAATGTATTCTTATTCCTGTTTGTTCACAGATATCTTGCACATTACTGCCCGTGCCACACCTTTCATGTGCCAAGAGATGGGTGTTGGAGCAATCATTACAAGAGAACCATAAGCGGTGTGTTTTCGCTCATTCTTATCTGGGACGACCGCTGTTGTCCTATGTGTCATTTGCGTTTCCAGCAATAAGAAGCAACCTGCAAACCTTTATGATGTAAGGTATTACAACACAACAGCTGGTACCTTTCCTAAATTACTAAGAAAGTGTGTTCTCCCACACAAACCACCAAGAACCACCAAGTAATCCTTTTCTTCTTTGCCAGATGACAAAAGAAGTGCAGAAAAGCACAAACGGCATTCTTTGCTGGAATTTATCAACAAAATGAAAAAAAGCGGTGGTTGCAGGCATCTTACACTTTCTTGTGAACATTGTATGAAAGATAAAACCACTTGCAACAGTACATAGTGTTGTCCGTAATTATTCACATGTTCTCTAAGCAGCCACTGTATACAAGAACACTGCAACCGTGTGCTCTGTGTGCACATGTCTGCTTTAGCTTCTGTTTATGTTGCTGGTTTCCGGACCTAGCTCCTCGCATGACAGGTTTGGCTACACTGGGCTTGCACGTTATGAAAATACATGCAGTGCACGGTTTGAGCAACTACTGTCAACCACTAATGTCAGCTATGAAGGTGAGTGTGGTGATCTTGCGGTGCAGCCATACGTAAAGTTAGTGCAAGCAATGCACACATAACAATAGCACAGAACTGCAACGCTGACGGCGTTGTTTGCGCATTTCAAAAAGTACACAAAAGAAAGCTAATAGTACATACTTGCCAACCCTACCATTCAAGCTGTAGGCTACCGTATTTCAATCAGTCCTACCACCTACAGACTTTTCTGGCCAAACCTACCCATTTATGGCTGCATCAGGCCTGGCTGCCTGAGGCCCAGTGGGAGCAAGGAACAGCATCCACCAGTGTACGGTGGGTGTGTTAAATGGCCCATTAATTTGATTGATGTGCTGCTTACCCTTGCATAACCCTTGAAACAGACACATTGTCTCTGAACTGAGCACCGTGAGGTAAAGTGGCAACTTCGCGCCTATGGTTTGTAGAGTTGGACAAAGGATTTCACTGCAAGTGTGACAGTCTCTAGTCAGTCTGGAAAATGGCATCGCTGTTGCTGCTTGGTTACTCCCATACAACTAAATCTAAGGACAAGTAAGTAAACAGCAAATCTTCAGATCTCAAAGAATACCAGTGGTGGTTTCAAAGGTACTGTGGCCGCGTGGGGCTGCCTGAATGATTAGCTTCTTGCTCCACGTAATGAATCTGCGTTTCTCCTTGTTTAAAGAATTCTTGTATTTCAGAATTTACTCATGTTCGTAAATACTGGTGCTACGGCTAATTCTGTGCCCTCAAGTGACCATACTTTGCCTTCTATCCACATATTGCTATATTTGAAGACTTACAATTACCCTAATGACGAGACCGCTAAATCACTGGAAGAATCCTTAAGCAAACTTAACTTTACGCAAAGAATCAACCAACCTACCCACGCAAAAGGATGAACGCTGGCTTGGTTGGCTGACCATAACTGCGTCACTGCAATAACTGTCATTGAACCACAAACATGGACTGACCACTCATTTATTTCTTTCACCATCAATACCAACCGAACAGCCACTAAAACTAAGATTATCACACCACCCCTACTCACCAGAAACAAGCGCAGCATTACAGCTGAGAAACTAACCTCTACCCTGATCCCAATATTGAATTCCACTAGCATTGACGATCCTGAAGAACTATTTGATTGATTTAATAACACCATGACCATGGCCTTAGACTCCATTGCTCCACTGAAACTATGTAAGAGTAAACCTAAAGCCCACCTTAACACCTGGTTTACTCCACACCTGGAAGACCTTAAGTCTGAAAAAAGGAAATACAAAACTATATGGAAGAACTTACCTTCCAAAGAGAACAAAGATAAAGTAACTGAAATTTCTTCTCGCTATAAAGCAGAGATCATCAGAACTAAACAGGAAACTTACAATGACAGGATTCAGAATGCCAGCTCTAGCATCAAGGAACTATTTGGAATTCTAAGGGAATTAGAATCACCCATAGTCCCTGACGACTCTCACCCTAAAAACAAAGACTGGTGCAAGGGCATCCAAAATGCCCTAGCTAGCAAAATTACCACGCGTCAAAACAAAATTGCCATAAACAACTTAATATCAAAGGCATTGACTCAGTGCAGAAACCTGAAACAATCCTCCCTATCAATATTCTACCAGAATTCAAATTTTCCCATGTTACAACAGAGGTCGAAAAAATTATAACTTCTTTGAAACATTTGTGATGTCAAGGTAATATCTGCCCTGCCCATATCATAAAAGACGCAGCTAGAGATCTCGCCTCCTTTATTACTAGATTAATAAAGGCTTCTTTCAAATCATGGCAGGTTCCCACTAATCTGAAAGACGCCTGGGTACTCCCCTTACTTAAAAAAGCCTCCCTCGACCCCACCATCCAAACTAATTACAGACCAATAACTACGCTTCCTTTATTTCTTAAAATCATCGACAAGGTAGCCTACATTTAAATCCAGACCTACCTATAGACAAATTGTCTCCTAGGGTTTAGACAATCTGGCTTCAGACCCCTCCATGGAACTGAAACAGCTCTAATTGATCTGAAAACCCAAATAGACCTAATGAAAGACAATAGACAATGTGCACTTCTTATTCTATTAGACATCTCTGCTGCCTTCGACTTGGTGGACCATAATATACTCTGTGAGCATCTCACATCAGCGGCCAACTGATCACAAGAGGCTGCAACTTGGATTAAGTCCGTCTTAGATAATAGGATGATGAGAGTCTTCTCTCCGTCCGCTGCTGCCGACCCTATTCCCATCACTTCCGGAGTGCCACAAGGCTCTTGCGTCTCACCTACATTGTACAATGTTTTTACCAAACCCCTATTCGACATTCTGGACCGCCTGGGTATCATCTACACGAACTACGCAGGTAACAACCAGACACTGATTCCATTATCCGGAAACTATGACTCCGACAAGGACACACTAAACAAAATCTACCTCGTCATTCAGGCCTGGATGGCCACCCATAGCCTGTGCCTGAATAACGAGAAGACTGAAATTCTCATATTAGGTGCCCCCATCCACCTTAACAAACTGAATCCTAAATACATCTCGTTCAACATAGATGGTAACATGATTAAAACGGCCAAGGAAACTAAAACATTAGGTTTCTACCTCTACTCCGCTTTGAACCTTAGGAAACAAGTCGCTACTGAGACGGCTACCGCTTGGACCTGAAAGCTTATCCATGCTTGCAAAGCCTATCTATTCACCAACAGCCGTATGACTCTAGCGCAAGCACTAATCTTGTCTAAACTTGATTACTGCAACGCACTCTATGCAGGAACAAACAAACAAGTGTTAAGCAAACTACAAACCTTGCAAAATAATGCATTGAGAACAGCCCTGAGTATTCCGAGGAAGGACCACATATCTGAAACAGGGAGCCATAAACAGCTTTCAATTCAGGATAGATCTATTTTAGACTTGTCTCCATTTCCCACAAATTGCCTCAATAATGCTGCCACTAAGTACCTGAAAAACAAAATCATCTGAAAAATATCATCCAGACCCACAAGATCAGCTCATGCCTTCTGCATCATCTCGCCTTGTTTTAATTTGAAAAAAGCAGGAGGCACTAGCTTCCCGGTACAAGCGGCCCTAGCCTGGAATGCCCTCCCACTTAACCTATGTATTGACCAAACCTTCCATAGTTTCAGGTCTAACACTAAAAAATGGCTCCTCACTAATGACACTACTTTGTAAGCTTTGATGTGACCTCTAGTATGAGGTATGGATTTACCATTGTGCCCAACTGTTATGTATCAATGTATCCACCACCCTCCCCCTACCTTGATTTATGTATATATTAATTTGCCCTACCTTATGTAGTCATGTACTCCAAGCTGTCTTGTAATGTGCCCAGACACCTCTGTATGTACTCATGTACTCATGTATTCCAAGCTGTCTTGTAATGCGCCCAGATACCTTAGGGTGGGGCGTGCTGTTATACATAATAAACAAACAAACAAACAAAAAAACAAAAATGGAAAAGTGAAGTAGCAATGCTTATGTTTTGGGACAGATTTGCTTACATGACAGAGCGGTTTAAAATGCATTTGAAAAGTAGATTTGGCTTGAGGCATGTTAAGCGATAGAACGTTACTACCACATAAACTAATATACATGGTTACGTAATGTCGGACAGCATTTTTCTTTCAACTCCTCTTACTTTTTAATCAGAATTGGAAAGGAAGATCTTTGCTAATTCAGCTCTGCAGTTGCGCCAGGCGAACGCGGAGCTTGTTTTAGCGGGGGCAAATATGAAAATGTGGAAAGGTCTATCGAAATTTGAGGAGTTCATTCCTGTGGGCAAGCTTGATCATTTTAAGGCTGGCTTGTCAGATGGCAGAGTCCTGGCGCAGGATATGCTTGAGGCTGCAGCGCACCATGTCGACACCTCGGCTCGGGGCCTCATGCTGGGCGTGGACACATCTCGTCAGGCTAGGCTTCCCGCCACAAAGTTTTCCACGGAGGTGCAGGATAAAGTTCTGGACCTGCCCTTTGAAGGCAAAGAACTGTTTAATTCATCAACAGACGTAGAGCTGACTAAAACGAAAGACAGCACCCAGACAGCCAAGTCATTGTCCGTTCTGGTGAAACCTCCTTTCAGGGCTCAGAGAACACCCTCGCAGCATCAGCCCTGCTCTGGTTTTCAAGGGTTTCTAGATCGAAAGACACACAGAGTCGATCCTCCAGCTGGAAACTCCCGTCGACGTCAGCAGCAAGGCCGATTTTTCTCTCGGTCCTCTTCTTCCTCTTCAGGATCTGGGGGTCTCGCCACTGAGAAACCTGCTAAATAAGATTTTTCAGTGCTCGCACGAGACCCCGGTGGGAGGGCGCATCGCGTCTCACTGGGAGGCTTGGCAGACCATCACCGAGGATCAGTGGTTCTTGTCTGTTGCTCAGGCGGGTCTCTGCTTGCCCCTTCCCCCTACCCCACCCTTTAACCCTCCCTTCCAGCAGTCAGGGACACCTTCCCTCAGAGCCAAAGTCCAGAAGCTTCTGGATCTCAAGGCGGTGGAATCCGTTCCCCTAGGGGAGCGAGAGGAGGGCTTCTACTCCTGTCTATTTACGGTGCCCAAACCCAACCTGGCTGGCCTGCGCCCAATCCTAGACCTTTCCCAGTTCAACCTTTCTCTGCCCCAAAAGAAATTCAAGATGATCACCCCCTGTCAGATAAAGTCCTGTCTGCAGAAGGGCGACTGGCTCCGTGTGGTGGACCTTCAGGATGCTTATTTGCATATCCTCATTTGGAGCACGCATCGGAAATACCTACGGTTTTCCATGGGGGAGGAGCATTTCCAGTTTTGTGTGCTCCCGTTTGGTCTCAGCTCAGCACCGCGTGTCTTTACGAAGATGATGTTGGTCATCACAGCTTATCTTCAGCTACAGGGTATCCATGTGTATCCGTATTTGGACGATTCGCTGCTGCGCAGTCCTTGTCCACTGAAAGCCTCGAGCACCCTTCTGTCTCTCCTCCAGCTCCTGTTCCACCTTGGGCAGTCGGTGAACTGGCGGAAATCCTCCATGACAGGTTTTCCTGGGTTTTCGTTGAAACATGATCGATTGCAGAGTGTACCTGACTGGGGACAGAATGGTGGATCTGTTCACCACGTGTCAGGGGTTTATGCAGTCGGAGAGCATGTCGGCCTGGTGGTTCCAGAGGCTTCTGGGCCTCATGGCTTTGTGTGTGCTGGCTCTTCCTCTTGCTCGTCTCAAGATGAGGAGGACGCAGATGGCTCTTCGGAGCTCATGGCTTCAAGCAGTGGATCCAGATTCCACAATGATACTGGTTCCACCTTTCATGAGGGCGCACCTCTTGTGGTGGTCGTCTCTCAGCAATCTGTCAGTGGGCGCTCCCTTCCAGGACCCTTGCCCACAAATGACTGTCACAACGGATTCCTCCCTTTTGGGGTGGGAGGCGACGCTAGATCATCTTCAGGTTTCAGATCTCTGGTCGCCACAGGACATACAGCTTCATATAAATTATCTGGAGCTTCTGGCTATCTTTCTGGCGCTGAAAGCATTCAAACCAGGTATTGTCAACAGAGTGGTCCATGTCCGCACGGACAATGCAGTGTCCATGTTCTATATCAACAAGCAGGGGGGTACCAAATCTCCTCTTATAGATCTTGCCATTCAGATCTGGGAATGGGCCTTTCAGCATGGTATCTGGCTGGTAGCGGTTCACATCCCAGGCCAGCTGAATGTCACTGCGGATGCCCTCAGCCAACAGATAATTGTCAGCTACGAGTGGGAACTGAACACAGTGATCCTTTGGACATTTTTCGCTGCTGGGGCACTCCAGAAGTGGACCTCTTTGCGACATCTATAAACAAGAAGCTTCCCCTGTATGCCTCCAGGATCGGGCTCGGAGCCTCTTCACTCGGGGATGCTCTCGAAATTCCATGGCACAATATGAAGGCCTACACCTTTCAGCCTCTCCCTCTGATCCATCGGGTGCTTTGCTAGCTGAGGAACACAGTGAATTACTGCCTGCTGTTCATAGCGCCTTGGTGGCCAGCCAGGTTCTGGTTTTCGGAGCTTCAGCATCTATCAGTGTGCCCGCCGCTCAAGCTCCCGCAGTTTCCTGACCTGCTTCACCAGAGCGGCCAACAACTGTGGCACCCCTCCCCACAATCGTTCAGCTTGGCGGCTTGGTGCCAGAGTTCAGGTCTTTAGATCGTTTCAACTTGTCCATGGATAACATGCGCAGTATTCAAGCAGCCAGGAAGCCCTCAAAAAGAACTCAGTATAAGAGTAAATGGCTGCGCTTCCGTCACTGATGTTTGGCCAAGCAGCTAGACCCCAGGGAGGCTACTATCGACATGGTCCTGTCTTTTGTCTCACATTTGGCCGAGTCGGGCATCCAAGTCTGGTCTTGCAGGATATATTTATCGGATGTTGCCGCTTATTTGTCCACTGACCAGTGTTCCTTTTCACTGTCTAATCTAGTTATTAAAAGACACTTTGCGGGCCTGATGCATCTTTATCCTCCTGTTCGCAATCTGCATCCAAGGTGGGATTTGAATGTGGTCCTTAGGCCTTGTGGATTTCCGAATGTCACAAAAAGCTTTGAGGAGTTCCTGGGCTCCCCAAAGGGAATTCATGCTCATCTTGTGCGGGGCAAGGCGGATGCCGTTGCCTTCCAAAAATATGTTCCCTGGGAGACCATCACGAAAGCGGCTATGTGGGCCCCCCCATCGGCTAACTGTAAGAATTACTGTCTGGATCTGAGCTCCAGGGCTGATGCTCAGTTCGGTCAGGCTGTGCTTAAGAACCTGTTTCAGTAAGGAGTATCCATCCACCCGTAATTCCTCTGAGGAGTGCTTGGGAATCTCCCATAAGTATGGAGGAAAGGGGGCGGGATGTAGGAGTACAATGAAGTTACTCACCATAGTGACTACCTTACTCCTAGTCAATAGTGCCCTTTCCTCCATATGCCCGCCGTCCCCTCTAAAAAGGTTCCTCTATTATTACTTAAAGGTCATAGACCTGGCGATAGAAAGGGACTGATGTGTGATGCGCTGGTTGGAGCTAAGGAGGGCGGGGTTACGGCCGCGTGCGGTACCCCACATAAAAAGAGAAGAAGGACACATTTTTGAAAAATATGATGATTTTTACAAAGTGCTCCGGTACCCGTCACACAGGACGGAGGAATGTCCCATAAGTATGGAGGAAAGGGGACTATGGACTAGGAGTAAGGTAGTCACTACGGTGAGTAACTTTATTATTACATACTATGGGGGCAGGTGGACAAAAACAACCTGTTGAAACTCCTCCCTCCACTCTCGGGTGGGGGGGGGAGTGGATACACGCATTTGAACAATACAGCAGGAGTGCCCCTGGCCATAGGAGATGTAAAGAGTTTGCTGGTATCTGCAGTGGGAGATCAGGCAGACGGAGTGTGGGTGAGAGCAGGTTTTCCGGTTATAACAATAAATTGTGACCGCCATGATGGGTCATCGCTCAACAACGTAAGGGCCCAAGTATGGGATGCGCTGCGGAAAACATTCCCAAATTCTATAAGATTTACATTTGGTAATGCAGAGCACTATGGGAGAGGAGGAGGAGGCTGCACGGTACATTCTTCGGGTTCAGGACCTGTGGAGATCAGAAACAGGCACAGCTTGGGACCAATCCGCTGCCCTGTTTTATTTTATTATTAAAAGAGGGCTTCCAAAGGAGGTGCAAAAGGCCTTGGATACAATAGCTGGGATAGAATCCAAGGGCTGACCAGAGATTCAGAGCATTATAGTACATCATTGTAGGAGGATCAAAGATACAGAAAAAGAAATAGCACAGAGGAGGTTGGCAGACGAAGCAAAGCTTGTTCAGAAAAAAAGGGTGAAGGTTGCTGCAATTAACGCAGCCCTACCCGCGGAAAGACAGGAAGGAGGGGAGGAGGGTTCTGGAAACACACCAGCAAGGATGGCAGCCATCTGGTCTGCAAACAAACAGGAGCAATGGGCAGAAGAGGAGCAATACGAGGGCCGGCAATGGCAGGGCAGGCCCACAAGAGTACGAGGTGAGTATCAGGGACAGAGAGGGGGATTTGGGGGACCGGTAAAAACAGAGTGTTCGGAGGGCAGGGCATGCGAGGAGGGAACCAAGGGTCCTGTTGGAACTGCGGGAGGTGGGGACATTTCTCCAGAGAAGGTAGAATGAGACCTATGAGGTACTACCAAGGACCCCTCCCATGGGAAACGAACAACAATTTGGCCACCCACATCCGGGCAGTCCCTATGGGTTGCCAATGCGTGGTGGTAGATGACAAGAGCAATATTATAACAAATGCCCACAAGGACCACAACAAATGCAACCAAGGCAGCAAACCCAACAGGAAGGTATACAACCACAAGTAGCACACCAGAACACAATGGGAAACACACACACCAACATTTTTGCTACCACAGCTAATGGCACAGCGGCACCTTTCCGCGGTACTGCGGTAGTTGAGGATAGCGTTTTCTCTGTCCCAGGAACCAACACATACCCATATTAAGACAGCCCACAGAAAGCACTTGCATGTCCAGTCCTATCAACTACCGTACGTGCAGAAGAGGAACCACTAGTGGGGGCAGAGATAGGCAACAAACAGTTCATCTTCATGGTGTACTCTGGAGCGGATAAAACGTGCCTCATGGGAAAAACTTGGAAACGCAGAGGTTTTCTGGGGCTGTTTTTAAAGTTCCTTACACAAAAGATTTGGTTACAACAGTGGGAGGAAAAACAGTTCAAGCGCCTCTGCTGTATCACAAAGATTCACCCATAAATTTGCTGGGGAGAGACCTCCTCAGTAAGCATAACATGATCATCACCATTACAGAAAGGGGAATAGTGTGCTCCACCCCAGGAGTATGTCCCGTGCGAGCAATGCTAATGATCAGTACCGTGGTAAATGAGATTGTGGTATGAGAGGTGCCCACGGATGTTGACATGTTTAGTTACGGGATACAAGTTTGGGCTAGAGTGGTACCAGAAATAACACGAAAGGAATGGAGGGTGCCATCTGATTTTGTTTTTCGCCCTGTAATAAGCCCCGAGATAGTGCCTGGCACCATCCTGTCAATCGATCTGCAGGGAGTGCAAGTATCAGGCGGACGTTATTTGGCAATAGGACTGGACACGCATGGATGTGAGTGGAGAACAGTGTTATGCATAAATCCAAACATAGAGATTTAGCTGATGAAGAGCTGTTTACTGACAGCGACACTGACGGGGAAATAATAATGGAAATGTGTGTGCCATGTGATATAATGATCCAACAAAGAGAGATACATAACCCCCTCATGGCTAGCGTCAGTACACCACCTTCCATATTCAACGAAGATATGGAGAAGGTACCACATGAGGTATGGACGACTGGGCCTCATGATGTAGAACTCTTACAAGGAGTAATGCCGATAAAAATTAAATTAAAGCCAGGTGCAGTACCACCCATAGTGAAACAGTACCCCCTGTCTAGAGAAGTGGAGGACGGAATAAAAGAAACAATAAGTGCAATACTCCAACAAGGTATAATTGTAACCTCGAATTCCCCAAGTAATACTGCAATGTATCTGATAAAAAAAGGCGAGGGGCGGGGCTTGGAAGATGATACAGGACCTCTACCCACTTAATGAAATCATACAGAAGGAGTTCCCTCTAGTGCCAAACCCTGCATCCATTTTATGCAGCATCCCGAAAAATGCCATGTGTTTCACTGTGGTAGATTTGAAGAATGCCTTTTTTCTCAATACCACTCGACCTCATTTGTCAATACCGTGTAGCCTTTGCCCTGAGGGGGGGCTGGGGAAAGATACAAACACTGCAGGCTAACCCAGGGATATTGTGAGAGCCCCAACATATTTAACATGATTTTGCATGAAGACCTTGGCAACATGGATGTAAAAAGCACAATAATTAAGTATGTAGATCTCCTTATTTGCATTAAGAGTGAAGAACAGTGTAGAGCAGATTCGATACATTATTGAACCTGTTAGCAACAAAGGGGTACAAGATAGACAAGAGAAAACTGCAATACTGCCTGGCAGAAGTTTTGTATTTAGGACAGCTGATTTCGAAAGATGGGAAAAGAATAATACCAGATAGGTCAAAAGCAATACGTCAAACATTGATACCCAAGACAGTGAGGGACATGCAGCAATTTCTAGGAATATGTCATTACTGCCGTGCCTGGATAGTAGATTATGCTGCATACACCCGCCCCCTCTGCCAAGCGTTAAAAGAAGCACAAAAGAACAGCGCCCCTCTCAAGTGGACACAAGAAATGATGACACAATATTTCAAATTGCTGGACCTCATCACACACGCACCTGTCCTGGTGAATCCCGATTATGATCTGGAGTTTTACCTCTTTTCACATAGCAATGGAATATCAATGACAGCAGTACTCCCCCAGAAGACATCCCCAGGCCACAAGCCATCGGCCTACTACAGTAGCACCCTAGATTCGGTAATGCAAGGTCATTTCACATGCAAACAAGCTCCCGCAGCCGCAGCCTTCGCTATAGAAAAAAGCGCCACCATAGTGATGGGCTGCTCTGTAACACTTTACGCCGAACACTCACTGTTTGCCATACTGGAAAAATCAAAAGTCCACTCTCACTACACAAAGGGCAACTGCATATGAAATTATAATATCGAGCCCAAATGTACATGTTGTTAGATGCAAAACATTAAACCCTGCCACGTTCATTACAGAGCCCTGCACAGTAGAAGACATGCAGGCACACGATTGCGACACATATGACGGGGAGGAAGATGACATCCTAAAAGCAAGCGAAAATGCCCTAGAATGAGGAGAAATATACTTTGTAGATGGGTCAGCATCTATAGATTGTGAGACAAGAGAAAAACATGTAGCGGTAGCCGTGGTAAGAATAGAGGGGGAAGAATATGAAGTAATAGTGCAGAAGCGCCTCCCCTCACATTAATCAGCACAAGCAGCAGAACTCATTGCATTAATTGAAGCATTGCGTACAGCCAAAGGGTGCGCAGTGACAATATACTCTGACTCGGCATATATGACAACAACTGTACGCTCGGGCTTGCCACGATGGCGACAAAGGGGATTCGGGAGAGCGGATGGCTCCCCTGTACAACATGCAGCATTAATGAATGACCTCATTGACGCTTTAGCAGAACCATCAGTAGTGGCCTCGGTGAAGTGGCAGGCACATACAAACAACACAGACGAAATCTCACTCGGGAACGGGGCAGCAGACGCTGCCGCGAAAGAAGCAGCGTACTTCAACATCCCGCCAACAATAGAGTGCATTCTAAAAACACCAACACAGGATGACAGAGAGGAAGGGTACAACTCTATGCCCGTACTACAAATAATAGAATTGTAAAGGTGTGCACCCCCCGAAGAACAAGAGTTGTGGGGAAAAAAGAGGGTGCAAACAATCCCCCACAGATTTGATATGGCGGCAAGAGATGACAGGAAAAGTTGTAATGCCCATAGAATTGTTACAAACAGCGTTTCTACAACTGCATTTCTCAACACACGTTATAAAGCAGCATATAGCTGCAGACATCCAGGAGGAGTGGTTTGTCCATAATCTACAGGAGCACTTAACAGAATTACCATAGAGTGCATAACATGTCAAACATACAATTCAGGTATGACACTAAGAACACTGTGAGGGACGTTACCACGCCCCTCAGGTCCATTTAGAGAATTACACATAGACTATGCCGACATGGGAGAAAGATGCAATGGGGTAAGATACCTCATAGTAATAGTGTGTCCTTTCTCATGGTGGGTGGAAGCAGGACCATATGCACACTCTGACGCCAAGTGCACAATTAAGTTTTTGGTGAGAGAGGTATTTTCCAGGTGGGGAATATGTGACGTGATCTGCTCGGATGACGGTACGCACTTTGTAAACAACCTCTTTAAAGAAGTGACCACATTGCTGGGAGTGAAACATAAACTCTATTCGATTTATCACCTGCAAGCAAACGGAACTGTAGAAAAAAATCAACAGTCTGCTCAAGAGCAAATTGTGCAAGTTGTGTCACACACTTAAGAAAAACTGGGTGTATTGCTTGCCCCTAGCAATGTTCCAACTCAGGCCGCAAGCCAAGTAACAATCACCATTTGAGCCTGCATGAAATAGTGACGGAAAGGCACATTCACACGCCACTATCCCCAGTAAGAAGAGCATCAGATGCTCATAGAGCTGCCACAGTGCTAGGGGACACATTTAAGGAATATCTCACCCAATTGAAACGGGCAGTGCGAAGCATAGCAAGACAAATAGCACCTGCATTCACTCAAGAGAATGAAACTGACACAACCACACCCGCCCCAGACAGCCCACGCAGGTCAGTTAATCCCTGATGAGAATGTGTATGTTCGAAGCTTCGTGCAGAGGTGGAACTCCCCACGATTTAATGGCCCTTATGAAGTGATTTATTGCACACCCTCAGCAGTAAAAGTGTGAGGTTTAAAGTACTGGGTGCACCTTTCTGATGTACGCAAGGCACACGAAAGTACAACACCACAAACTGAGCAGAACCAGAGTAAGGAAGTTGCAACCCCCTAGATATGTAAAGTCTAATAACAAGGTGTAAAGGAAAGCAGAAAAAGGTTTACCAGGGAAAAGAGTATGAACAATGGTGAATAATGATTATAATTAACATGTAAATATATATAAATATATATACACTCTCTCTCTCTCTCCCTCTATCTCCCCCTACCTCGCCACATCTCGGATTTTTTATATCACTGCGCCCAAATCCCTTTTACTTTCCCTATACCTCACCTTTGTGGTGTATCTTTACTTCCACCGCTTTCCAGCTAACATGTTTTGAAAAGATGACCTGCACTCACTCTCTTCACTAAGTAATGGTTTGACACTTGATATTGTAGCATTAGAATTTTAAATTGAAAATATGTAATTGTAAAAAATAATTATGTATCGTTGAAAAAGATAATAAAATGTTATATTATTTGTGTACTTAACCCATTTATATCGCCCCTTCAGGTGGAAGTATGGCTGAAAGGAGGGCCCTCACTAACAATGTGACAGATGTAGATAGTGATAGAGTAGAAGTATAGGAACTATAACTATGATCTTTATTTTGTGGCAATTGTTTTTTCAGTAATGTTGTTCTGCCTTGGTCTGTACTGGAGCGTGTCCTTTACATTGGGGGATATAAAGGAGGGGAGTGGGGTACACCTGAGACAAGAAGGGTCGAGTCTCATTTGGGATGGCTTTAAACTCATTTGAAGCCACAATGCTTCCATTGATGCTAATTTAACCACTTTGCACAAAAACCGAACTGTCAAAACCACACTTTTCACATATGATGCTGCTATGGGTTAGGATGTTTATAATGAGTCAAATGAATATGATGATGATTATCCTATGTTCGGTAGCTCAGAAACACCATATGTAAATATGCACACAACTGAAGTACCTACCTCTAATGGTGATACAATGCACTTCACACCCCATGTCCCATTTACTGTAACATACCCTGCGTCACAATCACTGCAAAGTGTAAATGAACAAAATGATGAACTATGGACAAACATTTTCCCATCAGACACCTAAAAGTGAAAAAGTTACATAATGGTAAGGGGGGGGAGACGAAAAAGGGGGTGGGCGGGAGGGAAAAATTATGATGCATACCATGGGTTGGGATTAGATGAAATTGAAGACCTCCGCCAGCCAGATCAGTCCAACAGATGGTATTCAGATATGAGTGCCAAAGCTAAGCAAGCCAAAAATGAGAGCTGTTACGTGTGCTCTCTCATACCCCATGCTTCTGGCACACCTAAAGTACTTATACCTCAGGAAATACCCATGTCGGATGACCAGTGTCTAATCTATTTAGCCTTATGTAGAATACGAAGTACTTTTCAGGCATACACGGTAACAGTGCAACTGCTGCAAAACAAAAAAAACGTGCAAACCTCAAGGAGTGATATGTTTGAAAGAACCATTTTTTATAATGAAAGGGACATTGTTCACAGAAAACAAATGGCAAGACGAGACAATCACATGCAAAGCTGAAGCACTGCGAGGACTGACAGAAGAGAACTTTCAATGGGTGAAATGAACTTGCACTGAAGTCTGGTCTCAGCACATTGCCGAACTAACGTGGGTGAACGCAACTGAAAAAACGATCAAGATATAAAAAGAAATTCAGCACAAACTTTGCTTTCATGGGACGGGGAAGGTACGAATGGGCTCCAACACAGACTGCAACAAGACAATCATCCTGCCAGACATGAAAAAAGGAACAGCAGCCTTCATGGACACTTACTGGGTGTGTGGCAAACAAGTGTGCCTACATCTCCCGCCATCATGGAGAGGTACCTGTGCCATGGCAATGCTACACTCAGCCTTAATGGTGATTCCAGAGAGCCATGTCCAAAGGGGGAGGGCGCCAATTGAAACATCATCGGCACCCCAGAAACCAACCAAAGAGCCCTCCACGTACGACATCCTAACTGAAGATGAGTTACAGGACAGAGTTTCCCGCAAGCGGAGATCATCAAATTACATCTCCAGTAAATCTTCAGACCTCCTGGCAGAAATTCCGGATCAATACAAATTTTTCAATTCTGCAGAGACATTTTTTGCATCACTGCTCGTGCCAGGACACAAAGCGCGAATGAACGCAAAATGGCTGCAGATCGTGCGCTGGGAATTGATCCAGCTGGCCAATGACACAGACGCGGGTTTCAATGTCATTAAAGTGGAACTTCGCGCCTTGCGGTTGATGACCATGCAAAACCGGTACGTCCTAGACCTCCTCGCAGCAATGGACAGCGGTGTTTGGTGAAAAATCAGGAGCGCATGCTGTACATTCGTACCTTCTGCGGATGCGGACAATGGGACCCTGTCCCATGTAATATCGGTGGTGCACAACTTAGGTGAAAGGATGAGAAAAGAAGAAGGAATCACCCCAAGCAACTGGTTCGAGGACATGTTCAATTGGATACCTTCGTGGTTCAGCGTGATGATGAGAGAATTTTTGTCCCACTCATTGTTTTCCTGTCACTCATTTTTGTTGTGTGTCAGGTAGGCGTTCCTTGTTGTGCAAAATCAATGCCTAGTTCCACTATGATGATGACCGCCATGATGGGTCATCGCTCAACAACGTAAGGGCCCAAGTATGGGATGCGCTGCGGAAAACATTCCCAAATTCTATAAGATTCACATTTGGTAATGCAGAGCACTATGGGAGAGGAGGAGGAGGCTGCACAGTACATTCTTCGGGTTCAGGACCTGTGGAGATCAGAAACAGGCACAGCTTGGGACCAATCCGCTGCCCTGTTTTATTTTATTATTAAAAGAGGGCTTCCAAAGGAGGTGCAAAAGGCCTTGGATACAATAGCTGGGATAGAATCCAAGGGCTGACCAGAGATTCAGAGCATTATAGTACATCATTGTAGGAGGATCAAAGATACAGAAAAAGAAATAGCACAGAGGAGGTTGGCAGACGAAGCAAAGCTTGTTCAGAAAAAAAGGGTGAAGGTTGCTGCAATTAACGCAGCCCTACCCGCGGAAAGACAGGAAGGAGGGGAGGAGGGTTCTGGAAACACACCAGCAAGGATGGCAGCCATCTGGTCTGCAAACAAACAGGAGCAATGGGCAGAAGAGGAGCAATACGAGGGCCGGCAATGGCAGGGCAGGCCCACAAGAGTACGAGGTGAGTATCAGGGACAGAGAGGGGGATTTGGGGGACCGGTAAAAACAGAGTGTTCGGAGGGCAGGGCATGCGAGGAGGGAACCAAGGGTCCTGTTGGAACTGCGGGAGGTGGGGACATTTCTCCAGAGAAGGTAGAATGAGACCTATGAGGTACTACCAAGGACCCCTCCCATGGGAAACGAACAACAATTTGGCCACCCACATCCGGGCAGTCCCTATGGGTTGCCAATGCGTGGTGGTAGATGACAAGAGCAATATTATAACAAATGCCCACAAGGACCACAACAAATGCAACCAAGGCAGCAAACCCAACAGGAAGGTATACAACCACAAGTAGCACACCAGAACACAATGGGAAACACACACACCAACATTTTTGCTACCACAGCTAATGGCACAGCGGCACCTTTCCGCGGTACTGCGGTAGTTGAGGATAGCGTTTTCTCTGTCCCAGGAACCAACACATACCCATATTAAGACAGCCCACAGAAAGCACTTGCATGTCCAGTCCTATCAACTACCGTACGTGCAGAAGAGGAACCACTAGTGGGGGCAGAGATAGGCAACAAACAGTTCATCTTCATGGTGTACTCTGGAGCGGATAAAACGTGCCTCATGGGAAAAACTTGGAAACGCAGAGGTTTTCTGGGGCTGTTTTTAAAGTTCCTTACACAAAAGATTTGGTTACAACAGTGGGAGGAAAAACAGTTCAAGCGCCTCTGCTGTATCACAAAGATTCACCCATAAATTTGCTGGGGAGAGACCTCCTCAGTAAGCATAACATGATCATCACCATTACAGAAAGGGGAATAGTGTGCTCCACCCCAGGAGTATGTCCCGTGCGAGCAATGCTAATGATCAGTACCGTGGTAAATGAGATTGTGGTATGAGAGGTGCCCACGGATGTTGACACACAGAGTCGGAAGCGGCTGTAACGAGTGAGACAGTGCGGCTTGACTCGGTGGACTCGGTGGTCAGTAGGTCCTTTCCTCTGATCTGGAGGCTGTGGGCGGCGGGCCGCGGTCTGTGTGACTGGCTGCAGGCTGCGGACTGCGAGCGGCTGGCTGCGCTGTGGCCGCGGTGGGCCGTTGGCGGCTGTGGGTGGCGCAGGAAGCAGGAAGTGCAGGAAGCACTGGAAGCACGGGCTACGCAGTTGAGCGCAGGGCATTCGGCCCGAGGCCCGAGGTTCCGAGGCCCCTGAGTGCCGGGAGTGAAGTGCGGGACACGGGCACAGAGACTGCATCCTGAAGCGTCCGGAGCGCGTACGGCGGTCTGCAGACCCACACAAGTAGGTTATTAGAGAACGGGGTGCCAGGACTGGAGTAGGAGTCGGCACAGTTAGCTGGTACAGCTAGATCCTAGATCCCATTACCCCTGAGTGCCTGAGTGACGGCTTACATTGCCGAGTAATATCGTAGGGGCAGGGGCTCTGATTGGGGGGGTCGGGGGCAGGGGCTGAGGGCTGAAGGCGGCTGAAGGCGGCTTACAAGGTGCAATATGCAGGCACGAGACACAGTCGTCCCCATAGGTAAGCTCTAAGCTCTAAGCCGGGGCAGTCCTAGTGCATTTCCCCAGCCCCAGTGTAGTGTTGACCTAGTGGGGGTAGCGGACAGTCTAGTACTCCTCACATCGGAAGGAGGACTTGAAACTGGTAATTCAGCATCCACCCCAGTACGGAATCAACACACTGAGGATATCCAGCAAGGGAGAAAAGCGCCCCTGACAATGTATAACCTACGTAAAGGCAAGACTAGGCCATTGAGTGACGGCAAGGAAAATAAGAAGAAAGGCAATAAATGCAAAAAGAATTTAAAAACAACGCCGGTGGTACAAGGAGCCATCACAGATTTTTTTGGAGTGAATCCACCACTTGAGATCAACTCAACCATAAACGAGGAAATAGCAGAATCAAGGAATAAGGAGAGTATCTCGTTAAATTCTTCAAACTATGAGGATATTGACAATAATTCATTATTGGACCTCTGTTTGAGTATCCAGAGAGGGATGGCAACGCAGAACTTGGCAAAGCCTAATAACAATTCCATCCACCATACAGAAAGTATTAATACTTCACTGGTAGAAGCCAATCTTGTGCCCAGCTGTGGACGTCTCTCTGCATCTCCTAACCTTGCAATGGCCTCAATGGAGGATGATCCGGAAAAGGAGGATAATGAAGAATTAAGTCCGCACTCCAACAATATGGCAACAAGTGAGCTCCAATTGTCTGTGGCCTCACTACAATTTGCTCTTAAAATACTTTTGCAAATGGTAGGGAGCATACTGACAAACACTAATATCATCACGAGGACATTAGAGCGAACGGATGTCCCGCGGGATGAGACAGAAGCAAATCTATCGGATGCCCTTCAAACTATGGAGGAGATGAAAGAAGCTGAAGAGATAATGGAAGCAGCCACCGAAGATGTGGCCTCGAATCTGGTCCCAGAGGACAACCCCCCAGTAGAAGATTTGTCAGTAATAACTGTAGAGGACTTAGAAGTTGTGCATAGTCCCGGGAAATATCTCACGCGGAAACAACGTAGATTGGCTAAAAGGGCCCTGAAAAACAAGAAAGCAGCAATAGAATTTATACCTCCCAGTGGGAGACCTAAAGCAGCTATGGAACCAACTTCCAAAAAAATCAGAAAAAGAAAGGCGCGAGCAGTAGCACGAGCCGCAAAAACAAAGGGACCACTGACTGATTGGTTAGTGCCAGGAGAAAAGTATGAAATGGCTGAAACAGAGGACATCACACAGGAAGATATTGACCAAGGTGAAAGTGTTATAGCTGACACAGATGACCAAATCAGCCTAGTTGGCATAGCAGAAACATCTGAGCCTACAGGGACCGTGCAAACCTGCTCGGAAGGGGAATGTAATTCCAGTCGCATTTGTTACATTAAGAATTTGTACCCCAGTGGCAAAAATCCCTGGCTGGCGCGTTCGGAATTCTTAACCCGACTGCATCACATCCCACAACTGAGAGTTATGAAATCTGATGATTTCTCGTATATCGAACCTTTACAGGTTCCTAATCCTCATGTCTCTGCTATACACTGCACTTTTTTAGCTTCAGCACAGTTGATCAGAAAATTCAAAAAAGAATTGAGAACTGTAGATATTGCCATCGATGTAGATCCTCAGGAGAGAGACCTCACTGAAACTGAGGTAGCCATGATGGAGAAGTCACAACCTCCATTGGCCAGTCTAGTGGTGCCGGAAAATATGAACAATACAGTGGCTCCAAAAAATACGGCGATATCAGAAATACAGCAAGCTCTCAAAACATTGCTGGAAGCTCTCCCACGAATATCACAGAATCTCTGAAGCTTTTCTTTTGTTTCATGGAATTGTCGGGGATTTGCCCACCTTCTAAGACCAGATGGGTCTATGGACTTTTTGCTGCAAAATAGCTGTATATGTCTTCAGGAAACTTGGGCAATGAACCTCTTATTGCTGGACGGTTTTGTAGTGCATCAGACATTCGCCAAAAGAGGGGACAAAGGTCGTCCTTACGGGGGACTTCTTATAGGGGTGGTCAATACGGTCAACTCACGGCAGATCCAGGTCAACGCCACTGATTATCTCTTGGCGGTCGAGGTTGACTACCCCAACGATAATGGACACAGTAGATTTTTACTGATGAACCTTTATAATCCCCCGGGAGCATCTATAAGGGAAGCTCTACAAGAAGCTATTCATGAGGTATTGACCTTTTGGACTCAAAGACCTGGGAATCGGTCGGTAGTGGTGATGGGTGACTTTAACTGTCATATGAAGGACGATCAGCTGGTCACCCCTCACGCTGCATTGAATGAAAGATGCTGGATGACACATGATAAAAGAGAGAATGAAGGGATGGGGTGGCTACAACTGTGTGAGTCATGGGATTTAGCCATGATCAACGGTCGAACAATGGGTGATAGGCCGGGGAAACACACCTGGTCTAATGGAACATCAATCAGTACGTTAGACTACATATTTATGTGTCCAGAAATGTTATCCACAGTGACTGACATGAGGGTAATAGCCAATAAATGGAGTGACCATGCGGCTCTGATGTGCTCTCTCCAACTCCCACTCCCTACTGCTTTCAAGTGTAATACGGGCATTATCCAAACTAACTATACAGGCTCTAGAATTATTTGGTCAGAGAGAAATATTAATAAGGCTACAGAAGCGCTTTTACATCCGGCCCTGGGACCTCTCCCCTATTTTGAGCAGTTAAATGTTAATGAAATAGAGGAATGGATACTGGGATTTTCAGGATTACATGCTACCTCTAGGAAAAATCATATGACAAAGCCTGGAGGTGTGATTATGCCTTATAGCAAGGAAATTCGTGATGCGAAAAGAAGGTTTAGAGCAGAGATGCGGGGGCTCAGGGGACAAAATATAGCGCACACTATCTATTATGAGAAAGCCAGGAAAGCCAAAAATAATTATAGTGCTAGTATTAGAAAGATCAGAAATACAGAGAGGAACGTTAGAAACCAGAGGCTGGTGAAAACCATCTGCTCTGGAAATTCGCGTAACATATGGCAGTTACCGAAGGAGAACAAAGAGAGGGTCAAGGACCAGCTGGACAATCCCATTGGAGAGGAAACTTGGGTAAGATTTCTCTTGGATCGTAATTCAGGAGAAGTAGATGAGCCAATAACTACAACCATGATGAATTATTATCCTCAGCCCTTTGAGCCCTCGGAGGAGGCCATTTTTAACAAAATAACAACCTTGAAAGCTTCCAGAGCGCCGGGCCCGAATGGCCTAGCGAATGTTGTCATTAAGAACCATCCTACATTTTGGGCATCCCTCCTCTCCATACTCTTTAAAAAGGTCCTAGCGCAGGGGAAGATCCCGTGTACATGGCAAACAGCAATATTGGTGCCGGTGTATAAAAAAGGGTGCCGTACGGACCCAAATAATTATAGACTTCTTTCCATGTTGGATATCACGGGAAAACTTTTTGCAGCACTTTTACTTACAGAATTGCAAAACTGGGCTGAACAGGCTAATATTCTTAGTAGGTTTCAATGTGGTTTTCGTCGGGGTTTCTCTACCACGCACAATTTGTGGGTGTTAGATATATTACGAGCTCGGGCGTTCAATAAGGGCCAGCCCCCGCTTTACGCCCTCTATATTGACTTTAAGGCAGCATTCGACTCTATTCCAAGAGCTAGGCTATGGAAGAAACTCGAAGCGATGGGATGCCCGCGTAGTCTCCTGTACTATCTAAGACAGTTGCACTATAATACCACGGTGTGCCTCAGACTAAATCAAGAGGGCTCCCTGACTAGACAAGTGAGACAGGATAGAGGGGTAAAACAGGGATGCGTCACAGCACCTCTCGTGTATAATCTATATGTCCATGATATTCCAATAGTGCTGGACGAGGTGAATAACTGCCCCCCTAAAATAGGGGATGTACCGTGCGTAGTGTTGGCATATGCTGACGATTTAGTCATCTTTGACAATACTATTGCTGGTATTAGGCGCTCCGCGGAAGCACTATGGGAGTACGCTAAGATCAATGGGTTAACGATTAACCTGGACAAGACTAAAGTGATAAGATTCACGAAGAAAAAAGTCTCCCGTGTTGAGCTTTGGGTGCAGAATAATACTATACTATATTCCCCCTCCTATTGTTACCTTGGAGTTGAAATGGAACCACGGGGTGATTATTCCCTGTGTAGACAAGGCAGGAGAATAAGGGCGCAGCAAGTAACAGCATTCATTGCATCATTTACCCGTAGGCAGGCGGGCTTCACACTATGGGGGACGAGACACCTGTATATACAGGTGTTCGCGCCCATGATCACGTATGGGCTGGAAGCCCTAACCTCATTTGATCTAGCCTGGCTACAAGTGGTGGAGGGAAAATTTTGGCGTCGCATTCTGGGGTTACCTCCGAGTGTCCCTATGGCCTTGATAAGGCTTGAGTTGGGTCTACCTTCACTTAAAGCAATGGTGCTTAAAAAAAGGGTGAGCTTCTATCTTAAGATGAAGAGCAGTTCTCCCAATCCTCTATTGGCTACCATATATTTAGAAGTAAGTAAAAAAGATACTTCTTCCCCTCTTCAGAAAAGTATGAACCAGTTACTGAGAGATATTGGTTGGACAAATAGAGGGTCGACTGTTTCCCAGGAGGCTTTAGTAGCCCTGGGGAAAAAGGTAGAATTATGGGACTGGCAGGAGAACTTCTCACATCTAGGATGTTTAAAGTCATGTGCTTTTGTAAAACATCGACTGTATAGCTATATGAAACCTCAGACATATCTGCATTTATGCCCTTCTGTAAAGCTTAGACGGTTTATCATTCTCTTCCGTTTGGAGCAATTACCTACTTTCTATAATCTGGGATCGAGGGAAAAAATTGCAACTGCTGACCGAATATGTCGCATATGTGCTCTAACGGAATGCCTGGAGACGGCTAAGCATCTACTAACCGAATGCCCTAAAATGAGACCCTCAATTGTTAAACACCTTGGAGAATTTGCTCACAATCTGGAATCAATATCTGAAAATCAATTCTGGCTATATTGTACAAATACATCTAATATGCATCTTTTTATTGCATTATACAATATATGGCTACAGATTGAAAAAGTGTTAGGCATTTTTATTTAAATTGACTGAAAGTGTTTTTATAGGAAGGTTTTATTATTATTATTAGTAAGATTTTGGATCTTGTAAAAGCGTTATGTACTTATAGATACTTATGTATTTTATATTTCACTTTGTTTCTTTTTTAATTTTTTCCTTTATTCCTTTTTTTCTATTTGTATAAATGTAAAAAGTGAATTTTCTTTTTCCTTGGTTTTGTAAATATAACATGTGTAAAGTTTGAATTTTTTCATTCTATATCACATTAAATTATAAATAAGATGTTGACATGTTTAGTTACGGGATACAAGTTTGGGCTAGAGTGGTACCAGAAATAACACGAAAGGAATGGAGGGTGCCATCTGATTTTGTTTTTCGCCCTGTAATAAGCCCCGAGATAGTGCCTGGCACCATCCTGTCAATCGATCTGCAGGGAGTGCAAGTATCAGGCGGACGTTATTTGGCAATAGGACTGGACACGCATGGATGTGAGTGGAGAACAGTGTTATGCATAAATCCAAACATAGAGATTTAGCTGATGAAGAGCTGTTTACTGACAGCGACACTGACGGGGAAATAATAATGGAAATGTGTGTGCCATGTGATATAATGATCCAACAAAGAGAGATACATAACCCCCTCATGGCTAGCGTCAGTACACCACCTTCCATATTCAACGAAGATATGGAGAAGGTACCACATGAGGTATGGACGACTGGGCCTCATGATGTAGAACTCTTACAAGGAGTAATGCCGATAAAAATTAAATTAAAGCCAGGTGCAGTACCACCCATAGTGAAACAGTACCCCCTGTCTAGAGAAGTGGAGGACGGAATAAAAGAAACAATAAGTGCAATACTCCAACAAGGTATAATTGTAACCTCGAATTCCCCAAGTAATACTGCAATGTATCTGATAAAAAAAGGCGAGGGGCGGGGCTTGGAGGATGATACAGGACCTCTACCCACTTAATGAAATCATACAGAAGGAGTTCCCTCTAGTGCCAAACCCTGCATCCATTTTATGCAGCATCCCGAAAAATGCCATGTGTTTCACTGTGGTAGATTTGAAGAATGCCTTTTTTCTCAATACCACTCGACCTCATTTGTCAATACCGTGTAGCCTTTACCCTGAGGGGGGGCTGGGGGAAGATACAAACACTGCAGGCTAACCCAGGGATATTGTGAGAGCCCCAACATATTTAACATGATTTTGCATGAAGACCTTGGCAACATGGATGTAAAAAGCACAATAATTAAGTATGTAGATCTCCTTATTTGCATTAAGAGTGAAGAACAGTGTAGAGCAGATTCGATACATTATTGAACCTGTTAGCAACAAAGGGGTACAAGATGGACAAGAGAAAACTGCAATACTGCCTGGCAGAAGTTTTGTATTTAGGACAGCTGATTTCGAAAGATGGGAAAAGAATAATACCAGATAGGTCAAAAGCAATACGTCAAACATTGATACCCAAGACAGTGAGGGACATGCAGCAATTTCTAGGAATATGTCATTACTGCCGTGCCTGGATAGTAGATTATGCTGCATACACCCGCCCCCTCTGCCAAGCGTTAAAAGAAGCACAAAAGAACAGCGCCCCTCTCAAGTGGACACAAGAAATGATGACACAATATTTCAAATTGCTGGACCTCATCACACACGCACCTGTCCTGGTGAATCCCGATTATGATCTGGAGTTTTACCTCTTTTCACATAGCAATGGAATATCAATGACAGCAGTACTCCCCCAGAAGACATCCCCAGGCCACAAGCCATCGGCCTACTACAGTAGCACCCTAGATTCGGTAATGCAAGGTCATTTCACATGCAAACAAGCTCCCGCAGCCGCAGCCTTCGCTATAGAAAAAAGCGCCACCATAGTGATGGGCTGCTCTGTAACACTTTACGCCGAACACTCACTGTTTGCCATACTGGAAAAATCAAAAGTCCACTCTCACTACACAAAGGGCAACTGCATATGAAATTATAATATCGAGCCCAAATGTACATGTTGTTAGATGCAAAACATTAAACCCTGCCACGTTCATTACAGAGCCCTGCACAGTAGAAGACATGCAGGCACACGATTGCGACACATATGACGGGGAGGAAGATGACATCCTAAAAGCAAGCGAAAATGCCCTAGAATGAGGAGAAATATACTTTGTAGATGGGTCAGCATCTATAGATTGTGAGACAAGAGAAAAACATGTAGCGGTAGCCGTGGTAAGAATAGAGGGGGAAGAATATGAAGTAATAGTGCAGAAGCGCCTCCCCTCACATTAATCAGCACAAGCAGCAGAACTCATTGCATTAATTGAAGCATTGCGTACAGCCAAAGGGTGCGCAGTGACAATATACTCTGACTCGGCATATATGACAACAACTGTACGCTTGGGCTTGCCACGATGGCGACAAAGGGGATTCGGGAGAGCGGATGGCTCCCCTGTACAACATGCAGCATTAATGAATGACCTCATTGACGCTTTAGCAGAACCATCAGTAGTGGCCTCGGTGAAGTGGCAGGCACATACAAACAACACAGACGAAATCTCACTCGGGAACGGGGCAGCAGACGCTGCCGCGAAAGAAGCAGCGTACTTCAACATCCCGCCAACAATAGAGTGCATTCTAAAAACACCAACACAGGATGACAGAGAGGAAGGGTACAACTCTATGCCCGTACTACAAATAATAGAATTGTAAAGGTGTGCACCCCCCGAAGAACAAGAGTTGTGGGGAAAAAAGAGGGTGCAAACAATCCCCCACAGATTTGATATGGCGGCAAGAGATGACAGGAAAAGTTGTAATGCCCATAGAATTGTTACAAACAGCGTTTCTACAACTGCATTTCTCAACACACGTTATAAAGCAGCATATAGCTGCAGACATCCAGGAGGAGTGGTTTGTCCATAATCTACAGGAGCACTTAACAGAATTACCATAGAGTGCATAACATGTCAAACATACAATTCAGGTATGACACTAAGAACACTGTGAGGGACGTTACCACGCCCCTCAGGTCCATTTAGAGAATTACACATAGACTATGCCGACATGGGAGAAAGATGCAATGGGGTAAGATACCTCATAGTAATAGTGTGTCCTTTCTCATGGTGGGTGGAAGCAGGACCATATGCACACTCTGACGCCAAGTGCACAATTAAGTTTTTGGTGAGAGAGGTATTTTCCAGGTGGGGAATATGTGACGTGATCTGCTCGGATGACGGTACGCACTTTGTAAACAACCTCTTTAAAGAAGTGACCACATTGCTGGGAGTGAAACATAAACTCTATTCGATTTATCACCTGCAAGCAAACGGAACTGTAGAAAAAAATCAACAGTCTGCTCAAGAGCAAATTGTGCAAGTTGTGTCACACACTTAAGAAAAACTGGGTGTATTGCTTGCCCCTAGCAATGTTCCAACTCAGGCCGCAAGCCAAGTAAAAATCACCATTTGAGCCTGCATGAAATAGTGACGGAAAGGCACATTCACACGCCACTATCCCCAGTAAGAAGAGCATCAGATGCTCATAGAGCTGCCACAGTGCTAGGGGACACATTTAAGGAATATCTCACCCAATTGAAACGGGCAGTGCGAAGCATAGCAAGACAAATAGCACCTGCATTCACTCAAGAGAATGAAACTGACACAACCACACCCGCCCCAGACAGCCCACGCAGGTCAGTTAATCCCTGATGAGAATGTGTATGTTCGAAGCTTCGTGCAGAGGTGGAACTCCCCACGATTTAATGGCCCTTATGAAGTGATTTATTGCACACCCTCAGCAATAAAAGTGTGAGGTTTAAAGTACTGGGTGCACCTTTCTGATGTACGCAAGGCACACGAAAGTACAACACCACAAACTGAGCAGAACCAGAGTAAGGAAGTTGCAACCCCCTAGATATGCAAAGTCTAATAACAAGGTGTAAAGGAAAGCAGAAAAAGGTTTACCAGGGAAAAGAGTATGAACAATGGTGAATAATGATTATAATTAAAATGTAAATATATATAAATATATATACACTCTCTCTCTCTCTCCCTCTATCTCCCCCTACCTCGCCACATCTCGGATTTTTTATATCACTGCGCCCAAATCCCTTTTACTTTCCCTATACCTCACCCTTGTGGTGTATCTTTACTTCCACCGCTTTCCAGCTAACATGTTTTGAAAAGATGACCTGCACTCACTCTCTTCACTAAGTAATGGTTTGACACTTGATATTGTAGCATTAGAATTTTAAATTGAAAATATGTAATTGTAAAAAATAATTATGTATCGTTGAAAAAGATAATAAAATGTTATATTATTTGTGTACTTAACCCATTTATATCGCCCCTTCAGGTGGAAGTATGGCTGAAAGGAGGGCCCTCACTAACAATGTGACAGATGTAGATAGTGATAGAGTAGAAGTATAGGAACTATAACTATGATCTTTATTTTGTGGCAATTGTTTTTTCAGTAATGTTGTTCTGCCTTGGTCTGTACTGGAGCGTGTCCTTTACATTGGGGGATATAAAGGAGGGGAGTGGGGTACACCTGAGACAAGAAGGGTCGAGTCTCATTTGGGATGGCTTTAAACTCATTTGAAGCCACAATGCTTCCATTGATGCTAATTTAACCACTTTGCACAAAAACCGAACTGTCAAAACCACACTTTTCACATATGATGCTGCTATGGGTTAGGATGTTTATAATGAGTCAAATGAATATGATGATGATTATCCTATGTTCGGTAGCTCAGAAACACCATATGTAAATATGCACACAACTGAAGTACCTACCTCTAATGGTGATACAATGCACTTCACACCCCATGTCCCATTTACTGTAACATACCCTGCGTCACAATCACTGCAAAGTGTAAATGAACAAAATGATGAACTATGGACAAACATTTTCCCATCAGACACCTAAAAGTGAAAAAGTTACATAATGGTAAGGGGGGGGAGACGAAAAAGGGGGTGGGCGGGAGGGAAAAATTATGATGCATACCATGGGTTGGGATTAGATGAAATTGAAGACCTCCGCCAGCCAGATCAGTCCAACAGATGGTATTCAGATATGAGTGCCAAAGCTAAGCAAGCCAAAAATGAGAGCTGTTACGTGTGCTCTCTCATACCCCATGCTTCTGGCACACCTAAAGTACTTATACCTCAGGAAATACCCATGTCGGATGACCAGTGTCTAATCTATTTAGCCTTATGTAGAATACGAAGTACTTTTCAGGCATACACGGTAACAGTGCAACTGCTGCAAAACAAAAAAAACGTGCAAACCTCAAGGAGTGATATGTTTGAAAGAACCATTTTTTATAATGAAAGGGACATTGTTCACAGAAAACAAATGGCAAGACGAGACAATCACATGCAAAGCTGAAGCACTGCGAGGACTGACAGAAGAGAACTTTCAATGGGTGAAATGAACTTGCACTGAAGTCTGGTCTCAGCACATTGCCGAACTAACGTGGGTGAACGCAACTGAAAAAACGATCAAGATATAAAAAGAAATTCAGCACAAACTTTGCTTTCATGGGACGGGGAAGGTACGAATGGGCTCCAACACAGACTGCAACAAGACAATCATCCTGCCAGACATGAAAAAAGGAACAGCAGCCTTCATGGACACTTACTGGGTGTGTGGCAAACAAGTGTGCCTACATCTCCCGCCATCATGGAGAGGTACCTGTGCCATGGCAATGCTACACTCAGCCTTAATGGTGATTCCAGAGAGCCATGTCCAAAGGGGGAGGGCGCCAATTGAAACATCATCGGCACCCCAGAAACCAACCAAAGAGCCCTCCACGTACGACATCCTAACTGAAGATGAGTTACAGGACAGAGTTTCCCGCAAGCGGAGATCATCAAATTACATCTCCAGTAAATCTTCAGACCTCCTGGCAGAAATTCCGGATCAATACAAATTTTTCAATTCTGCAGAGACATTTTTTGCATCACTGCTCGTGCCAGGACACAAAGCGCGGATGAACGCAAAATGGCTGCAGATCGTGCGCTGGGAATTGATCCAGCTGGCCAATGACACAGACGCGGGTTTCAATGTCATTAAAGTGGAACTTCGCGCCTTGCGGTTGATGACCATGCAAAACCGGTACGTCCTAGACCTCCTCGCAGCAATGGACAGCGGTGTTTGGTGAAAAATCAGGAGCGCATGCTGTACATTCGTACCTTCTGCGGATGCGGACAATGGGACCCTGTCCCATGTAATATCGGTGGTGCACAACTTAGGTGAAAGGATGAGAAAAGAAGAAGGAATCACCCCAAGCAACTGGTTCGAGGACATGTTCAATTGGATACCTTCGTGGTTCAGCGTGATGATGAGAGAATTTTTGTCCCACTCATTGTTTTCCTGTCACTCATTTTTGTTGTGTGTCAGGTAGGCGTTCCTTGTTGTGCAAAATCAATGCCTAGTTCCACTATGATGATGGTGACGATGGGGCAAGCGACAAGGGTACAAACAATGAAGGATGCACAAATACAGACAGGAGAATCTAACCCTCCCAAATACAGGATGACAGCAGTATACCGTTACCCCGGGGACAGGGTGGAAAATTTGTATCCCACCATAATAAAGGAACCAAGGGAGTTACAATGGTATAAGGAGGTGTCGGTGGATCTGGATGGGGATGGGGGAATATACATGACCTGTACCCCTGATGAGTATGCTAGACAGGGTCAAAGTTTACGAGGAGTGTGCAGGGCCTGGATGCCAATATAAGGGACACCTGATTGGGACGAGGCGGTACTGGAGGCTGAATACTACCGAAATGAATACAATGATAAAAAGTAATTTGTTACTTTAGATGTAAAGAAAGGGGGGAATGTAAGGAAGGAAGGGACAAATTAGCCCCCCTATACATTCTACATGAGATGAGGCGCTTGCTCTTGCACTAGTGGGGGACACCTCCATTGCCCTTCTGCTACCATGGGGAATGAGGCCTCAGCCGGAGCAGATGTGGGACTAGAGCAAGACACACTTGAACTCTATTTTGTGTACCCTCCACTCCATTTTTGGACTAGGCCGCGATTCCGCACTACAAAGTCTCCTCTCCCCTCTGCAGCGCCGCGGAAAGCAAACACCAACTGCCCCCACCTTTTCCGTGAGGCCAAAGTCCCTTTCTCACTAATGCACTGAAGCCACTGCAACATTTAATACTGTGTATCATTTTATTCTTCTTCTGAAATCACTGTCCTGAGTGTGAACCAGCCTGAACTATGTCTTGTAGCTCTTCCATCTCCACACACCTGCTCCCACACCCCTCACCCCTCACCCCTGCTGTTGGAAAATTACTGCTTGTGTAACCCTGTGCCCCCTAAGGTATTCTCTTTATGTAACAGAAGTGTGCCCCCACTACGCTGACCACTCCCTGAGTGCCCCCAATAAACTCGAACCTCTGCCACAATATATCCTGTCCTAATCTAACATGTGCCACTCCACGCCCCGTTTCGCACAGATGTATCAGACAAGCCCAGTCCCCAGGTTATCGCAGAAAGTAAGACCCCAGCACCCTTCACCTCACTAACAACCTAATGTGAAGTTATGTAGTTTTGTATGTACGACCTGTAAGCCTCTAAGATTTACTCAAAAGTATATTGATGGTCATTGTTTATTGTATGCCAAGATTTAGTATCTATGCCAGTTTAGCCAGTTTCAACCGCATCAACAGCGTGACCCGACATTCACCCCGCCCAGACAAGTCCAGCCGAACCACGTGAGTCTCACCCTCCCGCCAAAGGAGCAGCCAATCCTCAAGAAGCAGCACCTACAGGCCCCTATACACCGTCGTCTTGTAGCGTAAAGTAGTGCATTTTTGTAACCAGTATAGCTGACCTCACTGATGACGTTTTTCTGTTTTATAATCCATTGTAAGTGTATTGTTTGCCAGAGCGCTCACAGGGCAGCAGAGTTCTCTGGATGCCGAATTCTATATAAAACTTTGGCAACCTTGCAACCTGTTCTCTTAGTCTCATTCCCTACTGGGATGTGTCTTTTATTCTGAGTTTGTATTGGTTATTTGGGGAGTGAGTACGTTCACCATCTTGGGCATTGGTTTCTCTCACCCTTTCCCTCAACTCACCTTGGGGTTACAATTCGCTTAACCCACCTTGGACTCTTGGGTCTCTCTCTTTTACCCAGCCTTTTTTGTTGTAATTTCCCTGCTAGGGGTTTATAGTCTATGACCCCACATTGGGGCCTGACATGCCCTTTCCACCCTCCTCATGGTCCCCTGGAGTGACTGTGTACCTTCTGTCTCTATGGTGTGCTCCTCCAAGCTGTTGTTCCAGTAGACTGATGCTGTTTTTCTCTTCTGGCTCCTTTCCACTGTTCCATGGCTTATGAAGCTCGTACTCGATTTCCACTGTCTTCTGGGTGGGCTTCATCATCGGTTCCTTGTTACACTGCTTATTCGCTGCATTGTTGTTCTCTACTGCTTGTGTCTCTCGTGAGCCGGGCTTCTCCATCAGTGGCTTGGCAGGGATGCAGAGTGTTCTACAGGCTTAGTTTAGTTTCATTTATTATTTGTAGAGCGCACCTAACCCTGAGGTATCTGGGCGCTTGAACATAGATAGGTTGTTACAGTTACTGTTGCAACAGCATGTCATGTGATGTGACATACAGACCACGTTACAGAATGGTCAGTGTGGCAATGGCAACAGCAAGGCATGTGGCATGACAAACAGAGCGGGTTACAAGATGGTCTACATAGCATGACTTCGCATAGCAAGTGGATACAGGTAAGAGCAGGTCAAGAGGATATGTTAGGCAAGGGAAAGCTACTCCCCAAGTTGATGAGCAATAATAATAAATATAGCAGTAGAGATGGTAGCGAAGTGAGTAAAGACAGGGGACAGGTAGTAGTTACACAGTGGTTGGGTGGGATAATTCAATTCAAGAGTGGATGAAACGGTGAACTAATGTAGCTGGGAAAAGAGCAATTCTTTCACTTTGGATCTAAACGCCCCGAAAGAGGGTTCGGCTCTGATGGCTGTGGGGAGGGTGTTCCAGCACTTGGCTGCTAACACTGGGAAGCTCGAGCCCCATGCCATTTTCAGTTTATACTTGGGTATATTGAGGCAGTGTAGGTAGAATGATCTGGTAGGTTTGAGAGATCAGTGCCTTGGCAATTTGTTGGTCAGATATTGGGTGGCTGGATTTGATAGGCATGTGTGTGTAATGACAAGTGTGCAAAGTTTAATTCTGTCGCAAACTGGTAACCAGTGTGAGTCTTGTCTGATGGTCGAGATATGAATGGAGCGTGGTATGTTCAGGGCACAACGAAGGGCGTTGTTCTGGAGAACTTGTAATCTATTCAGGTTACGATCAGTAGAGCCTAGGAATAGGGTGTTACAGTAATCCATTTTGAACAAAATCAAAGCCCTGGCTAGCGTGAGGCCACTGTTTGTGAACAAAAAGGGTTTGCAGGCGTAGATTAATTTGTTAGTGTATGCTGTGGTGGAGGCTGTGGGGTTTACTTGTTTTTTGAGGGAGAGGGTGGATTCTAAGTAAACACCAAGGTTGTTAACCTCTTTGGCGACTTTGATGATATTGCCATGAATGTTAAAAGATTTATATCGAAGGTCAAGTTTGTTTAGACGGGCTTGGGTGCCGACGATCAGAAGTACCATCTTGTCGTCGTTTAGGCAGCCATCCAGGCCTGTATTTCAAGATAGATTTCTTTCAGCTTTTCGGAATCTTTTTCATAGCAGCCAGTGAGTCTAATGAGGACCTGCGTATCATCTGCATGGTTTGGGTAGGTGAAACCCAGGTTATCAAGACGATCAAAGAGGAGCTTAGTAAAAATGTTATAAAGCATAGGTGAAACACAGTATCCTTTGGGGACTCCACAGTGGATGGGTACTGCCTCAGCAGCCGCAGTAGGTGCAAAAACTCTGGTTGTTCTATTTGTGAGGAAGGATTGGATCCAGCTGGCAGCATTTGGTGAAAATGCTGCAGCAGTGGAGAGATGTTTAGTCAAGGTTTGATGGTCAATAAGGCCAAAAGCTGCTGATAAGTCCAACAGGAGCAGGATGGCCAAGTTACCCTTGTCTTTGACTTCATCCATTTGGATTTTTAAATCCAGGAGAGCTGTTTCTGTTCCATGCCTGGGTCTGAAACCGGACTGTCGCAAGCCGAGAAGGTTGTTGTCTCCCAGGTGTTTTTGAATTTGGAGATACTCTATCTTATATCTTAAAGAGGAAAGGGACCGTTGTTATAGGTCTGTGGTTTGTCGGTATGCATGGGTCTAGGGTGGGTTTTTTGAGGAGAAGCATGACCCAAGCCTCTTTTTTTTTAATTCAATTTTATTAATTTTTAACATCAGAAGTGAACCAAGGGGTAGAAACATAGTAGAACATACATAACTGCTTTATAAGAATATTGCATCACGCCCGAGCAACATATGAACAGCAAAATACAATGAAATACGTGTCCCCTTCTGACGGGTGAACAGTGTAAATCCCATTCCCTCCCTCCCTCCCCTTGTCCTTGCTCGTAGCACTTCAAGGGCGCGGTGATTGTTGTAATGCGCTAAATCGGACAATGTGACGTTTATCGATGGTCATTGTTGTTGTCATGCGTTACCAGCTAGATTTGTGACAGGCAGGGGTATTAGGCGATGTGGTTTTCTGTTTTCATTCTTTGCTAGGACTGGGTAGTCAAAGCTTTCAATGACTAGGTGATGAGTCTGTGGCCGGTCCCGAGATATAGTGGCTTGTGAAGTCGCTCCAAGTTTCCTCGTGTTTCGCGGCCTTGCCATTGTCTTCATTGTGTAAATATTCATGGCAATTTTCAGCCAGTCCTTCTCATTTGGCAGTCGCAGGGATTTCCATTTCATAACTAGGCCTGCTCTGGCTGCCAGTAGCAGGGGGGACACTAGTCCTTTCGCCCGCACCAATACATCGTCTTCTTCTTCAAGACCAAACAGCATCTGGAGGGGGGATGGTTCTCTTTCTATGCCATCTAGTTGCTTAATCCATCCCAGGACCTCTTGCCAATAAATGCGCACTTTGGGGCACTTCCACCACATATGCCAATAGTCAGCATCCATACCGCAATGTCGCCAGCATCTTGGGCTGGAGGTTTGAAACATTTTAGACAGTCTGTGCGGGTCATACTGCCACCTGTGGAGTAGTTTCACAGCATGCAGTTTGTATTGGGTGGCAATTGATACTTTGGCCGGTGTTTCACAGATTCTGTCCCAGGCCCGCTGGTTGAATTCTCTATCAAAATCCTTTTCCCATTTTCCTTGAGGCGGAGGCTTGGGGATTGGTCTTTGGTGATTAAGGCCTTGTACATGTGGGATATTAACCCCTTGGTCATGTTGGTTGTGTCAAGGATTGTTTCGAAGGGTGTCAGTTCTCTGCGTGTGGTGGCCTTCCATTCTTCTCTCGATAACACCCCTTTCAATCGCAGGTATTGGAAGATCGGAATCGGGTGGATTTGGAGGGCTTCCTCTAGTTCCGAGATTGATATAAATTTCTCTTTTCTCCACAGTTGGCCAACTCTCTCTAGTCCGGCATCAAACCAGGTTTGATACCTGGCGTGTTCGGGGATTTTCTTGCGGATCCCAGGAGACCGGAGGTGGCTAAGGGTGGAGGGCCATGTTGTGACTCCAGTCATGCCCTTTCCCTTCCTCCAGATGTTCCACATAGTGCCCAGTATCGGGTGGTCACGCAGGCGTTTTGTAAGCTTCGATCTAGGGACCCATAACCACTCTGCGAGGGTCACGTGGACCAGATTATCATTGTCTAGCTGGACCCATTTAAGGTCCTTTCTGTCCCGTAGGTGTGGGACCAGGATTCTCAGTTGAGTTGCCTGATAGTATTTGTCTATATCTGGAAGGCCAACTCCTCCCAGTTCCTTCGGAAGTATCAGGATACATACGGTATTCGGGGTTTCTTTCCGTCCCAGAGGAATTCCAGTATGGCTTTCTTGACCTGTCTAAAGAAGTGTTCCGGCATTGTAATGGGGAGGACCTGGAATGGGTATAGGAAACGTGGGAGGGTCACCATCTTGATCGCGTTTAGGCGTCCCATCCAGGAGATCGTAAGTGGCTTCCATTTCAAGAGATCAGCTTTGAGGGCGGTGAGAAGATAGGGGAAGTTTTCCTCATATAGCTGTGCCAGGTCTCTTGTTATGTTGATCCAAAGGTAGCGCAGTATAGGGTCTTCCATGGTCAGGCCAAGGCGTTCAAGCTCTATTTGCTGCTCTGGGGAGGGTTCGTGGAGTGGAAAGAAGATGGATTTGGTTCTATTGATTTGAAAGCCTGAGAGTGTTCCATATTCTTCTATGAGGTGGATTGCCCGTGGGATTGATGACAGCGGGTTTAATACATGGAGCAGGATGTCATCTGCGTAGAGGGCCAGTTTATATTCTCTACCATTTACTCGGATTCCTTCCACGGCAGTGTCCGCTCGGAGAGCTCGGGTGAGTGGTTCCAGGGACAGCTCAAAAAGTTTCGCCGAATGGGGGCAACCGTGTCTCGTTCCTCTAGTGAGCGGGAAACAGCGAGAAAACTGGGAGTTCACCATTACAGAAGCTTTCGGGGTCGTCTAGAGACACAGCTTTAATTGCTCAACGAAGGGTGGGGCCCAGGCCTATTTGCTTCAACGTGGCCTCTAGGAAGTGCCATTCGACTCTATCAAACGCCTTCTCAGCATCGATCGATAACAATGCTGGCATGTCCGGGGATGTTCTGGTCTCGTGTATTAGGTGGAGGGTCTTGCGTGTGGAGTCTGCACCTTGTCTTCCGAGGATAAAGCCGACTTGGTCATTATGGATTATCGAGGGCATGTGTGACTCTAGGCGTGCAGTGAGATTCCTTGTGTAGATTTTGGCATCAATATTCAAAAGAGATATCGGTCGATATGAGGCACATTGCTTAGGGTCCTTTCCTTCTTTAGGTATGACTGTTATCGGTGCTTCTGAAAAGGATTTGGGGGCCACACCGGAGAGAAGAATGTTGTTGAAGAGGTCAATCATGAATGGGAGCAAGGCGTTCTGGAAGGTCTTGTAGAATCCTACTGTGTATCCGTCGTTCCCGGGAGCCTTCCCGGCTGGGAGTCTTTTAATTGCATCCTCTACTTCTTCCGCCGTAATGGGAGCGCCCATGGCTTGTGTGATGTCTGACGGGAGGGATGGCATAGATACTTTGGACAAATAGTCTGTGATCGCTTCTGCGTGCGGTGCAGCCTGTGAGGTGCATAGTTTCTCATAAAAATTGGCGAATGTTTCGGGGATGTTGGGGGGGCGATGGACGTGGGATGTTTCTTCATCATATATAGTGGGCACCCACCGCTCGCGGCGCTGGCCGCGGAGTCTCACCGCGAGTAGGGCCCCGGCCTTGTTTCTGCTTCAGGCATTGGAGTTTGTGCACAATGTCCCCTGTTTCCAGTTGCCGTAGTTCTTCTCTTTTGGCGGTGGCTTGTTCAATCTTATGTAATCTATCGGAAGTCGCAGATTGGGCCATGAGATCTAGTTGGGTGATTTCACTTCTAAGTCTACTTTCAATGAGTTGGTGTTCTCTTTTCTTCGCCGCCCCCTCCCTGGTGAGAATTCCTCTCCAGGTGGCTTTGCCCGCCTCCCAAACTGTGTTTGTGGATATGTCACCCGTATTATTTTGTTCAAAGTAATGGGTGATATCTTATTCCAGTTGTTCCCGGAAGATTGGATCCTTAAAGAGTGATTCATTACAACGCCACTTGGAACTCTTCCGAGGGAGAGCCATTTGGTCAAGAATAACTGTCACCATATCATGGTCTGACCACGTGACCGGTGATATGCTGGATTCAATCGTTGCTGTGGTGAGTGCGGCCGTTAAGTATACATAATCGATCCTAGAGTACGTGGCGTGTGGCGTCGAATAGAAGGAGAAGCCTGTTTGAGTCGGGTTCATGTGTCTCCATGCTTCTGTAAGATTGTAGACGTCCATCAGGTCTGCAACCCGTGAGCGGGCACCCCCAGATGGGAGGGTTGTGGAAGGATTGCCTGCTTGTCTATCCGCGTCTGGGTCCATCCAAGTGGACCCAAGCCTCTTTAAGATTGTTGGGGACTGAGCAGCTTTTAAAGAATGAGTTAATGAAGGCAGTGATGAAGGGTGCTAATTCTTTTGCACCTTCCTCGATAACTGGATCTGGGCAAGTGCCTCCGTGGCAGTTAGAAGGTTTGAGGCTTGAGATTATATTTGCCACTTCATCAGTGGTTACTGGGGAGAAGTGGAATGGAGGGCAAGAAGGCAGTTGTGGTGTAGGCGGTTTGCGTGAGTGGCACTGGAGGAAAGGCTATTCTCTCTGGTCTCGATTTTGTTTTGAAGTAAGGCTATTTTGTCTGATAAGGTTTTCTGGATGTTAGGCCTTGAGCTTAATGCAATCGTCTGTAGGCGGCGCAGGAGACTCCAATTCTCTTAGAATAGAGAAGAGCTCTTTAGTGTCAGATTTAGCATTCTGAATTTTGGCGTTGTAGATCTCTCTTTTTGTATTGGTGATGGCTGCTTTGTAAGTAACCCCAGCAGTAGAGAATCTTTCTTTGTTGAGGGTAGAGGAGGATTTTCTCCAATTAGCTTCAGATGATCTTTTAGCGTTGCGTAGTGCTTTTAGTACAGCGGAGAACCATTTATTTAGATGGGCAGCCGGTTTAGCCTTTCTCAATTTGTGTGGTGCTATTTGATTTAGGGCTTGTTCTATGGTACCGTTATACAGGTCAACCATAGAAGATGGGTCCAAGTCTGAGTTTTGAGGAAAGTCAGTGATGGGCAGAAGCAGAGGTAGATGGTTGTCTAGGGTTATATTGTGCTTGTTCCTGGACCAGGATTGCGGGGCGAAGGCTGCATGGGTGATAGTGTGAGTACTTTTCGGGATAGAGAAGGTGATACAATGGTGGTCTGACCATGCACAAGGTGCATTGTTGAGGATTGTGGTGGAGCAGTTAAAGTCATCCAACCAATCTAACGTTCTACCTTTGGAGTGGGTAGGCTTGTTAATCTGCTGTTTGAACCCAAGTTGTGTGATGGCGTTGTCTAGAATGGTGGCGTTAATATCGTTAGGGTCATGTAAACCTAGATTAAGATCTCCCAGTACAATGATTTGCGAACCTGGTTTAGTGTTTTGGGTGAGGAGGTGGGTAATGTCTTCCTCAAAGGATGAGTTGGCACCTGGGGTCGATAGATGAGGTGAAGTAAGAGAGTGCGAGTGTCAAGAGCGTGAGTTTCACTGAGAGATGTTCTGCTGAGTGCAGGCCTGAGTTTGGGAATTCTCTGAGGTTCAGGTGAGATTTGGTTATGAAGGCCACTCTGCCACCTTTACCAGTGCCTCTGTCTGAACGGATGATTGTGTAGTTGTCAGGGATGGCTAGTGAAAGGGAAGGTGCTGCCGCAGGGCGTAGCCAGGTTTCTGTTATGGCGAGGAAGTCCAGTTGGTTGGAAGTAATAAGGTCAGCAATGTCGAGTGCATGAGCGACCAGTGAGCTTGCATTGATAAGGGCACCCTTGAGGGTAGGGACTTTGGTGACTAAGGCACCCTGTAGGGGGCTGGACTGAGCAGGAGAGCAGGAGAGCCGACATCTTTACAAGAGTAAGTCAGCACAGATGTAGGGGTTGTAGTTTGGTGACTGAGGGTCCTGTTGTGGTCAAGAGAGTTAGAAGCTTCATGGGTTATTTTACTGCGGGGGAAGCGAGAACCTAGTCTTGTGTTCCTCAGGCTAAGTGGGCATGGAATCAAGGGTGTAGGAAGCGAGGCAAAACGGGTGATCCCTTCAGCTGGGGAGATGGAATCTACACTGGCGATGGTGGCTGTTTGCAGATTAGCTGTGGAGCTTGGTTGTGGAGGCTCCAAGGCAGGTAGACATTTTTTGGGTGCTATGGAGTGGAACAGATGTAAGAGGGTAGTGTTACTCTCTGTAGGTTAGCCATGTAGATAGTGTGGAGGGCTAGGTAGGGGTACAATAGTATCAGAAAAACGTGGGAGCGGGGGGCGCTGTTGCGCACGATAGAAATGGCCGCCTGATTGCAGAGCTCCCGCTCCACTAAGAAATCCTGGGCCTAATTCTCGAAGTTACGGCTGGGCAAACACCAGCCGACCCATGCGGCTGACTCGATCCGGCACTGAGTACCATGGGGAGCCACGTGGAGGCCGTGGATGCAGCTGGACGGAAGGCCCCGGATGGGAGGAGCATGAGTCTGCCGCCCACGCCCAGCATCCGAATCCTTCCTACGCAGCTGGTACACGGACAGGGTGAGCGGAGGAAAGGTGGACCGGCAGACCTCCTAAGGCGGCCTGGGCTCGCAGCATTCTCCCGCTGCTGAGCTCCAAGGCGGCCCCCCAGATCCTGCTGTTCTTCGCTACACAAGACGGGCCGCAGTGCTGCGGCAGAACAGAACACAGAAGCCTGGAGAGACTTTATCAACACCTCAAGGCACCAAGTAAAAGGGATGGTGGTACGGCAGAGGAGGAGCAGAGGCATATTTGAGCGGAGCGTGGTGGCAGGCTCTCGCCGTTGGGTGGCTCCCTCCGGACCGGTGAGCTTGCTATTGTTGGCGTGGTGCACGGGCGAGGCAAGCCCAGCGGGACACGCGCTGCTCCCGAGTGACTCGGCCTCGTCCCTGGGTTGGAGGGCGGCGCTCTTACGACGGCAAAATCTGATTGTGTAGGCCCAGAGGGGCTCTCCCCTGAGGCGGCCCTGTGTAGGCTGCAGTGATCATCCACACGCAAAGGCGTGGCGCCATTGGTGAACGCGGACTGCCACACACGCTACAACACAACAGTGTGGCGGTGTATGATTGAATAAGTGCACACTGGTGGTGCTCCCCCCGAAGTGCTAAAACATTTAAGTGTATCCCACCCCGAGGCACTGGTCGGAGGGAGAGCGTTGGACCCACATCAGCCACCTGGCAAGCAAGGGAAGCTGTAGACTCCTGAAATAACACTGCATTACAAATCACCACAAACGTAATAATCCAATAATACAATACGTGGGAGGACACAGTCCACTTGGGGAAACCAAGTGCTGGCAAGCTATACCCTGATGATTGCGCATATATAACACCTTTGACATCAGAGCCCGGTCCGATCCCTTTGTGGAGGCATCATACAAGGTGTAGAATTGAAAATACGTAGAAGTGTGGCAAGCCCAACATTAGAGTACTGCAGCAAATAGAACAGTGAACATCACAATATCATTATGGGCGAACCACACAAAACAGGTAAAGGCGCCAAGACTCCTGGGAACAAAAGAAAGGCCCAATGGATGCCTACACCGGCAGCCAGAATCAAACCACTACTGCGGATGTCCACACTTGCATTAATGGATCCAGAAGCTGGCGATCAAGAAGACAGGTTGACAACAATAGTGCAGAATGGATTTCGTGCAGTTAACATGAAACTGGATGATATAGTATCCACTATCGGCTCCCTCAAGGCCAGAGTGGACAAAGAAAGTGCACGAGTCACGGAAACTGAAAACAGAATAAGCACTAATGAGGACACCATTGCACACCAATGGCCGTGACATCACCCAGATTAAAGAGACTATCGCTAAATTACAGAATAAATGCGAGGGCCTCGAATCGAGATCAAGGAGAAATAACATCCGAGTGGTGAGCGTTTCGGAATCCTTTGGGTAGGTCAAATGGAAAAGCAACTTGAAATGCTACTTAAATCCTTGTTTGGGCCGGAGGCATTCTCCGAACACTTCTTGGTCGAGAGAGCGCATCGTACACTGGCCATATCACTGCCATCTCACGGAGGCACCTGTTTCAGTGGGTTTACACCCTAAGCTGGAAAAACTATAACGATATAATTTAATATAACTGGATTGGAAATCTAAGGAGTGCCTGACTCACCATCATCAATTGTTCGCTTTTCCATCCGTGATTTTTTGAGTTGGAGCACCCAGTCATGTCGTACGAAGATATTAACAGGGTAATTCATAGAATTTCGCAGAAAAGTGTCGCAAGCGGCTGGCGCAGAGTGTCCGCGTGCGATTGTCTGCGCCAGGCACGTGCGCTAAAACCGATTTCCGCGCACATCGTATTCATGGATTTTAGGCTCCCAAACCAGCCGTGGCGCAGAGTATCGCAGCGACCCTGCAGCAGCGCCAGTAACGCCCCCAAGAACGCCCTCGCGCAAGGAAAAGCCATCAAAATCGCAAAATCATGGCAAAGGGCTGCGCTAACCCTGGACCAGTTTACAGGGCTGCCAAACAAGGAACGCAAAGCGGGTAACGTGCATATCAGGGGTACGCGTGAAGTTATACACGCGATTAGCCAGGGTACGTGTATTACAGGGGTACGCGGGAAGTGTAACACGCGATTGGCCAGGGTACGTGTATTACAGGGGTATGCGGGAAGTTTTACATGCGATTAGCCAGGGTACGTGTATTACAGGGGTACGCGGGAAGTTTAACACGCGATTGGCCAGGGTACGTGTATTACAGGTGTAGGCGGGAAGTTTTACACGCAATTAGCCAGGGCACGTGTATCACAGGGGTACGCGGGAATTATCACATGCGATTTGGCTGTGTACGTGTATTACAGGGGTACACGGGAAGTTTTACACGCGATTCGGCTGGGTACGTGTATTACAGGGATGCGATTTGGCCAGGTACGTGTATTACAGGGGTGCGCAGGAATTATCACACGCGATTTGGCTGGCTACGTGTATTACAGGGGTGCGTGGGAATCATCACACGCGATTTGGCTGGGTACGTGTATTACAGGGATGCGATTTGGCCAGGTACGTGTATTACAGGGGTGCGCAGGAATTATCACACGCGATTTGGCTGGCTACGTGTATTACAGGGGTGCGTGGGAATCATCACACGCGATTTGGCTGGGTACGTGTATTACGGGGGTGCGTGGGAAGTCACACGCGATTAGGCTGGGTGGGTCCTCACAGGTGTTCCCTGTACACCCTCCACGGCCCCTGCAGGCAGCCTACAAAACAGGGGACTACCCTGCACACCTGCTCATGTCCCCCTGCACCCCCACCCCCCAGCAGTGCAGGGGCAGCCTCCACCAGGCCCCCACCCATGTCTCCCACCACCCCCACCCCCCCGCCACCAGGGGCAGCCTCCACCAGGCCCCCACCCATGCCTCCCACCACCCCCAACCCCCAGCAGTGCAGGGGCAGCCTCCACCAGGCCCCCACCCATGCCTCCCACCACCCCCAACCCCCAGCAGTGCAGGGGCAGCCTCCACCAGGCCCCCACCCATGCCTCCCACCACCCCCACCCCCCAGCAGTGCAGGGGCAGCCTCTACCAGGCCCCCACCCATGTCTCCCACCACCCCCACCCCCCCGCCACCAGGGGGAGCCTCCACCAGGCCCCCACCCATGTCTCCCAATACCCCCACCCACCAGCAGTGCAGGGGCAGCCTCTACCAGGCCCCCACCCATGTCTCCCACCACCCCCACCCCCCCCGCCACCAGGGGCAGCCTCCACCAGGCCCCCCCCCATGTCTCCCACCACCCCCACCCCCCCGCCACCAGGGGCAGCCTCCACCAGGCCCCCACCCATGCCTCCCACCACCCCCAACCCCCAGCAGTGCAGGGGCAGCCTCCACCAGGCCCCCACTCATGTCCCCTATCACCCCCACCCCCCAGCAGTGCAGGGGCAGCCTCCACCAGGCCCCCACTCATGTCCCCTATCACCCCCACCCCCCAGCAGTGCAGGGGCAGCCTCCACCAGGCCCCCACCCATGTCTCCCACCACCCCCACCCCCCGCCACCAGGGGCAGCCTCCACCAGGCCCCCACCCATGTCTCCCAACACCCCCACCCACCAGCACTGTGGGGCACCTGGCCAGCAGGCAGTCAGGCAGCAGCAGATGGCAGGTGGGAGCGTGCTCAGGGCTCTGGGGGGCAGTAATTTGGCCTCCTGGCCAGGAGCGTGGTCTCTCGTGTGTGAACGCGTGGACAGCCTGATAGGGAGTGAAATCCCACACGTCAGCGTGTGAATCGAGGAAAGGCCCTTAGCGCGTAAACCCGTCAACAGCATATGCGCGCCTATAGTCACCTGCACGTGCAGGAAATTGTTGCGTGACACGTCCCAGTGTCAAAGCGTGTGATTGGTGAAAATGGATCTACACGCAGGAGTGACAAAGTGTGTGATTGGTGAAAATGGATCTACACGCAGAAGTGACAAAGCGTGTGATTGGTGAAAATGGATCTACACGCAGGAGTGACAAAGCGTGTGATTGGTGAACGTACACGCCGCGTAAGTGACGCTGTACGTGTGGGCCTGTATATAAGGTACATGTAGAACACCATTTCCTTGTACGTGCTTTTCGTGGAGAGCGAGTGGGTGAATTCTGTACTTCTTGTCGTTTCACACGCGATTTACTTCACGGCGTTTCCAGTTCGTACTCCCTGTTACCTCTGACAGCTTTTTCTCTTTTTTCCTCTTGTACTGGTTTACCTGGGCCTGTTCCCTCAAACAGTGTCCCCTTCTACTGTTGTCCTGTCTTCTCAGACAGCGTACACATCTTCTTTTGGCGGGGGTATTGCCAGCCAAACGCGCTCATTTTTCACGCTCTTTTACCTGGCAGACGGTGAGTCACGCACGTATCCAACTTCTGTGCTTGCCCCGTGTGTAGCCTACCCCTTCAGAGGTCATTCTAGGCTGCGTGTGACACGCATACGTTCATTCTTGTGTTACTGGGTGCCACAGCGTAGTGCAGGTTTTTCTTTCTGCACACGTGGTCTAGGAGGGGTTGCGTGCACGTCATCTCCCTTTTTTGGGCCTCCTGTGCGTTGCGTGACCCGTCATCTTTCCCCAGGGGTTACAATCAGCCGTGCTAGAGCACTAGGGTACAATTACCATCTGGTACCCAACCCCTTTGACCCCCAATTGCCCAGGACAATTGTCTACAGCCACTCCCATACGCACATTAATATCAGTGCCATGGCTGGGAGGCGAGGATTCCGTAAGGGTGGCAAAGGTGGAAGAGCCACAAGTGGTGGCCGTGGTGGATCCGGTAGGGGACGTGGTCGTAACTTGCAGGGTGAGCCTGTCCCCCCATGTGTGGAGGACCAGTCAAGGGCACCCATCATCCCCCCCCCCCTCCCGTTGAGGCTGAAGTGGCTGACACCATCCATGCTCAGCCCTTGTTGGACCAGCCCATTGTGGCACCAGACCTGGCTGACTCCATGGCTGACTTCCAGGTCAGTAGGGCTACGACACGTGCGCTGGTGCACGTTGATGCTATCATGCCACGTGGATCTGGGGCAGCAAGGTCATCTGCTGCCCCAAGTAGGCAGGGCGGAGAGGCTGCAGGGGCAGCTGCAGCTCCATCCACCCCAGCTCTCACACACCCAGCCAGGACAGTGTCCGTCCTAGTCCATTCTGCTGACATTCCCCATGACACCATTACACTTGAGCCAATGCCTGCACCAACTCCCATGCTGAGTGTGCAATCCCACACACCTGATACAGAGCCCACTAGGGCTCCTGCCCCTAGTGTCCAGAGCGGCGCAGGACACTCAGGATCACCACCACCTTCCAAGAGGAAGAGTGCTCGTCCGGCACAGGCTGATGCCCCCGACACGGCTACACAGTCCGGTCCGTCGAGGAAGCCCAGCTTCACGGATGTGGAACTGAATGCACTTGTCGAGTATGTGTCCGGACATGATAACGAGATGGTCATTGTTGCAGGATCCAAGACCACACCTGCACAACGCCAGGCGCACTGGCAGACCATTGCGGACATCGTAAGTGTCCTTGGAATCGTGAGGCGCACAGCCAATGATTGCTACAAGCGCTGGAATGACCTAAAGCGCAGGGCAAAGAAGAAGCTGGCCTCAAGTCATGCCGCAACTCTAGTGACTGGAGGTGGGTCTCCAGTAGAAGACATGGAACTCACTCCACATGAGTCAGTCGCTGGGACCTACGTCACGGAGGAACAGATCCAAGGCGTGGGAGATCTGCCTGATTACGAGGCATTGTCCGGTGAGTGCACATGCATGTGTGTGTCGTGCATGGTGTGTGTGTGAGGGCATCTGTTTGTGTGCCAGGTGAGAGTGTGTGCGCCTGAGTCGAATGGGTCAGCCATGTGCTTCATGCAACACATCCTGCGCAGCTGCATTTCGCCATTGCAGTATCCCTTCTGCCAACAGTAGACATCTAGCCCAACAGCACCCAAGTTGGCCTTGAAGTGTCACCTTGCCACTACATTGTTGATTATTTTCCTATGTTCAATCAGACAGATTGTATGCATTCCACCACTTATACTAGGCATCCCTCAGTCCTCTAGTCACATGTATGGCATGGCCATGGTAAAGTGGAGTTACTTTGCTACCTGGATATCATATGTTCACACATGTCCCTGTGCAATTGGACCATATTGGACTGGCAGCTCCAGGTGATAAAGCAGACCTGTCAGAATTAGAAAAGCTATTGCATGTGGCAACTGGATAGAATGAATAAGTGCTGCCCTCCTCTCCATCTACACTCAATAGCAATGGCACATGCCATCTGTGTGATGGCATGTGTGTGTCACCTGGCAATCACAGGGCAATGTGTGATGCCACTGCCAGGCAGCATGCATGAAATGTGTTCATCTTCCATCTTTGTGTAATGAGTGTGTGCCATTTGCCTGCCCTTCATACGCAGTGAGGGTGCATGCATGGGAGGGTCTTAGTCATGTGGGACATGTGTCAATCAAGTACTGGTTCTCTTGTTTCACAGCCCTCATTGTGTGCCATGGTGCTAATGCGGGTTTCCATTTCTTTGTCATTATGTCATTGCAGGGGAAGACGCACCTGATACTGCTGGGGTTGTGGAGATGGTGCAGAGCCAGGAGGGGTCCGAGAGCCGACCAACCACCAGTGAGGGACGTGGTGTGCTGGTGGGTGAAAACCCACAAGTGCTGCAGGTCGTGCTCTCAAGGGGTGTCTCTGGCTGCACCTCCCCCGAGCTGTACTCAGCTGTTGACTCGGATGATGAGACCTACGTGCCGTCGCAGGTGAGTGTTCCAGGGAGGGAATCTGTTCTGTCCCACCCACCTGCACCAGGGTCAGAACCCTCCATGGGGATGTCAGTGTTGGCAGCTAGGCCTTTGGTGGTTACGGATGCAGGGTCACACTCCGCGACATCTGATCCTGTTCCTTGGCCAGCAGATCAGAGGGGGAATGCAGTCCTGCAGCCTCAGGCAGTGCCGGCACAGCAAGGCGCAGTCCGCCTTGCCCCAGACAGGTGTGGTGCCCGCCGACGTGGTGGCCGTACGCCACCTGGCAATACCGTATGGGAGCAATCCATTTACGGTATGGCTACCCAACAGGCAGCATCATCCGAGATGATGGCTCAGGCCATGGATAGGGTGGCCACTTCCATTGTCCCCCCTGAAAGGCTGATGGAGCGACTAGAGCAGGCAACCGACTCCATCTGCCAGTCACACAGGGAGGACATGTTGGCGTCCAACAGGGACAGGCGGGCGGCACTGGCGACTCTGCAGGAGGCCATCTCCATAGAGTCCCAGGGCCACAGGGAAGCCCTGAGGCAGGAGCTACATCAACTCAGGACGACTCTTGTTGAGCTAGAGGCTTCAACACACCAAAGGACAGAACAGCAGCTGGAGCGTCTCACCCGTACGCTCTCAGCTGAGATGCAAGCAACGAGGGCGGAGGTCCGGGCATCCCGTGAGTTGTTGCATGGGGACCTCCGCACCCTCATCCTCCAGAACGAGACCTACCACACCCGCATGCTTGCAGCCATGGAGGAACAGAGTAGGGCCTTGCGTGGGCTGCCTCCCATAGTGCAACCACCTCCGGATGCAGCTGCACAGGGTGATAATAGCGACAGCAGTGATACTCCCACAATAGGGTAGCCGTGTGGGCCATGAGCCCATGGAGGTGTTTTTTTTTCCCAGGATCCACACAGGTGGTTTCTGGTGTGCACCCTGACCTCGGACCTCCTGGGTGGCCTCCCCAACCCCCCCGGGCCCTTTAATGGCCATTTTTGAATTTCTTTTTAATTTTTTTTTTTTAAATTTTTATTTTTATTTTTATATTTTTCCCAATTTTTTTGGGACAAATTGTTGGCTTCCGTGGTTCCTGTGGGTATACGCTGCATTGTGGCTGGGCACATGCAGGCTTGTCATGTATTAGGTTCAGATGCCTGGGTTTGAGTCACACACACCCCTCCTGCTTCCCGTTTCCATGGGCTTGCAAAGGGTGTGCCCAAGTGACATTGAAGTACATGGTGACATTGGACTCCCACTACATGTGTGGGTAGTCTAGTCAATACTGTGTATACATTCCTAGTGCATATTGCTGTTGTGTTGTACACTGCATGTTGCATTGATGTGTAACTCATCATCTGTGTCTGCCTCCCAATTTGCAGGTCCCTTCCTCATGTCTACACAAGGCCCTCTAGTCTGGAGATGGGGTCCTTGTTGGCAGCAGTGCACCTACAACTCTACATGGCACCAACACTGTTCAGTTGGAAGTGGTGGGAGTGCAGGCATATCCAGGTGGTGAGACAACTGATTTATTACATTACTGAAGTCATGTTTATGGTAGTACGTGCTCAAGTATGTTGTTTGTCCTGCATTACAGTGAGCATTTCAGGTGTAGGAAGTTTCGATTGGGGACACTGTACATCGCAACACTTGTCACGTTGTGGGGATTACTTTGTTTACCTGCACATAGCATGACATGGCACGGTGTGTTGTGTGGCGGTGCTGGGGATGGGTTGGGTGACATGGCACTGTCCTCTTGTTGCATTTAGCAAGTGGGTATTAATTTTGGCTGCTTGAATGTGTTCCTTCACAAAACTGCATTGGTGTTGTGTGTGGGTAGGGATGCACACATTGTAACACTTCCAGGTGAACAATCTCAGGCTGATATGCTTTTCACGGTTGAATCTCCAGACATTCAGGATCAGTGTCAGGTTGAGTCATCATTGATTGTCAGATGGAATGTCCCAGGCCAGTGTGCACTCCACAGGGGAGTGAATACTATGTGAAGTAATTAGCCACTAGCTGTGTACGAGCTGCCTCCCCTCGTGCCCTTTCCCCTCCCATGCGCAGCGGCTGTGCATGTGGTTGGGGATGTGGGGCCACCACCATGTCCACGGGCAGGCCCCGGCGTGTTGCAACGTTGTGCAGGACACATGCTGCCACTATGATCCTGCACACTACTGGGGGAGCGTATAACAGCTGCCCGCCAGAACGGTCAAGGGAGCGAAAGCGTGACTTTAGCACTCCGAATGTGCGCTACACTATGCCCCGGGTTGTAATGTGGGCTGTGTTATATCTTACCTCGGGTGGCGTGGTGGGGTTCCGAATTGGCGTCATCATGTGGGGGCTGAGAGGGTAGGCACTGTCCCCTGTGGAGGTGGTGATTGGTATCATTGGTGGGGTTGTGACCTTGATCAGTATCCAACATGCATGCATGTGCAGTGGCATACATACTCACCGAGAAGCCATGTATCGCCATGCCGCCCAGCATCTATGTCCCGGCATAGGGTGGACATTCGGTAAATGAAGCTGTCGTGGGTGGACCCGGGATAGTTGGCATATACTGAGGTGATGATTCCCTTGGCATTACATACTACCTGCACGTTGATGGAATGCCAGTGCTTGCGGTTCCTATAGATTTGCTCAGATGCCCTGGGGGGACGTAGAGCCACATGGGTGCAGTCGATGGCACCTAGCACTTTGGGGAATCGTGCCACTCCGTAAAAATCCAGGGCGGCAGCATGCCTTTCAGCAGGTGTTCTGGGCAGGTATATGTGCCTGCGGACTGATGGGCGTGCAGTGATGATGTCCAAGACCTGGTGTAGGCAGCGTGACTGGGTGGCCTGTGACACCCCACCCACTATGGCACTTGTCCGCTGAAATGATCCAGTGGCTAAGAAGTGCAGTACATTGAGGACCTTCTCCAGGGGGCTGAGTGCTTGAGAGCACAGGGTGGGTGATGTGAGGTCATCCTCCCACTCACTCACCAGGTCCAGTATTATGTGTGGTGGAAACCTGTACCTTCCATACACCTGGTCATCAGGCATCCCGAAAAGGCTGGTTCTGGGTGTGAATATTCTGGCCCTGACTCTCCTCCTCCTCCTCCTTTGGTAGCCCACTGCCACTGCTGCTAGGAACGGTATGTTCATCCTGGCATCTGGCTTGTTATTTGAAAAGTGCGCAAATTAATGCTTTGCGCGTGTTCTAGGCGAGCGTGTGACCCGCGCACCCCTGGAATCTAGTTTCCACTCCAATAGCGTGTGGAAATTCCCACGCAGCAGGCATACAGGTGCGCTGACGTACTTGCGTGTGTAAGTGCCCGCGCACCCCTGAAATACACGTACATAGGCCAATCACGTGTACGCACACTTTTGTCCAATTACACGCAATGAAATACACGTACATAGGCCAATCACGCGATGACACTCTGACGTGCAGTATTTCCACGTGTGTTCCGTCATCACGTGCTGAGTGGGGAACGCCCGTGCGGGTCACGTCAGACGCGCTTACGCGCTGAGGGACTCTGGTCCAATAGAATCGTGTATGCGTGCTGACGCGCTTACGCGCTACGGGCCTTTCCTCGGATTTCACGCTGACGTGCAGGATTTTCACGTGCCAAATCACTCCGTATCAAGCTGGCCACCCGAAAACACACGGAACACCACGCTCCTGCCCAGAAGGCCGAGTTACTGCCCCCCAGTGCCCCGAGCAGCCTCCCACGTGCTATCTGCTGCTGCCTGCCTGCCTGCCTGCTGCCACCGTGCCCTGCCATTTGGTGCCTGCACATCAGCCATCTGCAGGGGTCCAGTTGCTGTGTCCAACCCTGCTGGAACTGAAGACTCCCAACTGGGATTACATCGCTCCACAGCCCAGCCCCAGGACCCAGTTGCCCACCCACACCTGCCTCTGGGGTTGCCATGTCGGGCACTTCCACATCTGGCACCAGTGGCAACCCCAGGCCAGAGGGGCAGAGGGGCACCAGCTTCACTGCCACCGAAGTTGGTGTCCTGGTGGAGCATGTCCTGGGGCAGTATGATGCCCTCTTTGGATCGTCCCGCGCCAGCAAGGAAGGACGGGAGAGGATCTGGGCCGACTGTGTGGTTGCCATCAACGCGGAGGGGGTGGCAACCCGCAACGTCCAGAAGATCAAGAAGCGCTGGGAGGACTTGAGGTCCAGGACCCTTGTGAAGGCCCGGCGCCTCATGGAGGGGGGCCGGGGCCGCATGAGTTCCATCCAGAAGAGGGTCCTGGAACGCGTACGCCCAGCGCTCCACGCCCAGGTCCTTGAGAGGGAGGCCCGTCTGGAGTTGAGCGGTATGTGTCCAAGCATTACTGTGTGAGACAGGGCATGTTGCGGTGTGCTGGTTCTATGATACTTGCCTGTATGTGTGCCATGGGCCATGTATGCATGTATGTGTGCAGGGACATCATGGTAATGCATGTGCGACCAGTGATGTGTGACCCACATGGTTGTTGCATGTGTTGAAATGCGGCATGGGGAGCCCTATGCAGATTTTGGACATGAGAGCATGCCAGTCTCTGTACCTGGACATGGATGGGGGTGAAGGATGGGTGCTGATGCCAGGTACATATATGGTAGCCATGTCTGTGTGCCTGACCTGCGTGTCTGTGACTTGTGCATGCCATGGATGCATGACACATGTGTGTGACAATGCACAGATTCAGTGACGCACCCAACTTACCCTTGTTTCGCCTGTGTTCGGTGTGTTTGGGGCCAGATGGATGTGACTGAGGTGAAGTGTGTGCATGTGATATGCATGAGCCATGATGCATGTGAGTTACATATCATTGAATGTTTCAAGAGTCCATTGGACATGCATGGAAATGTCCATTGCATGCACCATGCCTGTTACTGTGTGTGTTTTGCCTGGACTGACCCATGTGTTGTGGAGGGACATGATGGAAGTGTACTTTGACAGTGGTGCTCATCTGCTATTGCTTCCTGTCTAGGGGACCATTGTACAGTAGCCTGATGCTTGTGTCCTTTGTCTCCCTCTACGCAGCGGCTAGTGAAGAAGAGGGCGGAGACGGCGCTGTGGAGCAAGGCGGCGGGGATGCCCCCACGGCTGCAGCGGAAGGGGTGGGTGAGCCCCCACAGGGGCCTGCTACGGCGGGAGACGGTGAGGAGCCATCCAGGTTGGTGGTTTGCACAGAGGAGGAGGAGGCCGACACTGGTGCACACATGGGGCCTGGTGGGAGCATCCCTGCTGGTGCAAGTGGTGCAGTCCAGGGCCAGGGGCAGGAGGCAGCACAGGTCACCGTGGAGGGGCCTGTGCATGTCACTGTCCCTGACCCTGTGAGTGCACCACCATGCACCAGCAGGGATGCCCCGTCCCAGGCCTGTCCGCAGTTAGAGGGGATGTCCATGTCACCTGACTCCCCTCCACCTGCGGACGTGGTAACCCCTGGCCGCGTGGAGAAGGTCCTGATTGGGGTCGCGATGCGCACGGCTGTGATTCGTGATGACGTGCGTGCTTCCCGGGAGGAGCACGCACGTCATCACGAAGTGCACCGTGCCGACGTGGCCCAATTGGGATCGGCCATGTTCGGGGGATTCCTGCATGTGTTGGCCAATCTGACGGCCCTCTCCTCCTCTGTGCAGGCTATCCACCGGTCGTTCTCCTTGCCGTCTTCCGGCCCAGATGCCACCAGGGCCCCCTGTGGACCTGCCCCGACCAATGCAGCCAGCTCGGTGGGGATCCCATCCCTGCCAAAGTTGGGAGTCGGAGGTCCAGCAGGGGTGGACAACACAGCAAGTGGACCCCAGCAGATGGAAGATGTGACGGCATCATCGGGCAGGGCACGTGCACGACGGCGTCGGTGGTTTCCATCAGCCTGGATGCCGTCGTGCTGGCAGAGGCAGTGGCGTCGGAGGCAGCAGCGGGCTCGACGTGGGAGGCATCATGGCTCGGGGCCATCAAGATCAGAGGGGCAGGCATCGGCCGGAGGGCAGGGCAACCCTGGGATGGTGGTGTGTTCCGTGTGGGAGGAGTTTGGCCAGCGGATAGGTGCGGAGCGGCAGCGGGCGGAAGAGGAGCGGCTCGCCATGGTCAGGGCGGAGTTCTCCATGCGTCGGGCATTGAGGCGGGCTGAGTGCCTCGAGGAAGCTCGCAGGGAGTTTGAGGTGGACATGGGGTTGTCCCTGCGAGACCTCGGGGCCAGGACAGAGTCCCGCCTCCAGGACATCGACATGGAGTTCGATGATGCCCTGGCCAGCAACATCACCAAGTGAGCCGCAGGACTTGCCCGCTGCCTTTGTATATAGTTATTTAGTTAGTTAGTGCTAGGTTTCCTTTATTTATTTTTATTACTTTGGACCGCTCGGACAATGGCCACTTTTTTGTACATATATTTTTCATTAGTTAGTGGTAGGTTTCATTTTTGGTGTTGGGCTCATGGACCCTGGAACATTCCTGTATATAGTTTGTTTTTTTGGGAGATACATTTTTTTAATTTCTTATTGTTTTCACCATGACGTAATGGTTTTTCATTAATTTCCTATGACATGATATTGCTTTGGACAAAATCATTTTTATTTTTTTATTCCTTTGTTTTTTTGTTTATCACTTTTGTTCTCGGACATGGACCATTTATTTACTTAGCCACATCGTTGTATGTTTGAAAAGTTCACTTATTTTTGGTATTTAATACATTTTTTATATTTTCTTACACTTGTGTTATTTTCTCATTGGTTTGTTACATGTCATGATATGGGTTTTGACATTCAGTTGCACCCATTGTGTATGTGTGTGTGACGGACATGTGTTCTTTTGCATACTTGGCATTGGGGTTGTGTCATGTGATTGCATTCACTATGTGGCTGGATGCAATCCTTGCCTGGGTGTTTGTGCTGGGTATGCTGGCCATTACTGCCATGATTGTGTATCGTCAGGACCTGGGGCCAGGGGGACATGTGTGGGGGCCTGCTGGCAGGTTCCCCACAGTGCTGGGGGGTGGGGGTGGTGGGAGACATGAGTGGGGGCCTGGTGGAGGGTGCCCCTGGTGGCGGGAGGGTGGGGGTGGTGGGAGACATGTGTGGGGGCCTGGTGGAGGCTGCCCCTGGTGGCGGGAGGGTGGGGGTGGTGGGAGACATGGGTGGGGGCCTGGTGGAGGCTGCCCCTGCACTGCTGGGGGGTGGGGGCGGTGGGAGACATGAGTGGGGGCCTGGTGGAGGGTGCCCCTGGATGGTGGGGGCTGGGGGTGGTGGGAGACATGAGTGGGGGCCTGGTGGAGGCTGCCCCTGCACTGCTGGGGGGTGGGGGTGGTGGGAGACATGAGTGGGGGCCTGGTGGAGGGTGCCCCTCGATGGTGGGGGCTGGGGGTGGTGGGAGACATGAGTGGGGGCCTGGTGGAGGCTGCCCCTGCACTGCTGGGGGGGTGGGTGTGGTGGGAGACATGAGTGGGGGCCTGGTGGAGGGTGCCCCTGGATGGTGGGGGCTGGGGGTGGTGGGAGACATGAGTGGGGGCCTGGTGGAGGCTGCCCCTGGTGGCGGGGGGGTGGGGGTGGTGGGAGGCATGGGTGGGGGCCTGGTGGAGGCTGCCCCTGGTGGCGGGAGGGTGGGGGTGGTGGGAGACATGGGTGGGGGCCTGGTGGAGGCTGCCCCTGGTGGCGGGGGGGTGGGGGTGGTGGGAGGCATGGGTGGGGGCCTGGTGGAGGCTGCCCCTGGTGGCGGGAGGGTGGGGGTGGTGGGAGACATGGGTGGGGGCCTGGTGGAGGCTGCCCCTGCACTGCTGGGGGGTGGGGGTGGTGGGTGACATGTGTGGGGGCCTGGTGGAGGCTGCCCCTGGTGGCGGGAGGGTGGGGGTGGTGGGAGACATGGGTGGGGGCCTGCTGGCAGGTTCCCCACAGTGCTGGGGGGTGGGGGTGGTGGGAGACATGAGTGGGGGCCTGGTGGAGGGTGCCCCTGGTGGCGGGGGGGTGGGGGTGATAGGGGACATGAGTGGGGGCCTGGTGGAGGGTGTCCCTGGTGACTGGGGGGGTGGGGGTGGTGGGAGACATGTGTGGGGGCCTGGTGGAGGCTGCCCCTGGTGGCGGGAGGGTGGGGGTGGTGGGAGACATGGGTGGGGGCTTGGTGGAGGCTGCCCCTGCACTGCTGGGGGGTGGGGGTGGTGGGAGACATGAGTGGGGGCCTGGTGGAGGGTGCCCCTGGATGGTGGGGGCTGGGGGTGGTGGGAGACATGAGTGGGGGCCTGGTGGAGGCTGCCCCTGCACTGCTGGGGGGTGGGGGTGGTGGGAGACATGAGTGGGGGCCTGGTAGAGGGTGCCCCTGGATGGTGGGGGCTGGGGGTGGTGGGAGACATGAGTGGGGGCCTGGTGGAGGCTGCCCCCGGTGGCGGGGGGGTGGGGATGGTGGGAGGCATGGGTGGGGGCCTGGTGGAGGCTGCCCCTGGTGGCGGGAGGGTGGGGGTGGTGGGAGACATGGGTGGGGGCCTGGTGGAGGCTGCCCCTGCACTGCTGGGGGGTGGGGGTGGTGGGTGACATGTGTGGGGGCCTGGTGGAGGCTGCCCCTGGTGGCGGGAGGGTGGGGGTGGTGGGAGACATGGGTGGGGGCCTGCTGGCAGGTTCCCCACAGTGCTGGGGGGTGGGGGTGGTGGGAGACATGAGTGGGGGCCTGGTGGAGGGTGCCTCTGGATGGTGGGGGCTGGGGGTGGTGGGAGACATGAGTGGGGGCCTGGTGGAGGCTGCCCCTGCACTGCTGGGGGGTGGGGGTGGTGGGAGACATGAGTGGGGGCCTGGTGGAGGGTGCCCCTGGATGGTGGGGGCTGGGGGTGGTGGGAGACATGAGTGGGGGCCTGGTGGAGGCTGCCCCTGGTGGTGGGGGGGTGGGGGTGGTGGGAGGCATGGGTGGGGGCCTGGTGGAGGCTGCCCCTGGTGGCGGGAGGGTGGGGGTGGTGGGAGACATGGGTGGGGGCCTGGTGGAGGCTGCCCCTGCACTGCTGGGGGGTGGGGGTGGTGGGTGACATGTGTGGGGGCCTGGTGGAGGCTGCCCCTGGTGGCGGGAGGGTGGGGGTGGTGGGAGACATGGGTGGGGGCCTGCTGGCAGGTTCCCCACAGTGCTGGGGGGTGGGGGTGGTGGGAGACATGAGTGGGGGCCTGGTGGAGGGTGCCCCTGGTGGCGGGGGGGTGGGGGTGATAGGGGACATGAGTGGGGGCCTGGTGGAGGGTGTCCCTGGTGACTGGGGGGGTGGGGGTGGTGGGAGACATGTGTGGGGGCCTGGTGGAGGCTGCCCCGGATGGCGGGAGGGTGGGGGTGGTGGGAGACATGAGTGGGGGCCTGGTGGAGGCTGCCCCTGCACTGCTGGGGGGTGGGGGTGGTGGGAGACGTGAGTGGGGGCCTGGTGGAGGGTGCCCCTGGATGGTGGGGGCTGGGGGTGGTGGGAGACATGAGTGGGGGCCTGGAGGAGGCTGCCCCTGCACTGCTGGGGGGTGGGGGTGGTGGGAGACATGAGCAGGTGTGCAGGGTAGTCCCCTGTTTTGTGGGCTGCCTGCAGGGGCCGTCGAGGGTGACAGGACCCACCCAGCCTAATCGCGTGTGTAACTTTGCACGCACCCCTGTAATTCACGTACCAAGCCAAATCGCGTGTGGAACTTCCCGCGCACCCCTGAAATACACGCGGCCAGGCTATTCGCGTGTGGAAATTCCCGCGCACCCCTGAAATACACGTACCCTGCTGTAATTGCGTGTGGAACTTCCCGCGCACCCCTGAAATACACGCGGCCAGGCTATTTGCGTGTGGAAATTCCCGCGCACCCCTGAAATACACGTACCCTGCTGTAATCGCGTGTGGGACTTCCCGCGCACCCCTGTAATACACGCGCCCAGCCTATTCGCGTGTGGAAATTCCCGCGCACCCCTGAAATACACGCGCCCAGCCTATTCGCGTGTGGAACTTCCCGCGCACCCCTGAAATACACGCGGCCAGGCTATTCGCGTGTGGAACTTCCCGTGCACCCCTGAAATACACGTACCCTGCTGTAATCGCGTGTGGGACTTCCCGCGCACCCCTGAAATACACGCGGCCAGGCTATTCGCGTGTGGAAATTCCCGCGCACCCCTGAAATACACGTACCCTGCTGTAATCGCGTGTGGGACTTCCCGCGCACCCCTGAAATACACGCGGCCAGGCTATTCGCGTGTGGAACTTCCCGCGCACCCCTGAAATACACGCGGCCAGCCTATTCGCGTGTGGAACTTCCCGCGCACCCCTGAAATACACGTACCCTGCTGTAATCGCGTGTGGAACTTCCCGCGCACCCCTGAAATACACGTACCCTGCTGTAATCGCGTGTGGAACTTCCCGCGCACCCCTGAAATACACCTACCCTAATGGAATCGCGTGTGGACCTTCCCGCGCACCCCTGAAATCCACGAACCCGGCCAAATCGTGTGTGAGACTTCCCGCGCACACGTATTTTTTGTCAGCGTGTCCGTGTTTGTGGGTACCCCTTTGCACCTCATTTGTCCTGGAGGGCCACAGTATAGGACATTCATCATGGCAGTATATGGGTGCTATTTGTTGGCGCACCTTTTGGCGCACATTTCTTACAGCCGCTGAGACGCTACCGCCTGCTTTCTTGTGGCGGTCGTGTTTGTGCCTGTGCGCTGGTTTGAGCGTGCGCTTTTTTGACCTATTCTATTCCATGAATACGTGTTGTAGGTGAGCGTGTGGGCGTTCTGCGCACTTTTACCCTGTGCTTCCCCCGTGACGCCCACATTTTGGCAAGTTGTTCCCCATTCCGAGTGTTACGCCCCGTGTTCCGCCTACTTTTGTTGCGTGCGCCGCGCTATGTGCGATTTTCGCTGTGGACTGTGCGATTTTCGCTGTGACCTGGCGCATGCCGTTAGATGGCCTGTGCGCCAACGTGCGCCGCGCACTTTCTTATCGCACGTCCGATGGTTTTCTCGCGCACGGCCTTCCATGAATCGATGTGCGCTGCTTTTCGTGCGATTTTCGCTATTCCACTGCGATTTTCGCTATTCCACTGCGATTCGCACGTTTTTGGCCACTTGCGCCGCGCTAATTATTCCATGAATCGGCCTGTGAATTTCTTACGGATAATAGAGCTACTACACTCGGCTTCTCAGCCGAAGAGGCAGAAGCTATCCTTGGTCTAGTTAAAGAAACAACGCATATTACCACCGACAGGAATCCACAAAGCAAAATCAAACAATTGGAATATTCTATCAGGAAGATCATTAACCGTAAATTGCACGCGGTGACTCTGAGCAGATACAATAAGGCACAACGTATCCCAAGAGGTTTTAGGATACCTTTGCGACCAACTCTGTGTAAAGAGAACAGAGAGTTTGTTCAGAAATGGGAACACATTTTAAACAAGTGTTCACTAGATTTGATATTGCTTACAATTAGGGAATTGTCTAGCAACATCGAACAACTTGAGAAAGAGATTGAAACCTTGTCTAGAGATATAACGGATTTGACGGATGTAGAGTCTTTTGCGGAGATATTGACGGACATTAACACCAAGCTCGAAGGTTATGAACAGGATTTAGAAGCAAGAAAGATACGAAAATTTAAAAGGGACACTTATGATAATCTAAATAATGAATTGTACACCTGGGCGGATAAATACTTGAATCAACCACGACCCAGTAAACAGACAAGTGACAAGAGCAGTTCAGAGTCTGACATAGCTGAAACTGCAGAGGAGCGCACAGCGGAAGACGCCGCAGCAGGTACATCGGGGAGTAGCGTAAGGCCCAAACAACCAGGGAATGTACAAAGGAGATATTTTTTAGGGTCAAGAGGAAGAGGACTAGGAGAGGAAAGAAGAAAAGAGCCAGGATGAAAACGAGACTACAAACGAATCGAAGTTAGTAGTCAACTTATCTTCAAGACCTTTATCAACAAAAGAGGTGAGAACACTAGAAAAAGGCCTCAAATTTGTTTCGACCCATAGCAGTAACATCTTTAACACCAAAGTAGAACTGTACAAATTGGTGCAGAAATTGAAACTGAAGACCTTTTTTGCTGAAACAAGTAAGGGTGAAATGGAAACACCATCGGAAAGAGAGTATGTGGAATTCAAACTAAAGAGTACATTTTGTCCACCAATTAATGTACCATCAATCGACATCTTCCACAATATGGTGCTCAAAGATATCAAAAAAATACAGTTTCACCAACCAAGAAGACATAATTTAAGTAGAGGAGAACTGTCTCTCATCAAAACTCTTTTTTCAGATGAAAAGATAACTATCAGACCAGCTGATAAAGGGGGAGCACTCGTGATACAAGATACTGAGCAACATCAGCAAGAATGCCTTAGACAATTGTCGGATCAGACCACGTATCGAGTATTGACACAAGATCCTATGAAGAGTATTCAGGATGATCTTGAAAGACTATTGGACACAGCAGTTGAAAATTAATGGATTAGTCATAAAACCAGAGACTACTTATGGACACCTTATCCTAAAATGCCACACCTGTATATTCTGCCTAAAATACATAAGCGACTTGACAATCCCCCAGGAAGACCTATTGTGGCGGCCACAGGTGGCATGCTACAACCTTTAGGGACATATATAGACCACTTTCTACAGCCACTGATACAACGAACATCCATCTATTTATTTATTTATTTATTTATTTATTTATTTATATTGCGCCGGTAGCTCGCAAGCTTCGGGGCGCAGAAACAGGCACACGAGAAACAAGTGACGGTTAACTAACACAAAGCACAAGACTGATATATATAGGATGTCGAACTGGGCCAGAAAGATTTATATGTTTTACTTAAAGATGTAAGTTTTCAATTGTTTTCGAAAACGTTGATAGTTGGCTTCCATCCTTATCTGGCTCGGAAGATTGTTCCAAAGGCCTGCTACTGTGACAGGGAAGGATTTGCCTGCTCCGTTTTTGAGTCTGAAAGGAGCTTTCGTAATCAGACCATGTTCGGATGATCTTAGCTCTCTGGAGGGCTTATATGGGATGATTTTATTTTTCATGTATGCTGGGGTTTTGCCATATATACATCTGTGTGTGAGTGTGAGCGACTTAAATTGGACTCTTTCCTCGATTTTCAACCAATGTAGTTCTTTCCTAGCTTCGCTAATATGCTGGTCCCTGGGAATTTGTTTGATGATTCTTACTGCATTATTTTGCAGGACTTGGTAGCTGTGGTAACAGTTTTTGTTAGAGCCTAGAATTAACGCGTTGCCATAATCGAGGCGAGATAGAATTGTGGCTCTTGCAATCGTGGCACTGTTTTCCTCCGATAGATAGGGTCTGATGGCTTTCAATAAGCGGAGATGATAGGAGCATGTTTTTTTCACATAGAGGGTTTGAGCCTCGGATCCTAGGGATGCTTCCAACATCATCCCCAGGGTTTTAACCTTGTTAAGGACTTGTATTTGAGTGTCTTTGATGGTAAAGGTGTTATATGCTGGGTGGAGCTTGGATCTGACCAAATTGGAACCAAAAACCATGAGCTCGGTTTTATTGCCATTTAGACACATCCAATTTTGATCCATCCAATTTTCCACTGCTTTATACACTGTGTCAAGTTTTTTGTTGTCCTTTTGATGGTCTCCACTTAGTTCTATTACCAGTTGAGTGTCATCTGCATAATTGGTAAAGAACGTGTTGATGTTATCAAGGACTATACATAGAAATCTAAGGTATATGTTGAACAGGAGTGGGGACATGCTAGCGCCTTGGGGGACTCCGCATGTAATTACTTTTTCAATTGAAAATAGATTTCCCCAATGTACTCTAGATGTTCTATCTTGTAAGAAGGACGTGATCCAGCTTATTGCTTCGTCTGAGCAATTTGCTGTTTCTTTTAGAGCTGACTTAAGTAGGTTGTGGTCTAGTAAGTCAAAGGCCGCGCTCAGATCTAAAAGTATTAGTAGTCCAGCTTTTCCCTGATCAATAATGTTAAGCATCTTAGTCTGTAGGTCCAGCATAGCTGTTTCTGTGCTATGTGCTGGTCGAAATCCTGACTGTTGGTGATGGAGGAGGTCAGAGCTTTCTACATGTTCCTGAAGTTGTGTGGTGGCAATTTTGTCCATGATTTTAAGTATGAAATTGCAGTTAGTTATGGGTCTTAAGTTGTTTGGGTACCTTTGGTCTAGGTTAGGTTTTTTTACAAGGGGTGTGACTGTTACCCTTTTTATGCTTTTAGGTACATTTTGGTCACGGAAGGATGTATTTATTACTTTGGTTAGAGCTGGTGCAAAGATGGCTGGATGGTCTAGGATCAGGTTGGCCGGGAGTATGTTTTCCGCGCACGTGGTGGGTTTCATGGATGCTAGGGTTTTTATCATGTCGTTGGTAGTGATGGGATGGAATTTGAATTGGGTCGTCTGGTGTACAAGTTCCTCTGGTGTGTTTTTGGTGGAGGATTTAGAGGCTGCTTGGGATTTGGCTATGATATCCCTAGCCTTGTTAATTTTATTAAAGAATGCGATCTGTGTTGCGTCGCATTCTTCTTGGGTGGGCGAGAAGGCTGGGGTTAAGCTTTTTGGCTTATCTATAGATTTTAATATATTGAAAAGTTTGCTGGTGCAGTTGGCTGCTACAGAAATCTGTTTATCATAGTAGTTTTTCTTAGCCTCGGTTATCATTCCTTTGTAGATTTTCTCCCTGGTTTTCCAGAGGGATTTATTGTCCACTGTGGGTTTTTTTCTCCATTCATTTTCCCTATTCCTTTTAAGCTTTTTCTGTTCGAGAAGTTCCTCTGTAAACCACTCTTGTTTTATTTTTTTAGGTCTAGAGGTTTTGGTTTGGAGTGGGGCTTCACGGTCCACTAGTGCCTGTAACTGGCCAAGTAGGTTGAATAGAGTGGTTTCGCATGTATCCTCAATTTTTCCCTCAATTTCATGAGCATGTAGACATTGCATCAGGTGCTCTTCATTGATGTTTTTATAGTTCCGCAGTGTTTTTTTGATAGGGAGATTGGGAGTTTTGGGCCTTTGTGCAGGGGGATAGATATGAAAGGTCACGCTATAGTGGTCTGACCATATACATGGGTCAGTTTCGTAATCTTGGGATGTGAGGTTGTTGGTGACAACCCAGTCAAGTAGGTGGCCGTTGTCCATGGTGGGAGCAGTATTCATTACTTGGTAGTCTATGTTGTTCAAGAGTTTCTCCAATTTAATGGCCTCTCTGTCTTTCGGATCTATCTAAAAGATACTTCGCATTTTCTACAAATCTTGGATCAAATCACGTTAACATCTGAAGATATTCTCTTTACTATAGATGTGACTAGTCTTTATACTAGTATTCCGCATGACATGGGGCAAAGGTTGGTAGAAAAACTTTTGTTGCAAACAGAATCAATAGGAGCAAACAAAGAATTCCTAATGTTAAAGTTGGACTTCATCTCAACACATTAGTGTATCGAATACAATGGTACATATTATAACCAATTCTCTGGCACAGCTGTGGAAGCCACCATGACACCAGTGTATGCCAATAGTTTTATGTTTGATTTTGAAACCACCCACATTATCAGCAATCCACAATGGAGCAATCAATTTAAGAAGTGGATACGTTACATAGATGACATTTTTGGAGTATGGTCAGGTAGCCGGGATGAGCTTGATAACTTCCTAGACTTTTTGAACAACATTGACAGTCGTTTACATTTCACAATGGAAGTAGGAAACCCTAATGTGCATTATCTGGACGTACAGATCATCATCACAGAATTGAAGATCTCCACGACAGTATACACTAAACCTACAGACAGAAACAACTTGCTTCACAGGATGAGTTTTCACCCACCGAGCATCCTATGGAATTTACCTCTAGGGCAAATGTTGCGTGTTAAAAGAATCGTAAGTGATCCAGTGGAGTGTGACGTAGAACTAAACAAGTTGCATGAGAAGCTTAAGGAAAGAGGATATCCGGATGAAGATCTTCAAAGAGCAAGAGAAAAGACAGACATGGGTGACCGTGCGCAATTGTTAATCACCAAACAAAAGTAGAAGAGTCCTGACCTGGTATTTGTCACGAAGTTCTCTACACAGAGCCGACAAATTAAGGATAGCATTCTGAAAAGATGGAGTGTGTTACAGAATGATAATAGAACCAAAGAACTAGTTACTAACCCTCCTATTTTTGCTTATCAAAAAACCAATAACTTAAGGAACTTGCTAGTTGACACGCATGGCAAGCAAAAAGACAAACAGAGAACACCTGATAAGCATCCGGGCACATACCCGTGCATGAGCTGTGGGAACTGCAACAATATAATAAAAGGACCATTTATATCCCATCCTCGAACAGGAGAGCAGATCAAGTTGAAATGTCATGCGACATGTTTGTCAGAGAATGTTATATATGCCATCAAGTGTCCTTGTGCCCAGTATTTTGTGGGAGAAACCGCACGCAAAGTACGGGTTCGCATCAATGAGCATAAATCATGTATTAGACTCAATAACAGAACATCATCAGTAGCAAGACATTTTCATGATAGTGGACACACTGTCGCCCAGCTTAAATTTGCAGTTTTGGAAGTTATACCAACCAAGGGGCAAAGCAGCAACATGAAGAAATTGAGAGCCCAGAAAGAGGCACAATGGATAGAAAGGATGGGGTCTAATGCTCCAGAAGGAATGAACGAGGAGCTATTTCTTTGCTGTTTTCTATGAATCATTCTAGCAATGTTTTCTGATTACATATGTTATTTTAAAATTATAGTGATTTAATTTTTTATTTTTATCTTGTTATTTTGATTTTTTGTTTAAGCTCATTTTATTTAATTTCTGTATAATCAGCAGTAAGTGGTAATTATACACATAAACATTTGCGTTACATAGTGCCTTTATACAGATTGTAATGAACTTCTTCATAAGCATATAACGTTTCATGCACTATTGCGCCATTCCAAAATGGCTGCCTAACGAGCTTGAGTAAAGCCATTCAGTCGATCCATTCGAATATGGCCGCCGTATACAAAGCAACAGTTGCCCAGGCAACTGGTTGCTGCCACAACACTTTCCCACAGACACTGCCGTCTTCGGCGGAGAGCTGTTAATTCTTCTTCCCCTGCATGTAAGTGGACATCATATGCAAACGCGCAGGGTTTCACCTTACAAGTGATTTATGTTTGTTTACACACGTTCGATCTCTCTACAGAAACCGCAGGCGCATTTGTTAATCTCCCGCAGGCAAGACCGCAGGCGAAAGTGAAAGGCATACAGTCAGACCGTTCGGGTCTAGCAGAACGTAGCAGAGCTACTGCATTTGTAAGTCTGTATTTACACATTATGACATGGAGTGGACTTGAATGATTATATAGTTTGAATTTACTTACACACACGCGGTCGATCTTGTTACAGAGACCACTGCTGATCAGGTATTCTCCCCACAGGCTTAACCACGGGTGGAAGAGCAAGATTTTCGAGCGTACACTTTTTTTGAAGGTTAGTGGCACCGGCTTAGTATACCCATTAAAAGTAAGATGATGTTACAGTCAAGTTGGTTAATATCACGATCATCACACTGATTATTCTTTTATGGGTTTTTATTGTTTCGTTTTCCTTATTATTTTTTCTGATTTTGACATTTTCCAACCTCAACATGATTCATGAAATTCACACCACCTAAATGAAAATTGGGTAATGTATGATTGATACTGTGCTCTATTTGACTCATATGATTTTGACAACATATGCATAATGTTGATATGTAAACGTCTTATTAATGATTTGTTACTGATGATGTTTTTGTTCGATTTGGTGGTATAATGTTGATTATGCAATGATAGTTGAGACCAAATATTGTATGAAAAGGTGTAATCACAGGCCCTGAAGAAGGGTTTCGTCCCGAAATGCATTGGCCGCATATGTGATTAATTCTGCCACGAAAATTTGATTTGAAAATTGGCGTACCATGCTAATGAAGCGTGATTAATTAAAACTCTTTGAAAAAGGAATGAATTCAAGAATACTCTCATTACTACTATTTTTGAACTATACCACTTTAGTGGAATAAGGGTGTGCAGCCCGCACCGCTGGCCACCCGGCCAAGGTCTTTTCTCTCTATGGTCTTTTAGGTGCCATATCACAGAGGCACCTGTTTCAGTGGGTTTGCACCCCAAGCTGGAAACACTATATCGATATAATTTAATATAATTGGTTTGGAAATCTAAGAAGTGCCTGACTCACCATCATCAATTGAGCGCATCGTACACTGGCGCCAGCACCTAAACCAGGCGCAACACCACGCACAATAATTGCATGACTCCTTAATTACAGGGATAGAGACACAATCCTGAGGATGGCTAGAGAGGCTGGAACTCTCCAATATGAAGAAAGCCGTATACACATATACCTAGACTTTTCCGCCGGGGTTCAGGCGAGCAGAAGATCCTACAAGCCAGTCAAAAGGCTCCTGAGAGAACGCCAAATCCCGTATGCTTTGATGTTCCCGGCCAAGATGAGGATCCAACATGCAGGAAGGGCGCACTTTTTCGAGTCCCCGGCTGAAGCCACACAATACATTGAAACTTCCATACCCCTGCCTCCCAGAGGGGGCAGACCGGCACAAAACAACAGGCCCAGAATGGCGGACTAAGAGATATTTAATGGACAAACATGTGCAAACGCTACCATTTCCTTGAGGCTATAGTTAAGACAGTTCAATGGCCAAGGCGGCCACAGGCAATATGGCTAAGTGGAGTTTTGGGACCTAGTCGGCGGCCATGTGAAGCAACATGGCTACCCCAGGAATATTCCATGAGTTCAGAGGGGAACATCGTCAAGTTGGGGGTGATGATGAGGGTGGTTGGGAGGGATGAGTGTGTGGGATTTGCTGTTTCTGTCTTGAAACTGACTCATTATGGAACAATGTTGGGGTTTGTGGCCACTGGAAGGCGTTACGTCCAGGTGGAAGGTTGACAGAGGTTAACTGTTTGTTGAAAAGTAAAAATGTGGTTGCAATGAGACTGGCGCCGACCAGATTGCACGAATGCTATAACTCTGATGGACGAGACAGAGTCAAATATTTACTTATAATGCGCTGGTGATGGGTTGAAGATAAAACTGTTGACATGGAATATACGGGGATTAAATAATCAGATGAAAGTCAAGAAAATTGGTAATTACATTGCCAGACATGGTCCCCAAATCCTAATGCTACAAGAAACGCATACAGTGGGAGTGAACAATATACTGCCCAAATGGGGTGCTTTAAGGTTCCATACAGACTACTCTTCCCAATCTAGAGGGGTTATTACCCTTATTCATCCAAGCTTTGGGTTCAGGTTGGGGGGCCACAAGGTTGATCAGTTGGGTAGATACGTTATAGTGTGGGGGGAGGTCACAGGCCAACAACTGCTACTGGTTAACACATACGGGCCCAATATAGATGACCCTGATTTCTACATGAACGTATATCAGGTAATTGTTTCACTTGATGTGTCTAATGTTATTTTGGGGTGGGGACTTGAATGTGGCCCTGGACCCTACTCTTGACAGATCCACGAAAACTATTAGAGCTCCGAGCAAAACAGTCCTGACCCTTGGCCATATTCTATCACAGATTTTACTAGTAGATGCTTGGCGGGAAATACACCCTGGTAGTAGGAGATACAAATTCTATTCTTCGGTGCACGACTCTGAGTCTAGAATTGACTACTGGTTTGTCTTCTCGGCTATGATGGCTGCATTGAAAATGTGTGAGATTTTGCCCTGTACGCTATCATTCCCCAGTGCTGTTGGAACTAATGCTCCGGAATGCCCCCTATCCAGCTAGAACGTGGAGACTGCCGAGCGGAATGCTGGGGGACACCGGGGTGGTGGAAACACTACATGTTGAAATTGCAGAGTTTTTTACTAATAATGTGGGATCGGTTGGCAAATACTCAACAGTGTGGGAATCCTTCAAGGTCTGGATCAGGGGAGTCCTGATGTCCAGGTCTGTTGGCATGCTGAGGGGTGTGAGAATCGAGCTATCAGACATTGAGAGTGAACTAGATGCTTTGGAGGAAGCCTACACTTGCACACAGGACAGAGAAATATTAGCTGATACACACACGCACCTTGAGGAATTTGATAAATTGGCCATCAGAGAAGTGCGCTATGTGGCAGCCCCCATACGGGCACGCAGATACGGGGAAGACAACAAGGGGAAGGTAACAAGGCTGGTAGAACGCTGTCCAACTTACTCAAGCACGACAAGCAACGTACTCAGATCACAAGCATACAAACAGCGCAGGGGGAGGTACTCCTGAGGGATGAGGAAATCAATGGGGAATTCGCTAACTTTTATAAAGAACTATATGCGAATAAAGATAAGAAATTGTACACAGAAATTAAGTCATATCTCGAGGCTCTCTCCCTTCCTAAACTCCCCGATGAAGAACGCTTGGCAATGGATCAACCGGTGACTGCAGAGGAGATTGTGGAGGCAATCAAGGCACTGGCATCAGGCAAGGCTCCAGGGTCAGATGGGATAGGGGTCGAGTTTTAGAAAGAGTTCTGCGAAGAACTTGTGCCGATACTGATGCAGGTATGGGAGGAATCCCTCAAGAGTAACATATTACCCCCAACTATGAGAGAGGCTGTGATAACTGTGCTCCCTAAGCCTCGGCGACCACCACAGGAAGTTTCGTTGTATAGACCTCTGTCACTTATAAATACCGATGCCAAAATAAGTGCTGGCCAATCGGCTTCTGCCGGCAGTCCCTACCCTTGTCCATCCTGATCAAAACGGGTTTATTCCCACGAGATCCATGGCCCTGAACCTCCGTAGGCTCTTTGGCATAATGGCACAAATAGACCCAGGGAGAAGCGCGGTGGCTATATCCCTCGACGCTGAAAAAGGATTTGATTCTGTCTCATGGGTCTATCTCCTGGTGGTGCTGGAGGCATTTGGGGTGGACCCCAACTTTGTCAGGTACGTAAGACTATTATACACTGAGCCTGGAGCTCGGGTGTTAACCAACAGGACCATCTCCCAATTGTTCCTGCTGGGCAGGGGCACTAGACAGGGGTGTCCATTCTCGCCCCTGCTATTCGCACTGACCATTGAACCTATGGCGGCTGCGGTGCGATTAAGACATGCAGATAGAGGGATAAAGATGAAGGGGTCCACCCAGGTGATCTCCCTGTATGCTGATGATACATTATTATATGTGCGGGAGCCTGAGATAAACATAGCACCCATCATGGCAGAAATACAAGAATTTGCAAATTACTCTGGGTGTACTGTAAATAGGGCCAAATCCGAAATATTCCTGCTCACACTGGCCAGGTGCCCTGACATAATAGACGGACTCAAGTGGTCGGAACAACATATCAGATACCTGGGGATCCTTGTTTCCACGGATAGACTGACATTATACTCAGATAATCACGAAAGCGCGCTACAAACTCTAAATACAAAACTTCAGATGTGGGGGCGCCTCCCAATTTCATTAGCTGGCAGAGTCGCTATCCTTAAAATGGTAATCTTGCCCAAGTTGCTTTATTTCTTTGTTAACGTCTCCATATGGCTTGGTAGGACCTTTTTCGCCAGACTCCGATCCATGGTGGTAACATTTCTCTGGAACGGGAAGACAGCAGGGATAGGGTGGGAAAAAATTACGGAACCATACTCCTCGGGTGGTATTGCTGCCCCCAACTTTCAGCTTTATTACTATGTTGCCCAAGCGCAATTCGCAAAATATTGGTATAATGCTTCAGATGGAACACCCCACACATGGATAGAGGAATACACCACACATCCCACGAACGTACAATCTGTCATTTTTGATTCACAATACAAGGATACATGCGTAAGATGCACAGTCAGGGCATTGGAGGCTATTTACAAGAGGCTGAGACTGGAAACACCTTATAACCCGGAGATACCTTTATGGAACTTCCCGGGCTTACCCCCGTACGCATGACACCAGCATACAGGAATCCTGGCACCCTAATAGTGAGATGAAGCTGGGTGATATGTTCATAAATGGGAAATGTGTGGCCCTGGGGGAATTGCTAAGGGTGCTGGGAGGCGGACCACTCAAGACAATCCAATATTACCGTATGAGATCTGCATTTCAGAAAAGATTGCTGTTATTCCCAGATGAGCCTCCACCACATCCGTTTATACAGTTGGTAACAGCTAAAGGTGGCCTGGGAATCTCCAGGCTGTACTCAGCGGTACAGACCCACACCCCCACATTGAACCAAGTCAAGGAAAAATGGGAAGGGGATTTGCAGATGCCCATTGAAGAGAAGAAATGGGCCAGATACTGCTCACTCACTAAGAATGTTTCACTTAATTCTGTTTTATGGTTGATCCAATTCAAAATCCTGAATAGACTACATTACACACCGGCCAGAGTTGCAAAATTTGCACCAGATACTTTGGATGCTTGCCCTAAATGCAACGCACCTCGGGCCGGTGCCTTTCATATGTATTGGGAATGTCCGGTGGTGGCGGGTTTTTGGAATGCTGTGTCGGGGTTGTTGGAAGAGATAACACAGGTCCCCCCTGAATTAACTCCCCAAAAATACTTGTTTGGGGATATTGGCAAATGCTCTGAGAAAATTAGAAGACTGTTTAACATCTCTTGTGTGGTGGCCAAAAAATGTATCCTACAGAAATGGAAACGCACCAGTCCACCCAGCATGAGCCAATTTCTACGAGAACTAACACATGTCAATGAATCAGAAGAACAATTTGTTTTGACCCAACCTGCAGCATGTAGGCCCAAAGACATTTGGGGCCCTATCAGAGTTTATTTGTGCAACATGATTCCCGATGATGACATGTCTTCGTAACATCGAATGTATAAATGTACTAAACAATGTACCCTTGTTATATATGTGAGGTGCGATGTGCAATGGTGCCATGTATCTTTTTGTGACCACTAATAAAAAGAGTTTAAAAAGAAAAAAAACGCGGGCGCACAGATATGCTAGGGTGTACTAGTATTGATAAACTGGTAGACCGCAGTGGGCTGAATGTGGGCCAGTAGTAAAAAAAAGCTTGGCAGCACAGATAAGCTGAGGATAATGCAAGGAGCTAAGTACCCGTAGCGTGGTGCAAGGGAACACATGTAAGCTGGTGTAGGCCACTTAGCTGATTATAAGCAGGAATTAGAATACTGGGCAACACAGATCTGCTAGGAATGAAGCAATAGGCTAAATATAGGCAGCGTCATGCAAAATTAGACTAGTATAGCACACTTAGCTGAATGTAGGCAGGAATTAAAATACTAGGTAGTACATATATGCTAGGAGGTAGCAATGGGCTAAATACAGGCAGCGTAATGCAAAAGTAGACTGGTATGGCACACTTAGCTGAATGTGGGCATGAATTAAGGTATTGGGCAACACAAATATGCTAGGAGTAGCGCAATGACGCTAATGCAGGTTCAAAAATGGTCAGATGCTGGGGAGCACAAGCTATATAGGTCAAGCCGTAGTAATGCAAAGACAATTTAATGCAGTGATAAATTATGGAATTATGCAAAATGCTCAATGTTGGGCGAGTGGCGCGGAGGGGCCACATAAAGGTTGGATGTAGACTTGTATTAGAGTTCAATGGAATAAATGGTGTTGTTGTGGTCTCCATATTGGCATGTTGTGGAATAGGGCTGTGCAGTAAGTAGTGGTTGTGTTAGTACTGCGGGGCCAACTCTGGATGGTGACCAGCTGAAAAATGAGGAAAGGGGATCATGGCACGTTAGGTCGATCAGGCAGGGTGTGATAAGGTATGAGGTGCCTACCTTCCAGGTGGCCTATGTAGAGTGGTGCCGGCAATGGCAGTGTGCGCCGAAGCACGAACAGGCGCAAACAGGGCCTTATCCTCCACTGGCCTTCGCCGATGCGGGCCGGTGGAAATGCAGAATTCAAAAAGCTCAGAACGTTACCTAGAAACGTACCAACAGCCTCGTTCAAGACCAAGTCATGTGAGGGAGAAAGGCGGCCATTTCGAAATCAGGCACCCTCGTAATAGAAAAATGGAACGTTGGAAAAATATTCTCCGATTCACCGGAGCTCTGTATCTGTAGCAGGAGCAAGGACGTTTTGGGCTTCTGGCATGGACGTGCTCACCTCTTAGTAGATGGTGCCCCTGAAGGTTGCATCAGACCCGGTATGCCTGGAGGGACACAGCGGCTCCTGCAACACGTGATGGAGTTGCAGCAGCTCTGGTGTCCGCCAATGAGGTGGGGACAGGGCTCCTGCCCTCTCTGCTTTTACGGGTGTTCTGGCTGAGACACAGGCGCAAACATGGCCTTAGTCGCCACGGGCCTTCGCCGATGCAGGCCGGTTTCCACCTGCCGGCGGAAATGCAGAATTAAAAAAGCTATGAACGTTGCCTAGCAATGCACCAACAGCCTTGTTCAATACCGAGTGCTTGACTGTGGTTTGATCCACCAAGCTCAGCATGTGCTGGCTTCAACTCGCCACACTCTCTGCCTCTCTACTTCTGCTACTCCGCAGTCTCCTCTCATCTTGTGTAGCAATGCCGAATTGGTCTTTATCTTCCACACAACCAGGAGTGAGCGTATTCTCCATTCTCTCTTCTGAGGTGTGGACTATGATTGAAAAGTTTCAGACACCATACCAGCTATTGGTGTAAAACGTGGTAAGTCATTATACAGTTTAACTCCCATATTACTCACAAATGATCAGTTTCCAGAGACAAGGGAGGATAACATACACCCTTGTATAGGCATTGTCTGTCCGTCAACGGTGGTCACCCCAATTGGAACCCACATGTCCTGTCCTCTAGGGGGTGTACAGTCTAGTGTGCTCAACTCCCTAGTTCCAATGGGGGTGGCTCATGTAAGAAAAGACCTCTAGAGAACCAGACAATAAAAACACTTCTATAGCAAAATGTCTCAATGCACCGCTTTTGCAAGGAAAACAAGATGTATTTTGTATACAAAAAAGAAAAAGGTAGCAGAAGGTCCTGTAGAACTGAACTGGTATGGAATTCTCTGTTAGTTCAAATCAAGTGCAAGGTTTTAAGGACAGAAAACATCACTCATGACATGAAAAATATACAATGTTAATCCCCCACCCTCATTGGCTAACAAATATATACATACTACCACTCCCCTATTTTCCTTTGACCGATTGGCCATATCCTAATCTAACCCTACTTTGTCACCTTGGTACCTAGCTACTGGATTGGCGAGTTACCTGGAATGTTACTCACCCCATCGGCCAAGTCACATGGTTCGCACCTGGTCATTAGCATGAGCTCAATGGACAACTCTAATGTCAAATTGGCCCTTTGAAATAATAGTGGGCTCCACTTGATACCAACCATGCACGCACCTCATGCATGCCTCCCCAGCTTTGGGCTAGATGTGTTGGCATCACCTATTGCACTTCATATCGAAAATCACAGGATGCTCTGTTCATGGCACCCCCTTATCAGTTGCCCACCCACAGTAAAACTCCTTGCTCTTTTGAGGACCACATTAATCAACCCAGTTATAATGGATTTATGTACTCTATTTTCCAGCTGCCTGGCAGTTTGTTAGGGAGAATTCTCTGTTTAGGCTGAATTTCCTAACATAGTGAGTCCCCCAGCAGCTTTGCTGGATTTTTGGGGTTTATTTTTTTCTCCTGCCAAGAGTGAGACTCTTTTACCCTCACTCTTGGGCATGATTTAAGTGTGTTTCTTTGACTCTAGATGTGTTTAATGGGCTATGGGGTCTTTTACTCCATAGGGCTTCATGTGTTTTTGTGATGTGTGTTACACAGCACCCTCAGTGCAGTAACACAGGGGTGTCATAGTGACACCCCACCATAGACTCCATACCCTGGGACTGACTACTGTCTCCCTGGGCATGTAAAGTCACCATTGACTTTACTAGTCTCAACTTCTGAACAGAACCAGTACAAACCATCATATTGTGGAAGTACTGGCCGGGGCAATTCGATTGCCCCGGAGTCTGTTAGTCGAGGGGGCACGTCTCCATCCCCCCTGATCGAGTTTTGGCTGGTGGCAGTGGATACTACTTTTTATATTCGACCGCAAATATATCTCTATGGGATTTCCCATTGTTCGATGCTACCAACTTTAATTATTTAAATCCTATAGCCTCGAACATACCGCCGGTTTATTTATTTAATATTAATTCTCCGGTTGGTATTTTTTGCCAGAACTCGGTTCTAAAATGGCGTTTGTGTTCACTTCTGTGACTCCAACCCAAGATGAGCCCTTTGTTCCACTTTTTTGGCGGGCTTCTCCACAGAAGCCCTCCAAAGTGGTGCCACTCTGTCTGGGGTACTTAGGAGGGGTGGAGGGGGATTTAGGCACCCTGGACTGAGTTGCCTAGGCAACTCAAGTCGCACTCCATCCTGATTGGCCCAAGTGGTGAGCCGGCCGGCTCACCACTGAGCATGTTTGAGTGACAGCTAGGCTGAGTGAATGGGGGTTTTCTGCATAAAAGAAGGGCTTTGGGGACTGGAACTTTAGAAGTCGCCACAGGACCTAAGAATCCGATGAGGGAGAAGCTGAGCCGACCTGCTACGACAACACCACCGGTGGAGCCCTGCTGAACCGTCTCACCACTTTTGCCAACGACAGAGGAGATCTCCAGCCCGGAGAGACTTCTTCCTTCGACTGGTGGGGATAACCAGTCTGCTTCCTTTTTCGCTTCCTGGAGCATCTCATGGCCGCCTTGCCTGTGCCAAGCACCCCGGCAACCGGGATACCACGTTTTACCACTACCGTGAATCAAAGGGTAGTACCTTTAACCGGAAAATTCCGCGGCTGGTTTCTTCCCTGGCAGTGCAACGACCTCCACGTCGAGATCTCCTCTTCCTCTGGACGAAGCCGTGACTTGCACCCGCTGCCAGGAACAACTTCCCCGCTGGAGGATCCTTTCCACATAAGGTACTGTGTTCCGCCTGGCTTCCCTTGCAACCGTCTGTACGGGGTAGATTTAGTCCCCGGCTTTCGACCCTGGGTTAGCCTGGGACACCCTGGCTAAACTTTTCTGAGCCTAACTAAAACCTTTCTGAACTCCCTGCAAGACTTTTTAAGCCTGTTGTCATTGTGTGATCTTGGGTGCATTTGTGCCCTGCTCTCTCCAAGAGTGGGCCCGGCCTATGGACTTGGCTCACAAGTAACTTTTGACTTTCCTGCCTTGCTTAAGAGTTCCTAAGTATTAGTGTGGTGTATTTTCCAACATTCTGCCTTTTTCCCTCCCTTTTTTGTTAACTTATTGGAGTGCCATCTATAGTGAAGCGCTCACTTCTGTCTGGAAATAAGTGGTGTTAACTAAGACTTGTCTGATAAGAAATAAGGGATGTATATATAATAATAGTAACTGTGTTTAGAGTGATTTACAATAATAGTGCTGGAGTGTTTCAATAAGTGTGTTTTTAAATAAATAATGATATACCTTGATACCAAAGCTCTGGTCAGTGTTTGCTTGTGCTATTGTGTCTGAGTGCCTATTGTGTATACTTTACATACTGCCTAACTCTTCTTGAGGGAAGTCTGATTGCTCAGCCACAGCTACCAGGTAAATCTGGGTGGTACAGACTGCTACCAAGTGGGTTTACTGCTAACACCTGTAGTCCTAAATCTTTTGCAGTTGTCCCCAAGGGAACTGCACAGGTTTCTGCCTAACGCAGTTCAAATGGGACGGTCATTTTCCCGGGGGCACTAGTGCCCTAAATCTAAACCCTTCTTGGCAAAGTACCATCAGGAAATTTAATTAATGCTTCTGATCTCTTATTCAGTGGATCAACATTTAGTAAAATCCCAGGTTTCTGTAAATATTTGCAATGTGAGTCTATTGCTAATACTGCATACTACACATATCAGCTACATTACTATCTAGAACAGGTAGCACTTGACTGTGCTCTAATAGACAAAAGCCTCATGGACAGTGTGACAGGCCGGGATTTTCAGTCAAGTAGTGCGCTTACCACGTTGGTACATCGATGCCCAAAGAATAGTGAGCTCTGTCGTGTTGCATGTGTCAGAATGTACATCTTCTATTGCCATGGAGAAATCTGGTTTTGTAAAATCCATTAAAATCTGCAATCATAGGGATTGAAATTGATAGTCACAGACAGGCATGTGTGCATTACAAAGGTAATTTGAGAGCAGTTTGCATTCATATAGCATCAATTTTATAAATGCCTCAATCAATAGTCAAGCAAATTAATATGGCAGAGAAAAATGGGATGTGAAGAATTAGAAAAAGGGTCGTATGGAGGCCGTACAAGGCAAGCAGTAGTTTCTCGCCATGAGAACGTTGGTAGGCAACAAGCGAGAACTGCTGGTGCTTTTCGTCTATTGTGTTACAGTATGCCTTTTTTTACAAAAGGAAAAACAGAATGTGCGTCTAAGCCAGTATTTGAGTGAATGCATTTAAACTTCATGCAAGATCTGACTTTGACTGTATTGGCAATGGAAACACATGGCCTGACAATTGAATATGTTGCCAGGGCATAGTCTGTGCTGAGGAATATTGCAATATTGGAGTGTCTTACAAAATTCCATCATTGTGGCAAAACTAACAACCAGATTGGAGTAAAATGGTGTGGTCTATCTGAAAAATCTTTAAATTGTCAACAGCTTTTTTTCTCATTTATTTTCTTAATTAGTATTAATAAATATATTTATTGAAAAATGACATGTCCTTTTTATTTTATTATTATGTATTACCACTATACAATATTTGGCTAAAATCTGTGGATTTAAACGTTTAATGTGTGTTTGCCTCCCATCCATTATCACTTTATTTCTTCTTTTCTTTCTTTCTCTCTTTTTTGCTCTCTCTAATTCTATATGTGTTGCTCTCTCTCTCACTCTCCATCTCTGTACATATCCATTTCACTCGGTTATATTGTTCTCGGTGTCTAAATCCCTCTATATTTTTCTCTACCTCTTGCACCGTCTATCTATTTATCAAATACCATCTCTCAGTCTTTCTCTTATTATTATTATTATTGTATTTATGGAGCACGGACCAGGCTTTGAGACTCAATGGAGCACTTTACAGAGGTATAAACCAAAACAGACACACAACGAAGCACTTTACAGAGCTGTACAATTATACAGATACACAACTGAGTACTTTACAGAGGTATACAACTATGCAGATACACAACAGAGAGCTTTGAAACACAATTCTGTCGTATAAGGTGCCTAACCAATGGTCAATAAAATAAAATAAATACACATTTACAGAAGTATACAACAGCATAATGGAGCACTTTTCAGAGGTAACAACAGAACAGATATACAGCCGGTGTTAGGATACAGAGGGGGACAGAGAATAGTTACAGCTGTACAGGGTGGAAGAGAGGGGTGGACGGCGTCTAAAAGCTGGCACCGGGGGTGATGTGATAGCTATGTGTTGAGTAGGAAAGACTCCTTGAAGAGGTGGGTCTTGAGGCCTTTTCTGAATTGTCGCAGCCTGGAGGTAAGTCTGATGCTAATGGGGGGGAGGTTCCATAGTTTTGGGCTGTAGGCAGAGAAGGTTTGTTTTCTGGTTCTTTCCAATTTGCAGCTGCAGATTTTAAGTCTGCATGTGTCCTGGCTTCTGGTAGTGCGGTGTCCGCCGCAGATGCTGAGTGTCTGCACTAGTGAACTGGGTGACTTGAAGGCAACTGCTGCAGCAAGACTTGAAGGTTATTTGTGCATGCAGTGGGAGCCAGTGAAGGTCAAGAAGGGCTGTGGTAATGTGGTCATATCTCCGTAGACCCTTGATGTGTGTTCCGTAGAGATACTATTACAGATGGGTGTGGGGTGTCTGCTTGCTGTGCCATGAGAGACTTCCGGCCTGGTGGACACACTGTGGTAGACCTCTGGGTCAACAGGATTTTTAGCCCATGCCACAACTGCCTTGGACGAACGCCCGACAAATGCAGTTCTTTGCCCGATAGTCAAGAGGCCCTGCAGGCCCAAACAGACACAATGTCTGGTCAAATTAGAGTGAGGTTTGCAATCAGTCTCAGTCTTAGGATCAAATTAACATGGAAGGTTCATATCGCAGTCAGCTCTTTCCATGGATCTTGCATGTCTCAATCTGTAAATCTTATTGACATCCATAGGCTCAAAATCTGCCCCTCACTGATCCAGTCTTGGATGTCCAGTGCATACATGAAGCTCAAACCCTCCACAACTGAATTCCTACTCCTCACCAACAAAACCGAACACCCAGACATGCAGACCTGGCTATCAACTATGAACTCTGAGGGCTTTGCACCTGAACTCACCTTCTGCGGCTAGTCCCTCAGGTTCCACATCGACAAACACCTCTCCTTCAAGACACACTTACCTTAGAAAACTCAGACAACTTGTTATAGGCTCTCCCTCCTGTGGAAAGTCAAGCCCTTTCTCCCCACGGACAGCTTTATATCCACTGTTCAAGCAATGGTCCTATCCCACCTGGATGGGGGCAGTGCACTCCTCGAAGACCTCCCGTTGTCGTCCTTTGTGCCCCTGAGAAGTGTCCTACACATGGCCGCTCGCCTCACCAAGGGTCTGCCCAGATACGACCACATCACACCGGCCCTAATCGACCTTCACTGGCTCCGACGGCACGTCCGAATCACCATCACGTCTTGTAGGCAGTCGCCCTCATATCACCCAGCTATCCTGTGGGGAAACTCCGCATCTCCAGTGGTCAGCATACCACCAGAAGCCAGGAGATGTGCAGGCTTGAAATCCACTACTGCAATAAAGGAAACAACCAGAAAACAAGCATTCTCTGCCAACGCCCCAAAGCTATATAACCTCCTCCCTGTCAGCATCAGGATCGCCCCCACGTTCCTACAATTCAGAAAAGAACACAAGACCCACCTCTTCAAGCAATCTCACTGCCTCAACAGCTAGGCCATCATACTGCCAATCGTGCCACCTGACTGTCTAGATGCTGCCTGTTACTCTCTTCCCCGTCACCCAGTACAGCTGTACACCTCCTCTGTGCCCCTCTGTATCCCACCCCCACTGTATATCGGTTCTGTTGTTACCTCTGCAAAGCGCTCTGTTATGTATCTGTATCATTGTATACCTCAGTAAATTGCTCCATTGCTTCTCGAAGCTAGGTCCACGGTCAATAAATACCATAAAAATAATAATATTTATTTTTAATATATATTATATAAAAAGGCATATTGCCAGAATTCAAGGTGGAGCGTTGCTTGTGAGATAAAAGAAGCATATATGTTGCTGTTGCCTGTGTATATCGCTACAGCTACATGTAAACATTGTCCATTTCACAGAAGATAAATATAAAATGGCTGACATTAGGCAGGCTGTGGAAAAAGTTCATTTGCTTTACTAAAGTAAACCTTAGTTCAGCTTACAATGGTTTATGAGTTCTGCGTCCGTAAACATTCACAGGGTTCTGACCTCATGTGACCTCTTTAGCTCAAGGCTGCCTGTGCAGTCACCCTAATGGGGGCTTGCAGCCCCCACTCACCTCCAAACTGTGAATAGGAGGCAGATGTATTCAAATGGCTCTGCCCCAAAGCTGGCTTTAGGTCAACGCGTCTTCTACCCACAAATCAGCCCTTCTCTCAAGCCACTTAAATGCAGTCATAAATGGCCTATTGTGTACTTAATTTCTTTCCATGATATCATGAATACAAAAGGAATTATTTTCATGTTTAGGAATGGCTAATTTTCTTAAGATTTTGCATAATTGCAAACTGCATATTGTGTTTCTTTAAGGCTTCCAATTAAGTTTCAGTTCCTAGAGGAGAATGATCAGTGCTAGCATTCCGTTACTTGGATACGTCAATTCTGAATTTGGAAGATAAAGTTACAATAATACGAATGTTCCTTAATGTGTTACAACAAGGATGTATACATTTATCTGATTGGATTATTACATATGTTCAAAAGTAGGAGGAGATGCAGGCATTCGATGGCCCAAATTGCAGACTGTCTCTGATCCCAGCTTTCCATATAACTTACTGTGTGTGTTCTTGGGTATATGTTTTTTTTACTGAACCTTGCCTGGCAAAATTGTTAGTCCATAGAAGAATATATGAATACAAAACATACAAAACATACAAAATTGATTCCATTCATATTTTACAATTTGGTCAACCAGAACAATTATGCTTCTGCAATTACTTCTTGGTAAGCAATTTAATATGCATATAAACTGATCAAATCATATAAGGTACAATTGGACAAGTTTAGGATACAAAAAAGGATACAATTAATGATCATGATTTATTAATAATAATTCATGCCCAATTCGGTACAGTTAATTCACTAAAAACAAAGAAGACCTCAATGCTTCACTCTAACCAACACATGTTTCGACCATCTTGGTCTATCTTATGGCTAATAATTGGCACAAATCAACAATAAAATCCATGTGGTTAAGAAACAATACCACTCATTGGTTTGTTCGAATCCAATGACCATTGTCTCTGGTATAATAAATCAGTGTGCGTGTAGGCACAGATTAAGGAAGGCGAAAAGATGACAAAGAAAGAAAATCAAACATATTAGTTGAGATAGATTGTCATGATATTTACAATTCTAGTACCACCAAAAATATCACCTCTTGTGACTGTTTGCCACACTAAAAGACCCTCAAATGTTCCAGAGGCAACGAAACAACCACAATGCATTGTGGAAAAAGCACTAATGTGATTGTGAAATTATTTCATGTGTCTATTTCATAACCCGACTAGTGCATTTACAGTGCACATAGATACCCTCTGATGTTGCTATATTATATGCATACTGTGCCCATTAGCAATTTATATTATGGGCTGTACAAGAAAGCACTCGCCATATTAAATCAATTTTCTGAATAGTATGAAAAAGTGGCTTACATTCAAGCCAGTCTCCTGGATTAGGTATCTGAAAAATGGTGTGATGATAATTATTGCTAGTCCCATGATCACTATCACCATGCTGGTGATCGAAAGCTAATACTATTCACCAATATTTGACGATGACTTGGTTGTGTTGCGTTTGATTTATGTTATTACTGTATGATCGCTCATGCTGCAAACAAGAAATAAATATAACCTCTATGTTACATAAATAAAACTGTACCAGCCCTATGCGGGTGTCATATATCCAGTGCTGTTTATATTCAAGGTACTCTGGAGGGTGGAAGCTCCAGGATCCAATAGTGTGCTGCACCAAGGCAAAATATATGCATGGCTTTGGAGTGCCACACTGTGGGCTACTCCCCTCCCTCCCCCAATGTGGGTGTTTGGGAGTGAGCAGGTTCCTGCAAACCTAAAGACTACAGCTACCATAATTCCTTGCAGCAGAATCAACATTGATTGATTATACTGCACTGGCTCTTTGCTGCAAGTGACACTGCCTCCCTGATGACGTGATAAGCACAGGAACTGGTCGGAGAACATCAGTAGCTGTGGAGGTGAATTGTGCAGGGAACCAGAGTGCGCCCCTTCCATCCAGTACTGCATACATATCAGTGAAAAAACATTGTTAAAGTGACATTATGGTTCAGTTGCCCTAAGAAAAACCTATCAAAGTAAGTGCAAAAACTTTTTTGAAGGGACATTACAGTTACTTTGCACTAATAACAACCTATCCATATTATGGCTACACATAAAACCAAAATAAAACAGAAATTCGCCAGTTATGGTAAGCATAGGCAACCATAACTCACGCCACCACTGTGCACTGCAAGGACTAACACCCATGACATCAAACATGACATTGTAAATGGCATTTATGACATCACTGATGACATCACATGTGGATTTAGTTTTCATGGAAAACTTCCACAAGGAATTGTAATTGTAATGTTGGCAGAACACTATGAGAGATCATTGGAAGAACTATCATGACATAAATAGTTCATTAAGCAATGCATTCTTATAAACACTTTTGCATTACAGAGTTCTTTCCAGTACATGAAGGAACTCATGTTGAAACGTAGGCATTGTCTACAGCATGCACCATACAGGTGCAATCTTCAAAATCTTCCCATGTTGCATTGTAAAATGCTGAATGCTTTCGTTTCAGATTTTCCTGCGCTGGGAAACATGTAATAAGTAGCTCACAATGCCTTAGTTACTACATAATTCTACTACTACACACAAAACAAAAAGAGACCACAACACATACAAATATGAACATATACAGGGAAATTAAAGTAAGCAAAACTGCAGCAGTATTACCAGGAACTGTTCATAACCTACCTGATTATATTTATGCGCACAAATGGTTGCTGTGTTTCAAGCTTCCTCCTTCGTCTCCTCATATGTATCATATGATGTGACTGAATCCTAAGGAAAGTAGTGTAAGAAGGGTAAGGTCTACAAATACAGTACCTTTTCAATGTTTCGTCTCTGACTGTCAGTGAGGAAAACCACCTGGCCTACATATGTCAGTGAACAGAAAAAGAGGGCGCCAGACATACGATGTAATCAGTGATGTCATCAATGCCCATCACCTACCGTCAAATGCCACCTACAATTGTATGTGCTTTCAAAGATTTCATTTAGCCATATCAGCCATTGTAATATCCAAATGGTCTCTTCTTTCCTTCTGTCAATTTTACATCCTTTTCCCCCACTAACGCACCTCCTATAAAATTCGTACAATTCTAACAGAATAGAATCACTGAATGTATCCTACCAAACTAAGCCAAGTACATACATTGCATGCAATACAACAGGGTGTCTGCCACTTACCTTGCACACTTCACAGAATACAACATTACTTAAAACCCCCAAAAATGTATGTGTGCATTGACAACAGTACCATAAATGTGAATAAATAAATCAAACAACTGAAATAACTGCTCCACTCATGTAGCAAGCACATATCTGCAGAAAAGTTAATGGAATTGCACACACGAAAACATTTTCCTTTCCAATATGCACATCTTTCCGAAACGTTTTCTCACCCTTCTACAATTAGGACTAATCCATTTTCAAACTAAATAGTCCTACACCAATACACACACTTGCTAAAGTGCACGTCTTACAACACACTTACAAAAAAACCACTGACCCTCTTACCAAACATGCTGATGTTCCCAAGTCCCCATTCATATACAAAGCCATCCAATTACACACACACACTAACTCTTCCTGCCAAGACATCCCCCTACACTTTTAAATAATGTATTCTCCAAATGCAATCAATATGCCATTAACAAACATATTTTCTTACTATCTTCTTGTACACTTGCAGTACCCACCGCTGTCCTAAAAGCCACTGGCGCTTCAACTTGAAAATACAACCTAGAATAAACATACTCTCAACAACCAACAAAGTAAATACAATACCATCATAGTGTTTTACGTCTTACTGAGAGAGTGCAGTGTTCTTGTATTGTAAGATACACAATTCCATCAACCCACCGGCATTTGCTTAAATTCTTACTCATTACACCTCTACAGTTCCTCACTTTATATTATCATCTCGCCACCATTATACTAACCCCCAGATAGCAATATAGCATTCCCAACCTAAAGTTACAGCCCATTACACAATCACACACCTCAATTGATATGCCTACCCTCATTCAACTACTCATGCACAGTGAACACATATGCATTTCAAAATCTGCTCACCCACACTTTCCTTTTTTCTCCAACAGCTACTACTACAGAATGCCTACCAAAAAGCAACTCCGTAGAAAACAACATAGAAATAGATCAGCTCAACCTAAAAGCATAGAAAGTAGCCATCCACCCCTAGCATAATTTTTACAGAAAGTTCAAAGAGAACAGCTAATACAGTCACTAACTAAAACGAAAGCACCTACCAGTAAAGAAACTGTAATTACTCTGTCAAAATGTATAAATGAAAAGAAATGTACTAAAAAGAGTGCAACCCTCACTACTGCTAACAGAGAATGTACAAATGGCAATGTCACCATAAGGAAGCGTTCCAAAATATTTAGTTTACAAAAATATTTCCACCACATAGTACTTTACATTAATTTTAAACAGAATGAACCACTAACAAAATTAATTTGTAAACTACAATCACTAATTCGAAACAAACGCAATATCAGCATAGATACCTTTGGCAACATCTGTACAGGTGAGTGGAGTCACACCACCAGCACAGAGCCATACTTCAATGAAGAATCATACAAACAAGAGCAAACAAACCAAATTGCCAAACATAGCAGTGGAAGAGGGTATGAAAAGGTAGACAATACCATGATGGAAGAAGAAACATTGCTTTCACAAATATCCCCATCAAACTTAGATTCCACTTTCCATTCCACCGAACCAATACGCCCCATCTACAAATGACCTTGCACATCAATGTGTAACGTTCGCCAAAACTAAAATCTTTGAAGCAGTTCCTCAATCACTATGTGAAAGCCAATGACACACGAACAAAAAAAAAAATACTACAAACTATGGACTCCTGTCCAGTGCGCAAATACACAGAACTACGAGGACAATCCTTAGCCTGCATTTTTGGACCTGCTTGCAAAAGCACTTTCCACCATTTCAAAATGTTAGAAACACACCATTCTACTGTAAGAAATCTCGTTTACAAACTGCACTATGCAAAATGTCCAGCTTTAGCACTGGAACATTTAAATGATATTCTCCTACACGGTACAGCCAAACCGCTGCTCGAACAAATAGACCACATCCAAAGGAAATTTTTTGGAACTGAAGAGCACTTACAAACTCCAACACTTTCAGAAAACAGTAGCAACAACTTTGCAGATGTCAACTTTCTATGTCACACATACAAAAAAGAAAATACGAAAGTTCAAAAGCACATCTGCTAAAGTGCCAAACCAAGTATGTGTGTGTTGTCGCTGAAATTTCTATACAAAGAGCACGAAATCTATAGATAAAATCTACAAAATAGAAGATGATTATGAATCCCAATTGTTTCAATTTGCTCTCTACCTTATAGCAGAAAACAAATACGAAATTACTAACACCTCCATACTGTGCACATACTGCACCACAAAACTTGACAATAACCAAATGCCTCCATGGTCTATCAGTAATAATTTTGAAATATTTCCACTTCCAAACACACTCCAACAGCTTAATTTGTATGAGAGCATTATAATCAAAACAGTACACCCATTTCAAGCAATAATATGACTTAACCAAAAACTGCAAAATTGCCTCCAACCGAATTACTAAGAGGTTTTTGTGGGAAAGTAGTTTATGTACCATTAGATCTCAAAGAAAATGTAGGCACTCTACGAGTGCTAGGCCAATAGAAAAATCTTTGATTATCCTGGTAAATGATGTACCTACAAAAGACAAAACAAAGTAGCAACAACTAGTGGACTTAAACAAAGTTAGGAAAGCCTTCAAGAGAACAAACTAAATAAACGTTGAAGAAAACCTGAGAGAAACCAACAAAATAATTTAGGACTCCTCAACAACTGGCCAATTTGAACTTCTAGATCCTACTGCAGCCTGCAATATTTTAGATCACTATACAATTCACCCACTGCACTCCAAAGACACCATAGACGTTGTACTTGAAACATATCAAATGCGGCAAGCCTAAGGATCGCCAATCAGTATATGGGAAAAAAGTGTAGAAGCTCAAGTTGTGCAGAGTATGCATTGGAAGACTTGGACACTTTCCCATGCATAGCAACCAAAAACAAAACAGGTATAGACATTTAAATACCAGGAGAACTCTGCTCTCTTGATCCTGCAAATGTATCAAGGCACTTCCATCATCGCTTCATTGCCATGCTGCACTTTATTTTGCAATAAAGCACTTCCTCGCCTCGGAGAAGTGGAACACTTCTTTTGGAGAAAAGAATCTCAAGCCCGAGGAGCCTCACACATCCACATGCTTTTGTGGATTAAAAATGCTCCTAAATTTGGTCAGGACAGGGATGCAGCTGTTTTGCAGTTCATTCACAAATATGTCACTTGCGAAATCCCTTCAGAAAGTACACATAGTGACCTGCATGCACACATTTTGCAGTTTCAAAGACACAAGTGTGGCAAGTATTGTCAGCGCAAATATAAAAACAAAGGCAAATACTACACCAAATGCCGCTTTCGTTTCCCTAGACCAGTTTCAGCAACAGGGCAAGTAAACAGCTTCATGTCTTCTTCTGTTAGACACAGTGTGAAAGGGAAATCTCCTAAGAACACATACTGCATAAAAAGAACCAAAGCATCAAAGTACATCAATGATTACAATGTAATAATTGCCCTCCTATGGAATGCAAATGTAGATGTACAGTACATTGCAGACAATTCCACTGCAGTTGCACAATATGTCACAGCCTATTTAACCAAAGCAGAGAAAACAGAGGTCAAAGTCCTCTGGAATAACATATCATCTGACAAAACACTGTCAGAGAAATTGTACAGCTTTGGCACAAAAATGCTGACCCATAGAGATTGTGGCTGCTACGAAGCCGCATACCCTATAACCGGCACCGCCTTATATGGGAAATCTGAAAACATAGTGTGGCTAAGCCTTGGTCCTGCTGCATCCAGAAAAAGAGTCCTGAAATTGTACAAAGACATAGAAACAATAGCAAAAAACGATCCCAACAGCCAGGACATTTTAAAAAACAACTTATTGAACACATACTACCCAAAGAGGAGTATTACTTTAGAAACCATGTGCCTGTACCACATAGCCCAAAACTTCTCATACAAAAATAACATTAACCCAGATGAGAAAAAAGGTAGATATAGAGTCGAAAGCTGTGAAGACAGCCTGGTCAAACTTACCAAATGCAGCCTGATTAATCATACGTAGTTGTCATTATAAACTCCTCAACACAAAGAACTGTACTACATGGCTCTACTGCAACTTTTCAAACCATGGAGAAAAGAAGAAGGTTTATTAGACACCCATGGCTCCTACGAAGATGCTTTCAGTGCAAGTGAAAGTACCATGACAGATATAAACTTAACACGGTACAAAACCATATTGGACAATGAACGCCAACAAGAAGAAGAACTTCAAGCACAACTAAATGTAGACACTCCTGAGAGCAGTGATCCTTCTGTGACAGGAAGCCAAGAAACACTTGGACAGTCAATCATAGCAAATGATACAAAATTAGCCATGACAGAAGTAGAGAATGCCATGTGTCAGTATGAGCAATCTGCAGAAGACTTTGCTCTACTAAAATCACAACTAAACAATGAGCAGCGTACCATTTTTCTAGAAGTAACTAAAGAAATTGAAGATGGTATACAGCACGAAACTATAACTTGTGCCTGTGAACACTACAAACCTGTACTAGTATATGTAAGTGGTGAAGCCGGTTCAGGCAAAACATTCTTAATAAAAATGATCAGTAAATTCCTCCAACAATTAACAAACAACAACCTTTCAGCTGTTGTAACTGCCCCCACAGGTTTAGCTGCCTACAACATAGGTGGTGTCACTTTACACTACTCCTTCCAATAGAACACCAAAACAAATTAGATTGCTACGAACTTCCAGCACAAGCTGCTATGGAGCTACACAGTTTTGAAACAAAAGAAAATGTTCCTAATAGATGAGGTGAGCATGGTTTCCAACCCAATTTTCGCTTTGGTTCATCTCAGATTGCAAGAGGTCCTCAAAATATACTAAGATGAACTCTTTGGAGAGAAACATGTCATTGTTTTCAGAGATCTTCTTCAATTAACACCATTGAAAGGTGAACATATCTTTAAAACCTTGGGACACAAGCTGTGTCATAAAACTCTTGGAAGCATCGGGAATGTAAATCTATGGCAACATTTCCAATACAGAGCACAAACTGAAAATATGCATCAGTCTGGAGATCTCACCTACGCCAATATTTAAAAAAACATTTCGATAGGTGTACGGTTGAAGGAAGCGCAGTCTGCCCTAAATACCAGACACATCCATGAACTATACAACCCCTAACACATGTGCTACTGATGTCATGGAGCAATTAGCACACAAAAATGTCAACTGTATGTTCTTAATGCCAACTTTAGTAAGCTGTGCACAATTCAATGAAACAATGCTGAAAAAAGAAATGCAACCACTAGTGCACATTTACTCAACAGACAAACTGGATGTACACAGTATGACAATACCTATGTGTCAACAAGCCATAGCACGACTAAATACCTTAGAAAACTCTATGTCCAACACAGCTGGTTGGAGAAAATGCTAACATTATGTGTAAATTGTAGAGTAATGCTAAAGCGTAATCTTGACATAGAGGAAGGTTTAGTTAATGGAGCACTTGGTACAGTTGTTGGCTTCCAGACATATGGGGTATGGCATTCAGTTTGTCAACATCCAGTTTGACAAACTTTCAGAAGTTAAAAGGATAGGACGCACAACAGCTTGATTTCTTCTTTTCAAAGACATGTATGTACGCAGAGAACAGTTTTCTCTGTCGCTAGCATACACAGTGAATATTCATGAATTGCAAGGTCAACCATAGATCAAGCATTAATTGATATTGGCAGCACAGTACAGTCTTTAAAGAAGGCATGAGTTATGTAGCACTGTCACGCCTACGTAAAATTGAAGGACTATATCTAGTCAATTCTGATGCAAGTGCAGTCAGCGCTAACATTCCTTGCATCATAGAGCACAATAGACTACGTGCACTCTGGACATCCCATCTCAACATGTACCCTGTTCCTCAAAAACAGAAAGGGTTTTAAAGAAAACTCATGTAATCAGAAGTTCTAAATAATCTCCCAATAGTACAACCAAAGAAATTGAAATCAGCTCATACTGCACCAACTACCAGAAACACAGAGAAATGGACTGAAAAGGACAACACATACCAAACTCCACACACAAAGAGAAGTAACTCTTCAAAGAAACCACATGCAGTTCCATCAAAGTACTCAGACACAGAACTGCCTGGTCCATTCAAATTTTCCAATACAACTGGGGTAAATTGCTATGAAAATGTAGCAATCAATGTTCTATTCCAAATGCCAGCAATTGTTGAAAATATGTATTTAAACGGCAGGAACCAGTTGTGTTTACAAGTGCTAATCCTTCACAAAAATGCAGCAAACAATCCGAAAACACTTACATTGTCTCAGGAATAAGGCAGGAATTGGACTACTGTGCTGGAATGGTAAAATTCACATTAAACAGACAAGAAGATCCACAGGAATTTCTAATGCACTTACTACAACACGCTTCCCACAGATATCAGAGCAGAAAACTCTCTCCTTGCTTTCCAAAAAAAAAACTATAAACCTCTCTCTTCACCTAAGTATGCACTGCTCTTTCTCATGCCTGTACTGGAAATTGCACAAGTCTTATTACCCTGTAACTATGCACTGCTCTTTCTCATGCCTGTACTGAAAATTGCAAATGTCTATTTACCCTGTAACTACGTATGCTTATGCTGTCTGTAACATGTGCCACAATGCCTCTGGGCTGTTTGCATGCTCCACAAATGTGAATAAATAAATAAATACAAGTACTGGAAAGCAAAAACATACCCATAAATGAAATCTTTCAGATTTCCTACATGTGGAAACATACATGCACTCTCTGCAACCATGTCATTCAGGAATAAGTCCCTAACGAATGCTTTGTCTGAGGCCCTCATTACAAGGTTGCCGGTCTGGTAAAACCGATGCCAGTAGGAATGTACCAGCATTGTTTACTGGACCAGATTATTATGAGTAGCGATGCCGGTATAACCGGCATCGGCAGGGACCCGCTGTGACTGGGCACTTCCTTGCCGGTATGAGCGCAGACACGAGTAGCCGTGCTTGTGACATTGGTATGCCGCTGCAAAGGGCACATTAAGAGTCGCACGGTCATGTAAATACCGGCATGGTGATGCCGGTAATGATGGATACCTTGATGCCGTTAACACCGGCATCGCGGTGCAGCCGTTAATAGCAATCTGCTGTGTATAAACCTGCCACAGGTGCACACAATCAGCACAGATGGAGCCAATAGAGTCTGGCACAGCACAGAAGGAGCTTTCCCACACACCACACCCCTCCCAAATCCACAATGCTACCCATGGCAGTTGCAATACTGGGGCTGGACACATGCCTGCACTGCTACTCCTTGAGCAGGAAGTGAACCAGGGAATTCATCAGTTGCGCAGGAGAAGAAGGAGAGCGAGACTAGGCCAGCACATACCAATAGTGCAGGCAGTTGTACCCCGCAGGCAGCCACCAATCCCTCGCAAAAGGACCAGTCCATTTCACCTAACCCCTGCACAGATCCACACCCTGTACTGCCTGAACAGGGACACCATCACCACAATAGTGGACCTCATCCATGATGACGTGGTGAGCCTCATCAACATCCAGACAGCAATCCCCCCTTGCTGAGGGTTGTGTCTGTGCTACACTTTTTTGCCACAGGCACCTACCAGCACACAGTGGGGCAGCTTCAGGGAATCTCACAACCCTATTTCTCCCGTGTGCTCAACCAGGTAGTAGATGCACTCCTGAAACACGCCAGGGACCACATCAAGCTACCACGTACCGCAGAGGAGGTGAATGCAACCAAAATAGCATTCCATGCACTGGCAGGCATGCCAAACGTCAATGGTGCCATCGACTGCACCCATTTAGAGCTGGTAGCCCGGCATGCTGTGGAGGTAGTATACCGCAACAGGAAGCTCTACCATTCCCTGATGATAACACATTGCTGTGCAAGATTTCCAGGATCCACACATGGTGCCATGGTGCTGTGCAACTCCATCCTTCCTCGCTACATGGCACAACATGCTGCACAATGTACCTGGATACTGGGTAAGTCTAACCACAGGGCCATGAGGGGTGTTTATTGCAGGGTGGAAACACAAGCACAGGCAACCTGACTGCTGGCTGGGCCATGAGGGGTGTTGTTTGGGGGGGAACACAAGCACAGCACCCTGACTGCTGGCTGGGCCATGAGGGACCACACCTACACACCTCTACATCCCAAACCTGCACAACAACATATCACACGCATGGAACAAGACCACACACAGCGTCCCGGGTGCCTAGAATTGTGACCCTAGTTAATTCAACAGAATGTGGGACACAGCCAATCGATGAAGATGGGGCATGCCTACACAGCTGTGCGTACATGGGAGCAATATACACAGTGCCCACACCAGTACATGCATCAGGAACATCATTAGACATGAACCAGAGGCACCACCCTACACTCACAATGCAAGAAATACGGGTGCGCAGCAAAGTAAATCACTGGTAAATCTGCCATGCCTGAGCTAAATCCAACTGCCACACAGGGAAAGCTCAGTCAATGCACCCACCACACATATACACCGCACACCAGTCTACCTGTACAGAGACCTTATGGGACACTTCCAAATGCAATGGGTCAAGCATGGTAACTATTCCAATAATCAATCAGTTATCACACCAGTACCTAAATCATTGCACACAAAAAATAATTACCTTCTACACTGTGGAACTAGAACAACTTAGCATACAGTAACTATCCAACAAATACATCACTGTGTCTGTTCTACAATTTTTCCCCAATGAACCCAATGATTACAGTCAGAAAAACAATAAGTGTACAAAAATGACACTGATATTGTTAAAAGAAAAACTACTAAGTATGAGGGTTTAAAACTATCCTCAGTAACCTATGAAACCACCAACTACTCAAATAAATCACCACCTGTTCAACAATGCCCATACCAATTCAATACATATGCAAATATCATTATGTAAACCTATAATGGTGTACCAGCACTTCAGAATGGGGAAAAAATGTGAAATTACCAAAAGAATGCACAAGATTCTAAACATACCCTATAAAAATGAGAAACTGTAAACAGTTAGAATACACCAACTGGTATCTAACTGCAACCATAATACTTGAATATTACTTGCAGCATTCAAACTGCCAAACTGAACCTTCAGCAACCACAGTGCTACAAACATATCCCCAAAAACGGCCGAACTATGAACAGTTACAGTACGCCCACAGGTACGTAACTTCCCTCACAATACTGCAATATCACAGTGCAATGGCACAATACTTGCAAAACATCAGCAGCAACCAAATGCATAAAGAAATACTGCTATAAATAGGACTGCAACCATACTACCACCACGTACAAAACAGAAACCGTACAGCATTGCAATTGCTCCTACTGCAAAAGTGCACATTAAACATTGCTATAATCTGTGCAAACGTTGCTGTAATGGACTGTGCAGCGTAACAGCATCCAGCATGCATTTTCTTTTTCCCACAGACCCAATGATTATGCGAAGAAACACAGGAACTGCGCACATTGCACAGTACACTTGTTTAAAGCATAGTACGTATGAAGTACTAATTATGAGGGTCCACAAAGTGTAGACAAATCTGCAACGCAATGAACTACAAAATAATGAAATACCTGCTCTAACATGTTATGTTTTCTTTTCCCACAGAGAATGAAACAACGATTACTACAACATTTCATATACCGTACACAAAAACTGCACAGGCCCTCCGCAATAGAAACAGTAAGTATAAAATTATTGGTGTCATACTTTATGATCTACAAAGTGTAATGTGTCCACATATTTCTGCAATCCACATACCAATGTCACAATGTTCAATGTACAGCCATATTACACTGTGCTGCTTGACCCACGGCCTACACTCTTCACTGCACACTGTACAGTCTACAGGCTTCAGCCATGCACTCACATATTGGAGACCCTGGCCACAACTACCACAGCACAGTACAACCATGCATAGAGACATCTACCCACTTACCACAAACCTGACACATAAGACAGCCACCTACCCCTTAGCAACTTCAGTTCACATAGTATTACATTACTTCCACACAATGGACAACCTCTTTGCTGAATGCCCTCTTTACCTAAGCTTGTAATAACTGGACACATTCAATACACTATAGTACAGTAACCTACCTAATAATCTGCACAATCACCACAACCCAAACACAAAAATGCATCCACACATCTTACGTAACTGTCCTGTCTTCTGTAAGATTTGCCTCGCCCATGCCACTGGCATCGTTTAGGTCATTAGTTCATCTTTGTTGTTATGTACACCATTTGACTGGAACGTATAGAACACACAATAGAGTGGAGCACATGGTGCACAACTCGGCAACCATATGTGAAAGTCTTCTGTACTCCTTAAAATTTCAAACTTCTTCACTTTTTTAATGTGCAATGGAAATACAATTTGAAAACCATACCCCACTTACAATCTTTGGAGAAGATGTAAAGTTATTCCGTTTGTTTCATGAATGAGAACCCCAAATATCTCTGTGCCCAAAGACACTAAAGACCGTAAGATGGCCCTGCCATCCACGTATGCGCAGCCATCGCACACACAGTCTGCCAACATACACCGTTGATTCGTAAAACACTGCACATATAAATAGTACATAGGGCCAGTAAATGTACATTCATATATTGTGTCAACTGTGCATTCATTGCACCATGTATAAGGTACCATCATCTCTCCATGTACGTAATACTAACTTCTACGTAACTACACTACTTACATTCGGAAATGCATGATAAAATGGTAACATGTTGCCGCCTGAATCTTTTTTTTTTTCCGCGTGGTGGCCGGAAATCGAAACCTAACATACCCCTCTTTCAACAGGAGACATGCCCATTGTAAAATAACCTTGAGCGGTACGCATGAATTGCTCCAAGGGCAGACATTGTATGAAATAAAAGAAAAAAATCAAAGAAAACTTACAGTATAGTCGCAGCGCACATTTTCCGCAACGGTAGTCTGCAACTGTCCAATACGCCATACAGAGCGATTTCCCATCAACACAGCATAACCATGGAATTTGCAGAAGTTATGTAAGTACAACTTTACATAACATGTTTATAGGGATTAAAATTTAGTAGGATACAGTTCTGTATGCATAATTATTAACATACTATCCCATAGACTTTGTCCGTGTGCACTGTACTGGGTTTTGTAACAGTAGTCTTGCACGCTGCGTTACAGTGCCATGTCTCCAGCATTCAGCCTAAATGATTGTTGTTTGTTTTGTTCACATGGTTCTTCAGCCCATTCAAACCTATACCTAGCGCACAACACTGAAAGTGAATGCAACACCTGCACTGAAACAGCACACCATATGTTGAATTGTGTGCCGAAAGATTGGCTGTATTGTCCTTATAATGACCTTTCAAACACTTAAGAGTTGTACGCGCCTTCATTGTATTAAAATGAATAACGTCCAGAGGCGCATATAGTATGCGGCCGGCACACAAACATCGACAGCTAATATTTTACAGTTGGATGTTTTGGCAAAACAGCTCCTGCATTGTCCTGCAATCGAAGCGGTCCCCGAGGAGGATTTTTTTTTGTATGTTTGTTTGGGCACACACACACAGAATGTGCCGTGGGTCTGACGACACTCACTGACACTGACATCTTTTCTAAAAAGCAAACACATGAAAGGAGGGTCTGTTGGCAACGTTTGAAAGACGAATTGCATGTGTGTAACCGTGGAAGGAGAGGGGCACCTACAAAATAGACAGCAAGCCTGTGGGTGAGCATCCGACGCTACTCAATAACACACATTAGCTCACCCTAAGGTCCATGACCCGGCCACCTAGGGCCCTTTATGACATTCTTCCCTCAGAGCCCATTTCCTTTACGCTGCCACTGATAATGGCTACTTAAATGAATTTGTATTCCTCTTCCTTTGCAGATACCTACTACCTTACTGCCTGTGTTACTCCTTCCACATGCCGACAGACCGATTGTGAACAATCATTACACGATTACCATAAGCCGTGTGTTTTCGCTCATCATTATCTGGGACGACCGCTATGGCCCTGTGTGTCCTTTTGCGTTTCTGGCAATAAGAAGCAACATGCAAACGCTTATGATGTAAGACATCACAGAGACAAAAAATGTCACCTTTCCTAATGAATTAATCCTTTTGCTACTTTGCCAGATGACAAAAGAAGTACAGAAAAGCACAGACAGCATTCTATGCTGGAAGTTACCCGTAAAATGAAAAAAGTGGTTGTTTCAGGCTGCTTACACTGTCTTGTGAACATTCTATAAAAAGTAAAACCAATTGCAACAGTACACAGTGTTGTTCAATAATTATTAAAATATTCTCTGACCATCTACTATGTACAACCAAACTGGGAACGTACGCTCTGTGTGAGTATGTCTGTTTTAGCTTCTGTTTATGTTCCTGTTTTCCAGACCTAGGTCCTCACATGGCACGTTGGGCTACACTGGCCACAAACGTTATGAAAATAGCAGGAGTACACAGTTTGAGCAACTACTGTTAACAACCAATTTAGTTTTGTATTTATTTATTTGCATTTATGAAGCGCAGCAGCGGCCCAGAGGCATTGTGGCGCTGTTACAGAAGAAATCATCTTGACAATACAAAAGAGTGATACAATGTGCTGTTCATGTGGTTAAAGTTGAACACCACATAGTTACATATATTGATTAAGATCTAGCAAAATAGTGAGGTTTGAACCATTTTTCGGAATACGTTGTAGGATTTCTCCTTAATGTCAGCTATGGAGACAAGTGTTTTGATGTAGTGCCGCGCCCTCACTTAATGTTAGTGCAAGTGATGCACACATAACATTAGCACAAAATGGCAATGCTGAGTGCGTTCTTTGCGCATCTCAAAAAGTACACAAAACAAAGGTAATAGTAAGATGGCCAACCGTCCGTAAATGGCGGGAATTACCTGCATTGATGTTTTTGTCCGGTGATTTGCTGGCCCTCTCTGCGGACCTCTAAACATGCCGAATTTGCCTTCACTGCCTGCCTGGTTAAAACCTTGTGTGCCATGAGCTCACACTTCTGTGTGATAATTGAACGCCAGGGCAGAAAAAAGCGGTAGTGGACCTCTCCCAAGATGCGCGACATGCAGCTCTCCCAGGATGTGCAGCATTTGAAGATGTTGCTCTGTGTAAACAGAGCATCGCAATAGCAGCAGATAAACATCAATAGGGGCATGGGGGGGATTTTAGCAAGAACTGTTCAGCCTTAAAATATGTGAACTCGGAGTGATTACAAGCGGCAGTGCAGCATGTTGTCTTTCAAGTAAAACTGTAATGAAGTGTAAATTTGTTCTCGCACAGTAGTGTGTCTAGTACTACTGTACCTTCCATGTTGGATGGGGAAGAAAATAGTAACATCTCATCATTTTGCTGAACCTATTTGTATGACCAATTATATAGTGCAAGGGTAGGTCATTGTGAAAGGCTCATTTTGTTGTAATGGGATTTATTTTTACAAAGCATTTTTATAAAGAAAACATTTCATGCATACGTATGTCAAGTAGACCTTCAACTACATGTGGGTAGCTGCGCACATTGTCCATATTTTAAATGTGTAATGCTAAGGAAATCCTTTCATGCCACAATATCTTAGTTTACTCCTTAAGCAAAGGGTCTGATCAGGGGCAAACCATTGCAAACGCGAATGGTGTCATGTCACTTCCTAATGTGCAACAAGTGCAATGAAGTACACCATATGGAAGTGCATGCATTTCAGTTCACTTCTGGTGCTCTACCAAGTCTAAAATCTCCTCCACAACCATTCTGTAAAGGTGACCACCCTAGGAGAGATGAATATTTAAAAGTGTGTACGATGGAGCAACGTATGGTTATAACAACTTATCCAAAAGATCGAAGCAAAAAATAAATGCACTCCGTAAACACATTTGTCGAATCCATAAACCAGTATCACAGTGTTTGCATGCATGGCTGCAGCACATTGCAGTGGGTGTGGCCAAGGCCTAACCTCTTGGATGCATGGCCATGCACCCAAGAGGCTAATCCTTGGCCACAACCACTGCAATGTAATGCAGCCATGCATGTGAACATGTGGCCAGTTACCACAACCCATAAACATAACACAGCCACCAGCACCCCTACCCAACCCCTGCAACATAATACAGCCATGCGTGCAAACATCTAGCCAGTTACCAGAAACCACAAACATAACACAGCCTCAGGCACCCCTACCCACTTCCGTTCACATACTATTATACTACTTCCAACCGAACCACAACATCTTCGAACATTCCCCCTGCACCCAAGACTCTAGTAACTACTGACAACTAATACATCATAATACAGTAAAGTACTCAGTAATCTGGCAAATGGCCACAACCCAAACACATAAACCATCCACTTGAACCCTATCCACTTCTATACACACAATATTCCAACACTTCAGCCAGTGGACACACTGCTGGACTGTTGACTCCATCACCTCCACCCATGCACCCAAAACTGTAGGATGTGCTTACAATCACCACACCCATGCAACCAACAATGTGTACACTGCTCACAAACCACACACACAAGCCAACAATGTGAAACCTACTTGCAACCAGTGGGCATACTCTTCTACGGCCATGCACCCAAGGCGCTTGGGGCTTACCACACACAACAGAGCATAGTACACCCTATGCAAATATCCTCATATGATCTGCAATCCACTCCCCATCCCCAATTGAGCCTGCCTGCAGTCACCACAGAAGCTAGTAGCCTGAGGAGCTACCCGCGAATTGCCACAGTACTCGCGGACACACACCGCTCGCACACCACCGGCTTCTTCCACCTAAATAAATATATCATGTGAACCACTTTTCACTCCCGTACCCTGTCCATCCAAAATTTTGAAAGTGATTAAAAGTCTGTAGGCGGTCACAGGCTGCCAGGTTTTGTAAGGATGTGTTAAAAAATCTAAAAGTTATTAAGCGTCTTTTTTTTCTCCAAAAGTGCAACCTACTTCCTTTTCATTTTCCCATAGACAACAAAGGTCAATGTTTTCGAAAGCACACAGCCTAAACCGCTGGACAGAATTTGACATGGTCTGAAACAACTTGAGCACGAAGCGTTGACTCGTGATCCATTCATGGTTTGGGGTTATTCCGTGCGGTAGTTATTTTAAAATTTGACGGAGAAGGGGGTGCCCCCTTCCCCAAACGTTATAGTTATATCTCCCATGGTGCATTGCAGGATCATGGTTTTCAGAAATGAAACAACCACCATCTTGTTTTTCTCTCGATGCAAGAGATATTTGTGGCTATAGCCGAGGTTATTGGCAAATCAAAAGCAGTAAAAAGCAATTTGCAGGAGATGTCTAGAAAGCACTGAGTGAAATGCGGGAGTTGGAGGGGGTGCAGGGACCGAGTTTGCAATACAAAGCTTTCTGTAGCCTCGAATAGCCAACATCTGAAAGCAAACTGCATCACAGAAGCAGTGTGTGCTCTAGGGTGAAAGGGAGAGGGCAGGAGGCCACCTGGGGTGTGGGGGAGCAGGCACAAATGAGGGGGCACTTATTATTTTTCAGCTGTTTTGCTGATATTCGCTGCTATACCCGAGGTTACAATGGAGTACAGATAACGATGTGTGCAGTTCAGTACCCGCGGTTAGATTTTTTCAATATTTTGGGGAAAGATAATGTTATAACTATGGTGATGTTGGGGTGAAAAATCACTGGCTTTGTGGCAAATGACTCAATTGTCTTCCAGGTCTCCCATTCATTGAGTAACCAAGGCAGACTCTGCTTAGGTTCAAGGTGAGTAAAGGGCCAGCTTCTTCAGGCCATGTTGCCTGATAAGTGAACCACACTTACAAGACCACTTAGAGTAATGAGCCGACCCTTTTCGTGCTTTGAAGCTAAGTCGGGTCAGCCCCGCTTTGGAGGTAAGCAGGGTCAGTCCCGGTTAATGCATGGATGGGCGACCGAATGGGCATCTGAATTATTGTTTTTTTTTAAACCGCACTACTCTCACTCCTTGAAGGTTTTACACTTAGAGATTTGTTTTGCCTTTTGCTGAATTGCATTCTGGTATTTGTAGCCTGCCAGTCAACAATAAAAAATAAAAACATTGGTTTGTTTTACAGCAACAGTGGGTTTCCCATCCCTGCAGTAATTGCGACAAACCCTGCTTAGCTTCACAGTGAGGAAGGGGTCAGCCCCATAAATCCACACTGCCTAATATATGTGGCCACCCCTTAGAAGAACACTTAGAGAAACATGGCCTAAGTGGGCTGGATCCTTCTTTGCTACGAAATTAAGCAGGGCCGGTCCCGGCTACTGCATGGATGGCAGACAGTCCACGGTCCTGGATGTTTTTTCTTAGTTCTAAAAATCTCATAACACACGGCATCCACATTTTTATAAAACAGAAAAAATATAATTAAAGAAAATGACATTTATGCTGATCGCTGCTATTAGAGAACCCTGGCCTCAAGAAGTTTGTGACGCACCACTTCAACATTATCCTACAAAGATGTTATTGTTTGGATTGTCACAAGATTCATACCTGTTTCATACCCAGTCTTCTATCATTGAACATATTAAATTATAAGCTAAGTATGAAATGTATGCCCCATCAAACACCAAGACATTGTGGCATAGTGGTTAAATTCTGGGCCTTGCACCCAGGGTTCAAGGCTGTATGATTTTTTTATTTAACTAATTCAATTTAATTAATTGAAAAGCAACATCCCTTGTGCCAAAATAATGGCACCAGAGTGGCTTTGGTGCTGAAAAGGGCGTGCCGAAATGGGCGCTCCAGCCGAATGCCCATGCCAAATCGGCCCACGCCAAAATGATGGGGTGTACCGCTTGGAGAACGCTGCTTAACCAAAGTGTGTGATCCATGGCAAATAATTTAATTTCACTGCGTATTGCCTAAAAACATTGTGAGTTCTCAAAGTTTTAAATATCTCATATCACACAGCATCCACATTATTTTCTTTTAAACCATGCGACTGTCAGTCCTTTTTTGCACTGAGAGACAATTTCTTTGCCTTTTGCTGAATTGCATTCTGGTATTTGTAGTCTCACAGTCAGGATGGGGGGAATGATGCCACAATTGAACACTTTTACCTAACATAGTTCTATAAGGATTTATATATTTGCGTGACACTATGGCATATCTACTTTTGATGTTAGCTTTATAAAGCTGAGTATTGTTGAAAGACAATCATGGGGGTGAAGAGGGAAAATGATGAGAGGGCAAGTAAGTCATGAGTATTTGCCAATGATGTGGCAGGAGAGTTTGCAATCCTGGACACTGGTGCAATTATTTCCCCATGATTGTGGTTGCTTTTCAGGGCACCAGCAAAGGACACATGTGGGTGGACAGCTTAACTTTTTTTCAGAGGGCGTGTGCAACCCCTTGGGTTTTTTTGAGGTTGGTAAGCTTGCTCAAGTATTTGGATACCAGGATTTTACTTGGGTTGTCATGTTCCCAGGGCAGATGCTTACCCACAAGCACTTGTTTCATATGGGATTTTGTTTTCCATGGAATATTTCACTACAGATTGCTGGGTTTAAAAGGTGAGCACCTTTTATATTTTGCCAGCATATTTACTGAAAGATTTCCTCTCTCAGGTTATTTTTCTGGTGTTCATTCCTTGTTTTAAATGTCTAATGCTATTTTGTCTTGCACACTTTCTTCTAAGGAGAAGGTCAATTGAACTACATTTGTATATTTCACTTTAGATTATGTGGCCACTTCCTGTGCATATTTTCATGTGTGCCCGCATTTGATTTTCGCTATGGGGCAAAAGTACCTGGACATATGTTATTCTTGCAGCCGATCATTTTGTACCCTTTTCTGTGCTGCTTACATGCGGGTAGTTGGGGTTGTGTGATCAGTCAACAGTCACCAAGAGACCGGCCATAAAACAAGTGTGTGATCCTCGGCAAATAATTTAATCACACAGGGCATTCACTAAAAACATTGGGAGTTCCCAAAGTCTGCAATGTTTTATACATAATAAATAAAATAGGTATGTTTAAAGCTACAGTGACATTGAGAGTGACAAATCACTGGTGACCCAGGTCTCTAAGCCATGCAGTAGCCAAGACTGACTCTGTTTAGCTTCAAAATGAGAAAAAAAGCCCAGCCTCCTCAGGCCATGGTGCCTAAGAAATGAGACAAAGTTACAAGACCACTTAGAGCAACATAGCCTGGGGGGGCTGGCCCCTTCCTCACTTTGAAGCTAAGCAGTACTGTGCATATATTCAGGAGTGCAGCTTTTTTATTTTCGCTATGGATGCAGAAAGTACCTGGGCATATGTTAGTCTTGCAGCCGGTCATTCTTTTCCTGTTTCCGTGCTGCTTAAATGTAGTTAGTTGTGGTCGTGCAATGTATCACAACGGTCACCAAGAGACCGGCCATAAAGCAAAGGGTTTGGAGCATGGGACAGGACATTTCGGCATGGCCAGTTAGGTGCATGTCGTTATGGCGTGACCTTTTCGCCGCAGTTTCTGTTTGGGCACGCCCAGTTAGACACAGCCAATTGGGGCAGGGACCTCTCAGCGCAAGGATGTTTTGGTGCGAGAGGTCAAAATTGGCATGAACCTGCAGGCACTTTGCATTTTGTAACATGGATTAAACTTGAAAAAGGTTTATTTACTGCAACATTATAAAACAGGATGGGACATGTGTTACACTGTCGTTGCAGAATTTAACACGTATTAAACATGAAACATTTATTTACTACAACATTATCAACTTCTTGCAACTATCCCTCACAAACAACTTCACACCATGTACACACACACACACGCTCACATCAAACACACACACACATTGAATGCACGCCCTCTCAAATGACATGCACACCCTCACACCACACATTCCCCCTTACACTGCACAAAGAGGACTACACCGTCTCTGGGTAACATTATAAAACAGAAACAATTTAATAAAAACAATCTTATTCATGCTGAAGGCTGCTATTCGAGAACCCTGGCCTTAAAGAGTTCAAGACGCAGCACTTCACCATTATGCTACAATGATGTTATTCTTTGAATTTTCACAAGTTTCATACCTAGGCTTTTATCATTGAACATATTAAATGATAGGCTAATTATGAAATGTATGCCCCATAAAGCACCAATACATTGTGGCCTAGTGTTTAAATGCTGGGCCTCAAACTCTGGCCGACTAAGGTTCATAATTAATTAAACGAAAAGCAACGCAAGTGGGAAGTGGCGAGGTTTGTTGCAGTGCAGTTCTGTGTTCTTATTTCGCATGAGGGCATTTAGACGTGGCTGCAATGCCAGCCATGTCCAAACATCCCTTGCGCCAAAATAATGGCGCCGTAATGGCTTTTGTGCCAAAAAAGGGCTTGCCGAAATGGGCTCTGCTGGGCAATGGCCATGCCAAATCGGCCCGAAAAGGGGTGTACGGCTTGGAGAACGCTGCTCAACCAAAGTGTGTGCTACATGGCAAATCATTTAATCTCACTGCACATTGCCAAAAAACATTTTGAGTTCTCAAAGCCTGCAAACCGAAGGCCATGGCTACTGGTCTGGTAGCGTTTTAAAATGGACAGTGGGCAGTCCATTTGTTGAAACACTTGTGTATAAGCGCATTATAAATGCCATATCATATCACGGCCAAAGGCCATGCCCACTGACCATTGCCGAAGACCATGCTAGTGGTCTGGAAGCGTTCTAAAATATATGGAATAAAAAAAACTTGAAATTCAAGGAAAAAACTTAAGTTGCAGGGATGTTAAGGTGAGAAATTAATGCAAAAAAACCCTGAAAATTCAGCTAAACCCACCTTAACTTCACGCCCCCTTTTGCGCAGATTATGCCCACAATGATGACAATCACTGCTCTCCATTAGTACATTTGTGAAAGAAAGTCAAAACACACACGAAATAAGGAACCCTTCTGGCAGAGGTTTTTGTGATAAATATGTCATACTTCAGCTCACATTTGCCGTAATGTGCACAGAATCCATTTGACTAGAGTGTACACAGGAGCATAATCTTAGACACTGGTGGAAGATGACATATATTGGATCACCATGACATGAACTTTGCACAGTGCTGTGCTCAGTCTCCAGATTTACCCAACAAATCATTTTAATGGTAAGTTCAATGGACTAACAGCTATTTTGTAGCTGAGCCGAGCTGCATCCAGAGGGCCACATCAAAATATCTATGCCCTCCATACAAACTAAAAAGGAAGGTTTGTTGTAAAGTTCCAGGTTCAACGTTGCCAAAGGGGGTGCACGTACAAGCTACAGAAGTAGGGGAGTGCAGGTACCAGCTACATAAGTAGCGGGGTGTCATCAGGAATGGGGACATCACTGAACGTGGCGAGTGCATAGGGAAACAAAAGCAGGGGGAACACAATGAGGGGTGGGTGGTTTATTGTAAGTAAATGGGGTAGGTCACCAGCACGGGTGCAGAATGGGGTGCAAGCTGCCTTAGGGGGGATTTTGAGAACTATGCAAACAGTAGAGAAGCCATTTTGCTGTAGGCCCATGTTAGCAAAGTATTTTCACAGTCAGCTCATAATAAAAGGGCTGCCGGCTGTAGTGACAGCAGTGTGAGTTTTGAATATTCAGCAGAAAACTGTGTGCAGAAATGTTGCAAGACACAGGTTTACCAGGAGAACACAGTCCCATCGAAGGCACTCTAAGAGATACTTTCGAGGCCCTTCAGCTATGCAGCTAGGTGCATTAAGATGAATTGACAGAAAAATATAAATTAATATTCATTTAATTAAAATACAGCCACAGTGTGGTATAACTTCTTCACACTACAGTGGCAGCGAGGCATGAGAACGGACCTGGGTGGGGGGCAGAGCAATGGGGTACGGGTTATGGAACGTGCGACAGGGAGCCACTCAGTGAAGAGAGGTGTTGGTGTGCCCAGGGAGCAACATTGTAAAGTGCTCTTGCCGATGTCCGCAGGGCACATGATTGGCCAGAAATGGTGGGAATGTCTTGCCCCAGCCATCTCAAGAGGTTAGGCCCAATCCGTATGAAGCAGTTTATCCATTTTTAAATTGGGCAATGCCAACCAATGGCAAACAAATGTTTTTGACAGATCAGCACATTATGTCATTGTGGGGGAGTGTGGGAAGGTTTGTGACGTCACGAGACGTTTTAACTTGATTTTGGCCAAAAAGAGTTTTATCCAATTAGGGTCACTTACGATACAGAATCATATAGGTTTCTGACATAGTTCCACCAAACAGCGTGTGGGACTTGCCCTAAAAATGTAACTAAAATGTTGTATGGCAATTTTGTAATTTGCATATAAAATGTTCAACCGCTGTGGGCCGTGTCGAGCTCATTTCATTCCGTTCAGTTCCATGCGGCTGTCTGAACCATAGTTCCCAGCTGTGGGGGGGGGGGGGGGGTCCATAAATCTGTGCTACTTCTTGCTCGGTGTACGCGCCTTGTTATGATTCCTTTTTCTTTACTATGATTACTTTTTGGACAGGGGTCCCCTGGTACAGCTTTTCCTATCTCTTATTTGTGGTGCCACTGGCACAAGACAGAAAATAGCAAGGGAACCTCATCACACGTTTTGCCCTGGGCATCACCAACTCCTGCACAGCCCTGCACGACCCCTTCAACCTTTTTAGCAAAGGACTCCTCTGGACATCTGGCAAGCAGACAAAGCAGTTCAGACTTCATATGGAATACAGATGAAGAAATGCCAGCAAGTGAGATTATTTCCAGGCAAATGTGACACAAATAGCTTGCAAAAACCAGGCAATATCTAACTCAGTGGGACCCAGTACCAATGCACACGTTGGCTTCTGTTTCCAAGAAGCATGACAAGGGAATACACTTCTGAAATGTTATAATTAAAGACGATGGAACACGTCATTGTGCAGCACAGGGAGCATTTGGAACAGGAATTCGTTCAGACACATGCATTCCTGCTCTCGACAGTCAACTCCTGCCATTCAAGCACAGTGCACAGCTTCCTGCCTGTCCTTTCCCCTCTCCTTCACAATTTTTAAATAAAATGTGTGATACATTTGTTTTAACGCAATTATTGGTTATACATATTGTTTTGCCACTCGTTATGGACGTGAAGGTGACAATACATGAATACATATAATATTGCAATAGTACTTTGTAAAATTCAAAGTTAATTAAAATAATGTCTTTGTAGCAAGTATTAAATAATCAAATAGCGAGAAAAACAAACGGCGGCAACTGTACATACCTGAAGAGAAGAACCCACACAACTCAGTCAATACCAGCTGGATTTCTCCCATAAACCCAGCGTCTTCATGGTGATAGGTTGCAAGAATATGTACTGCTTTATAATGTTCCTGAAACAGCATGCACTTGGCTGAACGGGAGGCCATTTCACTTATTCGACTTGTCTCTTTAGTCTGCCTCTCCTGCCTGTAAGCTAAACACTGCTCAAAGCCACTCAATCACGAATGGATAAAGTGGCTTGAAATCTACTTCCCATATCTCCACCTCAACATCATGTGCCGGCTTTCAGTTTATAATGTTTACACTTTGGTGCTTTTCTTTGCTCTGTTTGATCAAACATGGAATCTCACAAACACGAGGACTCATTTTGTTCTGAGGTGCACCCAATGCTGATTGGTGCCTATCTTATGTGAACTGATTTGCATATTTAACCATGCAGTTTTAATCCGTTTCTCACAGAAGACATCCTTGCAATCTAGAAATTATATTCAGTTAAATGCCTAAAAGTTATATGAGAGGATAGGCGAGGTGTGATAGTAAATATATCATACAGGTTGATTCAGACCAATGAGTTTCCGGAAGATAGCTCCGGCGCACTTGCCTTGGGAACCACACTATGCGGAGCAACACAGGTTCGATCCACAAGTCTGCACTTAGAAACCTCTGGGTATTAAGCTCGTTATAAATAACCAATTATAATTATTATAAATTCACTCATAACAATACAGTGTTGCAAATGATTTGGCTTGACCTCACACCCATCCTAATTAAATCACTCTGCCTGATAATGATGTGTGACAATAACTTAGTGGTCTTATGCAGCAGGTGATGAAGGGATTATTTTTTTTGTTTTTCAAAAATAACCTGACATACACGATGACACTGTGTTCCCATTGAGGTTGCCTTTGCCAAGTCACTTTAAAATAAGAACTAGTTTGGAGTGAGTCGAGTTAAAATATCTGTGGACATAGCTCACTGTTTCAGCATTTCCTCAAGTCGCTCACTCTATGCTTATGGGGAATGTTGGACAGCAAAGAGTGTGAGTCAATGACCACAGAGATTATTCATCGTGTAATGTAAGGTTAGCTTAAAACTGGACAATTATTTACAGCGATGTGGGTGCTTAGAGTGCTGGCCTGTGTGACTACAGGAGATAGTGGTCCCTCCCCTGTGTTCTGCCCAGAATTCCTTTGGGAGTAGATTCAGAAATAACATTTCAATAATGAATTTACCTTCATCAATTACCTGAAGAATGCAGGTGCCTCCGATTGAGGAGTCGGGGCACTACGGGAAACCCTGTGATCAGTAATCAAATGTAACTGTAACTATTATAGCGGCGCAAGAGGCATCAAATTATAAAACGCATGCTGATAAAATAACTAACACACAGATTGGTTATACTTTGCTATGAAAATTGTATTTGTTCAGACGATTGGACTAATTACACATAAAAGCATAAACCTTTCTAAAATGCTATAATTGGGCAAAAATTCAAATATCAAGCTAATGAAAAAATGCATTTCAGTCCAGCTGTCTACCCCCTTATTCTGGCAATGGTCTGCCCTTACAGTAGATTCTAGCCTTGTGTGTGCTGCCGGACAATTAGGGAGGCCATATGAACTTCAAACATGTGAACGTGGCTGCAAAAGATCACTCTGTAGCTGCATACTGCCAAAAAGGTGGTTGAACTAGCAGGTTTAGATGCTTGGCTTAATGCTACAATTTATCTTAAGGTTCAGTGACTGGACGACCTCTTTGAAGTTTGTTGGCTCAGGATAGTGGCTGGCCAAGGATGTGCATGTAGCCCACTCTTTTTCATCCTCTTCCAATCAATGTTTCTACGCTCAATTCTACCCATATGTCTATAATGAACACTTTACTTCCTTTGCATCTCTTTCAGCACTCTCTGTCTGTCTCTAATATCTTCCTGCACACCATCCTGGATTCTGTCCTCTTCACTCCACAGAAATAGCTCTGAAGGGCCCACATGATGGAAACACATTCATTTTCTAAAGTCATCCACCTGACCTCTCTGTCCTACAAGGTCGATGGAGGAGGTGGACTGTGGCTGAATGCCTAACTGATATTTATTAATTTCATACTATGAACTTATCCAAGGAACTACCTACAGCTGTAAATTCATCATTTCTACAAGAGGATTATGGAACCAAAATAATTGACTCTGGTTTCTGAGGGACAAAAGGTATGCATACATGTATATGAAGAGGTAGTGGCCAGAATGAAAAACAGTATAAAAAGGAAGAAAGTGTGATACTAGAAAGGCTCACTTTTTATATGAGAGATCAATTGCCAGGAGAACCCATAGATGAAATCTTAGCAGTGTGGAGAGGCATTGCCAATTTTGGACAATTCCTAAAAGAAGTCTTGAGGGACCAAATAATGGTGCACACGTCAAATGATCAAATACGAGAGAGAATATGGGAAGAATCTGAGCCTTCTCTTGATGAAGTTATTCACATTCTGAAAAGTATAAAAAGGTCATCAGAAGCTTGTAAGAACATAGCAAAAGACAAGTCTGAAGACAATATGCAAGTGTGCGGGACACTTGTTAAAGGGGAAAGAAACAAAAATCAACACAACGAAACAACAGCAGAAGGGATAATGTGATGCATGGTGTTACAGATGTGGGGCACAAAACCATATTGCAAATTCCAACACATGTTTTGATATTGGCAAAATATGTAACAGATGATATGATATGGCATTTATAACGTGCCTGTACACAATTGTTTCTAGGTGCGACAAGACAAGGAGAGGTAAACAGAGGTAGGACAAAACAACAATCTTACTAGGCGTTGTGTCATTCCGATTGCGCAGATAGCGCAGAAGTGTAGGGAAGTGGAAGGGGAGAAGTTCTGAGGGGTTTTTGGGGAGTGAGAAGTGCAGGTAACTCAAAGGTGTATCCAGCAGGTGGCTCAGTGCAGGTAAATAAGAAAGTGCAGCAACAGGTGGCTCATAAGTCCAGAGGGAAGGGACTGTAGGGTTGCAGATACAGACCACAAGTGCTGGGGGAGCCAAGAGGTAGTGTGAGGTGCAGCTGGACATGCAGGAGCCTGGGCCCAAGTTCCGAAGGTTGCCAGGTGTACAGTGCGTGGAGCAGCCGGGACATCAGCAGGGGCGAGGAAGTGAGAAAGCGGAAGCAAAGAGGAAGGTCTTGAGTTGCTGCCAAAACCAGAGGTGGAACTGCTCAAGTTTGACAGAGGCAGGGAGGCTCTGCCAGAGGGAGGCCCCAGCCGAAGATAGAGATCTGGCCCCAATTCTCTGCTTGGAAAAGCAACTGACCCTTAGAGAGTTGGAGGTGGATGAGCAAAGAACTCAAGAAGGGAGAAGTTTAGGAAGAGAGCGTTGGAGGTAGTGCAGTTCCAGGCCCCGGAAAGCCTTGTGGACAATGCAGAGGCTCTTGAACTTGATCCTTGACGACACTGGGAGCCAAATAAGAAATGTCAGAGCTGGAGAGATACGATCCCTGGGCTTGAGGGCAGTCCTGTTCTGGATTAGTTGTAGAGGTCCGAGACTAGAGGCAGGAAGATTTAGAAAGAAGCTGCTGCAGTAGTCCAGCCTAGAGAGGACCAGAGCTCTGGAGACACCGAGCCTCTGGGGGGAAGTGAGGAAAGGAAGAATACCTCTGAGGAGATGCAGATGATAGTTTGACTTCTTAGAGATGTCAGAGATGTGAGGAGAGATGGAGTGTGGAGACAAAAATGACCCCAGGGTTATTAGCCTCAGAGGTAGGAACAGGAAGAGGGCCTGGAGTGGGAGGCCAGAGAGCGAGAAGAAAGGAGGGAGCTGGTGTTCCCATGTGGAGGATCCCAGTCTTACTGACATTGGTGGCACACCAGTCCTGAATTGCGACCAGACACTCTGGAATGAGAGAAAGAGAAGAGGTGGCCGAGGGGAGCCTGAAAGAGAGCTGGGTGTCATCCGCATAACACTGAAGGTTGGAGCAGACAGCAGCAATGTGGTGGGCAAGGGGGAGCAGGTATTGGCAAAATATGTAACAGATGATATGATATGGCATTTATAACGTGCCTGCACACAAATGTTTCTAGGTGGGACAAGACAAGGAGGGGTAAACAGAGGGAGGACAAAACAACAATCTTACTAGGCCTTGTGTCATTCAGATTGCGCAGAGGTGTAGGGAAGTGGAAGGGGAGAAGTTCTGAGGGGCAGGGGGAGGGAGAAGTGCAGTTAACTCAAAGGTGCAGCCAGCGGTGGCTCAGTGCAGGTAAATAAGAAAGTGCAGCAACGGGTGGCTCATAAGTGCATAGGGAAGGGACTGTAGGGTTGCATATACAAACCACAAGTGCTGGGGGAGCCAAGAGGCAGTATGAGGTGCAGCTGGACATGCAGGAGCCTGGGACCAGGTTCAAAGGGTGGCCAGGTGTCCAGTGCATGGAGCAGCCCGGACATCAGCAAGGCAGAGGAAGTGAGAAAGCGAAAGCAAAGAGGAAGGTCTTGAGTTGCTGCCAAAACCGGAGGTGGTACTGCTCAAGTTTGAGAGAGGCAGGGAGGCTGTTCCAGAGGGAGACACCAGCTGAAGACAGAGATCTGGCCCCAAATCTCTGCTTGGAAAAGCAAATGACCCTCAGAGAGTTGTAGGTGGATGAGCGAAGAACTCAAGAAGGGAAATGTTTAGGAAGAGAGAGTTGGAGGTAGTGCGATCCCAGGCCCCAGAAAGCCTTGTGGACGATGCAGAGGGTATTGACCTTGATCCTTGCCACCACTGGGAGCCAAATAAGACATTTCAGAGCTGGAGAGATACAATCCATGGGCTTGAGGCCAAAGAAAAGTCTTGCAGTCCTGTTCTGGATAAGTTGTGGAGGTCGGAGAGTAGAGGCATGAAGATTTTGCAGTAGTCCAGCCTAGAGAGGACCAGAGCTCTGGAGACAGTGAGCTTCTGGGGGAAAGTGAGGAAAGGATGAATACCTCTGAGGGGATTCAGATAATAGTTTGATTTTTTAGAAATGTCATAGATGTGAGGAGAGAAGGAGAGGGTGGAGTCGAAAAGGACCCGAGGGTTCTTAGCCTCTCAGGTAGGAGCAGGAAGAGGACCCAGAGTGGGAGGCCAGAGAGAGAGAAGAAAGGAGGGAGCTGGTGTTCCGATGTGGAGGATCCCAGTTTTACTGGCGTTGATGGCACACCATTCCTGAATTGCGACCAGACAATCTGGAATGAGAGAAGGAGGAGAAGCGGCCGAGGGGAGCCTGAGAGAGAGCTGGGTGTCATCTGCATAACACTGAAAGTTGGAGCAGAAAGCAGCAATGTGGTGGGCAAGAGGGGCCAGGTATTGGGTGAAAAGCCTGGGAGAAAGGTTACACCACTGGGGAACACCACAGGTAGAGAGAGAGATAGAAGCGAGGAAAGACCCCATTGAACCTGAGAGGGACGTTCAGTGGGAAAGGAGGGCAGCCAGGCCAGGGCATGATCAGTGATATCCAGGTTATCACAGAGGCGATTGAGCAGGATGGCATGGTTGACAGTAACAAAAGCAGAAGAAAGATCGAGGAGAATGAGGACAGAAGGAAGGTTAGAATCAAGGTTAGAGAGCAGGTCTTCATGGGCGTTCAGGAGAGATGTTTCCGTGCTTCTGGAAGCTTTGAAGTCAGACTGCTGGTCGTGGAGACAAACAACAGATTCAGTGTGCAGATTAAGTGGGAGATGACCAGCTTTTCCAAGAGTTTGCCAAATAAAAGGTGTGATGGAGATTGGGCGATAGTTAGCCAGAGAGTAAGGATCAGCAGAGGGCTTCTATAGGAGGGGGTGCACAAGGGAGTGCTTAAGGGGGAGGGGAAGGTTCCAGTGGCAAAGGAGTGATTGCAGAAATCAGCCAATGCTGGAGCAAGGGTGTCAATGTGGTCCTTGATGATTCTGAATGAACAGGGGACAACCTCTTTGACTATACTTTCATAGATCAGACTTGTCTAGAAATATCATCAGTGCTGAACAAGGGAAAGAAAGAGAAGGGAGGAGGAGAGACGGCCACAGGCGGGCCAGGAGTGGAGGGGGAGGAGGAAAGGAAGAGGAAGAGAGGGTGGGCGGGATGTTCTGAGTTTTAGTGATAAAAGAGAAGCCAAGGCTGTACAGAGGGCCTGGGAGGGAACAAGAGAAGTAGAGACTGCAGCAGGATTGGACAGCTCCTTGCAGATTCTGAAGAATTCGGCCGAGTTGTTAGATGCTGTATTGCCTTTGGAGAAGGCGGCATGCCAGTTTGTTAGAGGGTGAACCGGACACCCTCCAGTTCCTCTCAGCCAACCTGCACTTGCATTTGAGGGTGACGAGGTTGGAGTCATACCAAGAGTTGCACCTGGATTTGGGCTTCAATTGGATGCTCATGACAGTGACAAGTACATCAAGAGTGTTAGAGATAGAAAGATGAAGGTTAGATAGGGCTGTGTCAGGATGCGAGTCATCCAAAGGTGCAGAAGCAGCAGAGAAAGTAGCAGCGAAAGGCTCAACTGACACGGGCTTCATGGGTCCGATGACCAAGAAGGTAGGTTGCAGTGCTGCAGTCGGCTTGGCCTGAGGGGTTGTTAGGCAGAATCCTGTGCAGTTCCCTTAGGGAACACTGCAAAAAGATTAAGACTACAGGAGTAAGCAGTGAACCCAATTGGTAGCAGTCTGCACCACCCAGATTTACCTGGTAGCTGTGGCTGAGCAGTCAGACTTCTCTCAAGAAGAGTAGGGCAGTATATAGAGCATACACAATAGGGCCAAAAACACAGTAGGGCAAACACTGACCAGAGCTTTGTATAAAAAGTATATAATTATTTATTTAAAACACACTTTAGGCAATTTACTAGCACTCTAAATCAAAAGCAAGTTAAAACACAGTCAGGTAAAGTATACACACCTCCTTTGATAACTATTAGACAAGTCAGAGTTAAAACACCACGATTTGTTAAAACAGATGTGAGCGCGTAACCTGATGGCACTCCAGTAGTTCCGTTAAAGGGAGAGAAAAAGGCATAGAATAGAAATAAAACAGGTGCCAACACTTTTAGGAGTTCTCAGCAAGGGAATAAAGGCAGTATACACCGTAGAGCCAAAGTTCATAGGCCAGGCCCACTTTAAATGGAGCAAAGCGAAATGTGCCCATGATCACACGGTTTAAAATGCACTAAAAGTCTTTGCAGAATGTTCAAAAGAGGTTGGGGTGATTCAAGAAGGTAAAGTTAGAAGGTCTGGGGCCAACCCAGTTGGAAAGCCAAGGATTTAAGGGTCACCTTGGGCAAACCGCAGAAAGGGAGGCCAGGCAGGACACAGTACCTTAAAGAGAGAGGAAGCTCCAGCGGTGGCAGTTGTTCCTGGCAGTGGTTGCAGTTCATAGTTTCGACCAGGGGGAGAGAGGATCTTGTCGTGGAGGAAACGTGGAGTCGTTGCACTGCACAGGGAGGAAACCAGCCGCAGAGTTCGTCGATAAAAGGTGCGTTCCTTTTATTCGCGGTCAAAGTGGTGAAGCTTGGCTATCCAGCCGCCGGGGTGCTTGGCACGGGCGATTCGACCAAGAGATGTCTTTGGAGGCGAAAAGGCCGAACTGGTTGGTCCCACCAGCTCAGAGGAAGAAGACTCGTCCAGCAGAAGATCTTCTCTTGTCGTCGGGAAAGTGGTGAGATAGTTGCAGCAGGGCTTCACCGGTGGTGTCATTGTTGCAGATGGCTCAGCTTCTTCCCTCTTCGAATTCTTAGGTCCTGTGGCGACTTCCGAAGTTCCAATCCCAAAGGCCCTGCTTTTATGCTGAAAAACCCCATTCAACAGCCTAGCTGTCACACAAACATGCTAAGTGGTGAGCCGGGCGGCTCACCACTGGCCCAATCAGAACAGAGTGCGACTTGAGTTGCTAAGGCAACGCAGTCCAGGGTGCCAATTCCCCTCCCCACCCATCCTGTGGAACCCAGACAGAGTGGCACCATTTGGAGGGCTTCTATGGAGAAGCCCGCCAAAAAGTGGAACAAAGGGCTCGACCTTGGTCAGAGTTACAGAGACGGACACGAAAGCCATTTTAGAAAAGAGTTCTGGCATAAAGACCCAACCGTTGGTTTAATATTAAATAAATAAACCGGCGGTATCTTTAACATTGCACCAAAAAGTGGTGCGTTTAAAATCAATGGGAAAATCCCATAGAGAATATTCCGGTGGAATATTTCGCGTGGTAACCACTGCCACCAGCCAGAAACTCGACACGGGGGGACTGGAAAGTGCCCCCTTGAAAACAGACCCAGGGGCAATATAATTAACCCCTTCCAGTACTTCCACAATATGATGGTTTGTACTGGTTCTGTTCACAATTTAGGACTAGTAAAGTCAATGGTGACTTTACATGCCCTGGGGGACAGTAGTCAGTCCCAGGGTATGGAGTCTATGTTTGGGGGTCACTATGACACCCTTGTGTTACTGCACTGTGGGTGCTGTGTAACACACACATAAGAAATAGATGATACACTATGGAGTAAAAGACCCCATAGCCCAAAATCACACAAATAGTCAGAGACATACCTCAAATCATGTCTAAGAGTGGGAGTAAAAGAGTCTCACTCTTAGCAGGAAAAAAAACAAACCCCAAAAATCCAGCAAAGCTGCTGGGGGACTCACTAGGTTTGGGAAATTGGCCTTATAAGAGAATTCTCCCTAACAGGGGTACAGAGAGAGAGAGAGGTAGGAGGAAAGGAGAAAGTGATCACTGCAGGAGAGAGGAGTGGTGAGAGGGTTGGAGAAGGGGAGGTCTGAGGAGATCAGAACATCCAGGGTGTGCCCTGCACAGTGAGTCTGGCCAAAGGGAAGAATAGAGAGAGAGAAAGAGAGTCACAGAGATTGCGAAAGAGTCCTGAAGAAGGGCAGGTAGCATCCGGGTGGATGTTAATGTCTCTGAGCAGGAGAAGTTGACAGGTAGAGGTGAGGAGGGAGGAGGAGAGGTTCGCCCACTCAGAGAGGAAGGAGGTGACCTGGCCGGGCGGCCTGTAGATAGTGTCCACAGTGAGAGAAGGGCCAGGAGATCTAGAGAGCCTTCAGATCAGGCATTCAAGGGAGGAGTAGTCCTGCATACGAATGATAGAATCAGGGATCTACTCCAGGACGTGTGGCAGAACAGGTCACATTGCTAATGCCTTTAAGAACACATTTTATGAAACGAGTGCAGCAGGTGAGAGAAAGGAATTAGCGTGGGTAAATGAAGACACACTCAGCAAGTGCAAACCAGAAAGAGAAGAAGTAAGTTTATCATGGGATCCTGGTCAGGACTCAAACACTTTTGTGAGGATTGAAAGACCAATGCGTCAAGTAACAATTGCAGGAGTTTGCATGCAGTTGATGGCAGATTCTGGTTCACCACACACCATAATGCCACTAAACATGTATAAGAGACAACTGGTGGAAATAGTGAAAAACCTTAACCCAGTAACTAAATTGCCATGTGCTTATTCATTTTACTTGTTGGGACAAACTCCGGAGGGCAACTAGGAGTTTGCGGACTCTGGGAAGGCCCACCACATTCCACAGAACAAGCAGAGGACTCAGTCAAAGGAAAGTTCAAACTGCGGTTTATTACAGAGAAAACCAACAGGGATCAGCACAGGGACAAGAGAAATCCATGGACATCTCAACTTCTCCTGGCTCGCAGGCCAGTTTTGATGTATAATTACATCCATGCTTCATCACTACCTTGGCCTGCCTCCAAAAACCTATCGACTTCTGGGATTGGCCGTCAAGAGCCTAATAACCTATATGGTCGCCTATATATGTTATTCTACTGGCTCTTCCATGTCAGGTGGCTGACCTGGTACATCCCCAAGTCACTATCTATAACAATGTGGCAGTATGAGGGTCTTGCCATTGGTTCTTGCCCGTTGCTACCCACCCCTATGATACTAAACTGTGATTGGCTAGAGATGACGTCCCCAGGCCTGGGATCTGCAAAGGTTCTTAGCTCTTGGTGTACCTTTTCAAGGTAATAAGAATGACTATGTGTCTGCATTGTAACTTGTGTGTACCACCTTAGTCTATGAGACTGCTAGTTCATTCCGTGTAGCACTTGTCTCACATTGTAAAATCTTTGATGCAGTCCTCTGTCTGGTAGTGTGAGATTAGCTCTCTTTCCCAGCGCCGGTCACTGGTCTGTGTCATGTATTTCATAAGAGGGGGAGAAAGGGGTAGGCTTCCCCATCCCTTTTCAGTCCCCCCTCTGGTTGACCTGTTGACTACATCCTCATATGGCAGTCCTGTTGCTCTGGGCTGCCATATCTTCGTTATTCCTCCCAGGTTTCCATAGTAGTTTGTGTGGTCGTTGATCAACCAGTGCATGTAACAGCGCACCCCTTCAGGGTTGCACCAAACCCACTTTCCTTCATAGTACTTTGGATTGTGAGGGTTGTCCAGCTTCATGGATTCGGTTGGAACTAGGTCACACTGCGCGATCTTCGATCTGAGCTTGTCCAGTTCTGCAACAATCTCGTCATTTGTTCCCCCTATGTTTACGTCCATCAGGATCTGCATTCCGATAGCCTCGTCTGCTGTGTTCTTGCACCTTGACATGCTTATTTTGATCCCACACATGGATGCTGCTCCCAGCACGAGTGCTCATGCTATCACCTTCAGTCTATCTGACAGCCATGATGGCATCCATGTCCATATATCCGCTAACCAGCTCTTGTCCTTCACTGTTCCTCTGGCTTCATCTTCCATTTTGGCATGCATCTGTACCATTTGTGCCACTGCATCTGATAGAGTTCTGTTATCCTCGTCATTGGCAGGTATGAATGTACAACAGGAACTCCCTATCTTTGCGCAATCTCCTCCTTCCATAGCCGTGAGGAGATTCAGAACATATATATTCTGGAACGCCACCAAACTCTGGTAATACATTGTAACCCACTTTCATTACCATGTTCCTCAGCCTTCCCTGGGCCTTTTGTCTTTCCCCCAGTTCCCACAATTGCCCAAAGTACGCTGTGCATATTGCCACAAAGTTTGCTGCTTCATTTCCTCTTCGGATAGGGTCTTCCCCTTTTGTGTGGGCCTGGCACTTGACTAGTGCTACCTTTTTTGGATAAGCAATCACCTCGATCAGTCTGTCCAATAACAGTGCATGCTGCACTGGGGTCCCGTCTGCTCTCCTGAACCCTCTCTTAAGCCATCACGCCAATCCTGAGTGTATTGTTGACATCAGGATGGCGAAGTCAGAATAAATTGTCACTTCTTTCTTTGTGTTGCTTTCCAGTGCTTATATGAGAGTCACTAGTTCTGCTGCTTGTGCTGCATAATGGGATGGTAGCCACCCACTTGCAATCACCTCACTTGTCCCGTCCTCGTTCAGTCTTACCACTGCAGTCCCAGTACGTCTAACTCCATCAGTTTGATCAATTGTCGAACCCCCTCTCTTCATTCTGCTCAATCCTTCCCATTTCTCTGTCTTCTCCGTCTGGGCCATTGGTGTCACCCCATCCGATCTCTTCCTTCGCTTATTGTTGTTCATTTTAGAGAATTTATCGAGATTGACATCCTTCTTGGGTACGACCAACAAAGGCATGTTGAAGGGTACCAGCGAGCAAACTCCTCCCCCCATTCAGGTGGCAGCTTCTCATACACCTTCGATCCACAAGCCCTATAGTGATCCATCAGCACTGCCATTCCCACTCTCATTGCTGCAAGTTGTTCAATTGTTTTTCACCCAACATGCTCACCCACTTCAACCTCGCCATTGTTCTGATAGCACAGGGCTGGTGTTTTCAGAGGGATTAGCGGCATCAGTTCAGCTTCATTTTCTACCCATGTTATCAATTTTGCACTGACATCCCATTCCTTCAGGCACTTGTCGTTCTCCTCCTGCACATTGTTCACCAACGACTGGGCAAGTGTCAGTGCCTTGCTTCCCACCACTCCATCTTGCCATCCATCGTTGGTGTACACTCATCCATACACTACTATGTGTGCCCTTTCCCAGCAGCCAGGCTCTCCTCCTAACTCCATCACTGTTGTCCAGGGACAAAGCCGGTCCTTCAGTGTGATAGTCTTCGTTTCTCCCTTCTCAGGCCCATTAGTGATGTACTGTATGGCTTCATCTAGCTGGCAATAATGGTTCATCATGTCTAATGTCTTTATGTAATTATCTTCATATGGGAATGTTCCTTTGGACATCCATCTCAATGTTGCTGTCTTCATTTGGAATCCTCCTCGCGTTTGCACCGTTGCGAGATACATCAGGCACTGTGCCCTTGCTGCTGGTATTTCAGTTGCTATGAAAGTTCTAGAGGCACTCATGGCATAGGGGATCAAAGAGCATACATAAAAGCTGTCCCCAGTGGTTTCCTTACCTACTTTTGTCATGTGTTTGTACCACATGTTGCTAGACACTCGATCAATGTCGGTGAGCTACATGTCTACTCCCTTCATGTATGTGTCAACACTGTGGTTACCTCTCCTTACTTTATCAACAGTGCTCTCTCATCCACCTGACACAGTCGGCCCACCTGCTGGTGCCAGGGGAAAGTTAGTAGAGGGTACAGCGGTAGCAGTAACAACAACATATAACTGCAAGAATATGAATCACAGGCTACTAGGAATCAATAGACATGATACAACGATCATGTTCTTTATTATTCCCTTTATTTCCACTTACACTGCTTGATTCTTGCAGCTAGGTGATACAGTTGCCCACCTAAAATGGGCAGATAAAGGTGTTACTGTGTTAGTATTGTCAGTGCCCTTAAGCCCCAGGGACCATATAATCACTTCTCTCTCCCAGACCTTTCTTACTGATGGGTCTCTTGATATGGCCCGCACTGGGGGCTCACTGTGTGTAGTTGTGGGTAGGTTTTCGCCAAATACTCTACAAAGACAAGGTAATGCATTCCAGCAGATCATGCTCTGAACCTGTTGGGTCTCCTCACATAGTGTACAAACTGGTTAGAGGAAGTTTCTGGGTGGTAGGTGGAAGGAAACATGGGTGAAACAAACAGTACAATCCCCATAACATTCACGTAGACCCTGCATGTGCGGAAAGAGAAAATAACAAACAGACAGTGTATCCTTAGTCTATTTGTACACGTATTCCAGTTGCTGCTTCTGCTGTTCAGTCTTCAATAATGCTAGTGACATGACCACTTTCCCTGTGTTGTTCTGTCGCCATAAGGCACCTGTCGGAGACATCGAGCACCCTCTCTTTACCCATAGCTCTTTTTTCTCCGTGGGCGCAGCACCCTGCAACTCCATACTCTGTGTCTCTGGTAATACATTGTAGCCCTGCTTCATTACCATGTTCCTCACCCCTCCCTGAGCCTTTTGTCCCTCAGTTCTCAAAATTGCCCAAATTATGCTGTGCATTTTGCCTCAAAGTCTGCTGCTTCATTTCCTCTTCAGATAGGGTCTTCCCCTTTTGTGTGGGCATGGCACTTCACTAGTGCTACCTTTTTTGGATATGCAATCACCTCGATCAGTCTGTCCAATAATAGTGCATGCTGCACTGGGGTCGCGTCTGCACTTCTGAACCCTCTCTTAAGCCATCATGCCACTCCTGAGTGTACTGTTGACATCACAATGGCGGTCAGAATAAATTTGAAACCAACAGATGTCCACACTCTTGTGGAACTCTCCCGTCCCCTGCACACCCTTTCAATTGTAAATACAATCAATGTTTGTTGATATAGTACAATAAGTTTTGAAATAAATCTTATAGAAACCATTTTTTTTTATAAAAGCTAATAATCAGTTTTAATGTTACTTTGAGTCACATATTACTATTGTCACATTAATCCATCGAGTTGTATGATACCAAAGTTTACACAATTAGTAAATATTAGTTGTATTGTAGAGAAATCCCACAGTATTCTGAATCAAACATCACTTTGTCACAATGTCATTCATGGGTAAACAATATATTCATTGCACTTTTCTCACATATGTAAGTCATATGCTAACATAAAAAATGTCAATATATAATACTGAACGCGTTTCGGGGTTAGGTATCTCGTCTTCTTCAAGAGTTGTTCACCCTCTTTTTCTGTTTCTCCTCATTCACCTATAATACATAATGTAATCATCAAATATTGTTCTCTAAATTGCTGATATCTGTCAGGTTATCATAAAACGCTATTTTATAATAATCACCTGGATGTCCAATTCTTCCTCCGTTGTAGATATCCACTTTTTAAATTGCGTTCAATTTTGCGCCAAAAAGGTATGCGTATTCTTAATAGGTAAGTAACCTAAAATGAAATGTGCTAGTTGTAAAAAGGTATGTGCAAATTATACACATAGGTTTAAAAGAAAGTTAATAATATGCCTGTACATTGCATGACTATTTTTAAAGGAGATTAAAGCAGATTTATATTATGCTTCACGTAACTCCTTATGTTAGCAGTATCTCCATAAGGTTAATAATATCACAAATTCCTGGGTAGATGATGTGGTGTCTTAATTAATAAAGATTGTTTTAAACATGCCACTTCTTCGTCCGATTCCTTAATCGAGCACGCTACATGGCTGGAATGTTTTGCTCTTTTTTTTTTCCAGTCTTCGGAGGAGCCTAGCCTCTTCATTGCCTGGAGGATATCTCAGGTGCAACTCGTTTGTCTTGGAAGCAAGACAATGCGAAGCAACACAGGTTCAGAACCCGGTCCACGCTTAGAGACTGGTGTCTGGTATTCAGCATGCTATAAAAGTTAATTAATTAATTGTTTACTCTTTGTTGACGGTTTAGCAAATATTATGGAATCCTGAAATAAAGGCAGTTGGCATAATCCAGTCTGGAGATGAGTATGGCCATTGCTGCCATTGTGATGTCATTATGGGAGAGCAGATGGGTATTAGTTGAAAGACGCAGCTTCTCACTAGTACATACAAATGAGGTTTTTGTGAAACTGTGCTTTCCAAGAAGGGTGCATTGTTTTTCTTTCATGCTGTTTCTGAGGGCACATTCCCATTTCTTCAGTGCAAGGAACTCTTGTGTATATTAGAGTGTTGTGCACCACACACAATACATTCTGTTTCTGATGGGTTGAGGTTTAGTCGTTTTGTATATTTCAATTGGTCTATATGACAGAGTGAAATGGCAATATCCAGTTGATTTTGGGATGAGGGTTGATTACATTTGAAAACAATTTGAGTGGTTGTATCAGGAGAGGCCTACGTTGATGAGAGTTTTGATAGGGGTCCTGCAGGTAAATACATGTAAATTAACTTTGAGAGAATGTGCACCTGCTACATACATGGACCCACACATTAAGCTTAATGAGCTGGAACAGGTCCTCAACCAAACGCTAAATTGAAAAAGTCTTCTTTCACTTGGCTTCAGTGCATGATTTTCAACAAGAGAGTTGTAAGGGCTTTTCTGAACTTAAGGGGGATGAATTTCACTCTTAGTTCCAGGGGTAGGGCATTCCAGTGGGTGGACCATTTGACAGCAAATCCTTTCTTCCCAAATGTGTTGCTGTTGTAATTGCCAGGAGTAAGAACGTTGGCAGGTCTGACTCCTAAGGTTCTGTTGACAGCATGTTTCACGAGCTGGAAATTAATTTTGGTCCCATGTTCAACTCTGCTTTCCTGTTAATGAACTGGATCTTAATGTCGACTATGAATTACATGGGTAGCCAATGATATGATATGATGTGGCATTTATAACGTGCATGTACGCATGTGTTTCTAGGCGTGACAAGACAAGGAGGGGGAAACAAAGAGAGGACAAAATAAGATCTTACTAGGCCTTGTGTCATTCAGATCGTGGATTTGCGGAGAAGAGGGAAGAGGAAAAGTGCCAGGGGGGAGTGGAAGGGGGAAGTGCAGTTAACTCACAAGTGCAGCCAGCGGGTGGCTCAGAAGTGCAGAGAGAAGGGACTGTAGGGTTGCAGATACAGACCCTTAAGTGCTGGTGAGCCCAGAGACAGTGCAAGGGCAACCGGCCATGCAGGAGCCTGGGCCCGAGTTCAGAGGGAGACTAGGTGACCAGTGCGTGGAGCACTCAGGTGCAACAGCAGGGGAGAGGAAGAGAGAAAGCGGAATCGAAAAGGAAGGCCTTGAGTTACTTCCGGAACCAGAGGTAGTTCTGCTCAAGTTTGAAAGAGGCAAGGAGGCTGTTCCAGAGGGAAGACCCAGCTGAGGAGATAGATCTGCCCCCAACTCTCTGCTTGAATAAGTGTCTGACCCTCAGAGAGTTGGAGGCAGATCAATGTAGGTTTGTCAACACTGCAACTACATGGTACATTTTCTTGAGAGCAAACACTGGATGAGCACAAGCCCCTTCTGTATATACTGTGCGCAGGCCACTTCCTTCTTATATAGGGCAAGAAGTGGACTGTTTCAGTAGGTCAGCTTGGACATGGCTATAGCCAGTACCCCTTGAACTTCATAGGTCACCCTAATGTATGGAAAGATCTTGAGAAGCGGGCTCAGTATCGGTAGGTGTAAATATTAAACATTCATGGGGAGAGTTTACGTTCAAAAGTGTGAGATGTGAACTGTCCCCATCTGACTGTGACTGGGTGCTCATTCAAGTCCATGTCCCCAACACCCGTGTATGTTTGAAGACAAGAGGTCAAGACGGTCAATGATGCCAAGTAATGCAGGGAGCCCCAATAGTATTATAGCAAATGCTTGTTTAGCATGAAGATTATGTAGACCATCTTCTATTGCAGCAGTCAGGAGATCTCTGCACTACCCCATTATCTGAAACCCACTGTTTGTTATGGAAAATGCCCTTATTATCTCTATAACTTTAATATAGTTTTGTGATCAACATTTTTATAATCTTACTTTCAAGAAAAGGGATTGATATCAATCAGTGTTTTTCTGAGACAGATAGGTCAAATAATTGTTTTTTGAGAAGAGGGCTTATCACTGCTTTCTTTAGGGGAGTTGAGTGAATTATCCATATCTAGCAAAGAGGATGATATAGATTGTGTCACATGTACAGAACATGGGTACACCAAAAATGTATAGTGTCATTGCCAATTAAGATATTGTCAACACCAATAGTTTTTACTCACACTCCTATCGGAAAGTGGGACATACACAAACAGCCAACCAGTTAAAAATAGTTGTTTGGGAGTACTGCAGAGTACTCCTGGTATGTTGGAGAGCGACAACGGCGTAGAGAGGAGCTTTGCTGCATGGACGGTGTTGGCTGGGACACACCGACCTGGCAAAACCTGCAGGGCAGCATGGAACCCAGCGGAGTATGGCAAAGTGCTGTTGGTCTGCGCGGAGCACCGAGGAAGACTGCTGAGTATTTGATCTGTTGGAGAGGAACACTGGTGCAGAGTGGAGCTTTGCTGCACAGACATTTTTTGGCTGGGAGACACCTACCGGACAAATCGTGCAGGGCTGCGCAGAGCACAGAGGAGTACTACAGAGTGTTGTTGGTCTGTTGCAGATGATGTCTGGTGCAGACAGGAGCTTTGCTGCACAGATGTTTTTGGCTGGGACACACCTACCTGATAAAACCTGTGCGGTTGCGTGGAGCGCAGTGGAGTGCTGCAGAGTACTTTTGGTCTGCTGGAGAGGAACACTGGTGCAGAGAGGAGCTTTGCTGCATGGACATTTTGGCTGGGACACACCGACCTGGCAAACTCTGCAGGGCAGCATGGAGTGCAGCGGCGTACTGCAGAGTACTATTTGTCTGTTGGAGAGGAACACTGGTGCAGAGAGGAGCCTTGTTGCACCAATGTTTTGGCTGGGACACACCTACCTGACAAAACCTGCAGGGCTGCGCAGATCACAGAGGAAGACTGCATAGTACTACTAGTCTGTTGGAGAGGAACACTGGTGCAGAGAGGAGGTTTGCTGCACAGAGGTTTTTTCTGCTGAGACACACCTACCTGACAAAACCTGCTGTGCTGCCGGAGCACAGAGGTTTACTGCAGAGAACTGTTGGTCTGACTTGTGCAGAGAGTAGGTTTGCTGCATGGACATTTTTGTCTGGGACACACCTAACAGACAAAGCCTACAGGGCTGTGCAGAGTGCAGTTAAGTGTGCAGAGTACTTTTTTTCTGCTGTTGGTCGGGTTTCGTGCAGTGAGTGTACACTACTGCTTATATTTTGCACTGTATTTAATCTTAGTAGCAAACCAGAGATGATGGTTAAGAACGCAGGAAAAGCGATCATTGAACTCGCGCTAACTGAACATCTGAGTACGAGTGAGCAGAGAGTTGTATTCCTAAAGGCCGTGATGGCGCCAGCTCAGAGTACAAAGTGCAAAAAATTACAGACTTTTTCTCTACAGCCGTGGTAGGGGGACATTTGTCGAAGGATAGAGGGGAGCATGGAAAGGATGATTCCGAGTGAAAGGAAACAGGGAATTTAGGGACCTGTGAGAAAGAGAGCACCATTGCAGAGGAGATCATTGCTGGGGGTCAGGATGATTCATCGTTAAACATTCCACCAATTTCTGCAGATTATTCCAGATACGTCTTTCTCCCCCCTCGCCCATGAGAACAAACTCTGGTGAGTTTCCATCTACGTTATAACAGATAGGGAAGGGGAATTGAACAATAATGCGCTGCCCTCTCTGATCGTGGCTCTAACTCAGATTGTATGAGGACATAAATGAGGAGGTTGAAGCGCATACTGCTTTACTGTCCACTGTATTAAACCAAGTGGATCGTCCATCAGCAAATAACAAGCTCTCACAAAGCCCCCGGTAGTAAGCGCTCTCTCACAGATTATGTAGTAGACACCCAGGGTGAGGGTGAGGAGATACACTTAGCCAAATTGCCTTTGTGTTTGACTGATGAGGAGCTATGTTATGCTGATATTAGGCCCACTGCAACATGCGTTAGTCTGGTCTGAAGTGTGTGTAAGAGGAACTCACACACTTGAAGCTGATCCTTTAGCTCGGCTAGGGGAGGAGGCGAAAAGTAATACTCTTCCAAAGCTAAGCAGTAGGGAGAAGCAGGTGAGCCGTTGCAATGGGACTTTGGCAGAGGGACGAGGAGTGTTAGCATACTAGGGGGGTGTATGATTCTTCTAGGAAAGTTATGTCGACTTCTTTGAAGGGCACTATGCAAAATGGGGAAAGAAAATTGGCGACAAAAGTATCGAGGGCCGGCTCGTGTGAAATTAAGAAGAAGCACAGGCTTTTGCTGGAGTGTGCTTTTCGTGGAGAGGATCCCATTGTTTTAAACCAGTCAAATGTGCTTCCATTGCTTTCAGAGGTACATAACTGGTGCTCAATTTCGAGTAGAGACATAAAGTTGGTTGAGTTCATTGATTAGAGCCGTACTAAGGTGGTGTGGTTAATAATCCCATCAAAGAAAGTATATGATGTCATCATAAATGAATCGGGTCCCTTGAGGCAATTGGGTTATTATATCACTGAACATCAGGGTGGCATTTGTGAGAAAAATTAGATCATCTTAAGTAATAAGTGTGCGGGTGTGTTGGAAAATTTGGAGATATCATTAGGGGAAAAGGATGAGAAACAGAGTGAAGTTTGGTTACCTGAGAAAGCCAGATGTGAAGAAGCAGTTGACCGGTCTTAGGTAGCTAAGGCTCTGAACTGCACAAGAAGTATTTCTATAGAATGTATAGGTTGTAGATGGGATAGGGACTTGGAACTCTCTTGGTCATGCACAGCTGTTTAATAATAATGCAGTGGGCAGTTTATTGAGGAATCATGATCTCGTCCTGTTACTGGAGACTTGGCTGTTGGACATTCATCCTTTGACGGTTATGTTATACAATCTCAGGCAGCAGATCAGGTTCGCTGGGTCGCCCATCTGGTGGGTTCCTAACAGCTACAAAAACAAGTGCTGGAATTAGAGTAAAGAGTATAGACAGTAATATTTGAGCAGCACTATGTACTTCAATGGAATTGCTGTCTTATGCACAGTGTACAAGGTTTTTATTAATTAATGTATGTAGCAATTCTGGTGAGTGACTTTCTTAATGGCCATGGGAATGCCTTCATTTTGGTGGCCCGTGATTTAATGTTTTTTGCAGTCTGAGGAGTGATGCCTCAGACACATACATTTTTCAAGTGGAACAAACAGTAAATCTAGAAAAAGTTAAGAATGGTGAAAAGGGGGTGGCCTTTGCAAATTCATTGGAATTGCATATATTAGAGGGGAACGTAGCAGGGAACATACAGATGAAGACTACTTGGAAAAGGGGGCTATCAAGCTCTGTTTTAGATTATATTTTCATGAGTAAAAATCTATTTATTAAATGTGATGCATGTGTTATTCATGGCACACTGTGCAGCGAGCATAATATGCTAACATGTTGATTTGATATCTTGGCTGACCTCCACCTGGGACGTGCTCCCATTAATCCGACAGTCAATTCAGTGGTTTCACACATAAGGTGGAATGATTTAAAGGTGGTATTGAAAAAGAATGTGATCAAGGGACATCTGCATGGAAATGCAGTAAATGTAATCAGAAAAGGCAGTATGTATATGAAAAGGTGAAAATCATGGAGCTTTCCCCTATTAGTAAGTACAATAGACTGGATAATAAGGGTCTGAATAAATATAAGCATACTTTTGATGAGATTGTAAAGGAAAATAAGGTGCAAATGTGGAAAGATATAAGAGAGATCAAGAAATCCATCACAGTGGCTTCCAGAGTGAGGACAGAAATTAAAAAAACTCAGGCAAAAGTATAAAAATGAAATGTGTCACCATCGCTACCTCATGATTCTAAGGGTTGGGGGGCGAATGCTTGAGGTACTAATGAAAAAGTCTGATTCAAATTTCTGGGAGATAATAAATGGCTTGGAAATAAATAAGGTAGAACGGCAACTGAATCAAGTACAGGAAGCCAATTGAATTGAGTATTTTAGTAATCTATACCGTAATCCAGATTTTCTCCCAGAAATGGTTTATGATGGAGGAAATTGTGAGTGGAGTGTTCATATAGCCATGGAGGATATTTCAGGTATCAAAAGAGCCAGCTCGTCGAGGGTAAAGCAATCCTCTCTCTGCTTTTTCAGTGAACCAAGCATCTAATCGCTGCCTTTCTCCAAGTACTCTCTCCCTTTGATCATCTAATGGGTTTTCACAGTAATATTTTTCTGCTTCCCTGAGGGCACTTACTAAATCCTCTTCTTTGTGGACTCTAATCTTTTTAATATGAGAAGAAAGGCTAAGTATCTTTCCTCTGATGGTGGCCTTTAGGCCTCCCAAAAAACAAAAATATCCTTCACTGGGTTTCTATTTTCATTTATGTAATTAGTAAGTTCCTCTCTAATGGATTCTCTAATCACTAAGTCAGAAAGCAACCTAGTTTAGAATCTCCAACCAATATCTTTCTTTTTTTCTTCTTTTTTTAACATTTTATGAAAACTTTTATTGTTACAGAAATGTGTACAGCTTAATCCTTCTTGGCAGCAGCCTTTCTCATTGCAGACAGGACGTTGCTGAGCTCTTCTCTCTTTTGCTTGGCTTCTTCTTATTCACTAATGAACAAAGCATAAACATTCTAACATCTGCATGATCATAAATGGCTCTCCTACCAATAAAACAATCCAATATATTAGGGCAGTCTCTTAGAAACCAAAATAAAGTCAATACGAGAGGAGGTGTTGTGCGGATTGGAATAAAAACTAAACTGCCTTGTGCTAGGATTCAACAGCCGCCATGGATCAACTAAGTCCCATGCCTGCAGCAAATATTTAAGTTCCTGAAGCAACCGCCCTCCTCTTTGCATAGGACTGTTGGACGACCTATCCAACACTACATCAAGTACCTGATTAAAGCCTCCACCTGATATAATACTCTTTCCATGTAGTGACCCTAATACATTATCTACGTCCAAATAAAAACTTCCTTGATCCACATTTGGAACATACATACTCATTAGGACAAGATGAGTCCCCTCCAAGTTAGCCTCTAATGCAACATATTTGCCTAGAGGATCCCCAACTTTTCTACCCAAAGCTATTTGTGCGGGATGCCTAAAAAGCACAGAAACCCCTCTGGATTTATTATGGTAACAGTTAGACACTTCCAACGTATACTTTTAATTTAATATGCACTCCTTTTCAACTTCTAATAAATGGGTTTCTTGTATAAAAAAACAACATCAGCTTTCAGCTTATTCAAGTGTGTCATAATTCTTCCTATTTTGACAGGGCTATTAATTGCCTTGAGACAATCTTAAGGAGGGCACATTGTTCATTACTGGCGGCAGTCCCATATATGCAGTTAAGGTGGCTTGCATAGGAGGTTCCTTGTAGGAATGAAAGTCCTTGTCCCCTAAGTGGGAGTCACTCACAGTGAGGTCCTACTTGTCCAGACCCCTAGAGAGGGTCTTGCGGACCCGCTCACCTCCTTGGCATACATTGGGGGCAGCTTCACTGGGGAGAAGGGTAGAATACTCTTGAATTGTCACAGGCCAGAAGACAAGGTTTCACAGTCTTCCATTGTGTATGTTACTTATTATTTTCTTATTATTAGTGTTTGAGCATTCTGTAACAAATGTATAGTTTCAGCAAAACTACACACATACAAATAAGTCAGTGGCCAGAAAACAAAATTAAAGGTTACCTTTTTCCTCACAGACAAAACAGATCAACCGTTTTAATCTTTGTATGACTCTTTCAAAGAGGGAAGGCCTTTTCGAGAGACAAAATGGTGTGTATATGTAGCAAAGAAGCTATTAAAAAGAGAACATTGTTTAATTTCACTAACCCCATTAACTGTCTCGTTTTAAAATGTTAGAATGTCAGTATCTAATTATCATTTCCAGCGTATAGTGTATCCCGAAAAAGGTCATTACACTTGCCTTAACCCGGAAAAGTGCATTATACAAACCTTATCTGAGCATATAAATAATGTTCTTATTGAAAGGTATCATTACAAGGTGGACGGACTGGCACATCCCTACTGTACTGTTTTGTCATGCACCTATGATAAAGGAGTAGGGAAGCATAGCAACAATGAGGATTCCTAACTGCTTTGCACAACATCAAAGTGCATGTTTAGGAACATAGGAATGACCACAGATCTTTATACTTGACAAGTATGTATGTGCTAAAAGGGCCATGTGCTTGAATTACTTAGTGCATTATACACGCAAGGCCTGGTGCTCATTACATTTTGCACAAAATGCACCCTCGGATTAAATCATTTGTTACCATGAAAAATAGATATTCATTCTGCCAGAGTCTGGATGTGGATGTGCACATAAAATGCCAGTGATAGCTGTCACTCCTTAGAATACAAAGGCTGTGTATCTGTATGTCATGGGTATGCCCAGGCCCCATTACACAACCATCATTATAACACTGTATGTGCAGGATGGTTCAGGTGACATCACAAAGCATAAAGGCTACTGTATGGCAAGCGGCAATGATGGTGTATTTACTTTCACATTCACTTTTGGGACTGAAATGTTCGGCCCCCTCCTGGGAATATTGGTTATCGCCTTGCGCATTCCTTATGCTCTTGATGGAACTAAGCTGTGGATCACAAGAAAGTCATGTGAGCGAGTCAGGTTGCTTATAGCATAAGCCTCTCTGCATCAAGACATGTCCATAAAAATGCTAAATGATGCATCTTGTTAGCAAAAGCAAAGAAGAAAATCACAAGATGCAGGATCATAAACTAAATCCCCAGAGCACAAAGAGGCACATGACAAGTTAAATAGATGCGCACAGAAATTTTTTCAAATGCGTTCATTTTGCATTTGAATGTCCCTGTCTGACTTTGCTCCATTTTGGGGGAGGGCATGGGGGGGTGTTTATATTTACTAATAAAAAGTGGGTTAAATAAAAAGAAATTCCCCCAAGAATTGCAGAAAAGATAGATACAGACTAAATGAAACACCCAGTTAAGTAAAAACGCCTTCAATTTCACATGGGAGCAGTTTGAGAAATATGATTTTGTAAAGGCTCATGTAACATATTATATGAACGACTCTGTCTGGTTCAGGATTCCCTGATGTAGATATTAAACAATCTGTGGAGATTTCTGCGTTTAGGTCTAAGTAGATCAAGTGTTTGTATTTCAGTGTCGGGTTTACATAACACCTTGCAACACAATCTTTTGCCATGCCTTCTATGAACAAAGTACTGCCAGAATATTTATTTTCAATCATGCATTTACTAACAGGACAGCTAGCCATTTTAGTTTGAAAAAAGGGACGCTTATGGCACAGTATAACATTAATCTTTTCACAGATGAGGATTTGCAATTCGTAGATCCAAGAGGCCATCAACAAAATATGGATAAAGCTATAGAAGACCCAGTCACATTATTATGTGTTGTCTTTCACTTTGATACAGTGTGCTAGCCTTTGATCCTCATTCATTTACTTTGGTTATATGTTTTACTACAGCCCTTGGACATGTGTGTTTTAGTGACATTCCCTCACTGAAGTGACTAATGCACTCCTCTTTCCTAGTCCCCATTCCTCCATACCTATGAGTGGAATAATAAATAGTGCTCCTTTCATACTGCTCCCCGGCGGCCTCGCCCCACCACTCCATCTCCATGTGCACAGGCTGTGACTGACTGACGCCTAGTGTTAGCAGGCAAGGTGGGAGGGAGTATGGAGGAAAGGAAACAATGATAATGATAATGATGTTAATGATAATGATGAGATAATGATAACAATGAACTCGGAGTACATTAGTCACTCTGGTAAGTAATTGCCAGTTACTCCAATGCCCTATTCCCCTCCTCAGCACCAGTGGGAGATTATCACACTATAAAATCCAGATGAGTGTAGGTCCCATGCTGATCGAGCTGAAGACATTCTGCAGTATTCCCTTGCAGTCCAGGAAGTAATGCTTAAAGAAAGCAGAGGGAGAGGCCTATTTAGCAGCCCTGACAATGGCCGCCCAGGGGAATATGCCTTCAGAGGGCAAATGCAGACATTTTGGGGCTGACTGCATGCATGTGCAGCTCCTTTAGGGAAGCTTCATTCGGACACCAATAGCTCTGAGATGCAGTAGGCAATCCATCTGGCTGGGGCTGCATTAGAAGCCAGATGACAGTGAGACGATCCTCCACATGGAACAAGAAGCTGCTCCGATGTGTTCTGATGTGAATGCAGTAGGCATGTTAAGATTTTCTATTTCTTCCAGCATTTTTGTGATGCATGGGAGGCCATTAGAGCAGTTAGGGGCCAGGCGATGACATTCGGGTGTCGTTTGGAGTCTTGGGGGCTGGTTGCCCCCAAAAATGACCATAAACTATTCACAGGTCTCTCAACCATTGGCTTTGTGACCCGCAAGTGTTTGTGATTCACTTTTGGGACAGTCTTGGGGAAATTCAACCAACCTTGCTTTTTAATTTGTCACATTGAATATTTTTAGTTGTTATGTTTGAAACGGTTTCCTTTTGAAGAGGGCATAAATAGGTGTATAAAAAGTTTTTATTCATACCAATATACTTTGTGCCCATTATTTTAAATATGTAATTGTTTTCATATTCAATCATCATTTAACCCTGTGAAATCATTAATACAGAATAGAAAAACCAACATATGTAGATTACATTCAAATAATGTGAGACTTGTAAACACAGATTTTCTGTTGAGAATTGCCTTTTAAGAGATTCCACCACTGTTTAAAGAGATGACACCACGGTTTAAAATGTGCAAAATAAAAATAGTGCAGATTGTTGTTGATTTTAGTTTTTTATATTTGTTTTGTTTACATTTTAAATGAAGCCACAACAGCAGAAATCTTGCAGCAAGGATACCTATAATAACTAATTCCAAATATGTGTCTGCTAGCTTTCAAGATGACATGGATCGCTCCCTCATGGAGTAGTAGTACTTGGAAGGGGCTGTGCACAGGTTACTCACATTGGTGGCACAGAAAGGATCACGCAAGCTTCTCTCACACAATGCAACAAGTACAGCATGTGCAATGCCAGTGCAGGGTTCCCTCCTATACTAGTAGAGGTGATGCATGGTTAGAGCCAGGACAAGCTCCCTCAACAGACAACTGGCAGAGCATATACAGTGACAGTGCCCATTTCACTAGCACAGAACTGGTACAGCATGAGCTTAGATGCATGCAGACTGTTAGCTCCCATGCAAGTGGAGTGTTCTCTTTCATATGAACCTCCAACCCAATCAGCAGCTCTTACTAGTTACCTCATGCTGGCTGGGGAGTGGAGAAGGTACAGGGATGCACTGTGCAAAAGTGTCTGCTTTCTACACTCTGTACCATCAATAGCTCATTACTAGATGTACATGTGTGTGAGTGGAAGGGCCAGGAGAAGAATATGAGCTGTTTAGCGCAGCAGTTGCTGCCATGCACAAGACACACATACACACACACACACACACGTTTTACCTACTTTGTGGGGACTAACCCTTCCCAATGTTTTAGAAATGGGCTAATAGCAGAACTATGTTCTGAAAAAAATCATAATACAGGATACAACTTCATATTTGCAAAAATGCTTATTTTTACTCGCGTGTACGGTACCATCTTTGTGGGGACTTGAACGCGTGTTACCATCCTTGTGGGGACTTACTTTATTATTCTTATTTGGGATGGAGTACACCATAAGAAAATGGAAAAATGCTCACTTTATAGTACTCAATATACATTATACAATTGTACATGTGAGTACCTGCCTGCATTTTAGCTATCACAACAGATGGTTTAGCATTTCCACCAAGATGTTTAATTTGCATGCAAAACTTAAAAAGGCACTTAGTGTCTAGCATTAAACACTATTATAAACACTCAAAATGTTCCAGTAAAGATAACTGGGACAGAGGAGATGACTTGATTGACCCAGGCTGACTTTAGAAATGGTGTAACGGAAATGATGTTGATTTCTCCTTTTGGAATGTGTATACTAATAGTGGAGTTAACTTTCCTATGGGGGTCATGTTTGATTATGGAAAAGTTTCATTTTTCACAGAGATCGTGTGCGATAATCATGAAAAAAGTCCCCACAGAGACAGTGTTACTTGCAATCATGTTGAGGTCCCCACAGAGATGGTGTGTGATTACAATGATGGTAAGATTCCCATAGAGATGGTGTGTGATTAGGACTATACACAAGTCCCCACAGAGACAGTGTGTAATTATGGTGCTATTAAGCGTGTGGGCATTAGCCGCTATATAAATCTAAATATAATACAAACAATACAAATACAAAATATGGTCCCCACAGATATGGTAAGTGATGATGATAACACTAAAGTTCCCACAGAGATGGTGTGTGATTATAATGATGATAGGGTCCCCATAGAGATGGTGTGTGATTAGGACTATACTCAAGTCCACACAGAGACAGTGGGCCTCATTATGAGGTTAGAGGTAGCCGGACAATTGTATAATGTATATTGAGTACTATAAAGTGAGCATTTTTTCCATTTGCTTATGGTGCCCTCCATCCCAGATAGGAATAATAAAGTAAGTCCCCACAAGGATGGTAACAAGCGTTCAAGTCCCCACAAAGATGGTACCGTACACGCGAGTAAAAATAAGCATTTTTGCAAATATGAAGTTGCCTCCACAATCGTTCCGACTCCGGTCTGGTGAATGGAGCAATTACCAGTCCATTCCGAGGTCGGCGGGACCGGTAATTCCCCATTCACCAGAGCCATTCCCCATTCCCATTTGAGCCCCCATAGGGCTCAATGGGAAGGGAGAAGGCGGCAAAAACGGTACCGCAAATTGCGGTACCGTTATTGACCCCGGTATCCCTTTGCGGGTCCGTCCTTAACGCCTGGTAAAACCAGGTGTTAAGGAAGGTCCCGCAAAGGGACCTCGTAGTAGGGCAGTAAGGGATTACCGGCACTGATGTCCATGCCGGTAATCCCTTACCGCCCACCTCGTAATGAGGCCCAGTGTGTAATTATGATGCTGTTATGTGCTTGGGCGTTAGCTGCTATAGAAATTTTAAATAAAATATCAAATAAAATACATATACAAAATAAGATCCCTATAGATAGGGTAAGTGGTTATGATAACACTAAAGTCCCCACAGAGACAGTATATGATTATGATGCTGTAAAGTGCTTGGGCATTAGCCGCTCTAGAAATCTAAATAAAAATTCATGTTTAAGGATCCAACTTCAAATTTGCAAAATATTGTTTTTTAATCACGTGTATGGCACCATCTTTGTGGGAACTTGAACATGTGTTAGTATACTTGTGGGAACTTGCATTAATACTCTGTTTTGGAATCCAGTGCTTTCATGTTCAAATGTAAATATGCATGTTTTACAACAATACAAATTAATTACACAATTCTTTCCCCATATTTAAGTCACTTTATGAATATTAGGGTGTACATGCTGAATGCAGTTTAATTATTTTGCATTACAGATATATTCCATTTTCATTTGTAGACACTTACAGGGTAATTCTGTAAGAGGATTCAATCCAGCACTACAGCTAAGTCAATGCCTAGTCTGGGATACTGAATGGAGACCCTTATTGATATATCTTTATGTCCAGTTCATGAGTTCTGGATGACTACCCCTATATAACACCCCTCTCTTGGAACCCCCCTGACCCCACTGAGCCAAGAAGTAGTTCTGTTTTGCAAGTTTAAACGGTTTATTTGAGAATGTAAACAATATATATATATCACACTTTATAATAAATTAATAATTAGTTTCACACTTCAGAACATGAGCAGTTAACAACAATGGGTAATGTTCTACTAATAAACTGATTTGATTACCCAGGAGTAGTATAAAGGATGAGGTAGCACGCTTGGGAATAGGAACAGAAGAATAAGGTGGTAGAGAATGCTTTATCTAGTTTCAGATGGATGCAATGTTGAATGAAAATTCAATACAGAAAATACTCAATATGATTTCAACAAAACAATGTAATCACTTTCCTCTGGCAATCCACTCCCCCCCTTTATGCAATGCAAGGAAATGGAAGGAAAGCACACAGTTCTCAGAAATGCAATCAAATGTAATTCAGTTCACCCCAGCAAGCTTAGACTACAGAAGTTTGAAACACAGGCCCAAAATGCTTTTATATGTGCTGGCAATGAAGTGAGGAATATGCTGAAAATGGTTTTAATTCCATTTAGGAGGTTCAGGGTGAGTGAAATATACTTGGGATGAGTTCAGGCTCACTTTAGCAAGGATCTAGGAGTAACTAGCAGGTTAAACGAATTTTTGGCAAAGGAAAGCAAGGAAGCTGCTGTTTTCACACGTGGCTGGATTTTTAACCAAATCGCGAATCGCGGCAAAATTCGCAAATGCGTGAATCACGATTACGGCAAAAGTATAAGGAGTAGCAAGTCGGTTCTATGCTTGTTGAAAAGCTGAGATTCTAAGATTTCAGAGGAAAGTTAAACCAAGTTCCTAGCCCAAACGTTTCCAGAGATACGGACGATTAAATAAAGGTAGTTTTTCGGATTTGAAATTTTAAAAGTTCAAAGCGACAGGTTACAGCTTGCAGCTAGAAAATGACAGGTGACAGCTTTGCAAATGACAGGTGACAGTTAGGAGGCAGTTCTGGTTAGATTAAAATAGATTGAATTATATCATTTTAACTAAGAGATTGGTTCTGCACAGTTCTGCTAGGTACTCACAATATATTTTGAAATAGGCCTCCCCATGGATCTGGTCAGGTTTTGGACTGGACTCCGGTTCTGGTCTCGGCACTTCACAGTGATCTGGGTCAGCTCTCTGGTTCTGCTAACAGCGGTCTGGGTCACTCTGGATCTCTGGCCTCTGGTTTTGGATACTGCTCTGCTTTCTCTGGGTACAGCACTGCTTCTGGATCTTTCTGGCACAGGGTTTCAGTCCAGAATTAACACCTGGGTCCGGCTGTGAATAGTCTGCAAATGATTTTTGGGCCTGCTGACAAATACTTTTGCTTGCAGTGGGCCTTCTTGGTTCAAAGTTCTGTAGTCTCTGTTTAGCTTGGAAGTCTAAGTGTAGGATCTCTGGATGTGAAGTCGCCGGTCAGCATGCTCCGCAGCAAATGGAATTGAATGTCCTCTCTAGCTTCCAGTGGCTCTTTTTATGTGTTTTGAAAGTGGGTGGAGAGGCTAGCTTTCTAGGCCCAACCCCTTCAGAGTTCTGATAGGTTGGAGAATTCTTTGCGTTCTCACTGGAGAGCAGGATTGTGTGTCAGAATGATGTCATTTAATGGCTTGCAAAAAGGACACTCCCCTGTCAAATTGCACACAAATCTATATTTGATCAAAATACACATTTCTCAAATACATAGTGGTTTGTCATTGCATGTACATATTACCTATCACATGAGGTATACTCTGTTCAAACTCTGCTCTTCCTGAGGGCTTGCATTCAAAAATGGCAACTTATTTTCGATTTTAGTGGGTTATGCAACCTTGGTTCTTCATTAAAAATTATACACATATACACGGTCTGTCCTTACATACTCCAGTAAATTCCCATGTCTCTAGCTTAAACACAGAGTCTGTAGTATCCATAAATAGTGGGGTTTTGCCCCAGAACATCACACAAATTCCCAACGCGTCTTAAAATGTGCACAGAAAATTCACAAGAATTATGGTATCATTTAAATAATTTTGACAAGTCCGCACTGTGAGTTATACATCTTTCTTAGAATCATATTCTGGCCAACAGGGGTGTGTCTTTTCAGGTCACATGGTGTAGAAACCAGTTTATCCAGTTTCTGCCAAGATCAGAGACCCTGCCCCTCCCAGCTTCTGCCAAGAGGAAGCTATTTTATGGTCCCCCTAATAAACCATCTGCCTGGGCCCTGGAAGGCCCATTGTTCAAGAGGAAGCCATTTATGGCCTCCCCCCAATAAACCCTCTGCCTGGGTCCTTTGTTTAGTCTCTAGCAGTCCCTTGGTAATTCAATCAGAGAGGGGTAACCTCCCCTCAGAATGCAGCCAGGCCTGAGAACTGCTGTGGATCCAGTTTCACTCCAATTGGGGGGAAGTTGTCGGGCAGAATCCAGTTCCTTAAGCCAGGCCCCAGCTACTGTCACTTTTAGTTCCCCAGTTTTCTGCATTCAAATAAAACTAACAATTTGTACATATGTGTTAGGAAAGATTTCATAATTGTAAGTAATTTTCCTTCCATGTGGCAACCCCTAAACTTTTTGCTGTTGTTTTTCACCTTGTTCTTGACTTTGCCAGAGAAGTGCAGCCTTCTGCCGCACTCCTCTGGGCTTTCGCTCCTTTTCTTATGGGGAAACTGACATGCCCTTAAGACAGTCAGTACCGGGGAACGCTGTTTCCCGTAGTTTCTTTTATCGTGTTGCGGCTTTAGTGCAACATGACACAAGAGGGCACTGTAAGCTAATTTACAGCTCTCTTGGGTCTCTAGCCTTCTACAGGCCCTAGATACTCTTTTAGGATGGTATTTGATCGGTGCAAGTCATTCAGGGACTCGAATGGTGGCAGCGATCGTTTTGTTTATTTTGAGCTCCTTTTGGCGTTCTGAGCACGTTTTTCGCACTGAACCCAAAATGGTGGCCTGGCTCCCAAAATGGCCAGACCACGAGGCTCCTTTGTCTTGTCCACTGACCGTCTTGCTCCCTTCACCTTCCCCAGGTCGAGAGACCCGGGGCCTTCCTTATTTGGGCATGTACTTTCCCACGAAACGTGGTTGCTTTCGCGGGCTTCTACATGTCGTTTGTGTGCCTCCAGGGTGTGGGCTGGGATGTCTGGTCCCAATACACATCCTGAGTGCCAGAGAGTCTAGGGTGGTGTGAATGCCTGGGACCACCGTGGTCCGTGATTGGTCCACGTATGGTAGGTGTGTTGATGAGCGGATCTCCCATTGGCTCCCCTCCGTTTTGGCGCGAAGGGAACCGTGGATAAGAGGGGGCTGGAAACACCACTACCATGTCGATCTCCTGAGTTCTCACGAACGAAGGAATACAGGAGCCAAGTATCCTGCAACCAAGAGGCTGGACCGAGGAATCGCTGGTGACCCGCTGAAGGAATCCTCCTTTGCACTGCTGTCGTCCTGTGAAACCCTTTCCTCCTTTGATCGAACCAGAAGGCCTGTACTGGTGCTTCGACCTTTGGAATAGCAGGAACAGCTATTCCCGGCGACTTCATCATCTCCTGCCAAGTAAGCCTTCGGAAGTGTCTCTGGGCCATCCAGTTGACTGACCAGCTTACAAGGGAGTCCTGCTCTGTAACCGCCGCCAGGTTGTGTTGTATTCCGAGTCCTTGTCACTCTCCCACGCTTCGTACACTTGGCGTTCCCAAGTCTGAAGGGAGGAGTGTACATTTGGCTCGAATACACACGGCCGCTCCGTTGTCCTGCTGCGGCAACAAACTGTGCTGGTTTCATCGATTGGGACGTCTTTTTGCTCTACACGACTACGAGGCTTTCCCTGCTCTTCTGAACCTGCCAGCTGCTGAAACTAACGTGGAGAAGCCTGGGTCTGCTTGCTTCGGGGACCGGTGAGTAGTTTAGCTAGGATCTGGTCGCCCTCCTGCAGTAGCCCATTGCTTTTCCCCGCTGTGTAAAAACAGCACCCTTTTGGCCGTACTCGCGCTCTGCTTCTGCTCGCTGTGGAGGCTGCGCTTGAGTTGCGGAACCTGTTCTCCTTCTGCAGGGCACTAACCCGAACTGCCTGACTTCCTCCGAAGAGCTTCCCCTTTTGCCCGTTGGCACCGGCGTGGCAGGTACTTTGAGCACAAGGCTCCACTCTTCGCAGGGCTCGGACTTCCATCTAGTTAGGTGCCTCTGAAGGCGAACTGAGTCTAAAGCGTTATCGCACTGCCTGTTTTCCTTCCCTTTCAGGTGGACTACACATTTCGTGCTTATAACGCTAGCGACTGTTGTATTTGTATATATATTGTGTTGATATGGTATGTGTTGGTTTAATATTGTGATATTGTGATTTTCTCGCTACGGTCATTGTTTTAAAGGCCTTAAAATAAATGTGTATATATTTTTGATATAACAACTGTTTGGAGTAGTTTGTAAGCGCTCTTGCTTTGTGTGCTCATTGCGGGCTTTCAGTCACCCTCACCCCTCTTGAGACCTAGTCTTGACCGCCGCGATCGCTACCTTGATTGGTCTGGCTTGTCCAGAGGTTACCCTGTTCCAAGTAATTAGGTTGGCCTTCTGAACTTCTGCGCCACCAGGACAGAGTTCAGAAATCCGTCTTAACAAATTGGTGTACAGCGGTGGGATACGACTGAAGGTATCCAGTGTTGCGCTCGAACTAAGGCATTTCAGGTTATTCCAACCAGTACACGTAGTGAATTGTTGTAGTATAACTTTAAAAAGGCCATAGTCCTATCAAACAGTATGGAAACAAATACCTTGTTAACTTTAAATGCTTCCAAATCAGAAACATTGAAGAAGATATGTGCGGAGAGAGGTGTTTCCTCTCAAGGCACTAAATTGGAAATGATCCAAAGAATCGTGGCGTGGCAAGAAGCGCAGCTTGACGCTATAACTTCTGAGGACAGTGCAGAAGGTGGTGGGGCTGCTCTCACTGGTAGAACCGACGGTTCTGCCGCTGCACTGATCCATCGCGACCACGAGGACAGGGAGGATGTGATGTCTAATGTTTCCTCTGCCAGTGCTGATGGGGAGGCTATGCTTGAATTCAAGAAGCAAGAGCTGCGGTTTAGGCAGCAGGAGCTTGAATTCAGCATAGCCAAACTAAAAATCGAACAGGCAGAAAAACAGAAAGACAGGGATCACCAGTTGGAACTGGCCAAGCTTCAGGTTGCAAATGGGTCCAAGGGTCCTGGACATGGGTCTGGGGCTTCCTCTCATCCACGGTTTCCGAAAGATCTGCTCAGTGTGTATGAAGAAAGGAATGACATTATGGACTGGCTGAATGCGTTTGAGTATGCATGCGAGGTTCAAGAAGTTGACAATGCTGATAAGATTGCGTGGTTGCTCAGTAGACTGCCCCATTCTGGCTGTAGTGCCATTATGGAAATGTCAAAGGCTGAGCGAGCTGATTTCGCAATGTTAAAGCAAACTCTCATTTTAAAGTTTGGGAAGACTCCGGCCCAATATTTAAAGCGTTTTCGAGAGTATAAGAAAAAGGAAGGTGGTACTTGGGTATCTTATGTCGCTGAATCCTTGAAAAACTTAACTGGCTGGGTCGAAGGTTATAAGGTTTCTACCTTCGAAGGCATGATAAATCTTGTCATGCTGGAACACATTTTTGCTTCTTCTTCCCCGGAGCTTAAGCAGCATTTGGCCGATTCGAAGGAGATAGATCCTAAGAAGCTGGCCATTGCAGCAGACTTATGGGTGTCACATCGAGTGTCCCATAAGGACAAAACTCATCCTGGTAAGCAGGAGGAAGGGAAAAAGTCCAAAGATATGGAGGGTGGGGAATCTGCTAAATCTTCTTCCCATAAGGGCCACAAAAAGAAAAACAAGGGTAAGACACAAGAGAACTCACAGGGCAGTGGAGGTCCGCCTCCGAAACAGAACTCTGGTTACAATAAGCCTCCCTACGTAAACAGACCCACTGGGGCTTGTTTTTCTTGTGGAGCAACTGACCACGTGAAGGGGGATCCCCGTTGTAAGGTTAGACCTTTGGGGGTCCACTCCGCTAATCTGGCCTTCTCCTCCTACGAGGAAGAAGAGATTACAGGAGCATCCTTCTCCTCAGACTCATTTCCCAGCGGAATAGAGGCTGAGGTAGTTTTAGTGTCCCTGGGTCCCTGGGTTCCTGGGAGCCTAAAGTCGCAGAGGCTTATGCTAGGATTCCGGATAATACCAAGCACTACTTTAAAGACAGTGTGCTGATCAATGGAGTGGATACTCCAGCTCTTAGGGATAGTGGGTGCAGTCGCACTGTAGTGGATTCTACCTTGGTAGACTCAGAGGAAGTTGCCAGAGCTACTCTGATGCCCACTAAGTTGGCTGACGGCCCCCTCCGTATGTTTCCAGTAATACCTGTAAATCTTACTTTAAAATGGTACAGCAGTCAGGATTCCAGTGAGCATTCAGAGAAACGTCCCGGGAAAGGTCTTGTTAGGTAATGATCTCAGAGCTTTAGGGCTCGTAGGAGACACTGCCGAAAGACCCTACACACGGTCTCAAGCACGGGCAGCATTGGCCAAGTCCAATACGCCGCCCCAGCCGAAGGGGAAACCCAAGGCGAAAGGAGTCTACAAGTCAAAACGAGGGAAAGAGAATATTCCCCCGAGCTCGCCTACCACTGCGGTGGAGGAAGTTGGTCAATCGCCCGGGCCTGACGAGGAGGTGGCGATGCCTGAAGTATTCGACCTCAACGATCATCCTGAACTAAAAGACTTGTTAGTTGAAGGAGGTCCTGATAGGGACGAATTCAGTAAAGGCCAACGTGAGTGCCCATCTCTGGAAGGCCTAAGGAGACAGGCCTGCTCCCAGCTTGAGGGTGAACCTCCTGGGAAGCATAGGATTTATTGGGAAGGTGGACTCCTGTATAGTGAGCCCACAGAGTCTACAGAAGGAGACCATAGGAGGTTGGTGGTTCCCCTTGCTGTTAGGCCCTTCCTCCTGCAGTTGGCGCATGAAGTTCCCCTTGCTGGTCACCTTGGTATGAAGAGGACCAAGCAAAGGTTATCCATGCACTTCTACTGGCCCAAGATGGGGGTGCAAGTAGAAAGTCACTGCAGGAGTTGTGCCTCCTGCCAGTTGTCTGGTAAGGTTGGCGCGACAATCCAAGCTCCGTTGGTACCGCTCCCAGTTGTGGGGGTACCATTTGAAAGGGTAGGGATCGACATCGTTGGTCCCCTTGACCCGCAAACATCCTCGGGCAATAGGTTTATCCTGGTGCTGGTGGACCATGCAACCAGGTATCCTGAGGCCATCCCATTGAAAACTGTAACTGCCAAGTCAGTTGCAAAAGCTTTACTCGGCATATTTACTAGGGTTGGCTTCCCTAAAGAAGTTGTGTCAGATCGTGGCAGCAACTTTATGTCGAAGTATATGCAGGCTATGTGGAAAGAATGTGGGGTCACCTACAAGTTCTCTTCTGCATACCACCCCCAGACCAATGGTCTGGTGGAACGTTTCAACAGAACGTTAAAGAGCATGATTGGGGCTCTGGAGGAGCCTCAGAGAAGAAAATGGGATCTTCTTTTACCATGCTTACTGTTGGCCTACCGAGAGGTACCACAGGAGGGTGTTGGCTTCAGCCCCTTCGAACTTCTGTTTGGTCATCCCGTACGGGGACCCTTAGCCATCGTCAAAGAGGGATGGGAGATGCCCACTCCCCCTGTTACTACCAATGTAGTTGATTATGTGCTAGGGCTCAGAAAACGGATGGTACTTCTGATGGGCTTGGCTAGTGATAAATTGAAGGCAGGGCAAGCGCTGGTGAAACATTGGTACGACCAGAAAGCTTCCCTCATCAACTTTACACCTGGTCAGCAAGTCCTAGATCATGAATCCAATAAGGCCTCGCGCTTTACAGGACAAATGGTCAGGCCCTTACACAGTGGTGGAGCCCCTGGGTGAGGTTAACTATTTAGTGGACCTTGGAAGGCCTGGACAGGCTCCAAAAGTGTTTCACGTGAATAGGCTGAAGGCTTTCGTCCCAAGAGTCGAAATCGCAGCACTGCTACTGGCTTCAGACGTTGAGGAAGAGGAGTCTGAACCTCTTCCCGACCTGTTCCAAAGCGGTCTTTCAGATAGCTCCTTTGAGGGTGTCCGAGTGGCCCCTCACCTGACTTCTGATCAGCAGGCTGAGGTGAAAAGTTTGCTTAGGCAGTTTTCCCCCCTGTTTTCACAGTCCCCTGGTTTGACACCTTGGTGCAAACATAACATTGACACAGGAGACAGTGTACCTACCAAAAGTAGGGGATACAGGATGTCAGACAAAGTACGGTCTTATATTAAGACCGAGGTCAACAAGATGTTAGATCTTGGGGTGATTGAACCCTCTAGTAGTCCTTGGTCCAGCCCAGTGGTGTTGGTTCCAAAAGCAGGCACTTCTGAATTGAGGTTCTGCGTGGATTACAGGGCTCTGAATGCTGTCACCAAGACAGATGCACACCCCTTGCCTCGAACAGATGAGCTGGTGGATACTTTGGGTGCCTCCAAGTACCTCAGCACGTTTGACCTCACTGCTGGCTATTGGCAAATAGCTTTAGCAGAACATGCCAAGGAGAAGACAGCATTTTCTACTCCAGACGGCCTTTACCAATTCCGGGTAATGCCGTTCGGGTTGAAGAATGCACCTGCCACTTTCCAGAGGCTTGTGAATCATGTGTTGAATGGGTTGGACGAATTCTGTCTTGCATATCTGGACGATATAGCAGTTTTCAGTGCCACCTGGGAAGACCATGTGAAACACCTCGGGATTGTGCTCCAGGCTCTTCAGAAAGCCACTTGACCATAAAGGCTAGTAAATGCCAGATTGGACAAGGCTCAGTGGTTTACCTTGGACATGAAGTAGGTGGAGGGAGGATACAGCCTCTACCCAGTAAAGTACAAGCAGTACAAGACTGGCCTACCCCCACTACGCAAACCCAAGTGAGAGCCTTCTTAGGACTCACGGGGTATTACCGCAATTTTATGGCAGACTATGGCACCATAGCTGCTCCTCTGACTGCCCTCACAACTCCGAAGAAACCCAAGAAGGTAACTTGGACCGACGAGTGTGAGAAGGCCTTCAATGGCTTGAAAGACTCCTTGTGCCAGGCCCCTGTCCTCAGGGCCCCTGATTATCAAAGACCTTTTATCGTGCAGACGGACGCCTCTGACACTGGGATAGGAGCTGTACTATCACAAGTAGATGAGAAGGGTAAGGAACACCCTATCGGTTTTATTAGTCGCCAGTTTAAGGACAAAGAGCTCAGATGGTCCACGGTAGAGAAAGAATGTTTCTCTGTTGTGTGGGCCCTAAGGAAGCTGAGGCCCTACCTCTATGGGACCCACTTCACTGTGCAGACTGACCATAAGCCGTTAAAGTGGCTAATGAACATGAAGGGGGAGAATCCAAAGTTGCTTAGGTGGTCCATAAGTCTACAAGGCTTCGACTTCACTATTGAGCATAGGCCAGGTGTCCAACATAGCAATGCTGATGGGTTGTCCAGAATGTTTAACCGACCTGAACAAGAGACTCATCCAGGGGTGGATTAGTTCCCCCTGTCCATAGTCTGGGAGGGGCGAGTGTTAGGAAAGATTTCATAATTGTAAGTAATTTTCCTTCCATGTGGCAACCCCTAAACTTTTTGCTGTTGTTTTTCACCTTGTTCTTGACTTTGCCAGAGAAGTGCAGCCTTCTGCCGCACTCCTCTGGGCTTTCGCTCCTTTTCTTATGGGGAAACTGACATGCCCTTAAGACAGTCAGTACCGGGGAACGCTGTTTCCCGTAGTTTCTTTTATCGTGTTGCGGCTTTAGTGCAACATGACACAAGAGGGCACTGTAAGCTAAGTTACAGCTCTCTTGGGTCTCTAGCCTTCTACAGGCCCTAGATACTCTTTTAGGATGGTATTTGATCGGTGCAAGTCATTCAGGGACTCGAATGGTGGCAGCGATCGTTTTGTTTATTTTGAGCTCCTTTTGGCGTTCTGAGCACATTTTTCGCACTGAACCCAAAATGGTGGCCTGGCTCCCAAAATGGCCAGACCACGAGGCTCCTTTGTCTTGTCCACTGACCGTCTTGCTCCCTTCACCTTCCCCAGGTCGAGAGACCCGGGGCCTTCCTTATTTGGGCATGTACTTTCCCGCGAAACGTGGTTGCTTTCGCGGGCTTCTACATGTCGTTTGTGTGCCTCCAGGGTGTGGGCTGGGATGTCTGGTCCCAATACACATCCTGGGTGCCAGAGAGTCTAGGGTGGTGTGAATGCCTGGGACCACCGTGGTCCGTGATTGGTCCACGTATGGTAGGTGTGTTGATGAGCGGATCTCCCATTGGCTCCCCTCCGTTTTGGCGCGAAGGGAACCGTGGATAAGAGGGGGCTGGAAACACCACTACCATGTCGATCTCCTGAGTTCTCACGAACGAAGGAATACAGGAGCCAAGTATCCTGCAACCAAGAGGCTGGACCGAGGAATCGCTGGTGACCCGCTGAAGGAATCCTCCTTTGCACTGCTGTCGTCCTGTGAAACCCTTTCCTCCTTTGATCGAACCAGAAGGCCTGTACTGGTGCTTCGACCTTTGGAATAGCAGGGACAGCTATTCCCGGCGACTTCATCATCTCCTGCCAAGTAAGCCTTCGGAAGTGTCTCTGGGCCATCCAGTTGACTGACCAGCTTACAAGGGAGTCCTGCTCTGTAACCGCCGCCAGGTTGTGTTGTATTCCGAGTCCTTGTCACTCTCCCACGCTTCGTACACTTGGCGTTCCCAAGTCTGAAGGGAGGAGTGTACATTTGGCTCGAATACACACGGCCGCTCCGTTGTCCTGCTGCGGCAACAAACTGTGCTGTTTCGTCGATTGGGACGTCTTTTTGCTCTACACGACTACGAGGCGTTCCCTGCTCTTCTGAACCTGCCAGCTGCTGAAACTAACGTGGAGAAGCCTGGGTCTGCTTGCTTCGGGGACCGGTGAGTAGTTTAGCTAGGATCTGGTTGCCCTCCTGCAGTAGCCCATTGCTTTTCCCCGCTGTGTAAAAACAGCACCCTTTTGGCCGTACTCGCGCTCTGCTTCTGCTCGCTGTGGAGGCTGCGCTTGAGTTGCGGAACCTGTTCTCCTTCTGCAGGGCACTAACCCGAACTGCCTGACTTCCTCCGAAGAGCTTCCCCTTTTGCCCGTTGGCACCGGCGTGGCAGGTACTTTGAGCACAAGGCTCCACTCTTCGCAGGGCTCGGACTTCCATCTAGTTAGGTGCCTCTGAAGGCGAACTGAGTCTAAAGCGTTATCGCACTGCCTGTTTTCCTTCCCTTTCAGGTGGACTACACATTTCGTGCTTATAACGCTAGCGACTGTTGTATTTGTATATATATTGTGTTGATATGGTATGTGTTGGTTTAATATTGTGATATTGTGATTTTCTCGCTACGGTCATTGTTTTAAAGGCCTTAAAATAAATGTGTATATATTTTTGATATAACAACTGTTTGGAGTAGTTTGTAAGCGCTCTTGCTTTGTGTGCTCATTGCGGGCTTTCAGTCACCCTCACCCCTCTTGAGACCTAGTCTTGACCGCCGCGATCGCTACCTTGATTGGTCTGGCTTGTCCAGAGGTTACCCTGTTCCAAGTAATTAGGTTAGCCTTCTGAACTTCTGCGCCACCAGGACAGAGTTCAGAAATCCGTCTTAACAATATGCAGCTAGAATGCTGATTCTAAGTTCAAAACTATGACATTTTAACAGTGACAAACTATGTGGCAGTCACAAGTCTGTCCCTCAGTTTATTTACACATTTCGATTTTTGGTAATTTTAAATCCAGTTTCAGTTTAAGCCGCTGCAGACCTGCAGAGCTCAGCCAGTCTTGTTATAAACCTTCAAGTCACTTCAGAATATAACTTTACATTGTATCCACCTCTCAGTAAGTCTTTCTTTGGTCTGCTTTGGGTTCATTTTTTCAGTTTTACACAAATGTCTGGTGTTGTTTTAAAACGCCAGCTTTCTGATAGTGGTGAGTACTGGTAATGCAACCATTTTTGGGATTTAAGAAAATGAATTCCCCACAGTTCTAGGTTGCTTTTGGCAATCAGCATTGCCATTCCCAATGGTTTCAGGCTACTGTGTGGGTAGTCCAATGGTGGTTTTAGGCAGTGCCCTTCTGTGCCCATAACATCGGCAAAAATGGGTGTCAGCCTATTCTTCATGCATTTCCCTGGGCATTTTCTGGGAAGCTCTGGCCATCATGATGTTTTCAATGCCAGTAATGCACAAGTTTTTTTTTTTTTGGTAGGGCTCGGATGCATGGGTAAAAACATCCCACAATTCATAGAATTTTGCACAAAAGTGGCGCACGCGGCTGGCGCACAGTGTCCCCGTGCGATACACAGCGCCAGCCGCGTGCGATAAAATCCATTTCATCGCACAGCGTATTCATGGATTTTAGCCCCCAAAACCTGCCGTGGCGCAGAGTGGCGCAGCGACCCTGCAGCAGCACCAGTTACGCCTCCAAGAACGCCCTCGCGCAAGGAAAATCCATCAAAATCCCCAAATCATCGCAAATGTCTGCGCTAACCCTGGACCAGTTTACAGGGCTGCCAAACAGCAAACGCCAAGCGGGGTCCGTGTATTACTGGGCTGCGTGGGAAGTTTCACATGCGATTGGCCCTGTGCGAGCGGGGCACGTGTATAACTGGGGAGCGCGGGAAGTTTCACACGCGACTTCAGCAGGGTACGTGTATTACTGGGGTCCGCGGGAAGTTTCACATGCGATTCCAGCAGGGTACATGTATTACTGTGGTGCACGGGAAGTTTTACACGCGATTGGCCCTGTGCGAGCGGGGTACGTGTATTACTGGGGTGCGCCGGAAGTTTCACACGCGATTGGCCCTTGTGCGAGCGGGGTACGTGTATTACTGGGGTGCGCGGGAAGTTTCACACGCGGTTGGCCCTGTGCGAGCGGGGCACGTGTATTACTGGGGTGCGCGGGTAGTCTCACACGCGATTGGCCCTGTGCGAGCGGGGTACATGTATTACTGGGGTGCGCGGGAAGTTTCACACGCAAATCCAGCAGGGTACGTGTCTTTCAGGGGTGCGCGGGAAGTTCCACACGCGATTGTCCTGGGTACGTGTGTTCCAGGGGTGCGCGGGAAGTCTCACACGCGAATTCAGCAGGGTACGTGTATTTCAGGGGTGCGCGGGGAGTACTATATGTGATTTGGCCGTTTGGGTCCTCCCAGGTGTTCCCTCTACACCCTCCACGGCCCCTGCAGGCAGCCCACACCACAGGGGACTACCCTGCACCCCTGCTCATGTCCCGCAGGCAGCCCATCCACCATGGGCATGCCCCCCTGCCAAGCCACATGTCACCTTGCACTACTGATCAACAACGCATGTCTCCCAGCACCCCCACCCCCCAGTACTGTGGGGCACCTGCCATCAGGCCCCCACTCATGTCCAACTCATGTCCCCCTGCACCCCCACCCCCCCAGCAGTCAGGGGCACCATCCACCAGGCCCCACTCATGTCCAACTCATGTCCCCCTGCACCCCACCCCCCAGCATCCAGAGGCACCCTCCACCAGGCCCCCACTCATGTCTCCAGCACCCCCAGCCCCCAGCATCCAGGGGCACCCTCCACCAGGCCCGCACTCATGTATCCCAGCACCCCAACCCCCCAGCAGTGCATGGCACCATCCACCATGCCCCCACACATGTCTCCCAGCACCCCCACCCCCCAGCATCCAGGGGCACCCTCCACCAGGCCCCCACTCATGTCCAACTCATGTCTCCCAGCACCCCCACCCCCCAGCAGTGCAGGGCACCCTCCACCATGCCCCCACACATGTCTCCCAGCACCCCCACCCCCCAGCACTGTGGGGCACCTGCCAGCAGGCCCCCACTCATGTCCAACTCATGTCCCTCTGCACCCCCACCCCCCAGCAGTCAGGGGCACCATCCACCAGGCCCCACTCATGTCCAACTCATGTCCCCTTGCACCCCCACCCCCCAGCATCCAGGGGTACCCTCCACCAGGCCCCCACTCATGTCTCCAGCACCCCCACCCCCCAGCAGTGCAGGGCACCCTCCACCATGCCCCCACACATGTCTCCCAGCACCCCCACCCCCCAGCATCCAGGGGCACCCCCCACCATGCCCCCACACATGTCTCCCCGCAACCCCACCCCCCAGCATCCAGGGCACCCTCCACAGGCCCCCACTCATGTCCAATTCATGTCCCCCTGCACCCCCACCCCCCAGCAGTCAGGGGCACCATCCACCAGTCCCCACTCATGTCCAACTCATGTCCCCTGCACCCCCACCCCCCAGCATCCAGGGGCACCCCCCACCAGGCCCCCACACATGTCTCCCACCCCACAGCAGTGCAGGGCACCCTCCACCATGCCCTCACACATGTCTCCCAGCACCCCCACCCCCCAGCATCCAGGGGCACCCTCCACCAGGCCCCCACTCATGTCCAACTCATGTCTCCCAGCACCCCCACCCCCCAGCAGTGCAGGGCACCCTCCACCATGCCCCCACACATGTCTCCCAGCACCCCCACCCCCCAGCACTGTGGGGCACCTGCCAGCAGGCCCCCACTCATGTCCAATTCATGTCCCCCTGCACCCCCACCCCCCAGCATCCAGGGGCACCCTCCACCAGGTCCCCACTCATGTCTCCCAGCACCACCACCCAGCAGTGCAGGGCACCCTCCACCATGCCCCCACACATGTCCCCCTGCACCCCCACCCCCCAGAAGTCAGGGGCACCCTCCACCAGGCCCCCACTCATGTCCACCTCATGTCCCCCTGCACCCCCACCCCCCAGCATCCAGGGGCACCCTCCACCAGGCCCCCACTCATGTCCAACTCATGTCTCCCAGCACCCCCACCCCCCAGCACTGTGGGGCACTTGCCAGCAGGCCCCCACTCATGTCCAACTCATGGCCCCCTGCACCCCACCCCCCAGCAGTCAAGGGCACCATCCACCAGGCCCCACTCATGTCCAACTCATGTCCCCCTGCACTCCCACCCCCCAGCATCCAGGGGCACCCCCACCAGGCCCCCACTCATGTCTCCCACCCCCCAGCAATGCAAGGCACCCTCCACCATGCCCCCACACATGTCTCCCAGCACCCCAAACCCCCCAGCATCCAGGGGCACCCTCCACCAGGCCCCCACTTATGTCCAACTCATGTCTCCCAGCACCCCCACCCCCCAGCATCCAGGGGCAACCTCCACCAGGCCCCGACTCATGTGCCCCAGCCAACACATCATCACAATCTAGATCCCTGGCCCTTATGGGCTGCCTCCACATGCCAAACACCCACCCAAGTATTGCATTAGAAATTAGAAATTGCAATTACGTGATACAACCCCAATGGCAAGTATGTAAATGAACACATGTCTCTCACATACACACAATGGGTGTCAGTGACTGTGAAACCAATGAGATGATACTACACATTGAAGTTTGATGAGGAAAATGTATTAAAAGCAACATAAATGGAATAAAAAATAAACAAATGACAATGGGAATTAAAAACCAAAAGCAGCATGTCTGTAAAATAAATTAAAACCACAAATCATAATCCAAAGGAAAGGTGTCCAAAGTCACAGTTCAAAAAAGTAAATCCAATGTAAAATCCAAACTGAAAACCATTGCTCCATGGGTAAATTCCAAGTTAAAAAATAAAATTCCACACTCAACTATATACAGATAAACAATCCAGGGTCCATGATCCCAACGGAAGAAATGAAAACTACCTAATAATACTACCTAATCAAAAAACTATATACAAAAATGCTGTCCATTGTCCAAAAGGTCCAAAAAAAAATAAAAAGCAAAGGAAACCTAACAACAACTACATAACTATTTACAAGGGCAGTGGGCTAGTCCGACGGCTCACTGGTTGTTGTCATGGGCCAGGGCATCATCGAAATCCTGTTCAATGGCTTGGAGGCGGGCATGTTCCCTGGCCCCGAGGTCTCGCAGGGATAATGCAGTGTCCAGCTCCAACTCCCTGCGAATACCCTCGAGGCACTCAGCCCGCCTCAGCGCCCTTCTCTGCCCTGACCATTCGGAGCCGTTCCTCCTCTGCCCGCTGCCGCTCCACACCTATCTGCTGGCCCAACCGCTCCCACACGGAAGACACTCCCATTCCAGGTTTCTCCTGCCCTCCGGCCGATGCCTGCACCCCTGATGTTGATGGCCCCGAGCCATGATGCCTCCCACGTCGAGCCTGCCGCTGCCTCCGATGCAACTGCCTGTGCCAGCACGACGACATCCAGGCTGATGGAATCCACCGATGACGTCGTGCACGTGCCCTACCCGAGGATGCCGTCACATCCTCCATCTGCTGGGGTCCAGTTGCTGGTGTGTCCACCCCTGCTGGACCTCCGACTCCCGACTGTGGCAGGGATGGGATCCCCACCGAGTTGGATGCGTTGGTCGGGGCAGGTCCACAGGGGGCCCTGGTGGCATCTGGGCCGGAAGACGGCATGGAGAACGACTGGCGCATAGCCTCCACAGAGGAGGAGAGGGTCGCCAGGGTGCCCGACACATGTATGAAACCCCCGACCATGGCCACTCCCAACTGGGCCACGTTGGCACGGTGCTCTTCGTGATGACGTGCGTGCTCCCCCTGGGAAGCACGCACCTCATCATGAATGACACCTGTGCGCAACGCGACACCAATCCGGACCTTCTCCATACAGCCAGGGGTCCCCTCGTCCGCAGGTGGAGGGGGGTCAGATGACATGGACATCCCCCCTACCTGCGGACGGGCCTGGGACGGGGCATCCCTGCTGGTGCATGGTGGTGCAGTCACAGTGTCAGGGACAGTGACATGCACAGGCACCTCCACGGCGACCTGTGCTGCCTTCTGCCCCTGGCCCTGGATTGCACCATTTGCACCAGCAGGGATGCCCCCACCAGGCCCCATGTGCGGCTCAGTAGCGGCCTCCTCCTCCTCTGTGGAAACCACCAACCTGGATGGCTCCACCCGTCTTCCGCCGTTGCAAGCCCCTGTGGGGGCTCACCCACCCCTTCCGCTGCAGCCGTGGGGGCATCCCCGCCGCTTTGCTCCACAGCGCCATCTCCGCCCTCTTCTTCACTTTGCGCTGTGTAGAGGGAGACATAGAACACCAGCATCAGGGTACTGTACAATGGTCCCCTAGACAGGAAGCAATGGCAGATGAGTGGCACTGTCAAAGATCCCTTCCATCATGTCCCTCCACAACACATGGGTCAGTGCAGGCAAAACACATGCAGTAACAGGCATGGTGCATGCTATGGACATTAGCAAACATGTCCAAGGGACTCTTGAAACATACAATGTTGTTTATGAACTCACATGCATCATGGGTCATGCCTATCACATGCACACACTGCACCGTACTTTCATCCATCTGGACTCGTACACCCCAGACACAGTGGATGCAAGGATAACTAGGCTGCATCAGTGATTCTGAACATTGTCACAGACATGTGTCATGCATCCATGGCATTCACAAGTCACAGACACGCAGGTCAGACACACAGACATGGACACCATACATGCACATGGCATCAACACCCATCCCTCACCCCCACCCACGTCCAGGAACAGAGACTGGCATGCTCTCATGTGTCCATTCCGCATAGGGCTTCCCATGTTGCATTTAAACACATACACCAACCGTGTGCTTCACACATTACTCTTCTCAAATGCATGACCATGATGTCCCTGCACACACACACGCGCGCGCGCGCGTACATGGCCTATGTCACACATACAGGCAAGTATCAGACAACCAGCACACTGCAACATGCCCTGTCTCACACAGCAATGCTTGGCCACTTACCGCTCGACTCCAGGCGGGTCTGCCTCTCAAGGACCTGGACGTGGAGCGCTGGGGATATGCGTTCCAGGACTCTCATCTGATCTTCCGACAAGTGGCCCCGGCACCCCTTAGCATCTGCTGCCTTCAAGAGGCGCCAGGCCTTGTTGAGGGTCCTGGACCTGAAGTCCTCCCAGCGCTTCTTGACATGATGGAATAATCGGACTGCCACCCCCTCCGCGTTGATGGCAGTCATGATGTCTGTCCAGATCCGAGTCCGTCCTTCCTTGTTGGCGCGTGATGATCCGAAGGGGGCATCATAATGCATCAGGACAAGCTCGACCAGGACACCAACTTCCTTGACTGAAGCTGGTGCCCCTATGCCCCTCTGGCTAGGGGTCGCCAGTGTTCTCGGATGGTGTTTGCCCTGACATGGCGACCCCCGAGGCAGGCATGGGTGGGCAACTGGGTCCTGGGGCTGGGCTGTGGAGCGATGGTATCCCAGTCGGGAGTCTTCGGTTCCAGCAGGGGTGGACACAGCAACCGGACCCCTGCAGATGGCTGATGTGCCGGCACCAAATGGCAGGGCATGGTGGCAGCAAGCAGGCAGGCAGGCAGGCAGCAGCAGATGGCTCGTGGGAGGCTGATCAGGGCTCTGGGGGGCATTAATCCGGCCTTTTGGGCAGGAGCATGGTCTTCCGTGTGCTTACGCGTGGCCAGCTTGATACGGAGTGATTTGGCACGTGAAAATTCTGCACGTCAGCGTGTAATTCGAGGAAAGGCCCTTATCGCGTAAGCGCGTCAGCATGCATACGCGATTCCATTGGACCAAAGGCCCTTAGCGCGTAAGCGCGTCTGTGACGTATTACCCGCGGGTGTTGCCCTGGCAGGGCTTGAAGATCCCACGTGGATTTCCATTGCTCAGTACATGCCTTTCGTCGGGTGCGGTGCGTGTGTTATGCAGGCGTTGGGGTTCATACGCCATTACTTCACAGCGGGTGGGTGTTGGCTACGCGTTCTTCTACACGCAAGGCAGACGGTGAGTGGTACCCTGCTCCCCCAGGCCCGATCGCGTGTTAAACAACCCACGAGCCCCTGGAATACACGTACCACACTCCCCCATGCCCGATCGCGTGTTAAACTTCCCGCGCACCCACGATATACTCGCACACGCTATTATTCACACAGCGGGTGTCCGTGTTTGTCGCGTACCCCTTTGCACGTCATTTAGGGGTGCCTGGGAAGTTTCACACGCGAATTCAGCAGGGTACGTGTCTTTCAGGGGTGCGCGGGAAGTTCCACATTCGATTGTCCTAGGTACGTGTATTACAGGGGTGCGCGGGAAGTACCACACGCAAATTCAGCAGGGTACGTGTATTTCACGGGTGCGCTGGAAGTTTCACACGCGATTCCATCAGGGCACGTGTATTTCAGGGGTACGCGTGAAGTTTAACAGGCACATTCAGCAGGGCACGTGTCTTTCAGGGGTGCGCAGGAAGTTTCACACGCGAATTCAGCAGGGTATGTGTATTTCAGGGGTGCGCGTGAAGTTTCACACGCGAATTCAGCAGGGTACGTGTCTTTCAGGGGTGCGCGGGAAGTTTCACACGCAAATTCAGCAGGGTACGTGTATTTCAGGGGTGCGCGGGGAGTACTACATGTGATTTGGCCGTGTGGGTCCTCCCAGGTGTTCCCTCTACACCCTCCACGGCCCCTGCAGGCAGCCCACACCACAAGGGACTACCCTGCACCCCTTCTCATGTTCCGGAGGCAGCCCATCCACCATGGGCATGCCCCCCAGCCAAGCCACATGTCACCCTGCACTACTGATCAACAACGCATGTCTCCCAGCACCCCCACACCCCACCACTGTGGGACACCTGCCAGCAGGCCCCCACTCATGTCCCCCTGCACCACCCCCACCCCCCAGCATCCAGGGGCACCCTCCACCATGCCCCCACTCATGTCTCCCAGCACCCCCAGCCCCCAGCAGTGCAGGGCACCTGCCTGCAGGCCCCCACTCATGTCTCCCAGCACCTCCCAGCACTGTGGGGCAGCCTCTACCAGGCCCCCATACATGTCCCCCAACACCTCATGACGATCCATAATCATGGCCCCCATGCCCACTCAATACACTGCCTATGCCACCCCAGTTCGAACACACCACCAGGTATGACATCCACCCGACAAAGAAATCACCAGCACATGAAGCATCCTAGATGGCTAGTCTGCACATCAACACATATCCGTCAAACCCACACAATGACAGCATGTGAATGATAGAACACACATTGTGACATGCATGAAACCAAAGAGAGAATACCGCACATTGAAGTACAAAATTATAATGTATTAAACAGAAAAGCAAGGCAATTAAATGGAACAGAGGAAAACAGAAATAATAAATGAAATCAAGCATGTCCAATAAATGAAAAA